>NW_023494784.1:1286537-1886537 GCF_904425465.1 Colossoma macropomum
AATTTAGCCTACAGCAGTTTAGCACCACCCATTCAGCTACAGCAGTTTAGCACCACCCATTCAGCTACAGTAGTTTAGCACCACCCATTCAGCTACAGCAGTTTAGCACCACCCATTCAGCTACAGTAGTTTAGCTCCACCATTCAGCTACAGCAGTTTAGCTCCACCATTCGTCTACAGCAGTTTAGCTCCACCATTCAGTCTACAGCAGTTTAGCTCCACCATTCAGCTACAGCAGTTTAGCTCCACCATTCAGCTACAGCAGTTTAGCTCCACCATTCAGTCTACAGCAGTTTAGCTCCACCATTCAGCTACAGCAGTTTAGCTCCACCATTCAGCTACAGCAGTTTAGCTCCACCATTCAGCTACAGCAGTTTAGCTCCACCATTCAGCTACAGCAGTTTAGCTCCACCATTCAGCTACAGCAGTTTAGCTCCACCATTCAGCTACAGCAGTTTAGCCCCACCATTCAGCTACAGCAGTTTAGCTCCATCCATTCAGCTACAGCAGTTTAGCTCCACCATTCAGTCTACAGCAGTTTAGCCCCACTGATTCACAGTAAAATTTACAAGGAGAGTTTCAGCTCAAACTGTATTTTGAATAAGGGCAGCCAATCAGAAAGGACTCATTTACATATATCAGTCTTAAAGACACAGTAACAAAAACAGCTTGTAAAATTGTAAGGGATAAAGAGAGGTTAAATAGACTATTTGGAAAATAGTCATGTAGGAATGAGCTATGACTGTTTTTGGTACATAAAACCTCACAAAAAGTAAAACTTACTGGAACAACAAATTAGCTAATGCTGTCTAGCTAATGAGGTTCTAATTAATGTTAGACAATGACCCAGAACTGAGCTAATCTATGAACACCACCAGTGTACTAAAGACTGTCAACATAACTAAATTCAGAAATGAAGTAATATTTGAAAAAACATTGATTAAACAATTAAACAAATTAATTGAATGAAAATGAAATTTTAAGAAAGTTTATCATTATAGATTACAAACAATATATGAAGCTGCCCAACAAACTGACCGAATTAGAGAGTAGATTTCACTGACAGTGTGGTTTAAAATGCTGCCTGTGTCACTAGACACTCAGACACAGCCGTCGTCCCTTTAAGCTTTTGCATATCTGAAACGCTCCATCCTCTGAAACTGCTCATCTTTCAAAGAGCGTGAAGTGCCGTGTCAGAGGACACTCGGTCCTTTGTTATTTCTGATGACTGATTTCAAAGGTGGAGCGAAAAGAAACGTGGAGGGAGCGTAAGCCGGAGTTTCAGCGTCATGTCTTTTTAATGACAGATGACGGATCTCCGGTAGGCCATTAAACTGACAGAGAGATGTGCTGAAATGATAAATGTCCGTTCCAGGTTAAGCGAGTGGGCGTCTCAGAGGTCATCATGCAGCCTGCACTCCTCATCCAGCAAGCCAAGTGAGTCCACAGCCCTTATTTCAGAGAGATTCGGCCTCCGCAGAGGCGGATCAGTCAGAGAGGAGCTGACGCTGGAATATTCAGAGCTTGAAATAATCGAACATTGGAACATTTGGCTTCTCCCATATCAGCCCTGAAAAGGCTTTAAAAAAAGGACGTCACCTTCGAGTCCAGCTACAGATCATTCGCTAGCAGCTGGACAGTGATACGCCAGCACTGGAACTTAACCGAATGACTATTGTTGATCATCGTAATGCATAAAATGTAACTAAGAGCTGATTAGCTGGTGGTTGTTAATGGATGTCTGGGTTGAATTAATGCCTTCATGTTGATGTCATGCACATTTCTGCATTTCAGTGCAGTATAAGCTGATGTTCTTCAGTGAGAACCCTCAGGGCCTTCTAGACCTTCAAACAACACCTGTCTATGTTTTTGGTTCATTTTTAATTAATTAAATTATAATGCTTGTTGTATTTAAACTGTATTGCAGCACACACTTAAACTAGATGGTCATTCAAAGGTTCTTTCGTAAAAGAAAATGGTTTTACATGAAAACATGAACACTCAAAGAAACGGTTCTTTGCCTGGTGAAATGGAGATAAATAAATTGTTCTATATAGCACCAAACAAGGTTCTGCTATTGTTACAATGTCAAGCTTTTTGGTGCTAAATGTAGGATTAAAATGGGTCTATATAGAAGAGATTCTATATAGAACCATCTACAACACATTCTCAAGAACCCTTTCATGATGCAAAGAACACCTTAATCATGCAAAGTGTTCTTTGAGGGTTCATGATTCCTATGTAGAACCATTTGCTTTTCTTGAAAACTTTGAAGAACCATCTTTTTTCGTAGCAGTAATGGTAACCAGTCAGCTCTCAGTAGCAGTAATACTAACCAATCAGCTCTCAGTAGCAGTAATGCTAACCAATCAGGTCTCAGTAGCAGTAATGCTAACCAATCAGCTCTCAGTAGCAGTAATGCTAACCAATCAGCTCTCAGTAGCAGTAATTCTAACCAATCAGCTCTCAGTAGCAGTAATGCTAACCAATCAGCGCTCAGTAGCAGTAATGCTAACCAGTCAGCGCCTAGAAGTAGCAATCCTAACCGATCAGGTAGGACCACTAAACGTTTGTGCCCAGAGACTGATAACTTGATGATCCCTGAATGTTTATCTTCAGTTCAGCCGTTTAAGCAGCTCAGCTTCATATCTGAGAGGTAATTTAGAGCCGAATGAGTCAAACTTTAAAAATCATAATAAAACTAAGAGGATCTTTGAAATTCTGCACAGCTTCATGATTTGTGTTGAAGTTTTTACTGTAATTTTACTGTAAATCCATGATGTGACTGACAGGCTGTAGGTCAGCTGGTGTGGAGCGACTCTACAATTCCAGCTTTATTGTTATTTGATCTGTTTCCTACGGAGCCCCGCTGGTGACATCCTGTATAAATAAAAATAATGCATGGCCACGACTTAGTAAGGCGTGGGAATGAGATGATTAAGTCATGGCCACAACTTAGTAAAGCGTGGGAACGAGATCCTAATGCGTGGCCACGACTTAGTAAGCCGTGATCTCGTTCCCACGCTTTACTAAGTCATGGCCACGCATTAGGATCTCGTTCCCACGCATTAATAAGGCGTGGCTACGCATTATTTTTATTTATACAGGATGTCACCAGTGGGGCTCCGTAGTTTCCTGCTCTCTGGCGTCACTTCCAGCCTTTCTTCTTTAAACTCCTCCCACTGAAACTCCTCCTACCGAGGAGGTGCTGAGTGTGAGGCGTCCACTTTTGTTGGTGGGTTTATGGAGAATTCTGGATCCGGAGAATCACTCTGAAGGGAAATGATCACTAACTGGATCTACAGCCGCCTGTTTGACTGGAAACACACCTGAGATCAGGTGAGAGTTTCACACAACTGAAAGTGAAAGTCTGAGCGTTCTCACTGGACGGAACAGCAGGGGCAGGAAATGGCTTCTAGATCTTTCTCAGAGGAGGATCTCTCCTGTCCTGTGTGCTGTGAGATCTTCAAGGATCCTGTTGTTCTGCTCTGCAGCCACAGTGTGTGTAAAGTCTGTCTGCAGAAGTTCTGGGAAACCAAAGGATCCAGAGAATGTCCAGTTTGTAGGAGGAGATCTTCAATGGACCCTCCTAGAAACCTGGCTTTAAAGAACCTGTGTGAGAGTTTCTCACAGGAGAGAAGTCAGAGAAGTTCAGCAGAGTCTGGAAACATCTGCAGTGACCACACTGAGAAACTCAAACTCTTCTGTCTGGACGATCTACAGCCGGTGTGTTTGGTGTGTCGGGACTCTAAAATACACACCAACCACAAATTTCTCCCCCTTCAGGAAGCAGCACTCGACTACAAGGTGGGTTATGAGTGACCACACTTTGTCAGAAGCTCCATAAATTCACTAAATTCAGCTGAAAATAAAAATAACTGGTCATTTTCTTAAATGTGTGACCTGGATCCTCACTCTGAGAGACAGGAACACATTGGGACACCAGTTTTAGTGTGTTCCATTCTGAAGGCAGCCTTCAAAGGTTCCTCTCTTGTTGGGCAGCATTTTAACCGAAAAGGAACCTTAGTAGGCATCACATTCAGGACGGTGCTTCAAAGCCATCATATGTCAGAACTTTCACTGCGCTGTACACGTCTTACCTGTTTACTCACAGTTACTCATTAGCTTACAGTCCCCTCTGACTGTAGAGGTGAATCACCTCCGTGTTAAAGGACGGCTTTGAGTCTCCAGCAGCTGTTTTCCTGCATTGACACTGTTGTGGGTATTTGTGTATGAAGAACAGGCTGCTGTAATGACTCGTAACGTTATGTTGTTATATACTCGACTCGGCACCCCAGATAAAAACAGGAAAAATAAGCAGTTGTGGTGTTTATTTGTAAAAACATTTTATTTCTGAATCTCTACATCGTCCAGTAAGTTAAAGTATTTTTCATCGTTCAGGGAGAACGTCAGTCTGTAGTGCTGGTTCCGCAGTTTTTCCCAAACACCCCTGGCAAGTCAGCTGCTTTCGGTCGTTCGGCACAGTTTTCTCCCTGTAACCGCTCCTCTTCCTCAGCCCCTCAGACTGCGGCTCTCCACTGCTGTAACGTTACGTTCCTGAGGACAGAAAAATCCCGGAGTACTAACGCTGAACTAAACTAAACACTACTAAACAGTGAACAGCCAACATTTTAAACTGGACTCTCTCATTTTGAACAGCCAGTGAGTTTACACAGCTAGCCCACTAGCTAAGCTAACTAACGTTAGCTTCACCTATTGTGTTAGGCCTGAAACATACTTCACACAAGGATGCGAACGCAGACGCTTCGAGCTACACAGACAGGGTTTCACGCGTAGTTGCGTTCAAAAATGTGTCATGACGAATTTCATTACGCGACGCAAGCGCAAGCTGCATTCTGAGCGTTACAGCAAGGGGCGCTATAACCACAGCCAAGCCTGACCAAGCAGTCTTGTACCCCTAGTGTGTTTCTTAACTGCCACAGCAGACGAGCAGCTGAATCTCACACAAAGAGGGCATAAAAATATGATTATTGCATTTCCAATCCAAGAGAAGAGGTAAAGCAGCTCACTCTCCTCTACTGTCCACGTTTAGCTGTTGAGGCTGTTAACAGTACATCCCTCTCTGATTTGTACTCTATCGCCCCCTCCAGGACTGAGTGTTTAAACCGCCACAGTGGTAAGATCGCGTGGTGAGTTTGTACAGAAGGACCGAGCTTTTGCAGTGTGTTGACCGAGCGCTGTCATCTGCGCTCGCATCCTTGAGTGAAGTATGTTTCGGGCCTTATGAACGCAGCCTGCCAATTCGCCTTCGACGAGCGAACGGCCAACATGTTACCACAGGAACAATTTCTACAGATCTACAAACACAAATATGTTAAATACTTTACACAAATACAACAATCAATCAAAACAGTAAACACAGAAGTAAAGAAATAACTTACATTTGTAATCTTCTCGGTCAGCAAAAAACGTCCGCTTCGTCCGCCATGTTTATCCAACTGAAGCGATGGAACTCTCGGGCGGTGAGCAGGTGAACAGTATTGTGGGATTGCCTTCACTGGGAAGGATACATGTGATGTTGCCTTCATATTTGATCAAAACAATGACCAAATGCTGCCTACTTAGACAGCTGCCTCCCGATTGGAACGCACCATATATCTGGCTTTGTTTCTCACTAAAACGCTGATTTGTTTCAGGAGGAGCTCAAAACTGCACTGAAGCCCCTGAAGGAGAAGCTGGACGTCTTTAAAAGGTTTAAGCTGGATTTGGATCGGACTGCAGATCATATAAAGGTCAGAGTAACAAACTCTTCTGAGATTATGAACCGGATCCTCACATAATCGCTCATATTTCATTAGATTCACTGCTTCCTTCCAGACTCAGGCCCGACGCACAGAGACGCAGATTAAGGAGGAGTTTGAGGAGCTTCACCAGTTTCTACGAGATGAAGAGGCAGCCAGGATATCAGCACTGAGGGAGGAAGAGGAGCAGAAGAGTCAGACGATGAAGGAGAGGATTGAGAAGATGAGCAGAGAGATATCAGCCCTTTCAGACACTATCAGAGCCGTAGAAGAGGAGATGGCAGCTGAAGATGTTCCATTCTTACAGGTGAGTGTCGCTCAGTCAGCGCTAGAACCTGAACAAGGAACCAAAACGAACAGTTCTGACTTACAGAACTGAACTGGGAACATCGTCACTGTCGACACTTTCAGAGTGAAAACTTCAAATAAAATCTATCTGATCAGTTCAAATGTATAAAACTACATTAATAATGTATAATTTTCATAGAAATATATCATTAATATCCCTCACTCAGCTCTCTCTCCCTCCTGACGTGCTGCTGTGTGAGTGGCGTTAAATAAAGGCGGCCGGTGTCGAAGCGTCTGAGTGTGCAGGGTGTTCACTTACATTCAGGCCCATGTTTTGAGGGTCTGTGAGTCACATCTGTTTATTATGTTATTAATGAATAATCGTCTCTGTTTTTTATCTGCGAAAACTGATCAATTCCAAACCCTGTTTGATTTTCTTAGTCCTCCAATCAGTGATCAGCAGCCGTTATTGGATTATTCTGCTGAACTGGTTCAAAGTCAGAGTAGAAAACATATTTAACTGATTTGGACTTTAGACTAAAATCCTTTTGAGTTCACCGTATAGTTTAATTATTTCATTAAAAGAAATGACTGAACTTTCCATTTTGTCACTACCAAAACAATCATAGCACTGCCAAAACTTTACCCAACGTTTTAATAGTGACTTTCGGTAATGACAATTTTAACTCATTTTGATAAGACTTATACAGCTGTACATACATAAAACAAACAGAAAACAGAAATAGAAAATCTGTGTTTCGGTAGTGACGATTCTAAATCAGCATATTTCAACTTTAATATAACAAAAAATGAAAAAGAACTGAAAAGTACAAAAAAGTAAGTGTTATTTTCAGAAATTTAGGACTTTTAGATTATGTTTGGAACAAACACCTCCCAAAAGAAATTAACCAATAAATGATGATTTTTTGTACTTCAGTGGGGATTCTACGTATATCTGACACATATGACCCCTGTGGTGTTTCCACTGTGTGAAATTGTTTATTCAGTAAATAAAAATAAGCCCATGACTGAACGGAGAGCAGAGTCACTGATCCACTCTCACTGTTTTACAGAACTACAAGGCCACAGTGAAAAGGTGAGTGTTACTGTCTGCCGTCTCTCTCTTTTCTGTGGTTCTGAACTCAAAGCTTCAGCAGCACTGAGTCCTGAATGTTCTTCCAGAGCTCAGCTCACACTGCAGGATCCAGAGAGCCTTTCAGGAGCGCTGCTCCATGTGGCCAAACATCTGGCCAACCTGAAGTTCACCGTCTGGGAGACGATGCAGCAGATCGTTCACTTCAGTGAGTCTTTCTTTCTCCAGCTTCCTATCTTTGTTTCTTTCTTATCTTACCTTTGAGGACTCTGTGCTCAGAATGAGCCGCTCGCTTTCTCAGCATCAGTAAAAGAGCTGTTACACACCAAGTTCACAAACAACTGGAGACACTGACACAGACACGTCTGTAAACATGAGCTGACGGTCTTTAAATGAGTGTTTGTGTCTGGAAATGGTGGAAAACAGCAGCGTCCACTCTGTCAGGACCTGCTGAAGCTGGACTGAGGTGACGGCAGATAGCAGCAGATGGTAAACAGTGTTTGGGGGGCTAAGAGACGAAAATAAGGCGGGACCCCTCACACCATCAGAAACGACATGGAGAGCATCAAGATCTTAACAGGACACAATACAATGACCCTCTGACAGAAAACCAATCAGATTTGATTCTGTTCAGAAACGCAGCTACAGAAACACTGCTGTGTGTTTCAGTGGGCAGAGCTGTGGTCAGTCTGGGTGTGTGTGTTTGTGTGAATGTGCTGGTCAGTAAGTGTTGCTGTGAGTGTTTTTCAGTAAATCACTCCAATCAGTGTGTTTTTCTAGTATAAACTAAAGACACTTCAGCTCTCAGAGCCCCAGCGTGATGACCCACGTCTCCCTGACCGCAGATCCGGCTGTGCTTGGTCATTATGAGCGATATTTGATGTCGGTGAAAAGCTCGTCTTGTTTCTGGCGCTAAACACTGCTTTTTGTGAGACGCCAATCAAAAGCAAGTTTTTTTCTGGATTCTAGTGGCAGAATATAAATTTCTTGTTTGACCAAAATAAAGACCTTTTTTAAGCTCATAACTAATTATATTGAAACAGTTCCACTTTCTGAAAGTCGTTATTCTGGCGTGTTGAGTTTCCACACTGAGTTTAAAGCTGTACAGCTCAGATTAAACCCTGACGTTTGGAGCTCGTCAGACCTGCATGGAACATAATTTTACTCTGTTTATTTCAGTTTTTCAGTGAATCCTTCAGTAAATTTTCCACCTTAAATCCAGCTGTGAGTTTATTAGAGGAGCCTGTTAGCCTGTTAGCCTGTTAGCTTTAGAAAGAACAGCTTTCTGTATTTCTGAAAAGCTGAAATGAATCAGTTGATTCTTTTTAGGATTGTTGACTCTTTTTAAAGTGTTTATGATGCAGTTTAACTCTTTATTTCCTGATATGTATGTGTATGAATAATGTTCAGAAAAGAGGATAATAATGATTACAGTAATATTCTGCTGTCAGTGTTTAGTGTTTAAATATAAATGTACTGCATTTAAACTGTAGTTCAGTCATTACTGTAAACAAACATTACAGTATGAGTGCTGTAAATATTAATGACAGTAAATACCTGAAAACCCTGCTGCCAGTGAGTTACTGTACATTTAAAGAGGGATTTGTTTTACAGTGTTTGATTAAATTCATGATGTATTTTTATTTCTGTGTAAATTATATGTGTGTATTTCTTCTTCAGCTCCTGTAACTCTGGACCCCAACACTGCTCATCCTAAACTCATCCTGTCTGATGATCTGACCAGTCTGAGAGTCACCAAAGAGAAACAGCAGCTTCCTGATAATCCAGAGAGATTTGATAAATCTTATTGTGTTCTGGGCTCTGAGGGCTTCAACTCAGGAACTCACTGCTGGGATGTTGAAGTTGGAGACAGTGAACACTGGATACTGGGTGTGATGACAGAGTCGGCTCAGAGGAAGAAACTTATATCCTCCAGGAGAGGAGTTTGGAGTGTGTGGTATTTGCGTGGTAAATATAGAGTCTGTTTTTCACCACAGCCAGACACTCTCCTCTCAGTAGGTCAGACAGTGCGGAGGGTCCGAGTGCAGCTGGACTGGGACAGAGGAAAACTCTCATTCTCTGATCCTCTCACTAAAACACACTTACACACTTTTACACACACATTCACTGAGAGAGTGTTTCCACTGTTCGGTACCCTTAATATCAGCCCTGTGAAAATGTCAGCAGTGCAGTTTAGTGTATCAGTGAATCAGCTCAGTTAGAGCTCATTCAGTCTTTGTGTGGATCAGCACTGAAACACTGATTAATACTGAAATGATCTGCAGTTATAAGAGCTGTTCAGTCACTGCAGCTCAGATTACCTGACAATCTTACTGAGCTGCTTAAACACATGTTTGGAGATGGTAATGAAGGTGTAACATTCAGAGACATTTATGGATTATTCTACCAAACTGATTTAAACACACAGCTGAAAACACATTTAACTGACTTGAACTTTAGACTAAAATCTTTTTCCTTTTAGTGACCCTGTAGCTTAATCATGTTTATTTTATTAAAACTAATGATTGAACATTCCATCTCTACCAAAACAATCATAAAACTACTGAAACTTTACCAAATGTTTCAGTAGTGACTGTTTCGGTAGTGATGATTCTTAATGTTCCACACTGATTTTCAGACTTTGGGACACATTTACTCCAAAACAATGGGATCTAACTGCTCACCATGTGGCCATGATGGTCAGGGATGCAGCCTCACTTCCTGCTTTAATATGCAGGGGCGTGGCTAAAATAAGGCCCCGCCTACAGACTAAAATGCAGTGTTTCTGTAGTGACATAAAAACATGGGACAGCATTTTATAAATAATTTTTAAACCTATAATAAATGTAAATCTTCAGTGTATCTAAAACTCCACTTTAAAAAAATTAAAAAGATCCTTAAGAAAAACATTGAAACAAATGTAAGTGTTAATTTCATTGATTGAAATTATTTTTAAATTATTTTTCCAAGGAGTGTCAGCAATGTGGGAAGAGAACACTGTTCAGTATATGTGGTTCTATATGAGGTTCTAGCACTGATATCATTAAAATGGGACCAAAACTAACAGCCTGTCTGTTTCTGTCTGAACAGCTTCATCAAGTCAGTTCATTTATTTGAAAGTTTATATTTTCCTTGTTTGTCAGTTTTAGAATCAAAATTATATCCAGAAATCTTCTGATAATTTTCTGATGAAAATGAAATGTGAAATAAACAACATTCAAATATAATTAAACCATGAAGACGTCAGAGCACAACTGTGATTTTATATGTTAATCAGTTCTGATTCAGGAAAAAGGAAATAGAATTAGTCTATTTTGGGAAAAATATGGATCTGAAAAGTCTGTAAAATTAATTTTTAGTTGAGAAGCTGGTTTTAAGTCACGGTGTAGCTTCACATATTATATACAGAAATTAATAATTCATAGGTTTGATAGAAATGTACACTCTTAAAAAAGATGGTTCTTCAATGGTTCTTTAGTAAATAGTTATAGAACCATGAACACTCATAGAACTCTACAGCACAGAGAACGCCTTAATCATGAAAGGGGTTCTTTAAGCTCTCATGTTTCTGTATAGAACCATTTTCTTCACTAAAGAACCCTTGAAGAACCATATTTTTAAACTGTGTAGGAATATTATACAAGAAGTAAATTTTGCAAAAATAATTCTCAAAGCTGGAAAACTGAAAGATTAAATTTCAAATGTGAAACACTGGAAAAATGACATAAATATGTACATCCAATAAATGAAGCTTTCATGGGCATTTATTAACATGAATCCAGTGGATTTGAAATGAAGCAGTAATTATTCCATGTACAGCGTTCATCAGACGCTCTAATCCAGAGAGACTTACAGTGCTTTGTTGTCTGTTTAGAGAAAGTGTCTTTGCTGGTTACAATCAGGTCAGAGAAGCTGGTCCTGAGCTCAAACACTGTTATTATTGTTGTTATTGTACTAATACCCAGTTCATTTTCCAGGCCCAGATCATCCCATAGGTTTTAGGGTCGCGTGCCCAGGGGCTCGACCGCTCAGGGGCCCCAACGAGCAACTATGACAGAATTTAAACAGCTGTTCTGACTCGCAGTGGAACCAGGGAATTTGTATAGAGGAGAACTGCAGCTCTGTAATGTGTTTGTGTTTGTCTAGAGGGCGCTCCTGAGCCAGTCCAACATCAACAGGTTTATGTGATTTGAGCAGATTAATTGTAAGTGTTTAAATATTAAGTGATTTAAATTGTTAAGTGTTTTTAATACAGAAGAACGACTTTATTACCCAAACAGAGAACAGCAGGTTACATCTGAGTGTTTTACAGATTCATTTATAGGATTTCATAACGGAGCTTCATGTACGTTTATGACGTCAGTGAGTGCAAACAGCCAATGAGCTGCTTAACCAGCCAATCAGTGATCGATAGCAGTTAAGCTAACCAATCAGTACTCAGTAGCAGTAATACTAAGTAGTCAGTGCTCAGTAGCAGTAATGCTAACCAATCAGTGCCCAGTATCAGTTAAGCTAACCAATCAGTGCTAAGTAGCAGTAACGCTAACCAATCAGCACTCCAGAACCCTTTAACCAGCTGTACTCAGTTATCTAATGTCTGTCAGGCTGTGACGGACGAGCTGCTGACCGTCTGATCGTTTTTAAAGAAGCTGCTAAATAACAGAATCTGATCCGCCTGATTCCAGTGACTAACGTCTGTAACACGATCAGACTCAGAGTGAACATCAGCTCATTCTGACACATCACTAAAGAGTGACCTGCTCGTCCTCAGGGAGCGTCTGGTTGGTCAGGAAACTCTCATGGAAGGAGAGCTACTGTGTCCTCCGAGGCTGAGGGTGGCGCTCTGTTCGCCAGCTTGATCTCATTTTCACTCTAAGCGCTGCTGCGTTTACATTCTGCTACCTGCAATCAGCCACTTCAGCTTCTCTTCCTCTGATCCACAATCAGCACCAGCGCTGGCTGAAGGGAACAGGCTTCTGTGGAACGCTGAGCCAGACCTGCTGCTGTGGGGCTGTTTGTGTCCATCAGTTTGAGAAAAAGCTCCCAGACTTTGTTCAGTTCTTTCTCTATCTGCTCTCACAGGTTCAGCACTATAAGTGACCTGCTGACCTCTTCAGATTCAGTAGGTAGCCACTCTGGGTCAGACGCCACTTTATAAATGTAAACGGAAAACTGACAACTGAAATGTTTGTTACCAGTTTTTACTGCATGATCAATAAAGCTGAGTAACTGATTCAGCCCTATTTTAATCAGTGAATGAGTGATAAAAACATTCTGAGAATCATGCAAGAAAATTGATCTTCAACTGACCTTTGGTCAAAGAAGCGTCGCCCTTTGCAGAAGTCTGAGCTGGAGAACTTGTGCAGAAATAATCTGTGACAAAGAATTTCTGTCAGAACGGTTTTACAGTAAAACACAAAGTGTAAACAATGTGTCAAATACAAATAAATAATGTTAAATAAGTTTTATACAGTGTCACAGGTTTCAAATCATTATTATGAATATTAAAAACTATGTTCAGAATGATGAATGGAGCTGTAGATTATCATATAAAACTGTTTGGCATTAAGAATTCTAATATAATCAATATCCAGTGTGTAAGTGGTGATCAAACCTGGCAGAGATTTTACAATAAAATGTTTATTTACAAATATCATACATAGGTACAGTATATTATTCATAAGTTATGTTCTTGTTGTTTCCAAAAAATACCCAGAAATCTGTATTTGTGATGTTTTTCTAAAATATTTAACTCTACAGTGCAGAAGTTCTGCCCCTCCATGAAATCTGTCCGTCCCAAACTGAGTCCCTCAGTCTGACCCAGCAGTACCTCTAAGCTGTGGGTCAGAGCGGTTCTGTGTGGCTGATGGTGTTTTATATTTCTTTCTGACTGACCTGTTGGTCTCTTGACCTGTTGGTCTCGTGCTGTGAACTCGAGTCGCGAGACTCGGCAGCAGCTTCACATCTCTAATCTGATTTTCCGCGCGCGCCATTTATGACGCGTGAGCTTTAAGAAGTCGTTTTAGACCGATCGCGTGACCGACTGAGGAGCAGAGCGGCCTCATCAGGCCAGGACAGCGGGAAACTCCCAGAGCCCCGATGGGCAGTTCAGGATGAGGCTGAGCTTGGCCTCCTAACCGCCAGATTCTCTTTAGAACTATCCTGTCCACCTTAAACGGTGCAACAGATACGTTCTGGTGCGAGTGAATTTCCCTGTCCACCTTAAATGGTGCGGCGGATGCACCAGTACGTAACTGCTGCACCATTTAAGGTGGAACGGAAACTCTGATTGAGAAGCCCAGCAGAGCCTCGTCAGTCCGGACCTGGCCAGCTCCCTCCGCGCTGACCGCCTTGTTTTCAGCGCGTTAAGCGAACACTGATCTGAAGCGCCGCGTAGCGGAGAAATGACCTAAACAGACTCCATAACTTCATCAGTACAGACACTCCGCTGATACACGGGGCAGCTTTACCCACCACGGCTAACCGACCGTCCGTCAGGCGGGAAGAACTTTCGGGAATCCGGGCATCGACAACCGGCTGCAGCTTAGCTGGATCAGCTACAGCCTGATAGGAGTTTGTGTCTCAGTTATTTGGTGGATTTATTAGTTTCACTTCCTCAAAATTCATGAAGCTGCTTAGATTTATTGATTAAATCTGAGCTCAAATGGACTGACGGTCAAAAAATCCTGTCAGTTTTAGTTAAAGACAGCTTTATTAGCTCTGTAGTTAAGGCTAGCCCTGCTGCTAAGGCTAGCTCTGTAGTTAAGGCTAGCCCTGCAGCTAAGGCTAGCTCTGTAGCTAAGGCTAGCTCTGCAGCTAAGGCTAGCTCTGTAGCTAAGGCTAGCTCTGCAGCTAAGGCTAGCTCTGTAGTTAAGGCTAGCTCTGTAGTTAAGGCTAGCCCTGCTGCTAAGGCTAGCCCTGCAGCTAAGTCTAGCTCTGTAGTTAAGGCTAGCCCTGCAGCTAAAGCTCGCCTGCTGTGGTACCGCTAGCCCTGTTAGCTTTAGCTTATGTAGCGTAGCCTGTTGTCCTCACAGACTCTGAGGAAAACTCTGTTCTAAACAGCTCAGATACAGATTTCAGGTTTCACCAAAATATCTTAGAATGATTTTAGGAAAATTGTCCATCACTGTCCACCTCACCTTTCACCTTTTCACCTTTTCCCCGTTTTCACTGCCGCTGCTGAATGTCCAAACTCCGCTCAAACTGCGCGAGGGCAGCGCAGCATCTCTCCCGCTCACATTAGGTGACGTCATATGACGTTTTTCAGAGCCTATGGGCCCTTTTCACAGAGAGTGTGATTACTTCCGGTTTACGCGTTAGCAGGGTAAAACTAACTTCCACTCCATACAACCACTGCAGAAGCAATGACAAAATATATTGTAGTGTACCATAATGCTCAAACACTGAGCTACAACAGCTATATTTTACTTTTCGTGCACAGTCACGACAAACAGTGAGAACAGAAATTGGATGGAAGCGCTGATTTAACTGTAAACAGAGCTAAACTGTGTGTATCTGTATGTGTGGCGTAGCCCTGCTTACTGCTGCAGCAGCTGCCTCACATCAAGCAGCCTCTCTGTCTTTGAATAACATGCCAGTGATTTCTGTAATATTTCTGTAATGTTTTCAAAAGAAAGAACTTTTATATATAGTATGAATTTGTTAGACATTGTTTAGTTGTAGCTAGCTAGCTATGCTAGAGGCCACTGCTAACTGTAGCTGTATTCCCAAACAAGGAAGCTAGCTCTCATTAGCTGCTGGCACCAGCTGGCTAACGTGGAGCATGTTCTGTGACACACTTACAGCAGCAATTTCTCTAATATTATAAACGCAAACCAAAACTTTTATATGTAAAGTCTATTTGACAGACCTTGTTTAAACTCTCTTTTAGCTTATGGTAGGCTACCATTAACAGTTTAAGGAACACTAACTTCGTATCAGTAGCAAACTTTAAAGCTAGCTGGCTGGCTATATTAGCGATCTGCCAAACAGCATCTTTATTTTAGTTTCATGGCAATTTTTGAAGAAGTACTTCGGAAAACATCCGCCTTTCACTGCTCAATCAAAAATGCGATTCCTAGCTAACGTGTATCTTAGCATTGCGGTTATGCGGACATTTTGATTTCCATTTCCTGACATAAGCTAGCTAGGTTAGCTAGTATGTGAGCTTGGAAGAGCCACGTAAGGTCTCTGACATAATGTGCCAGCTAACGTTAGCTGTTCGTACCAAGCTGATCATGTAGGTTAAGAATTATTTCGTTGACAGTTTATTGCTTGCATTAGCTTTTTAAAGATGAGTGCAAAATGAACTGGTGATGCTGCTTTATGTTAGCCGGGTAATCTAGCGTTGGTTTGGGATAATAGCTAACATTACTGTTAGCAGTAGCTTCTAGCCAGCATAGCTAGCTTAATATATCCATCAAATTCGTGCCACATATAAAAATATACTCAATAGCAAATGTTTAAATAAATTCTCCCACTCAAAACCATGTTATGTTCATTCAGTATCAGGCAGGTGAGTGAAGAGAATAATGTTCTTTTTATGTTGTACAGATGTTTTTCATTTTTAGTTGTAGGAACGTTTTTCTAAACGTTTCTATAACGTTAGTTTTTGTCTAATGGGGAACGTTGTCTGAGCAACATTATGATAACGTTTTGTGAACAACGTTCTATTAATATGTGCGTAACGTTCTAATAATTCTGTGACACAACAACACACAAGTTCTCAAAATGTTCCAAGAACGTTATTTCTGTAACGTTACTCTGCTCTCCTTTTAATAACATTGCTGAACTGTGTGGTAACATTCTCTGTTAGCTGGGTAGCACTAATGTTAATCAGTCAGCGCTCAGTGGTAGTGATGCTAACTAAGCAGCCTCAGTAGCAGTAATGCTAACCAATCAGTGCTCAGTAGCAGTGATGTTAACCATTCAGGTAGGTCCACTAAACGTTTGTGCCCAGAGACTGATAACTTGATGATCCCTGAATGTTTAACCTCAGTTCAGCCGTTTAAGCAGCTCAGCTTCATATCTGAGAGGTAATTTAGAGCCGAATGAGTCAAACTTTAAAAATCATAATAAAACTAAGAGGATCTTTGAAATTCTGCACAGCTTCATGATTTGTGTTGAAGTTTTTACTGTAATTTTACTGTAAATCCATGATGTGACTGACAGGCTGTAGGTGAGCTGGTGTGGAGCGACTCTACAATTCCAGCTTTATTGTTATTTGATCTGTTTCCTGCTCTCTGGCGTCACTTCTAGCCTTTCTCCTTTAAACTCCTCCCACTGAAACTCCTCCTACTGAGGAGGTGCTGAGTGTGAGGCGACTGCAGAGCTTTACAGGCTGCACTGTTGGGATCTGCTGAGTCCACTTTTGTTGGTGGGTTTATGGAGAATTCTGGATCTGGAGAATCACTCTGAAGGGAAATGATCACTAACTGGATCTACAGCCGCCTGTTTGACTGGAAACACAGCTGAGATCAGGTGAGAGTTTCACACAACTGAAAGTGAAAGTCTGAGCGTTCTCACTGGACGGAACAGGAGGGACAGGAAATGGCTTCTAGATCTTTCTCAGAGGAGGATCTCTCCTGTCCTGTGTGCTGTGAGATCTTCAAGGATCCTGTTGTTCTGCTCTGCAGCCACAGTGTGTGTAAAATCTGTCTGCAGAAGTTCTGGAAAACCAAAGGATCCAGAGAATGTCCAGTTTGTAGGAGTATATCTTCAATAGAACAACCTCCTAGAAACCTGGTTTTAAAGAACCTGTGTGAGAGTTTCTTACAGGAGAGAAGTCAGAGAAGTTCAGCAGAGTCTGGAAACATCTGCAGTGACCACACTGAGAAACTCAGACTCTTCTGTCTGGACGATCTACAGCCGGTGTGTTTGGTGTGTCGGGACTCTAAAATACACACCAACCACAAATTTCTCCCCCTTCAGGAAGCAGCACTCGACTACAAGGTGGGTTATGAGTGACCACACTTTGTCAGAAGCTCCATAAATTCACTAAATTCAGCTGAAAATAATAATAACTGGTCATTTTCCTAAATGTGTGACCTGGATCCTCACTCTGAGAGACAGGAACACATTGGGACACCAGTGTGGACTTTATATCTCGCTTTGTTTCTCACTAAAACGCTGATTTGTTTCAGGAGGAGCTCAAAACTGCACTGAAGCCCCTGAAGGAGAAACTGGACGTCTTTAAAAGGTTTAAGCTGGATTTGGATCAGACTGCAGATCATATAAAGGTCAGAGTAACAAACTCTTCTGAGATTATGAACCGGATCCTCACATAATCGCTCATATTTCATTAGATTCACTGCTTCCTTCCAGACTCAGGCCCGACGCACAGAGACGCAGATTAAGGAGGAGTTTGAGGAGCTTCACCAGTTTCTACGAGATGAAGAGGCAGCCAGGATATCAGCACTGAGGGAGGAAGAGGAGCAGAAGAGTCAGACGATGAAGGAGAGGATTGAGAAGATGAGCAGAGAGATATCAGCCCTTTCAGACACTATCAGAGCCGTAGAAGAGGAGATGGCAGCTGAAGATGTTCCATTCTTACAGGTGAGTGTACAGCCACGTTTCCAAAAATGTTGGGACGCTGTGCAAAATGTAAATAAAAACAGAATGCAATGATGTGCAGATCATTTCTATAGTCATATATTTATATAGATGAGCAGATCAAATACAGAGGTATTTTATATGAAAAATATATTCCCATTTTGAAAAAAAAAACACCTGATGGAACATTTCACAGCTAATTAGGTTAATTGGCAACAAGTCAGTAACATGACTCTATGAAAGACTGCTTGGAAATGCAATGATTCAAGAATAACGTTTCTCAAGATAAAATAGAAAAGAACTTGGGGATTCCATCATCCACAGTACATAATATAATTAAAAGATTCAGACAATCTGGAAAAATCTCTGTATGTAAGGGACAAAGCAAAAAAACTAGTATATGCTGGCCGTGATCTTTGGGCCCTTTAGGGGGCACTGCATTAAAAACAGACATGATTCTGTAGTGGAAGTCACTGCATGGGCTCAGAAACACTTCTGAAAAACACTGTCTGTGAAAACAGTTCATCACTGCATCCACAAATGCAAGTTAAAACTCTAAAACACAAAGAAGAAATGAAATATAAACAGTATCCAGAAACACTGCCACCTTCTCTGGGCCTGAGCTCGTTTAAAATGGACTGAGGGGAAGTGGAAAAGTGTTCTGTGGTCCTACGAATCAACATTTGAAATTCTTTTTGGAAATCATATAAGACGATGTCTTTTACAGGGAATGCCTTGATTATTTCAGCAAGACAACGTAAAACCACATTCTGCATGTATTACAACAGCAGAACTCTGTAGTAAAAGAGTCTGGGTGCTAAACTGACCTACCTGCAGTCCAGACCTCTCACCACTGATAACATTTGTTGCGTTGTGAATCCAAAAATATGACAAAGGAGACCCTGAACTGTTGAGCAGCTGAAATCCTATTAAGCAAAAATGTAAAAACATTTCACTTCCTAAACTACAGCAGTGTCTCCTCAGTTCCCAAACACTTACAGAGTGTTGTTAAAGGAAGAGGTGATGAAACACAGTGGTAAACAGGCCCCCGTCCCAACTTTTTTCAAACATGTTGTTGGCATCAAATTCAAAATGGGCAAATATTTTTCAAAATATATACAAATTAATTAAATAAAATAAAATGTTTCAACATATGATATGTTGTCTTTGTACTTTTCAATTAAATAAAGGGTTTAAATGATCTGCACATCATTACATTTTGTTTTTATTTACATTTTGCACAGCGTCTCAACTTTTTGGAAATGGGGTTGTTGTTCAGTCAGCATTAGAAACTGTACAAGGAATGAAAAAGACCAATTCTGATTTACAGAACTGAACTGAAGATGGGAACAAAATCACTGTCAACACTTCCAGAGTGAAAACATCACCTAAAATCTTTTAAAACTGAATTTGAAATTATGTAAAAATGTAAAAAAATGTATAATTTTCATGATGATGTTAATAGTATCACTCACTCAGCTCTCTGTCCCTCCTGACGTGCTGCTGTGAGTGGTGTTAAATCATGGCAGCCGGTGTCGAAGCGTCTGAGTGTGCAGGGTGTTCACTTACATTCAGGCCCATGTTTTGAGGGTCTGTGAATCACATCTGTTTATTATGTTATTAATGCATAATCGCCTGTTTTTTATCAGTGATAACTGATCAATTCCAAACCCTGTTTAAATTTCTTAGTCCTCCAATCAGTGATCAGCAGCCGTTATTGAATTATTTTACTGAACTGGTTCAAAGTCAGAGCTGAAAACACATTTAACTGACTTTAAAATCCTTTTGCTCTGAGTGACTTTATAGCTTCATTATGTTTATTTCATTAAAATAAATGACTGATCATTCCATTTCACCACCATAACAATCATAACACTAACAAAACTTTACCAAATGTTTCAGTAGTGACTGTTTCAGTGACAATTTTAGCTCATTTTGAGCTCAAAAACGCAGGCAGTACATTACCAGCAAACACAGCTTTGAACAGCTGTTCACACAGAAAATCATCATATTTTTCATTAAAACACACAAAAGTTTACTAAACTGAAAATGTGTGTTGCTGTAGTGACAATATTCAATCAATGTTCCACACTGATTTTCAGACTTTGGGACACATTTACTCCAAAACAATGGGATCTAACTGCTCACCATGTGGCCAAGAGGGACAGGGATGCAGCCTCACTTCCTGCTCTAAAATGCAGGGGTGGGGCTAAAATAAGGTTCCACCCACAGACTAAAACTCTGTTTCGGTAGTGACATGAAAATGAGGCACAGTATTTTTTAATAATGAAAATAAATCTATTTATTATAGTAAATAATATAAAAATACATTTTTTAAACTAATTATGAACATTATGAACATCTTTCAAATTCACTTTAAAAGATATTATTTTCACAAATTTAGGGGTTAGGGTTTGAAACAAACACTTTCAAACAGAAAATAACCAATAAACCATGATTATGTTTATATGTAGCTTATTTCTGTCTCTGTTAATGACATAAAAAGAGTTCAAAAAGATCAGAAAATGTTTGTAAATATCTGAGTTCTAAATAACATTTTCAAAAGGTTGTACATAGAACCTTCTACAGCACGTTCTCCATCAACCTGAAGAACCCTTTCATAATGCAAAGAACCTGGTAATTATGCAAAGAGTACTTTGAGTGTTCATGGTTCTATATAGAACCTTTTTCTTTACTAAAAAACCCTTGAAGAACCATCTTTTTTAAGAGTGTGTATATATCTGACACATATGACCCCTGTGGTGTTTCCACTGTGTGAAATTGTTTATTCAGTAAATAAAAATAAGCCCATGACTGAACGGAGAGCAGAGTCACTGATCCACTCTCACTGTTTTACAGAACTACAAGGCCACAGTGAAAAGGTGAGTGTTACTGTCTGCCGTCTCTCTCTTTTCTGTGGTTCTGAACTCAAAGCTTCAGCAGCACTGAGTCCTGAATGTTCTTCCAGAGCTCAGCTCACACTGCAGGATCCAGAGAGCCTTTCAGGAGCGCTGCTCCATGTGGCCAAACATCTGGCCAACCTGAAGTTCACCGTCTGGGAGAAGATGCAGCAGATCGTTCACTTCAGTGAGTCTCACTTTCTCTGGCTTTCTTTGTTTTTTTCTTTTATTTTTCTCCCATATGTTCTCAAGGCCGGATTAAGACCCCCACAGACCCCTGGGTGTTGATGCGCTAAGCCCCCCCCCCATCCTCCTCCTCCCACCAGCACACACACACATTATGAACATCCACTGCAACCAGTATGTGATAATAAAGCAGGTACAGTAAATGAAGGGATAAATTAGATCATTACTGAAGCGTCAGGTCAGGTTGATGTAACTGTTTGTCCAGCGACTCTTTTCATTGGTGTATAAATGTGATGTAACTGATAAACGCAGCATCACAGCTGCAGGAAGTCGTCTTTCCTCTGATCTCACAGCATCACAACAGGAGCTTTGATCAATTTAAATCCAGACAGTATAAATTAGCTATTTATCAGTTTATGGCACAAAAGCAGAGTAAATGAGCTTTAATGTTTCTCATATCGATACAACAGGAGGCGAGTCCACATGGAGAAAACAGAATAAAGTAAAAGTCACTTCCCTATAAATCAGCGTCCACTTATGAGCACCACAACTTTTACCCCACTGAAGACCACATGACTGAAAGTTTGCTTAAACTGGACACAATACAATGACCCTCTGACAGAAAACCAATCAGATTTGATTCTGTTCAGAAACGCAGCTACAGAAACACTGCTGTGTGTTTCAGTGGGCAGAGCTGTGGTCAGTCTGGGTGTCTGTGTCTGTGTGAATGTGCTGGTCAGTAAGTGTTGCTGTGAGTGTTTTTCAGTAAATCACTCCTTCCAGTGTGTTGTTCCTGTATAAACTAAAGACCCTTCAGCTCTCAGAGCCCCAGCGTGATGACCCACGTCTCCCTGACCGCAGATCCGGCCATGCTTGGTCATTATAAGCGATATTCGATGTCGGTGAAAAGCTCGTCTTGTTTGTGCCGCTGAAACA
Organism: Colossoma macropomum; assembly: GCF_904425465.1. NCBI lineage: Eukaryota > Metazoa > Chordata > Actinopteri > Characiformes > Serrasalmidae > Colossoma > Colossoma macropomum. The sequence continues at coordinate 1,308,254 of NW_023494784.1, forward strand.
CTGTTGTTTCAGAGACGCCAATAAAAAGAAAGACTTATGTTTTTTCCTCGTTTCAGCCAGCAAAATGATAACTTATATTTTTTCAAAATAATCCCACTTACGGCACAACTTTACCCCATTGAAGACATGACTGAAATTTTGCTGAAATGGAAACATGAATGTAAAGGAAAAACAATTCGAGGAAATTTAAGAACCTAAAACACAAACCATCCTAAACTAAAGCTCACAGAGGAATGAAAACTGGTTATGGATCACTATCTTACCTTTGAGGACTCTGTGCTCAGAATGAGCCGCTCGCTTTCTCAGCATCAATAAAAGAGCTGTTACACACCAAGTTCACAAACCACTGGAGACACTGACACAGACACGTCTGTAAACATGAGCCGACGGTCTTTAAATGAGTGTTTGTCTCTGGAAATGGGTGGAAAACAGCAGCGTCCACTCTGTCAGGACCTGCTGAAGCTGGACTGAGGTGACGGCAGATAGCAGCAGATAGTAAACAGTGTTTGGGGGGCTAAGAAACGAAAATAAGGCGGGACCCCTCACACCATCAGAAACGACACGGAGAGCATCAAGATCTTAACTGGACACAATACAATGATCCTCTGACAGAAAACCAATCAGATTTGATTCTGTTCAGAAACGCAGCTACAGAAACACTGCTGTGTGTTTCAGTGGGCAGAGCTGTGGTCAGTCTGGGTGTCTGTGTCTGTGTGAATGTGCTGGTCAGTAAGTGTTGCTGTGAGTGTTTTTCAGTAAATCACTCCTTCCAGTGTGTTTTTCCTGTATAAACTAAAGACCCTTCAGCTCTCAGAGCCCCAGCGTGATGACCCACGTCTCCCTGACCGTAGATCTGTTTAAGATACAGTTTAACTCTTTATTTCCTGATACGTATGTGTATGAATAATGTTCAGAAAAGAGGATAATAATGATTACAGTAATATTCTACTGTCAGTGTTTAGTGTTTAAATATAAATGTACTGCATTTAAACTGTAGTTCAGTCATTACTGTAAACAAACATTACAGTATGAGTGCTGTAAATATTAATGACAGTAAATACCTGAAAGCTCTGCTGCCAGTGAGTTACTGTACATTTAAAGAGGGATTTGTTTTACAGTGTTTGATTAAATTCATGATGTATTTTTATTTCTGTGTAAATTATATGTGTGTATTTCTTCTTCAGCTCCTGTAACTCTGGACCCCAACACTGCTCAACCTAATCTCATCCTGTCTGATGATCTGACCAGTCTGAGATACACTAAAGAGAAACAGCAGCTTCCTGATAATCCAGAGAGATTTGATGAATATGTATGTGTTCTGGGCTCTGAGGGCTTCAACTCAGGAACTCACTGCTGGGATGTTGAAGTTGGATACAGTGAAGACTGGGAACTGGGTGTGATGACAGAGTCTGTTCAGAAGAAGGGAAGGATATTATCCAGGAGTGGAGTTTGGAGTGTGTTGTATTACGCTGGTAGATATAGAGTCCGTTCTTCACCACAGAGAGACACTTTCTTCTCAGTAGGTCAGACAGTGCGGAGGGTCCGAGTGCAGCTGGACTGGGACAGAGGAAAACTCTCACTCTCTGATCCTCTCACTAACACACACTTACACACTTTTACACACACATTCACTGAGAGAGTGTTTCCACTGTTCTGTAACTTTTCAATCACCCCTGTGAAAATCTCAGCAGTGCAGTTTAGTGTATCAGTGAATCAGCTCAGTTAGAGCTCATTCAGTCTTTGTGTGGATCAGCACTGAAACACTGATTAATACTGAAATGATCTGCAGTTATAAGAGCTGTTCAGTCACTGCAGCTCAGATCATCTGAGAATCTTACTGAGCTGCTTAAACATGTTTGTAGAAAGTTTATCTGCATTTTTTAAAACACTTTGATACTTAGAATGTATAAAACATTAAGTAATGCAGGCGAAACATTAGAAACATTTATGGATTCTACCAAACTCACTCAAAGTCGGAGCTGAAAACACATTTAACTGACTTCAACTTTAGACTAAAATCCTTTTGCTTTTAGTGACCCTGTAGCTTAATCATGTTTATTTTATTATAATTAATGATTGAACTTTTCATCTCTACCAAAACAATCATAAAACTACTGAAAATTTACCAAACGTTTCAGCAGTGACTGTTTCAGTCATGATAATTTTAGTTCATTTTGAGCGGAACTCAAAAAACTAGTCAGTTCATGACCAGCAAACAGCTTTGTATCTGTGAACAGCTGTTCAATCATGTAACAAGAGTTTACTTATTTGAAGAAAATCTGTGTTTCGGTAGTGGCAATTATTAATATTACACACTGATTTTCAGACTTGGGACACATTTACTTCAAAACAATGGGATCTACAATGCAGGGGCGTGGCTAAAATAAGGCTCCACGTTTGGAGCTAAAACGCAGTGTTTCTGTAGGGACATGGAAACATGGGACAGCATGTTATGGTTTTTTAAAATAAAAAAATAAACTTATAATAATGTAAATCTATCTAAACCTCTGCTTAAAAAAGACATTTAAGAAAAACATTGAAAAAATTTGAGTATTAATTTAATGATTAATAATTAATGATTGAAATGTAGGGGTTGGGATTTGGGACAGACCCCTCCGTGTAGAAAGTACCCTAGAAATTATGATTTTGCATATATTTAGCTCGATATTGCATATATTTACTATCTCTATAACTGCCTTTGGTTTAAATAGATTATAATTCTTGTAAACATAATTCTTATAGATATAATCATTGTAAATACTGAGGTCTGAATAGTTTATTTTATTCTAATTGTTTATTTTAAATAGTTTATGTTTTACTGTGGGACTGCAGTTTGAACTAATTCAGTAGAATAGTGCATATTCATTCATAAATATATCATATATAAGTAAGATGCTGGGAGGTCTTTTCACTTTTATTGTGAAATTCTGAACAAGTTGTCCGTTCATAAGAGATTCTACATCAGCATAAGCTTCACTGTTTCTCACAGGTGCTTAAACACAGGTGTGTAAAGCTGCTCTTCATGTCTGGAAGCTCTTCTGCAGCCTGATAACAGGAACACACTCCAGATTACTGGGTTTCCTGGTTTTTACCTTGTTTGAGAACGCTGTTCAGAGTATGTGGTTCTATATGGGGTTCTAGCACTGATATCATAAAACTAACAGCCTGTCTGTTTCTGTCTGAACAGCTTCATGAAGTCAGTTCATTTATTTGGATGTTTAAATTTTCCTTGTTTGTCAGTTTTAGTATCAAAAGTTTATCCAGAAATCTTCGATAATTTTCTGATAAAAATGAAATGTGAAATAAACAACATTCAAATATAATTAAACCATGAAGACGTCAGAGCACAACTGTGATTTTATATGTTAATCAGTTCTGATTCAGGAAAAAGGAAATAGAATTAGTCCATTTTAGGAAAAATATGGATCTGAAAAGTCTGTAAAATTAATTTTTAGTTGAGAAGCTGGTTTTATGTCACGGTGTAGCTTCACACCTTATATACAGAAATGAATGATTCATAGGTTTGATAGAAATGTACACTCTTAAAAAGATGGTTCTTCAAGGGTTCTTTGAATCAGCGCTCAGTAGCAGTAATGCTAACCAATCAGCGCTCAGTAGCAGTAATTCTAACCAATCAGTGCTCAGTAGCAGTAATGCTAACCAATCAGCACTCAGTAGCAGTAACGCTAACGAATCAGTACTCAGTAGCAGTAACGCTAACCAATCAGTACTCAGTAGCAGTATTGCTAACCAATCAGTACTCAGTACCAGTAATGCTAACCAATCAGTACTCAGGAGCAGTATTGCTAACCAATCAGTACTCAGTACCAGTAATGCTAACCAATCAGTACTCAGGAGCAGTATTGCTAACCAATCAGTACTCAGTACCAGTAACGCTAACCAATCAGTACTCAGTAGCAGTAATGCTAACCAATCAGCACTCAGTAGCAGTAATGCTAACCAATCAGTACTCAGTAGCAGTAATGCTAACCAATCAGCACTCAGTAGCAGTAATGCTAACCAATCAGTACTCAGTACCAGTAATGCTAACTGAACTGCAGAGTAAATATCAAAGCCTCATAAAATATTTTGTCTCAAGAGTTTAAAAAATAATAATAATAATTGAAAAAGTTCTGTAACAATAAAATGTTCTACAATGTACTGATAAACTGAGCTGCTGAGCCAAATTACTACCACCAAACACAGGTGGTGCTTTGTTTAAGCCTGTCTGTAATTTTGAGCTACAGTGAGAAAAAAGCAATATCTAAAAATAAATGATATAATAATTAATATGCAGATGAGCGTTTTAGCTCTTAAAGCTGCAGCTCTGTTTAACTGGTTCACCACTTTAACATGCTGGTTCTCTGTGTGAACAGGTTTCAGGACAAGTCGACAGAATTTTCCCACAATATAAATGTTCAGAATGAGCTGCACTTTCAGCTGATTAACCAGCTGTACTCAGTTATCTAATGTCTGTCAGGCTGTGACGGACGAGCTGCTGACCGTCTGATCGTTTTTAAAGAAGCTGCTAAATAACAGAATCTGATTCCAGTGACTAACGTCAGTAACATGATCAGACTCGGAGTGAACATCAGCTCATTCTGACCGATCACTAAAGAGTGACCTGCTCGTCCTCAGGGAGCGTCTGGTTGGTCAGGAAACCCTCATGGAGGGAGAGCTACTGTGTCCTCCGAGGCTGAGGGGGGCGCTCTGTCCGCCAGCTTGATCTATTTTTCACTCTAAGCGCTGCTGCGTTTACATTCTGCTACCTGTAATCAGCCACTTCACCTTCTCTTCCTCTGATCCACAATCAGCACCAGCGCTGGCTGAAGGGAACAGGCTTCTGTGGAACGCTGAGCCAGACCTGCTGCTGTGGGGCTGTTTGTGTCCATCAGTTTGAGAAAAAGCTCCCAGACTTTGTTCAGTTCTTTCTCTATCTGCTCTCACAGGTTCAGCACTATAAGTGACCTGCTGACCTCTTCAGATTCAGTAGGTAGCCACTCTGGGTCAGACGCCGCTTTATTAATGTAAACAAAAAACTGACAACTGAAACGGTTGTCGCCAGTTTTTACTGCATGATCAATCAAGCTGAGTAACTGATTCAGCCCTATTTTAATCAGTGAATGAGTGATTGATAAAAACATTCTGAGAATCATGCAAGAAAACTGATCTTCAACTGACCTTTGGTCAAAGAAGCGTCACCCTTTGCAGAAGTCTGAGCTGGAGAACTTGTGCAGAAATAATCTGTGACAAAGAATTTCTGTCAGAACGGTTTTACAGTAAAACACAAACAGTGTAAACAATGTGTCAAATACAAATAAATAATGTTAAATAAGTTTTATACAGTGTCACAGGATTCAAATCATTATTATGAATATTAAAACTATGTTCTGAATGATGAATGGAGCTGTAGATTATCATATAAAGCTGTACGACATTAAGAATTCTAATATAATCAATATCCATAGTGTCCGAGTGGTGATCAAACCTGGCAGAGATTTTACAATAAAATGTTTATTTACAAATATTATACATAGGTATAGGATATTATTTATGAGTTATGTTCTTGTTGTTTCCAAAAACATCCAGAAATCTGTATTTGTGATGTATTTCTACAATATTTAACTCGCGCGCCGTTATTGACGCGGCCAAGACAGCGGGAAACACCCAGAGCTCCCGATGGGCAATTCAGGACGAGGCTGAGCTCGGCTTCCTTCCTTTCCCGGTCCATCTTAAATGGTGCAGCAGGTATGTTCTAGGTGTCAACTAATTTTCCCAGGTCCACCTTAAACGGTGCAGCGGATGCGTTCTGGCACCTGCAAGCACCAGTACGTACCCGATGGGCAGTTCAGGATGAGGCTGAGCTTGGCCTCCTAACCGCCAGATTCTCTTTAGAACTATCCTGTCCACCTTAAACGGTGCAACAGATACGTTCTGGTGCGAGTGAATTTCCCTGTCCACCTTAAATGGTGCGGCGGATGCACCAGTACGTAACTGCTGCACCATTTAAGGTGGAACGGAAACTCTGATTGAGAAGCTCAGCAGAGCCTCGTCAGTCCGGACCTGGCCAGCTCCCTCCGCGCTGACCGCCTTGTTTTCAGCGTGTTAAGCGAACGCTGATCTGAAGCGCCGCGTAGCGGAGAAATGAGTTAAACAGACTCCATAACTTCATCAGTACAGACACTCCGCTAATACACGGGGCAGCTTTACCCACCACAGCTAACCGACCGTCCGGCAGGCGGGAAGAACTTTCGGGAATCCGGGCATCGACAACCGGCTGCAGCTTAGCTGGATCAGCTACAGCCTGATGGGAGTTTGTGTCTCAGTTATTTGGTGGATTGATTAGTTTCACTTCCTCAAAATTCATGAAGCTGCTTAGATTTATTGATTAAATCTGAGCTCAAATGGACTGACGGTCAAAACATCCTGTCAGTTTTAGTTAAAGACAGCTTTATTAGCTCTGCAGCTAAGGCTAGCTCTGTAGCTAAGGTTAGCTCTGCAGCTAAGGCTGGCTCTGCAGCTAAGGCTGGCTCTGCTGCTAAGCCTGGCTCTGTAGCTAAGGCTAGCTCTGCAGCTAAGGCTAGCTGTGTAGCTAAGGCTAACTCTGTAGCTAAGGCTGGCTCTGTAGCTAAGGCTGGCTCTGTAGCTAAGGCTGGCTCTGCAGCTAAGGCTAGCTGTGTAGCTAAGGCTGGCTCTGCAGCTCACCTGCTGTGGTACCGCTAGCCCTGTTAGCTTTAGCTTATGTAGCGTAGCCTGTTGTCCTCACAGACTCTGAGGAAAACTCTGCTTTAAACAGCTCAGAAACAGATTTCAGGTTTCACCAAAATATCTTAGGATCATTTTAGGAAATTTGTCCATCACTGTCCACCTCACCTTTTCACCTTTCACCTTTCACCTTTTCCCCGTGTTCACTGCTGCTGCTGAATGACCAAACTCCGCTCAAACTGTGCGAGGGCAGCGCAGCATAGATAGATCAGTCTCTGTGTTTGGGGGAAACAGTGGGGTTTTGTCAGATTTATTTCAAAAAGTCATGGAAATTCATCTTCTAAACATTTTATTTTTCATTGTAAATTAATAAAAATATACTCAATAGCAAATGATTAAATAAATTCTCCCACTCAAAAACATGTTATGTTCATTCAGTATCAGGCAGGTGAGTGAAGAGAATATTGTTCTTTTTATGTTGTACAGATGTTTTTCATTTTGAGTTGTAGGAACGTTTTTCTAAATGTATAACGTTTTGTGAACAATGTTCTATTAATTTTGTGTGAGTAACAATCTAATAGTGCTGTGACGCAGCAACACACAAGTTCTCAAAATGTTCCAAGAACATTATTTCTGTAATGTTACTCTGCTCTCCTTTGAATAACGTTGCTGAACGGTGTAACATTCTCTGTTAGCTGGGTAGCACCAGCGCTCAGTAGCAGTAACGCTAACCACTCAGCGCTCAGTAGCAGTAATGTTAACCAATCAGGTAGGTCCACCAAGCATTCGTGCTGATAACTTGATGATCCCTGAATGTTTATCTTCAGTTCAGCCGTTTAAGCAGCTCAGCTTCATGTCTGAGAGGTAATTTAGAGCCGAATGAGTCAAACTTTAAAAATCATAATAAAACTAAGAGGATCTTTGAAATTCTGCACAGCTTCATGATTTGTGTTGAAGTTTTTACTGTAATTTTACTGTAAATCCATGATGTGACTGACAGGCTGTAGGTGAGCTGGTGTGGAGCGACTCTACAATTCCAGCTTTATTGTTCTTTGATCTGTTTCCTGCTCTCTGGCGTCACTTCTAGCCTTTCTTCTTTAAACTCCTCCCACTGAAACTCCTCCTACTGAGGAGGTGCTGAGTGTGAGGCGTCTGCAGAGCTTTACAGGCTGCGCTGTTGGGATCTGCTGAGTCCACTTTTGTTGGTGGGTTTATGGAGAATTCTGGATCTGGAGAATCACTCTGAAGGGAAATGATCACTAACTGGATCTACAGCTGCCTGTTTGACTGGAAACACACCTGAGATCAGGTGAGAGTTTCACACAACTGAAAGTGAAAGTCTGAGCGTTCTCACTGGACGGAACAGCAGGGGCAGGAAATGGCTTCCAGATCTTTCTCAGAGGAGGATTTCTCCTGTCCTGTGTGCTGTGAGATCTTCAAGGATCCTGTTGTTCTGCTCTGCAGCCACAGTGTGTGTAAAGTCTGTCTGCAGAAGTTCTGGGAAACGAAAGGATCCAGAGAATGTCCAGTTTGTAGGAGGAGATCTTCAATGGAACCTCCTACAAACCTGGCTTTAAAGAACCTGTGTGACAGGTTCTTACAGGAGAGAAGTCAGAGAAGTTCAGCAGAGTCTGAAAACATCTGCAGTGACCACTCTGAGGAACTCAGACTCTTCTGTCTGGACAATCTACAGCCGGTGTGTTTGGTGTGTCGGGACTCTAAAAAACACACCAACCACAAATTTCTCCCCCTTCAGGAAGCAGCACTCGAATACAAGGTGGGTTATGAGTGACCACACTTTGTCAGAAGCTCCATAAATTCACTAAATTCAGCTGAAAATAAAAATAACTGGTCATTTTCCTAAATGTGTGACCTGGATCCTCACTCTGAGAGACAGGAACACATTGGGACACCAGTGTGGACTTATTTAGTGTGTTCCATTCTGAAGGCAGCCTTCAAAGGTTCCTCTCTTGTTGGGCAGCATTTTAACCGAAAAGGAACCTTAGTAGGCATCGCATTCAGGACGGTGCTTCAAAGCCATCATATGTCAGAACTTTCACTGCGCTGTACACGTCTTACCTGTTTACTCACAGTTACTCATTAGCTTACAGTCCCCTCTGACTGTAGAGGTGAATCACCTCCGTATTAAAGGACGGCTTTGAGTCTCCAGCAGCTGTTTTCCTGCATTGACACTGTTGTCGGTATTTGTGTATGAAGAACAGGCAGCTGTAACGACTCGTAACGTTATGTTGTTATATACTCGACTCACCGCCACAGATAAAAACACATAATTGTGACTGAGTTTATGAATCATTTCAATTCATTTACGGTCTTCATCCACCATCATGAACCTGCTTTATTTCAAACACACAAAGGATAAAAACTATGAATAATTTTGTACAAAAAGCACTCAAAAAATGATCGCACACAATCCGTTAAGCAGCTAATATTTATTTTATTTTATGCATTTCTCATCTGATCTAGTCTGAAATTTAGCCGTCAACCTTCACCTCACACTTTGGGGACTGTGATAAGCACAGCAATACAAGGCATGCAGAACGGGAAAAAATAAGCAGTTGTGGTTTATTTGTAAAACATTTTATTTCTGAATCTCTACATCGTCCAGTAAGTTGAAGTATTTTTCATCGTTCAGGGGAGAACGTCAGTCTGTAGTGCTGGTTCCGCTGTTTTTCCCGAACACCCTTGGCAAGTCAGCTGCTTTCGGTCGTTCGGCACAGTTTTCTCCCTGTAACCGCTCCTCGTCCTCAGCCCCTCAGACTGCGGCTCCCTGCTGTAATGTTACGTTCCTGAGGACAGAAAAATCCCGGAGTACTAACGCTGAACTAAACGCTACTAAACAGTGAACAGCCAACATTTTAAACTGGACTTTTAAACTCTCCCGTTTTGAACAGCCAGCGAGTTTACACAGCTAGCTTCACCTATTGTGTTAGGCCTGAAACATACTTCACACAAGGATGCGAACGCAGACGCTTCGAGCTACGCAGACGGGACATAAAAAGACGACATAAAATTTGATTAATTATCACATTTCCAATCCAAGAGAAGAGGTAAAGCAGCTCACTCTCCTCTACTGTCCATGTTTAGCTGTTGAGGCTGTTGGAATAACAGTAGATCCCTCTCTGATTTGCACTCTATCGCCCCCTTCAGGGCTGAGTGTTTAAACCGTCACAGTGGTAAGATCGCGTGGTGAGTTTGTACAGAAGGACCGAGCGTTTGCAGTGCGTTGACCGAGCGCAGATGAAAGCATCCTTGAGTGAAGTATGTTTCGGGCCTTATGAACGCAGCCTGTCGATTCGCCTTCGACGAGCGAACGGCCAACATGTTACCACAGGAACAATGTCTACAGATCTACAAACATAAATATGTTAAATACTTTACACAAATACAACAATCAATCAAAACAGTAAAGTCAGAAGTAAAGAAATAACTCACATTTGTAAACTCCTTGGTCGGCAAAAAACATCTGCTTCGTACACCATGTTTATCTAACTGAAGCGATGGAACCCGAGCAGGTGAATAGTATTGTGGGATTGCCTTCACTGGGAAGGATACATGTGATGTTGCCTTCATATATGATCAAAACAATGACCAAATAATTATACTGCCTTCCAAATGGGACAGCATTCATCTCGGGAGGCAAATGCTGCTTACTTAGACAGCTGCCTCCTGATTAGAATACACCATATATCTGGCTTTGTTTCTCACTAAAACGCTGATTTGTTTCAGGAGGAGCTCAAAACTGCACTGAAGCCCCTGAAGGAGAAACTGGACGTCTTTAAAAGGTTTAAGCTGGATTTGGATCGGACTGCAGATCATATAAAGGTCAGAGTAACAAACTCTTCTGAGATTATGAACCGGATCCTCACATAATCGCTCATATTTCATTAGATTCACTGCTTCCTTCCAGACTCAGGCCCGACGCACAGAGAGGCAGATTAAGGAGGAGTTTGAGGAGCTTCACCAGTTTCTACGAGATGAAGAGGCAGCCAGGATATCAGCACTGAGGGAGGAAGAGGAGCAGAAGAGTCAGACGATGAAGGAGAGGATTGAGAAGATGAGCAGAGAGATATCAGCCCTTTCAGACACTATCAGAGCCGTAGAAGAGGAGATGGCAGCTGAAGATGTTCCATTCTTACAGGTGAGTGTCGCTCAGTCAGCGCTAAAACCTGAACAAGGAACCAAAACGAACAGTTCTGACTTACAGAACTGAACTGGGAACATCGTCACTGTCGACACTTTCAGAGTGAAAACTTCAAATAAAATCTATCTGATCAGTTCAAATGTATAGAACTACATTAATAATGTATAATTTTCATAGAAATATATCATTAATATCCCTCACTCAGCTCTCTCTCCCTCCTGACGTGCTGCTGTGTGAGTGGCGTTAAATAAAGGCGGCCGGTGTCGAAGCGTCTGAGTGTGCAGGGTGTTCACTTACATTCAGGCCCATGTTTTGAGGGTCTGTGATTCACATATGTTTATTATGTTATTAATGAATAATCGTCTCTGGTTTTATCAGCGAAAACTGATCAATTCCAACCCCTGTTTGATTTTCTTAGTCCTCCAATCAGTGATCAGCAACCTTTACTGGATTATTCTACTGAACTGGTTCAAAGTCAGAGTTGAAAACATATTTAACTGATTTGGACTTTTCCTTTTGAGTTCACCGTATAGTTTAATTATTTCATTAAAAGAAATGAACATTCCATTTTGTCACTACCAAAACAATCATAGCACTGCCAAAACTTTACCCAGTGCTTCAGTAGTGACTGTTTCGGTAATGACAATTTTAACTCATTTTGAGCCGACTTATACAGCTGTACATTCATAAAACAAACAGAAAACAGAAATAGAAAATCTGTGTTTCGGTAGTGACAATTCTTAATATTACACACTGATTTTCAGACTTTGGGACACATTTACTTCAAAACAATGCTCAAAAAAAAAAACTGCTCACCATGTGGCCATGAGGGACAGGGATGCAGCCTCACTTCCTGCTCTAAATGCAGGGGGTGGATAAAATAATAATAAAATGTATAATAAAACTATTTGTGTTTCGGTAGTGACGTAAACACCTGGGATAGCATTTTTGAATATTTAAAACTGTAAAAAAAAAGAATTAAACTCATTATAAATCTACATATTTCAACTTTGAAATAAAAAATGAAAAAGCACTAAAACGTACAAAAAAGTAAGTATTATTTTCAGAAATGTAGGACTTTTAGATCTAGGTTTGGAACAAACACCTCCCAAAAGAAAATAACCAATAAATGATGATTTTTTGTACTTTAGTGGGGATTCTACGTATATTTGACACGTATGACCTCTGTGGTGTTTCCACTGTGTGAAATTGTTTGTTTAGTAAATAAAAATAAACCCATGACTGAACGGAGAGCAGAGTCACTGATCCACTCTCACTGTTTTACAGAACTACAAGGCCACAGTGAAAAGGTGAGTGTTACTGTCTGCCGTCTCTCTCTTTTCTGTGGTTCTGAACTCAAAGCTTCAGCAGCACTGAGTCCTGAATGTTCTTCCAGAGCTCAGCTCACACTGCAGGATCCAGAGAGCCTTTCAGGAGCGCTGCTCCATGTGGCCAAACATCTGGCCAACCTGAAGTTCACCGTCTGGGAGAAGATGCAGCAGATCGTTCACTTCAGTGAGTCTCACTTTCTTTCTTTCTTTCTTTCTTTCCTTTATTTTTCTCTCATATTTTGTCAAGCTAGGATTAAGACCCCCCACAGGCACCTGGGTGTTGAGGCTCTAAGCCCCCCATCCTCCTAGTCCCACTATTGTCACCCCCCCACCAGCCCAGACACACATTATTAACATCCACTGTAACCAGTATGTGATAATAAAGCAGGTATTACAGTAACTGAAGGGATACATTAGATCATTACTGAAGCGTCAGGTCAGGTTGATGTAACTGTTTGTCCAGCGACTCTTTTCATTGGTGTATAAATGTGATGTAACTGATAAACGCAGCATCACAGCTGCAGGAAGTCGTCTTTCCTCTGATCTCACAGCATCACAACAGGAGCGTTGATCAATTTAAAGCCAGACAGTATAAATTAGTTACAGTGTAACTGAGCTTTAATGTTTCTCATATCGATACAACAGGAGGCGAGTCCACATGGAGAAAACAGAATAAAGTAAAAGTCTCTTCCCTATAAATCAGCGTCCACTTATGAGGAAATTTCAGAGCCTAAAACACAAACCATCCTAAACTAAAGCTCACAGAGGAATGAAAACTGGTTACGGATCACTATCTTACCTTTGAGGACTCTGTGCTCAGAATGAGCCGCTCACTTTCTCAGCATCAGTAAAAGAGCTGTTACACACCAAGTTCACAAACCACTGGAGACACAGACACGTCTGTAAACATGAGCTGACGGTCTTTAAATGAGTGTTTGTCTCTGGAAATGGGTGCAAAACAGCAGCGTCCACTCTGTCAGGACCTGCTGAAGCTGGACTGGGGTGATCGCAGATAGCAGCAGATAGTAAACAGTGTTTGGGGGGCTAAGAAACGAAAATAAGGCGGGACCCCTCAAACCATCAGAAATGACACGGAGAGCATCAAGATCTTAACTGGACACAATACAATGATCCTCTGACAGAAAACCAATCAGATTTGATTCTGTTCAGAAACGCAGCTACAGAAACACTGCTGTGTGTTTCAGTGGGCAGAGCTGTGGTCAGTCTGGGTGTCTGTGTTTGTGTGAATGTGCTGGTCAGTAAGTGTTGCTGTGAGTGTTTTTCAGTAAATCACTCCATTCAGTGTATTTTTCCTGTATAAACTAAAGACGCTTCAGCTCTCAGAGCCCCAGCGTGATGACCCACGTCTCCCTGACCGTAGATCTGTTTAAGATACAGTTTAACTCTTATTTTCTAATATTTATGAGCTTATGAATTGAATAATATTCATAAAATAGGATAATAATGATTACAGTAATATTCTGCTGTCAGTGTTTAGTGTTTAAATATAAATGTACTGCATTTAAACTGTAGTTCAGTCATTACTGTAAACAAACATTACAGTATGAGTGCTGTAAATATTAATGACAGTAAATACCTGAAAGCTCTGCTGCCAGTGAGTTACTGTACATTTAAAGAGGGATTTGTTTTACAGTGTTTGATTAAATTCATGATGTATTTTTATCTCTGTGTAAATATATGTGTGTATTTCTTCTTCAGCTCCTGTAACTCTGGACCCCAACACTGCTCATCCTAATCTCATCCTCTCTGATGATCTGACCAGTCTGACATACACTGATGAGAAACAGCAGCTTCCTGATAATCCAGAGAGATTTGATAGACGTGTATATGTTCTGGGCTCTGAGGGCTTCAACTCAGGAACTCACTGCTGGGATGTTGAAGTTGGAGACAGTGAAGACTGGGTACTGGGTGTGATGACAGAGTCGGCTCAGAAGACGGGATGGATATTATCCAGGAGAGGAGTTTGGCGTGTGTTGTATTACGGTAGTGAATATAGAGCCTGGTCTTCACCACAGCCACTTACTCCCCTCTCAGTAGGTCAGACAGTGCGGAGGGTCCGAGTGCAGCTGGACTGGGACAGAGGAAAACTCTCATTCTCTGATCCTCTCACTAAAACACACTTACACACTTTTACACACACATTCACTGAGAGAGTGTTTCCACTGTTCATACTGGTGAAATCAGCCCTGTGAAAATCTCAGCAGTGCAGTTTAGTGTATCAGTGAATCAGCTCAGTTAGAGCTCATTCAGTCTTTGTGTGGATCAGCACTGAAACACTGATTAGTACTGAAATGATCTGCAGTTATAAGAGCTGTTCAGTCACTGCAGCTCAGATCATCTGAGAATCTTACTGAGCTGCTTAAACATGTTTGTAGAAAGTTTATCTGCATTTCAGCTTTGATACTTAGAATGTATAAAATTGTAAAATAATACATTCAGAAACATTTGTGGATTATTCTACGAAAGTGATTCAAAGTCAGAGTTGAAAACAAACCAAATGCAAAACTGTATAGTATAAATAATGAAAAAAGCATTTGCTGTATTTGATGTTTGTTGATGATGCCTTTAGAGGGCGCCAGTGAGTTATGTTTGTTTATTTAATATTGTGTTCTTTTACTTAACAGTTACACTCTTTAGCCCAGTTTTGACGTTTAGTCCATTCTGTTCCGTATGATTCAGAGCGTTTTTGGTGAATCTGCTCCCCATGATTCTCTAAACTGTTGGCTGGTTCTAATTTCTCTGTGGATAAAGAGTTTGAAGCTGCCGAGTCCAGACGCTTATGAAACGTTCCTCCAGGAGAGCAGAGAGAAGATCTACAGCCGTCTGCAGAAGCTTTAGGTCAGCAGCCCTCACCAGCCTGCACTGGACCCAGCAGGGGTCAGAGGTCGTTTCAGCCTTCTGGCTCAGATCCAGAGACCTCAGAAACCATCAGGCAAACTGTTACAAAACAGCAGTTTTACTCAGGCTGAGTGAGGCCGGTGCAATCCAGCCACCGAACTGAGATTTGTTCAATAAAAAACGCAGAGAAGTTTTTAGGACTCTGTTATTTCCTGACAGCGGTGCGCGTCTCTGAGTACGCCGTGACCCAAATCTGAGGAATACGTTTTAAGAACCGTGTGAGGATGAACAGAAATGAAGATATCAGCAGCATCACAGGCTTCAGGGATCATTCTTCCAACCTGTACACAGCAGTTTTTGGTCTGGAGTGGAAATGAACATCACTGGGAATTTCACTGATCTGTCTGAAGTTTCTGCATAATTAAAAGGTTCATATATAATTTCATTCAGAGCGGTTTGGTGTGAAACACTTGGTTCTAGATAAACTTACAGAGTCAGAATTGTTCACAGTGTTAGTGATAGGAATCAGGAGATATATTACAGAAACTTACCTCTGAACTCTGATCTGTTTGGTCTCCATGACGACTTCAGTACAGACTGAATTTCGGACAGTAGCTCTTACAGAGTAACAGTTCCTAACTTCATCTCATCTTTAACTCCAGATAAGAAAACAGCATCACACAAACATCCTAACTAGACTAAACCTCCTAAATCCTGTCCTAACTTTAGGATGAACCCCAACAGGGTCCTCACTTCTGTTTAAGGTCCGTTTCTATGGTTTTTAGGCAGCTGAGTCAGCAGCACAGTTCACTACCAGCATAATGAGCTCCATTTATCTCTACTGTAAAACGCTGCTTTCACTGTGAGATGATTTTCTTTTCTAACTCTGCGTTTTAAAGATCTCAGACGCTGCAGACTCGATCTCCACCGCCCCTCTGATCACCTTCGTGTGTTAATGTTGATGATGAAATATTACAGTGATGGTGGTGAATAATGAGGAGACGGAGCTGAACGTGTGTCTGTTTATTAGGAGGAGTAACGTTAGCGCGCTCGGCTAAAGCGTTTGGGAAATGGAGACTGAAACTGGGGAGCGGCGACGCTCTGATAAACAGCAGGGGGCGCTCTCACAGTATTCACAATGCTTTAGTTTTGTTTGACTCTTTTTTTTACTGTATTGATCACTTTGATTACGTGTGTATGTTTCAGCTGTGTGTGTTTATGGTCAGTTGCTAGGAAACAGACATGACAGCTGATTGCCGACTGATTGAGTAGGTTAAGATTTCTTAACTGGAGATAAGAAGCTGTAAGATCAGATAAAAGTCCTAAATTAATCAGATTTGCTTCTGTAATATGAATCTGTGAAAAATCTTGTCTTGACCTGTCAGATCTTCAGACAGAAAGAGAGGTTTCTGTAATACGGCCGCTGGTGTCCACCTCTAAAAGCTCCCTCACAGAAAGTTCCTACATGAAATGGTTATGAATTCACTGCCTGATGACTGAGACACTGTTTTATGATAGTTTGGAGAAGATTTTAGCCTAAAACAGTTTTTGCTTTAGATTTACCATGATTGTTTCATATAAACTCAGAAGACTCGTGTAGGTTCACTGGTGGTTCTGGATAGTAAATAAAATGTCTATATTTGTGTTGTAGTCATGGCGACCCCTGGTTCCTATCACCTCCACTGTAAAGACATCTGAACCATTTCACACCAAACCACTCTGAATCTCTCTGTTTACACCTCACACACTGAATTATGGGGGAAATCTTAATTCCTTTTCAATGATTTAAAGACATCCACTTTTTTCAACATAGTCTTTAATGAACTGGAAGACTGTAATAAATCTTCTTGTTTTTATATCATAATTCAATCCATTTCAGTCACTCCTGAGCATCCACACCGAAGAGCAGAACAAGAGGACTTCAGCTTATTTAGTAAAAAAAAGGAAAAAGGTCTAAAAACATATTCTCTTCACTGGAGCTCAACCTGTTCCTGGACATTCATGACCACAGTTTTCCTCTACAGCACAGCTGAGTCGACCACTAGTCCTCAGTCAGGTGTGTTGGATTCTGGCTGGACCACCTTCATCCTGGTCTCTGAAGGTGAAGCAGGAGTTTCTCTGGTGGACACTGACCTCCACATGTGAGGAAAGTGCTGCATCTACATCACTGTTCCTTCAAACTCTCCTTCAAAGTTCTTTCTAAAGCCAGACAGAAGCCCATCGTCAGGGTGGTCGTCTCCCACATCTTCTGCGTTTGAAGCTCAAAACTGAGCTCCACGAACTCCAGAGCTTCTGGTGGAACAAACTGAATGTCTACATAATATATTTAATATGTGAAGTGCCTGCTTTTGGCAGGTCAGCCTATTGTTATGCAGTGGAGAGAAGCAGCAGTAATCTGAGGATTAGAGCAGATTTAAGGAGGGATGCACCAATCTGACTTTCTCACTATTACTCAGGATACTGACCAATACAGAGTAACATGCTGTTACAGTTTAAGAGTTCATTCCAAAACATGATGAACGTGTTTTAAAACATTTGCTAATCAAGGATTTTTAAAATGAACACTGGATTAGTATTTCATATCAAACCATAGCTTTCTAATTTATTTTAGGTTTGGTGTTGGGCAAACAAATAAATCTCCATTCATAGAACCTTATTTGTGGAGACGCTGCACAGAACCAATGTCAGTGTTATGTTTAACCAATGACATGATAGACTAATCCAGACATTATGTACTGTACATTCAACAGGCTTAAATAAAAAAAGCTCTGTGCTAATGAAATCATTTGTTGGTTGCCAACAGCTTTTTTTATTTTCTCTGTCTTCAAGGCTGCCAGCAGCTCAAGATGCTCTCAAGATTTTACCTAAAAACTTCCTCTTTCTTCTCCAGCTCTCCTGAAGCCAGTTTTGAACCAGAGCAGCACAGCTTAAACCTCAGAGCATCTATCAGTGCACATTTCTCTTTTACTGCAATGGATAAAAAGCAATGGGCCTCGTTCTCCATCCGTTCTTAAGAAGACATTTCTTAAACCCACTTACGCAGTTTTGACGAAGACTCTGACTCACCAGTGTTCTCTTATTTGGTGTTGGTTCTTAGGTAAGAACAGAATCTACACACACTCAAGAGCACAAAGGTGAGAACAGTTCTGTGCTTTAAGAACACGTCATGAATCTGACGGAGACTTTTTCTTAGGACCTTCATCAAGAACACACTTAAGAACAAACTTGATATACTGGAGAATGAGGCCCACTGTCTTGCACATGTTCAAAGAAATCTTGGTAGACATTTAAGAAATAGCTATAAATCTGCCGTTTACTACGTTACGTTGATAAAAATGCAAAAATCTGAAACAGTTTTTGCTGGTGAAGCTGGTGTGAAGCACAGCAGAATTAGAAAAGCACTTTTATTCTGACAAGCTTTATTAAGAGGAGAGGAGCTTTTATTTGACAGGCTGCAGTGCTTAGACCAGGGGTCGGCAGCTGCTCTGGAGCCGCATGTGGCTCTTTTACTGCCCTGTTGTGGCTCCACAGCAGAATAAGATCTGTAGGTAAAAATAAAATAATCCTCCTTTACAGTAAAATAAAGCTCTGCTGATCGTTCAACACAGTTTAACAGTAAATGGTCTTAAACTCTGGAGTTAATGTAGAACTGCTGATTCACCCTTTAACCCTGAAGATCAGTGCAGACTGCTGGTCACCATAGCAACACAGACAACAGTCTCGCCTAGCTAGTAGCTAACGAAACGGCAAAGAGAGAGATTTAACCTCGATAATTTGGAGACGAATGGACTTATTTGTGTTTATAATCACTCCAGCTGGTTTCCTGATTCGTTTAATCTGCAACGAGAAACTGAAACACTAAAAAGTCACGAGGCTGAAGTCAGTTTCTCCTTCGCCAGCTTCTTGTTCGAATTGTCCCGTTCCACCTTAAATAGTGCAGCAGTTACATTCTGGAGCCTCAGGCACCATTTAAGGTGGAACGGGAAAATTCAAACAAGAAGCTGGCGAATGAGAAGCGACTTCAGCCTCATAAAAAAATCGAATGTTGAGAGACATTTTACAAGAAACTGTTCTACTTTAGTGGAAAAGTTTCCTGCTGGAGATGCGAGAAAAGCGGCTGTAGCTGAGCTGAAACTTAAAGCAGAGCAAAGTAAATTTGCATTTTTGTTTATATTTTTTAGTCTATACTGGCACTTCAGCACATACTGAGACATGTTTACAGCCAAGACAGTAAAACGTTGTGGCTCCCAAGGTGGTTTGATTTTTGTTGAAAGGACAAAATGACAACATTTATGTTGTGACTCCTGGTTTAGACGAACACAAGTTCACTTTGCAAAGAAACACTCGTTTCTCTGTAACAGTCGTTCATAATTATTATCTGTTTGTAGATCATTCAGTTCCATTAATAACAACACAAAGTGAGAATTTGAGGTTTAGCATGTTTTGGAACGACACACTTCCCTTTTTATAGTGTCTAAGAAACACTATCGATAGTGGACTGATACCTGATCAATAAGGTCAGTATTGGTGCCAAAACCAATTCAGTATCCAGATCCATTATCAGATCGGTGCATCTAGATTTCAGTGTTTTATTGTTTATAGACTAACATTAAACTGCAAACTTAAAAACGTGTCCCTTAAAACCGAAGCTGAATCAAAATGGGAGCGAGCTCAATGTATTCAGGCCATAAAACATACAATCTGTTATCAAAATAAATACAAAATCTCTGCAGACCACGAGCACAAAGGATCATTAGTCAACAGGAGTTATTATTTCATCCCTCTATAAACACACGTAACTCGTATCGTTTCAGCAGGACACACCGGGTTCTGCGAACAAAAGGGCTCATTTTGTTCATTTTGCCGCCCAGTGTGTTTGTAAATGGTCATAGCGTCCACCAGAACCAGAGTCCAGACCTCAATCCGGAGCCCACTTTCCCCAACAGAGCAGAACGCACTCAACACAACGTTCTCCACACACCAGAATTTATCTGTACACAGATTTTTCAGTACCAAAAGCAATCGTATAAAAGTCGACCCCGTCCAGCCCGACTGTTCTGTCCTGCTTCACGCAGACGTGCTAGCACACAGTCTTTGGTATAAATTAAAGTGTTCTGCGTGAGAGGTCAGAGGAACCCCACTGGTCGACAGAGCCAGTGGGTGATGGCCGGCCGTCTCTGCTGGACACCGAGGAGCTTCCACAGCAGCGCTGATCCCACTACTTACTCACCGACAGCAACAGATTGATCTGGAGGAGAGCAGAGAAAACAAACACCAGCTTTAGAGTGATTTATCAGCCGACTCGACTCCTTTATCTTCAAGATGGACCGTAAGTGATTTCACCATGACCAGCACTGCAGTGTAAAATGAATCTGTCTACACATCAGGGGTTGTAAAATAAGAGGGATGTTGAGGAGAAGTGAGTCCAGGGATGTTGAGGAGTCCATCCTTCCAGTAAAAAGCTAACTTATAAATACTGGCCAAAAAAAAAACGCAAACAAAGCAATAAACACGTTCATGGGGGCAGTCGTGGGCTGGAGGTTAGGGAACCAGCCTTGTGACCGGAAGGTCACCGGGTCGATCCCTAAACCGACAGGATGTGACTGAGGTGTCCTTGAGCAAGGCACCTAACCCCCAACTGCTCCCTGGGCTCTGTGGATAGGGCTGCCCACCGCTCCGGGCAAGTGTGCTCTCTGCCCCCTAGCTGTGCGTCTTCACTAGTGTGTATGTGGTGTTTCACTGCACAGATGGGTTAAATGTAGAGGTGAAATTTCCCCGTTGTGGGACAAATTAGGGTCACTTAATCTTAATCTTAATAGAGACACATCATAGGTCTGACTAAAGTTGCAAACTTTTAACAGCTGCAATAACATCTTTAGGGGGCGGTGGTGAGTAACGTTTGTTTGATGCCCTCAGACGGAGGCAGTAATTTGATATTAGAATGATTACTAGAGTGTTTGCTAACATAATAAGCTAGCTGGGTAGCTAATGCTGACATTGTTAGCATGTATGCCAATAAGGTTCCTCCTGATCATAATCAACAGTCATGCCCACTGTTTCGGTACCTGTTCCATGGACGGGCAGGCGATGATCTGCAGGTCCTCCCCGCTGTACTCCTCCTGCAGGACAGTGTGCAGCTTCTGGAACACTTGCTGGATGTTGTTCTGGAAAAAGCAAAGACGCTCACTGTCTCTGGGAACCAGAGCTGGTTCTACCTTGTGCTTCCACTCACTGGCCACTTTATTAGAAACTCCTACCTTGTGCTTCCACACAATGGCCACTTTATTAGAAACACCCACCTTGTGCTTCCACACAATGGCCACTTTATTAGAAACTCCTACCTTGTGCTTCCTCTAACTGGCCACTTTATTAGAAACTCCTACCTTGGGCTTCCACTCTCTGGCCACTTTATTAGAAACTCCTACCTTGTGCTTCCTCTAACTGGCCACTTTATTAGAAACACCTACCTTGGGCTTCCACTCTCTGGCCACTTTATTAGAAACTCCTACCTTGTGCTTCCACTAACTGGCCACTTTATTAGAAACTCCTACCTTGGGCTTTCACTCACTGGCCACTTTATTAGAAACACCTACCTTGTGCTTCCTCTCTCTGGCCACTTTATTAGAAACACCCACCTTGTGCTTCCACTCTCTGGCCACTTTATTAGAAACACCTACCTTGTGCTTCCACTCTCTGGCCACTTTATTAGAAACACCTACCTTGTGCTTTCACTCACTGGCCACTTTATTAGAAACACCTACCTTGTGCTTCCACTCTCTGGCCACTTTATTAGAAACACCTACCTTGTGCTTTCACTCACTGGCCACTTTACTAGGAAAATACACAACCTACGGGCCACAGAACGTCTCAACATACTAACATAGGGGAGTAACACAAATTATTGGTCTATAAACCACACCTGCTATAGGTCAAGATGACCAGTGTTCAGAATGGCCATCCCTCAGTGGTGTTTTGGTAGCACCACATCTACCAGGTCAAATCCAACAGTCAACAGATGCCAGATTGTCAAAAGCAGCACCTCCTAAAGGATCTGTGGAAGCAAATTCATCTTCACCACCGAGATGGCAGCCTAGACTGTACCCATGTCCGTGTACTAGCCAACCTACCAACCAAACTCTACCAAATCCTGCTAACACTCAGAAGGCGCCACAGTCTTCAGGTGACCAGAAAGCGGTCTAGGTGTAGAGAACAGCAGAAGCTGCCGGGCTGATGACTCACCCTAACTGGTTTGAAGAGGATGAACTCTGTGTCCTTATTCGCCAGATATAAAGACATGCTCTGTAAGGTTCCAGGCAGCTTGGTCTTCAGAACACGATACATGGACATCACCAGATCATTGATCTTCGCTGTAGAGGAACATAAAGAACCTGCTTAATCCTTTTAACCAGAAACTTCACAATGAAAACTTCTGTTTCATAGATATGAGAGAGAAAAAACTGACTAATGCTCTTAAAATGTGGCCCAGCCCCATTTCTTATTTTTACCCTCTACCCCTTGTTTTTTCAAGGGTCTTCTTGCCCCCTTGGAACTGAGTTACAGGGTAGTGGTTGAAATCTTCCCTCTGAAATGGGACCCTCAAATAAAAAGAGCATCACTTCATTAACAGCTACCAGCGCTGCTCTGTAGGCGACGCTGCCAGTCTGCAGTGACAGCAGAGGAGGGTAAAGTTCAGCTCCTCACTGCTGGGCTTTAGTTACATTTAGGGCATCATATGACTTCAAAGAGGGGGGCAATTATTTATTATCACCACCCCTAATTCTTCAGTGATATGAAGCTGAAGTCAGATATTCACCAGATTCTTGTTCGAATTTTCCCGTTCCATCTTAAATGGTGCAGCAGATGCATCGTGGTGCTACATTCTGGGTAACAGCCTGAACGATTTAAGGTGGAACGGGAAATTTAGCCTAGCTACTGAGACGTCAGCCTTACTAGGGATTTTTTATGCTTGTTATGAAGAAATGAACCATAATACACTGAAACGACATCAAACTAAGACAATACAGTGTTTATCGTAATTTTTAACAGAAAAAATTCTCACATCTGTGGGTTTATTTGGTCTCTTGTGCAGCCACTCTGTTTGGAGACTCTGAAAAACCTCCGTTTGGAGGATCGTGTAGCCCCAACACTTCACCCCACCCCTCTATCTCAACATCTATAATCCCTATAAAAAAGCACTGACAAATAGAATAGGGGGTTGTGGAGCAGAGCCTAAGGTCGCCCAATGTCAAGTGAAGGCTAGAGGGGTATAAAGCCCCCCAGCATTGAAACCTGCAGGAGGTAGTGCTTCAGGAAGAGGGTTGGTGACCACTCTTCTACAGCAAACCATCAGACCAAATTTACCCAACAACACTTAATGAGGTCAGATGATTAGTTCATGACCTTCTGATAACTGCTATCCAGCTCTGAGTATGATTAATTAATTAATTAATAACTGCTAATGATTAAAAATCATTCATTACGTAAAGAGACGACTCACCTGGCTGAGCCCAGGGCTGCTGGGAGAGGTTGTAGGTCGGGCCTCCTTGGATGGCCATTGTTTTTAATGCTGATATCTGCAAAAACACACATAAAATAGGTTCCGTGTTAAAGTACTCGCTGTTCCGCCGCTCTGCGGAGGCTAAACAGTCTGTTTCCATGTAAACATTTTCAAAAGCCAATCAGAACAATCACATCTATAACAATAAACAGGCTACAGCTATCCAGCATAGCTAGCTTCACACAGCTGCAGGTCTGCAGATGGACAGTTTCCAAATATTAGTAACAAAAAAGAAAAGAAATAAAATTATCTGTGTTCATAGTTTTATATAGAACCATTTTCTTTACTAAAGAACCATTTTTTGTAGCATGTAGTGTAGCATATAATTATTAATAAACTGTGATAATCTGTAATCTGCATGTTTTATGTGTTATTAAAATAGATTAGCTGAAAATCAAACGATAAATCCTTCGAGATGCAGCACAGCTGGACGTGTATTGTGTGTTGGTAGCCCTCAGTTTTACTATCTAGCCCCACCAACTGCTGCTATTGGTTCTGCCATGCCCTTAATCAGTGGTCATTTGTGAACATTTTCATTTGGCTGACTGGTCTGAATGACGAAGACTGTGAAAATAACTATTTCTAAGTAAATAATACACTTTTTACAGTTATTATAGCACGATATCTCTATTTAGTGGAATATAATTGCACTTACATTTACAATTTTACATGTGGTTACTGTCAGCTTCATCTTTTCTCATATCTCTCTGTTTGGAGGGTCATGTAGCCCCAACACTTCGCCCCACCCCTACCCCTCTATTTCAACCCTACCCCTAGACAGGAACGCACAAAACAGAGGGGTGAGGCTGAGTGGTAGGGGCGAGGGGTGAAATAGGACTGGGCCTAAACTCATGTGAAAAATGTCCAGAGTAAATAAGCGCATATTAACCATATGTCAGTTTTAGGTTCCAGCTACAGTCCCGATCACTACAGGAGGGGAAATTCTCCTCCACAGTTCTCTGAAACCCGGCAAAATGCTTAAATCTATAAAAATCATCCAGAAAAATGGAGTAAAAATAAGTTCCTTTTTCTGCAAAGAGATTCGGAAGCACTAGTGCACAGTATGGAGTCGCTCTCCAGATCAAGCCCAAAGTGAGGAACGTTCTCCTCTTGTCTCCGATTTGATCCTTAAATCACACGCCTGCCACACAGCAGAGACTTCGCTCTTTCATCCTGACAACGAGTCAGACGTTCCAAAGGCACTAAGTTGACTCTTTAATTTTCCTTTGACTTCCTGAAGAAAGTAGCAGCTCTCAGTGCAGCGGCAGCTAAAACGCCACAGGCAGAGAATAAACAAGCGTCAGAGACACAGCGGCTGCTTTAACAGCGCTGCGTCTGTTTAATTTAGAACTGACTTTAAAATTCTTTTAATGGTTTAATTCTCTCAATGGTCTGCAGCCTTTTGCGTATCTGGCTGTTATTTCAGACGTAAAGAGCGTCTGGTGTGGACTTATCCAATATTCCGAGAGCTGAACCCCCAAAATGGGTTTTGTTTTTTATGCCTCCGAAATCTGGAACCGCTTCCCGCAGATAATCCCCAGACGCCCTCTCCCAGCGGCTCATGACACACTTATTTTCTTTACCGCTCCTTCAGATTCACTGTTATTCTTAGACTCGTAACGAGCCCGTCCGTCTCCCGCTCCATTATTTTGAAGAGCTTCCAGTTTAACAGCAGAACGCAGTCGCGTTTAATCCATTCAGAGACTTGTTCAGGCCTTTATTGGGTCTATCTGTGGTTCCGTCGCTTCACTGGAACCTTCATCCCTTTCTGGTTGTGCCTGTTTAGAGTCTTTGGCTGAGATGTTGGACCCTCATCTTTCAGCAGCACTCAGAGTCACAAACTGATGCGCTGTGGCACTATAATAAAAGAGAACCATAGTTCCTGATGGAGAACTAAAGAGTTCCTAAAGAGGAACCACACAGTTCCTTGAGCAGGAATGCCATAATTCCCATTAGAGAACCAAACAGTTGCTGCAGAGAACTATACAGTTCCTAAAGTGGAACCACACAGTTCCTAAAGGGGGAATGCCATAATTCCCAATAGAGAACCAAACAGAAATATAACAAAAGAACAACTCGCTCCAACATTTAGAACTTGGCCTGCAGTACCAGTTTTAAATACTTACTGTCCATATTGCATAACGTTCCTTTAACTACATGATTCCTAAAAGAGAACCACACAGTTCCTAAAGCAGGGGTGACCAATCCTGGTCCTGGAGATCTCCCAACCTGCAGAGTTTAGCTCCAACCCTAGTCTAACTCATCTGATTGAAGTAATGAAGGTTATCAGAGGCATCTGAATATTAGAGGCAGGTGTGGTAGATCTCCCAGACCAGGATTGGGCACCACTGTCCTAAAGGGACTTGAGGAATACCTCACCTGCACTTCAGCAGGCCGGCTAACTTCGGTAGCTTGCTAGGCAGATGTCTCACTGTCCTCCAGACTCACCTTGGTCAGGAACTCCTCCAGACTGCCCACGAACGTACGGGTCTGCTGCTGGATGAAATGCTCACAGCTGGACTTCAGGTGTCGGTCCACGTCCTTCTTCGAGTCGATGTAGTGCTCCTTTATCTCTGGAGTTCCCTGAAACCAAAATAATCACTCAAAATCAAAATCATATGCGACAACAGCCCCCTGGATCAGCTTTCCTCCATCATCTCATGGGGTTTCTGACACTGTATGACTCACTGTCATCTATTCTCATGGACTAAAGTACATTAGCACAGCTACACACAGCAACAGCCAAATTTTCACAGAGAACAGTAGAGTCGTCCCAGTCTAAAGGAGAGAGATCTGAGCTGATCCAGACATTTTTTAATGGATCAGCTATCAAAGCTGAACTGATTCAGCTCTAATTCTTCATATATATAAATATATATAATATATATATATAATATATATATATATATATATATATATATATATATATATATATATATATATCAAAAACGAATAACTTCACTGGTGAATATTACAGCAACTGGTAGCCACACCGGGGCGGCACGGTGGCGCAGTGGGTAGCGCTGTCGCCTCACAGCAAGAATGGCCTGGGTTCGTTTCCCGGTCGGGTGACCAGGGTCATTTCTGTGTGGAGTTTGCCTGTTCTCCCCGTGTCTGCGTGGGTTTCCTCCGGGTACTCCGGTTTCCTCCCACAGTCCAAAAACATGCAGTCAGGCTGATTGGACGTGCTGAATTGCCCCTAGGTGTGAGTGTGTGTGTGAATGTGTATGTCTGTCTGTCTGCCCTGTGATGGACTGGTGACCTGTCCAGGGTGTATCCTGCCTTCCGCCCAATGACAGCTGGGATAGGCTCCAGCACCCCACTGCGACCCAGAAGGATAAGCGGTTTAGATGATGTATGTATGTATGTATGGTAGCCACACCAGCAAATTTCATCATAATTTCGCCAATATTAACTACACTATCCTCATTATTCCTGCGTCCCTTGATGCCTTGAGTGACTTTCAGACAGAACTTCCGGCAAAGCATAAACCTTTTATATGCTAATGGCATCCTAAGATGACAGAAACACACACACACACACACATTTTCTAAACTGCTTATCCTTCTGGGTTGCAGGGATGACAGAAACATGCGAATAAATTCAAAATTAAATGATCTTTATTGTTGGGATGCTTGAATGCTTTAGTGTCTGTTTATAATCAATCTGTCCACAGAAACCTGGTCCTGTGTGATCAAAACGCATCAGTCATGATTCTACACAAATGACTTACTGTAATAACGTCAGTTAAGTTCAACTTCTTCTTTTTACACTGTCTGTGTTTACAAGCAAAGATTTTTGCCACCCCAATTAAATACATACACCTCAGTCTCAGATTCAGACTGAGGTGTTTATTCTCACTCTTCTCAACAATCTGATGGAAAATCTCCGTTTTCATGCTCACTACAAGTAATCCGATCCAAAACAACGCTCCTGCGTAGAGAACCGCTTAGTGCAGACGTTACCATGACAACCAGCATCACGTGAGTCCAGTCAGAGTGAGATGAGCAACAGTGAGCAGTGCTTGCGTTTTTAACTGCTTTAAAATGATGTCAGACTCAGGAAAACGTCCTTCACATGTCCTTATTAAAGAAGGCCGAGAGGAAGACGTCGTGTTCTGAGACACATAAGCTGGACGTCCGTCCCACCGCCGTCTTTTAAAGCTCAGAGCATAAACTTCGTCTCCTCTGCAGACCAGTTTCTGCTCCACCATGTTGAACGGTATAAACTGTCACTATGACGTGACGAACATGATCAGAACGGACTTAGACTTACCGATAGGGAATGTAATCAGATACAGGCGTTTACATGGATATTATTCTTCTATTTAACTGATTATTTACAGGATTACCCACCTCGATCAGTCGGATAGACATTGTATTCCGAATGGCGTCAATCGAACTTATTCCGACTGAAGTGTTTGCATGGACATATTCTATTCTGATTGAGTAATTAGCCAGATTATTAACAAATTATTAGGCTGCATGTAAACGTGGCTGCTGTCAGGTACAGGCACAAAAGTGTAAAGCAATGGCAATACATAGTGATGTATAATGGGCACAAATTTCAATATTAACAACTAGGCTTTTTTCCAGCAGTGATTTAGATTCTGCGTATGTCTTTTTCGAGATGTTTATGCTCATAACATTCCTATTTGTGCCGTATTTTCAGTTTCACTCAGCCGCACAACTTAGAGATTTATTTAATGGGTGATAATGATAATTTAACAAGCACACGTTCCTTGACTCAGCTAAAACAGTAGTGAGTGACACTTCCCTTCCCCAACTGGCCTTAGTCTCAAAATACAGTGGTCATGTGAAAAAGGTGGATAAAACATTCATTAAAAATATGTATACATTATTATCTATAAAAACACAATCAGATCAGAATCAGCCGGTACTCAGTTTGGATCAGAAGACAAAAAAACTGGATCTGGTCATCCCTATAACAGTACGCTAAAGTCAGAAAGCACATAAATCAATTAGAAGTTAAAAGTCTATTATAAACTACTAAGCAACGCATGGTTTGAGGAGCAATTTGAGTAAGAAGCCAACTTTACTAGCGTTTGAGGCAGGTGTGTGGTCTAGGCATGCAGTTAGCACCATGCTAATTGGTGTACATAAGCTTCTGTTACTGGTTAGTTGCATTAGCCTCGCAGCTCCAGTGGAAAACTAAAGGACAAGGCAACCGGTGTGGGAGGCGTCACAGTCTGACAGGCTGAATAAACAGAATCGGTACCTCCAGCAGAAACTCCAGGATGGCGTTGTGGCTGTTGAGGCGGAAAAATTTGGGCACAGCTT
Organism: Colossoma macropomum; assembly: GCF_904425465.1. Lineage (NCBI taxonomy): Eukaryota > Metazoa > Chordata > Actinopteri > Characiformes > Serrasalmidae > Colossoma > Colossoma macropomum. The sequence continues at coordinate 1,337,168 of NW_023494784.1, forward strand.
TGGGGTGGAGGATTTTGAAAGCAGCGTCTGAGAACAAAGACGGATAAATGGATTATTTAGAATATGTTTCTTCAATACAACATCGCCATCTGGTGGCAGGTCATGAGCATTACACCTCTTTGCACTTCACAGAGTTGAATATAAAAGGGAAATTTCAATCAAAACAATGTTGAAGAAATGAATGTAATGATATTAGGCTGTTAAGCTTCTGCTCACAGCATCGTTGGGCTGAAATATCGTATTAAATATTATACAGAACAACCCTCTGAAAACGTGCAGGCGTCCAGGATAACCCACCTCTAGTTTTCTTCAGGTCCAGTGAAATCTCTTTGATGGCGAAGTCGGCGTGGAAGGGCGCGATCTGCTCTCTCAGGATGAGGAGATGCTTTATGAGGAAAAGCTGGCCGTCTATCTGGCTCTGTATCAGCAGAAGAGGATTCATCACACATTAAAACCTTTCTAAACTGGCCAGGCTGATTTGTTTAATCATTAAGTATGACAGTTTCAGTCTCTACTGGCTGTGTGATCACGTCTGAGTGAATAAGGATGAAAACTAACATTCTTTTTATTGGTACATGATCCCCGATCCCGTCTCCAGGCCAGCGGCCCAGAAGCAGCTGCAGTTTTCGGCAGGGTTTGAGGGGTTTTTGGGGTTTTTGGGGACTCGGCTGTCCAGGAGCGTCTGGCTGCTAAAGCTAAAGCAGCCCGTGTCTAGGCGGATTTGTCACAGACTTGAGGGAAAGAGGCTTTGATCCTGAAAGCCTTCACCCCTCTCAGACTGAGCTTCATCAGAACGACTCAATCCTGCACCCAGATCCACACAAACAGGAGACGCACCAAACACGGTCATTATCATGCAGCACTGCAGCGCTGTTCCTGTTTACTAACGGTTCTGAAACCGAAATCCGCAGCTCGTCAGGCTTCGGTTCAGTTCACTGTGCAGGTGATGTGAACCGTGGCATTTTCTGTCTTTCTGAGAGAGCGCACCACAGGCAGTTCACGGGGAGAATGGTCTCTTCCTGTTTCCCACGTTCTACCAAAAACATGACTGCAAAACACCAGAGGGCGCTGCAAACAGGTTTTGGGCAGCAGGATGCTAACATTACTGCTACTGAGTGCTGATTGGTTGGCGAGCGGAGCAGCTCATTGGCTGTTTGCGCTCACAGACGTCATGAATGTACATGAGGCGCCATTTTAAACTACAACTCGAGTTTAAAAGCTCTTAAAATATAACAGCAGTGTTAAAATGTTTATGCTGTTCAGGAAATGAATGAATTCTTTTACATTTAAAATGTTTCAACATTTATAAACTGATTTTGCTGAAATGCTCCATCTTAACCGATTCATTCTGGACTCGCTCGGGAGCGCCCCCTAGCGGTTGAGAAACCCAGAAGACATTACAGAGTGGAAATTCTCCTCTCTACAAGTTCTCAGAGCACGCTGCTCCCTGCTCGATCAGGGTGCGCAGGCCACCTACAGCTTTGTGTCAGTAGTTTGGGGAAAAGCCTTTCCTGTTCCATAAACACATGGAGTGACCAGTTTGGTGTGGAGGAACTCCAGTGGCCCTCACAGAGCCCTGACCTCAACCCTACTGAACACCTTTGGGATGAACTGGAACGGAGATTGTGAGCCAGGTCCTCTCGTCCAACATCAGTGTCTGACCTCACTAATGCTCTTTTGCCTGAATGGACACAAACTCCAAAAAAACTGTGGAAAGCTTTTCAGTGGAGGCCAATAAGCGGGGGGGGGGCTCCATATTAAAGCCCATGGTTTTGGAATGAGATGTCCAACAAGCTCTTAAAGGCTCATCTTTAATCTAAATGAAGAAATGAACTTCCCCTTTAAAGCCTCACCTTGTTTTTGAGGATGATTTCAGAAGCCTTGAGCAGAGACTGAATACAGGCAGACAGCGCCTCCTGGGAGAGACCCTGAAACACCGCCCTCTGAAACACCACACAGAGAAAACAGCGTCAGACACCTGCTGAGGGCACCAGCACCAGCACCAGCTGATGAAATACATGTTTTAGTTATGCTGCTTTTACATTATGGCTGTAGGCAGCTGTCGGCAAACCTGATATTAGACTGTTTTCAGTGGAGCAGCGTGGGAAATTTCTGTTACTGCAAGCAGCAGTGGCAGTGAACTGTAGCGGTCAGCGGAATGTGGGAGAAATAAACCAAATTTAGTTTTATTGGGAGCCACGGGCGCCTCATAGTTGAAGTAAAAGGTGCAAGCAGTATTTTATAACAATATATTAATATGCACCAAAATTAAAATTTCCCCGTCAGAAACCCAAACTGGAACGAAACGAGATTCTTTTGCTGTTTTTTCCCCTTTTGACGAAACGCACTAAAGATAAAAATAAGATAATACAGAAAATGCGCTTTTATTACTGAGACAATCTGTTTTCATACTGCTAATGAGACAAAACTGAGCCAGCAATAAACAAAAACAGTTTAATAAAATGAATTTACTGAAATGATTACAGTAGCTACAGAATATGCCATGATGTCCAGCATCCTCGACAGCAGAGACTGACTGGTCATCCAGTTCCATTGTTTTTAGTTATTCTTTGCGCTTTGGCTGCTGTTAGTGAATATTTTCATCACTTCATAGACTAAGGACCCGTCCCATTTCACCCCTCGCCCCTACCACTCAGCCCATACCCCTCTGTTTTGCGTGTTCACGTCTAGGGGTAGGGTGTCCCGATTCTTGTTGAGATAGAGGGGGAGGGTGAAGTGTTGGGGCTACATGACCCTCCAAACAGAGGTTTTTCAGAGACTCCAAACAAAGAAAAAAAGAAAAACCGGCAAGATGGAGAACAAGAGACCAAAGAAACCCACAAATGTGAGAATTTTCTGTTAAATAAATTACAATAACCATCATATTATCTTAGTTTAATGTTGTTTCAGTGTATTTTGGTCCTTTTCTTCATAACAAGCATAAAAATCTCTAGTATTGCTGACGTCTCAGTAGCTAAATTTCCCGTTCCACCTTAAATGGAGCAGCAGTTACATTCTGGAACCTCAGGCATCAGAACTGCTGCTCCATTTAAGGTGGAATGGGAAAATTCGAACAAGAAGCTGGTGAATATCTGACTTCAGCTTCATATCACTGAAGAATTAGTGGTGGGTGATAATAAATAATTGCCCCCCTCTTTGAAGGCATATGATGCCCTAAATGTAACTAAAGCCCAGCAGTGAGGAGCTGAACTTTACCCTCCTCTGCTGTCACTGCAGACTGGCAGGGTCGCCTACAGAGCAGCGCTGGTAGCTGTTAATGAAGTGATGCTCTTTTTATTTGAGGGTCCCATTTCAGAGGGAAGATCTCAACCACTACCCTGTAACTCAGTTCCAAGTGACAGAAATAAGAAATGGGACTGGGTCTAAGTGTACAGATGGCGTCTGTGTGCTCACGGTGACTTTCCTTCCTGCTTTGGTTGTTTTCTGTATTCTGTGTAGCGAGTCGTGTTTTCAGAGGAGTAACACACGGCTGACACAGAATGAAGGACACTAACAGCGTTTATTATCACCATTTCTTGTTTTCATTCTCATTAAAATGTTTTTCAGTTTTTGACATAATTTGAAAATGCCTGTTGCTCTTTACATTGTGTGTAAATTTCATGATGAATGGACCAAAAGAAACGGTTTTAAATGACTTGGAAAAAATTCTGGTTCCATTGACTTACATGAAAAGTGAAGTATTTTCCTTCTCCTGTAAAGTTACCATTTTGGAGATACGAGATTTTCTTCTGACAACAGCGAAGTGTTTGATGTCGGCACTTCGTTGTTGCCTGTTTATTTATTTAATAAAATTTTCAAAGCCAACATGTTTGGCCTTTTTTCTCCTGTCTTTCTCCACCTTAAATAAACATTAGACACTGCTAAAGCTCTCCTCTGATCATCATCCACTTTTGCGAGTAAAGCTATTACCATAGCAACATCTCTACAGCTGCCACTGGTCACGAGACGCTGTGAAGCATGGAAGGTTTTTTTTTTTACAACAACACCAAAATGTAAATGCAGCATTAAATTGACAAAAGTTTGAACGTCAACATCTGATCTACACCTTACAGTCAATTAACAGGGATATTAAACAAAATACTATGAATGATTGTGTTATTAAGAAAAGATGACATTCCTATTACAACATAGTGGGGTCAGCGTATATGAACTCACATCTATACAGCGGTACAGTTTGGACAGACAGACCAGCGTGCGTCTGACCGTTGGATACCACATGCCGTGCAGATCAGCCGGAGAAACAGTTGCCGGGCACCCGCGAGCCTTCAACACCACCTAGTGGTCAAATCATAAAAATAATAAGAAGAAGAAGAAGAAAAAAGAAAAAGAAGAAGAAAAACAAGTATTTTATTAGTATTATTATTATTATTATTATTATTTTTAACTTTTATTTCTTTAACTTCTTTGTATTTCTTTTGCTATTATGTGTTCTTAATTATTCTATTTTAGCACTTTTCAATACCTGTATATTGTGTATTGTTATGCTCAGCTGTACTGCAAATGATAAAGTTAAATAAAGTTCACTGATTGACTATGCATCATCTAGCAATGAGTATAATTTTTAATTACCCAATTACATTAAATTAAGCAGTAAAAATAAAAAAATAACTAGCTAAAATTTAGTAATACATAGGAAATAATAATAATAATAATAATAATAATAATAGTTAGAATGTAATATAAATCCTATTTCAAAGCTACACAGCTGTGCGTTTTATTTATTTTCTTATATTTTTTTAAAGCCAGTTTAGACTAAAGCTGGTTTGAGACTGACCCGGACTGATGATCTTTCTGGACTCCGGATCCTCCAGCTGGACATCCGAGAAGGACGAGTCCGGTGACATCAGCTTCATCTGTTCCTCCTTCAGAGACTGAGCGATTTTCTAAAGCACAAACAAACACAGCGCTACTCACTCTCGGCTCAGACTCACACAGCGCTACTCACTCTCGGCTCAGACTCACAGCGCTACTCACTCTCGGCTCAAACTCACACAGCGCTACTCACTCTCGGCTCAGACTCACAGTGCTGCTCACTCTCGGCTCAAACTCACACAGCGCTACTCACTCTCGGCTCAGACTCACACAGCGCTACTCACTCTCGGCTCAGACTCACACAGCGCTACTCACTCTCGGCTCAGACTCACAGTGCTACTCACTCTCGGCTCAAACTCACACAGCGCTACTCACTCTCAGCTCAGACTCACAGTGCTACTCACTCTCGGCTCAGACTCACACAGCGCTACTCACTCTCAGCTCAGACTCACAGCGCTACTCACTCTCAGCTCAGACTCACAGTGCTACTCACTCTCGGCTCAAACTCACACAGCGCTACTCACTCTCAGCTCAGACTCACACAGCGCTACTCACTCTCGGCTCAGACTCACACAGCGCTACTCACTCTCGGCTCAGACTCACACAGCGCTACTCACTCTCAGCTCAGACTCACAGCGCTACTCACTCTCAGCTCAGACTCACAGTGCTACTCACTCTCGGCTCAAACTCACACAGCGCTACTCACTCTCAGCTCAGACTCACACAGCGCTACTCACTCTCGGCTCAGACTCACACAGCGCTACTCACTCTCGGCTCGGCTCAGACTCACAGTGCTACTCACTCTCGGCTCAAACTCACACAGCGCTACTCACTCTCAGCTCAGACTCACACAGCGCTACTCACTCTCAGCTCAGACTCACACAGCGCTACTCACTCTCGGCTCAAACTCACACAGCGCTACTCACTCTCGGCTCAGACTCACACAGCGCTACTCGCTCTCGGCTCAGACTCACACAGCGCTACTCACTCTCAGCTCAGACTCACAGTGCTACTCACTCTCGGCTCAAACTCACACAGCGCTACTCACTCTCGGCTCAGACTCACAGTGCTACTCACTCTCAGCTCAGACTCACACAGCGCTACTCACTCTCGGCTCAGACTCACACAGCGCTACTCACTCTCAGCTCAGACTCACAGTGCTACTCACTCTCGGCTCAAACTCACACAGCGCTACTCACTCTCGGCTCAGACTCACACAGCGCTACTCACTCTCAGCTCAGACTCACAGCGCTACTCACTCTCGGCTCAAACTCACACAGCGCTGCTCACTCTCGGCTCAGACTCACACAGCGCTGCTCACTCTCGGCTCAGACTCACACAGCGCTGCTCACTCTCGGCTCAGACTCACAGCGCTGCTCACTCTCGGCTCAGACTCACAGCGCTGCTCACTCTCGGCTCAGACTCACAGCGCTACTCACTCTCGGCTCAGACTCACACAGCGCTACTCACTCTCGGCTCAGACTCACACAGCGCTACTCACTCTCAGCTCAGACTCACAGCGCTACTCACTCTCGGCTCAAACTCACACAGCGCTGCTCACTCTCGGCTCAGACTCACACAGCGCTGCTCACTCTCGGCTCAGACTCACACAGCGCTGCTCACTCTCGGCTCAAACTCACACAGCGCTGCTCACTCTCGGCTCAGACTCACACAGCGCTGCTCACTCTCGGCTCAGACTCACACAGCGCTGCTCACTCTCGGCTCAGACTCACACAGCGCTGCTCACTCTCGGCTCTGCAGGTGTAACGATACTCTTTTTTTTAGGCTCGATATGATTGTTCCTTTAAAGGTTCTACAGGGCTCTAATTCTATCCTACACCAGCTTGACCACCATGGAGCTCCCTGATGTCCAGCGCTGCTGCTGCTGCTGCACAGACTCGAACTGTTTAATCAGAGATCAGAGCCACTGCTTCACCTGCTTTTCCCCTCCTCTGTATTTAAATATTTTATTTTATTGTTAAAGATTCTCTGTTCATGTTGATCGTGTGTTATTGTCTCCTGTCCGGTGTCGACCAGAGGAGGATGGTTCCCCTTCTGAGTCTTGGTTCCTCTCAGGGTTTCTTTTTCCTGCTCTTAGGGAGTCTTTCATTCCCACTGCCCCCCCTGGTGATGCTAATGGGGGCTCAGATCTGGATTTTGCAACAACGTCTGTTTTAAAAAGCACTAAATTAAATAAACTTTGACCACACAGGTCGATTTAGCTCAGACTAATAAAGGTTCTCCAACAGAACTTTTTCAGCAGCTGTTCTGCAGCAGGTTCTAACCTCCATCATGTGCTGTTCAGAAAGGTTCTAACCTCCGTCTGTAGTTCAAAGAAGTTCTAACCTCCATCATCTACAATTTAGAAAGGTTCTAACTGCCATCTACAGTTTAGAAAGGTTCTAACCTCAATCATCTGCAGTTTAGAAAGGTTCTAACCTCCATCATCTGCAGTTTAGAAAGGTTCTAACCTCCATCATCTGCAGTTTAGAAAGGTTCTAAGCTCCATCATCTAGTTCAGAAAGGTTCTAACCACCATCATCTACAGTTCAGAAAGGTTCTAACCTCCATCATCTTCAGTTTAGAAAGGTTCTAAGCTCTGCAATCTGCAGTTTAGAAAGGTTCCAACCTCCATTATCTGCAGTTCAGGAAGGTTCTAACCTCCTGCAGTTCAGAAAGGTTCTAACCTCCATCATCTGCAGTTTCTCAGGGTAGGCCAGGTCTCCTGGCGCAGGGCTGTAGCCGATGATGTCGGTCTGGATGTAGATGTGGGTTCTGTACACCAGGCGCTCCTGAACATCCTCCAGCATCTGCTTCACCACAGCTTCAAACGCCCCCAACTGGACCGCTGAGGGACAAACACACACGTTCTCTCTCAGGATGGTAAAACAGGAGAACGTCTGATGGGTTAGAGGAGCAGAAGCTCATATCCAACAGTTTATTAATCACAGTAACAGAACTTCCTTCAGATCGTCTAGAACGCTACCATGTTTGACTACAGAACTGTTGGACTGCTGGAGTCGGGGTACTTTATTTAACCCAACGTTCTCCGTGATTTAGTCCGATTCCTATGCTACCCAGTGGGGATTCTAACGGTTCTAAAAGTTTTTATTTAGTTTCAGTTTTAGTTTTTAGCATCATGATAAACACTGTGAGAGCAAGTATTCGATAAGGGTACGCTTCAAAAAGTGATGGTTCTTCAAGGGTTCTTTAGTAAAGAAAGTGGTTCTTTACAGAACCATGAACACTCAAAGAACCCTTGGCATGATTAAAGGGTTGTTCGCATCATGAAATGGTGCTTCAGATTGATGGAGAATGTGTTGTAGATGGTTCTATATAGAGTTTTTTTGAAAATGGTTCTGTATAGCACCAAAAAGTGATCTTCTATTGTTATGATGTCAAGCTTTAACAATAAATGAACCCTTTTTGGTGCTATACAGAACCACCTACAGTACATTTTTGAGGCAGATGACGTGTATCTCAGCCCCTCTTCACAGGCTCATAACTCCGGATGTGAGTCTCGTATGATCTCGAGATAAGATGGAATGGAAAGGGTAACTTTACAGATTCAGGAAGTGTTTGAACTGGATTTCTGAGCTGGATTAGTGCAAATTTATTGAGGGAAACACCAGGAAACATTCGTCAACACCAGAGGGTTAATGACCGCGTCCACTCGAGCCGCATGAACTCCACGAGTTTGTGCAAAAGCCTTTGAGGAGCAGATCAAATCCGCAAGACGTTTTTTGTACAAAGGCATTTGATGTCACAAATCTGCTTACATTTTAAATAAAGGAAACATTGACTACATTAATGTTTAAACAAATTTTTTAAAAATTCAAAAATTCGTTGTTGTTTATTTCCAAGTTTATATAAAGAAAAAATCCATATTTTCAAATGTGACTCAACTTTATATTTGCCTTTAAAACTCCTTGTGCTGTTTTCAGATGAATGACTTCTATGATTGTTTTAGCACAGACTAAAGTGATTCCACATGGCAGACACTTCAGTCACCAGTTCATTGTTAGTGAGCTGTTTTATCTCCAGCTAACATGGCTAATCTGGTGCTTTGGTTCTAGTTATTTTCATCTCCATCGATTTATCACTCTGTAGACGTTTAAACCCTTCATTTAGTCTGGACTCCCACATCGTTGTGTGTTTGGCTCTCCAACAGTTCCGGACTCATCCTCGAATTCCAAACTTGGGAACTATGACACAGATAAAGTGACTCACCTTTCTGTGGTGCTGAAGTGATATGAACGCCTGTATTTCTGAGGTTAGTAACTGTCCGAAAGGCAACAGCGGAACTTGTTTAACCAGCGTTTACACACTTCTGTTCTTGTGAAAAAAGGTCTATTGGTGCTGACCATCTTGACCATCTTAATGAGTCTGTATTTGTTTTACTGCCGACTGTGGGCCGACACAGTCGTGCTCACCGACTCACCGTTGTTGTGGACGTGATCCTCCAGCATTTCGTTCTTGAGGATGCCACAGAGCTCGGACAGCGTCTCCAGGTGAACCACGTGGATGATGAGCGGACGCAGCACGTCGTAAAGAGACAAGCACAACTTCTCCAGCAGCTCACTGAGGGCAGAAACAACACAGGCCTTCAGAAACCTGTTCATTCTGCATGGGCACCATCTACAAATGACCCAGCAGGGGGAGCTATTCTGGTACTCAGTCCAGTAGTCAGTACTCACTCCAGCTTGGCCGTAGGTTTGGAGAAGAACTCGCCGAAGAGCTGGTGCTCATCCTGACACACGTGAGCCATGAAGGCACAGCCGCTGCGCACCTGAGAGAACACAAACCAGCAGATTTAACAGGAAACACAAGATCTATTATTAATCACCACATAAGAACAACACAGCGATCTGTTATTGGATCAATGACTAATACAGTCTTTAAAGTGAAAATATAAAACACATCTTATTAAAAAGGACATGATGGACATTTTTGTATGTTGTGTGTTCTGCAAGAATCAATTTAATGTGGTTGTATTTGTTTTAAAATAAATTTTCTTTTTTGACACTTAAGTGTTCATTGGGATTTTTCCAGGTATGCATAAATATAAACAATAAAGAATGTCACAGTCAGAAAAACATAAAAAAGGGGAGGAGGGGAAGGAAAAGAGGCTGTGGTTACAACACTGTTTATCAAATGAGTATTTATAGGTGTGGTATCTGTGCATTTATGTTAATTTATGCCTAAGTGTTTCTATGGTGTCATATGTCGTCCATTTCTGCCACCTGTTAACAAACCCACTCCAAGTCGGTAAGTCATTTTTTTCCTAGTACACAAATTTTTCTTACATATATATATATATATATATATATATGTATCTTGTGTTAAATATTTATTTACTTACGTTATGACTACTGCAAATATGTATAAACTAGTCTTTGTACATGGACACACGTATAAAACGTTGTCCTTGAACTGAAGATTATACTTTTTAAAAAATATATAAACATTATTACAATATTAATACATGTTCATGGTTTTTCTATTGTTGCATGACCTGACCTGGTGGACTCGGTACCACGACTCAAAAATGACCATCTTTTCAATACTCGTGAAAGAGCTACTGACCTCAGCATTAAGGTCACTTGGGGTCTTCTTTATGATGCAATACGCTGCCCACATAGGCACTTTAGAATAAAAGTCCTTTGACTTTTTGGTTGTGCCGTGTGACATTTGAGGAAATCAGTTTTACAATTAGTTGAATACTTTTAAAGCTGTTCTATTTTGAAACCTATAGATTTGAAAATAATAAAAAACATACTCAATTATTTTATGCAGAATTTTATACGACTTGACTATACTTTTTTTAATAGTTTACTTTATCCATATATCGTTGGACGGTCACACCATCTCACGTTTTCAGACTTTGGGAGGTACAAATGCCTAAAATTACTTTTATTTTAAAACAGTGACCATGTATTTACATGAAGATGGCATTGTAGAATAACGTGATTTGTCATTACATATTGAACTATTTAATAGTAAAATAATGGACATGGATGTCGTCATTGACCCTCTTATGATTTCTGCTATCATTACTATGATCTCAAACACCAGTTTACAGCAAAACAGGAGCTGAAACTGCAGCAGCTGTTCATATTAACGCTTTAATAATGCATCATAAAAGCAAATGTAAATCAGTGAATGTAAACGTAAAACTGTCTGACTGTATTCGCCCCTCGATCTTCAGAGCATCTCTCACTGACCGTCTTTTAGTGAATTACTATTATATACACCAATCAAGCATAACATTATCCTCCTAGTGAGGTTAGAGTAGTGAGGTGGGGTATAAAGGCCTGACCAGAGCGCAGTGGTCTTTGTTGCTTTGGCTGGTCAAGTCGGTGATGGTGGAGTTGATGCTGGGGCTCAGCAGCGCCTCCCTCTGGTCCAGGTAACATTGGTGGATATCGTCCAGCAGCTGCTGATACCTGAGAGACAGATAAACAAATAAAACATAAAACACAATATAACCTCACAGAGAATTTATACATGAACTGGTTATGAATTCACTGCCTGATGACTGAGACACTGTTTTATGATAGTTTAGAGAACTTAAACTCCATTCATGGTGGAGGGATACATGCAGGGCGCTGTGAGGCAAAATAGTCCCCAAAGAAAACTTATTATTTCAGATTTTCCACTATTTTCCATCATCAACATTCCATATAAACTCAGAAGACTCGTGTAGGTTCACTGGTGGTTCTGGATAGTAAATAAAATGTCTATATTTGTGTTGTAGTCATGGCGACCCCTGGTTCCTATCAGCACCACTGTAAAGACATCTGAACCATTTCACACCAAACCACTCTGAATCTCTCTGTTTACATCTCACACACTGAGTTATGGGGAATTTTGAATGAACCACTCACTCTGGCATCTTCTCTGAGCGCTGTTCGACCTGCTCAATGAGCGCCTGCAACAGAAAACACAGACTTAATTGTGCAATAATCAAAACACAATTTAAAAAGAGTTTCACCAACTTCAGTGACTTCAGAGGTTTTGCCTTCAAAAGACTCAACATATTGACTTATTTACTAACAGGAGAGGATTGGTGAAGATTAAGGCTTTCACTGGCTTTAATCAAGGTGTTTAAAAACTGGTACTTTGTGATGGGGGTGGTGTTTATCTAGCCAAGCTGAGTGTGTTTTATTTGTGATGCAGAACGTAGATTTTAACAAAATACAATAGTTTAAAAATGTAATTGTATAAATTTCAGGACTTATAGGTGAGTTAGGTTAGGTAGAGTTAGCATTGGTATCGGCCGATACTAAAGGATCAGGTATCAGTATCGGTGCATCTCCACTCTTTATAATACCTCCATTAGGTTTGTAGACTGGAGCTCAGGAGATGAAGCTGGTTGGAAACCAGCCTGTGCTTAATAACAGGGAACCTAAAGACATGAAGCTGGTGAAACACTCCTTTAAGGTGATGATTTACAGTCCTTACTCTGAGTTTAGGTGCCGCTGCTCTGAACTTCACGTAGTAGAGTGTGAAGGCGTTGTCTGCGTTAGCCACGCCCATCGGGTCCTGCTGAGACCAATTCACACGTTTAGTAAACCTGCTGCAGCTGCGGTCAGTTCACACATTCAGTTATGAGCCACTATGGAAGAGAAATGGCCACACTGACCCTTTTGGTGAGCTGACTGGTGAGGTTGTGTAAGGTGTTGACTGCGTGGGTCCTGATGAGCTGCATGGCTTTGGACAGACACTGCCGGAACTTCGCCAGATAAACGGGGTGATCCTTAAAGTTGGGCTGCGGGAGGAGAGGAAGAGGCATCAGTTCACTTTTCTTCTAATTCTGCACGACTGGGTCTGTCCAGGAGTTTCCAAAGGTGTAAACCTGCATGATTTACCTGTATAAAATACAGTTTTGTGGCACTTTTGGAGGTTTACAGGCAGATAAGGCTGGGATACATACAGTAAATCTAGTTGAACACAGGTTCTCCATAAACTCTGAGCTGAGTTTGGTGGGATGGGGGGGGGGCAGGCATGTATATTTAACTGTGAGAGTCTGTTCAGCTCTTAAATAAAGAAAAATAACATCTGATTTTATATGTAGTAATTAGTATATCACATGTTCTGTTTGAGTATATCTGAGTTTATACAGTTTGGAGGCTGTGAATATGAGTTACTGTCTATAGATGTTCACACTCACAGCTTGTAAGTTGTTTATAAACTCAAAAGATTTGATGTAAAATATCCAGACAAAAGATTTTTTTAATTCTAGGGCCCAGTCAATATGATAATTTGGGTACATAGTGAATTTTAATGGGCTAAAAACTCCAAAAAACAACGGTATACTGTTCAAGTCATTTTATACTCAATATATAACACTCCATTATACTCAGTTTACTGACGGCTAAAGACATGAAAGTCATTTGTCACCTGTGAATTATGAAATACGTTCTCTGCGTCTGTCTGTCCGTTTTTTACAGTCACTTTAATAAAAAAACTCAGATAAACAGCAGAAATAATTTATGGAAATAATCTACATATTGTGTGCGAGACTTTGAACACTGTCAAATTTCATGTATTGCTGATTTTCTAAGGGAAAATAAGCAAACAACCTCTACAGTCTACAAACTTGAATACAGCATTTTTCTGCTTATTTTAGTGTTTCTATTTATTTGCTGAATTTAACATATTAAACATATATGTTACATTCAGCAAATAAACAGTAATTGTGCATTAAAAGGTGCAGAAGTGTCTCCTTATTTTCACTTCATCAATAAAATGTCAATCGACTGGGGGTGCACAAACTTTTGCCTAAAAACATAAGAACTGTTTGAGGTTATGTTTTCTGTTAATTTTGTCTTATGTTTCTTCAATTGTTGTCATAGAAACAGGTTTATTTTGTGTTAAATGCTATTTGATGTTAATGGTCAGGTGTGATACATTTTACGCATTTTTATGTTCAGACTCACCAGATCAGGATGGACAGCTGTCATATAGTTTTTCCAATAGCGATAAAACTGTGGGTTCTCGATGTCAGCCAACATTACTGGCCAACTAAGATCACTACAGCTCTACTTTCCTCAACACCATCTGAGTAAACACTACTGAGCAACACGGTGTTCGAGCAAACAGGCCAAAAGGACGCTGGACTCACGTGTGAGGAGACGTACTCGATACAGTCGTCTAGTTTGGACAGCATCGGAATGAAGCCCTCGCTGTTCACCGATAACGTCGGCGAATTCAGCTTCTGAGCAGAAAACAGACACAGAGACACGGTTAGCGAACAAAAAGAAGCCAAACGTCTGAAGGTGCAGCTTAAATAATAAACCGTACCGTGTTTATGGTTTCCAGTTCGTTGAAATATGAGAGTTTCTGCTGGATGCTCTCAGCCAGGTCCACCAGTTCAGACTGCAGCAGAGGAACATTAGACAGAAATTAGCTTCAAAACTCAGTCGTAACACAGAAAATAAACGCTTAGCTGCTTATGTGCAAAATAACCTTAAATGAAATAAAAGAAACACAGTAGTATGCAAAAGTTTTGGTACCCCCGGTCAAATTGAACCTTTTGTTGATTTTCTAAGTGAAAGTAAGTCACACATCATCTTCAGGGAACAAACAGAATGTATAATTTTCTATTTAATTGCTGAGCTTCACATTTTGGGAAAACAAGAAAACATAAAAGGTATGGTACCTTTTGCAAACATTTCACGTTTTATTTATTAGTGTGTTACATTTGTTAAATTATGTGTTAAATTAAGCAAATAAACCATAACTGTGCATTAAAACATGCATCTCTGTAGACGTATTAGATTATTTTCACTTAGAAAAACAACACAAGTAATACAACTGGGGGCGCCAAAACTTCTGTACACAACAATTATTAGTAAGTTATAATTTATATAAGTCAATAAAACTTAAGTAAAAGATGATAACAGCCATACAACTCCTACCATACTACATAATAATGATAATAATAATAATAATAATGATAATAATAATAACGTCACATTATTATTTTAGTTTACTGTTTAAAAATGTAGCATAAACATTTTCAATAATATTAAAGCAATATTAATAAATGTATAAAATCATTCTAATATACTAGTCAAACATAATTACAAATGATTAGCAGGAAACCATAAAATGAAATAAAATAAATGAAAAAAAAAATGAATAGCGCTGTAGATGATTATACAACGACTGTACGTATATATACATATATATATATATATATCTGTGTGTGTGTGTGTGTGTGTGTGTGTGTGTGTGTGTGTGTCCAATACTACATTAGTGTTTTATTTATCTTCAAAACATTTTTCTTGCTAAATTTATGAAATGTTAAATAAAACAGAAAATAAAAATAAAACAAATGAAAAATACCTCTTGTTGTCTAGTTTGAAGTATTTAAATTTGCTTTTTTTCTTTATAAAATAACAAAAATGCTGACCTGCTCCTTCAGCAGCTGCTCACAGGCCTCGTGGAGAGTCCCGGTTTTGGTGGAGACGAACAGGTACTGTTTCTGCAGAGAGTCCAGATGTTCCAGCGCCGCAGAGACGTCCGTCAGGATGGAGTCACACTGATCCTGATAACAGCTCAGACACTCACGGGTTCTCCTGAAAGATGGAGAAATATGGAGAACTTTACAGTCAGGAATGAAGAGACCTGCACAGACGAGCTGATGTGCTCTGATTGCAGACCGTCTGCTGGTTTCGATCTCAGTCTGACCGCGTTAGAGACACGGTCATTACAGCGAAACGTTTAACACAGACCTGTACTTGGCTCCTTCGTCCTGGTCCATCTGGGCCTGCAGTTTGGAGAACCAGGAGAAAAACTGCAGCAGAAAAAGAGCAGCGGTCAGCAAAGAACCGACACACGACACCAGGTGAAACAAACCCCGCTGCGCAGTGAGCTCGTACCTGCTGAGCCGTCTCGATCCGCTGGTCCTCCATGCCCAGCATCTGGAAGCCCTTCAGCAGGACGTCCTCAGTGGAGGCAGGAACGGCCGCCGGGAACAAGGAGTGCGAGGACAGCGAGCACAGGTCCTCTATGGGGAGCTGGAGAGGAAGCAGGAAAACAGAGCCATCAGTTCTGCTGTGGGATGATCACGACTTCAGAATCGTCTAGAAAAACAGCAAAAACTACAAAAGTGCATTTCCTGAAGAAAATAGGCTTCCCTGGTATCGGTAGTGTTGCTAAGTGGTCGCTATGGTGTTCCATGTGGTTGCTAGGGTGTTGTTAGGTGACTGCTATGGTATGGTATGGTATCTCTGGTGGTAGGCAAAGGTTTACTAGGGGAATGATATGCGGTTACTGTTGTATTCCCCACGGTTGCTAGGGTGTTGCTAGGTGGTTGCTATGGTGTTCCAGGTGGTTGCTAGGGTGTTGCTAGGTGATTGCCATGGTATCTCTGGAGCTAGCTAAGGGTTTGCTAGGAGAATGGAATGTGGTTACTGTGGTATCCCCCATGGTCGCTAGGGTGTTGCTAGGTGGTCACTATGGAGTTCCAGGTGGTTGCTAAGGTGTCGTTAGGCGACTGCTATGGTATCTCTGGTGGTAGCCAAGGGTTTGCTAGAGGAATGAAATGTGGTTTCTGCGGTATCCCCCATGGTTGCTAGGGCATTTTTAGGTGGTCACTATGGTGTTCCAGGTGGTTCCTAGAGTGATGCTTGGTGGTTACTGTGTTATCCAAGGTAGTTACTAGGATGTTACTAACCAGCTGCTGGTCATTGCTATGGTGTTGTTAAATGGTTGCTATAGTACTGCTAGTGTACTTGTATCATTGTAACATAAGAGGAGTGAACAAACTTTTGACTGATATTTATTACTATGGAAAAAAATCCAAATTTGAACGGTTGCTATGGGGAAATCAGCCATCCAATCAAAAAGCAGTATATAAGCACCTTCTCAGTCACACAGAACATTTCTGGGTCAGTGTCGATATCTCAAACACGCTGGATGAGTTAGCAGATAAAAAGCTGGCAGAAAAACATTTACTGTATGTTTACTGTCCTCCGTGGAAACCACTGTCAGTGATTTAAACTATCTGGGTGGGGGGGCGGGGGGCTTACGCTATGGACACACCCACATTTAAATGACTGGTGTTTTTTTTCTGATTATAAATTCTAGGGGTCGGATTTTTGGGGATTATTCTGTCAGAGGGTGGCAGAGCAGGAGCAGAAAACATTCTACTGGAGGACTTTTATTTACTGAACCAACCTGTGCAGCATTAGGAGGAAGAAGCGTACTGTCCTCTAAAATAAAAGCCTCTTTAGTCAGTCAACAATTCTGGCTAGAAGCGTTCTGCTTGTATTTATATGGGAAAGACTTCGTTAAAATAAAATTAAACAGCATGTCGATCCATTTCTGCAGTAACTGGGATCTGGTAGCTAAATGCGGAGGAAGAGGCTCTATTTACACATAAAAGTCCCTGTTACTGTACTACAGTAATCGGCCGCTGACAGTCACTTGCTTTTAGTTAACTGGACAACAGATTTGATGAGATGTGGGGCTTTTATCATTAAATCGGCGGCCTAAACAAAATAATGAAGCTGAAGTTAATCCAACTTCCTACTGGAATTCTCCGTTCCACCTTAAATGGTGTGGCAGTGACGTCCTGGCGCCTGTAGCTGCTGCACTATTTAAGGTGGAACGGGGAATTCCAATAAGAAGTGAACTCCAGGCTGGTAGCCAGCAGGTACTGAGGTGTGTAAGGTAATCCGTGTGTATGCTGGGTTAGTCTCGCCTCTGCTGGGAGCTCCAGGGTCTCGGCGGCGGCGCGGATCTCCTCCACAGACTCGCTCTGTCTCTCGGTCAGTGAGGTCCAGCCGCTCCGCTCCTGCCTCTCCTCCGCCCGCTCCTCTCTCTCTCTGTCCTCTCCTCTCTCCGCTCTCTCCGGCCTCCCTCTCTCCTCCTGTTTCTCCTCTCTGTCTCTCTCTGCCTTCATTTTCATCATCGTCTTCAGACACTGCGGACCGACGTCATCACAACACACGGCGTTCCGGTTTGAGACGGAAGTACCGCGCACACGTCACGGCCGCCTTTGTGCGTCGCCGCTCATGATTGGACAGTAAGATTCATTCTCTCTCTCTCTCTCTCTCTCTCTCTCTCTCTCTCTCTCTCTCTCTTTACTTTGTTAGCCCCCTTTTACCCTGTTCTTCAGTGGTCAGGACCCCCATGGACCCTCACAGTGCAGGTACTATTTGGGTGGTGGATCATTCTCAGCACTGCAGTAACACTGACGTGTTGTGCTGGTATGAGTGGATCAGACACAGCAGTGCTGCTGGAGTTTTTAAACACTGTGTCCACTCACTGTCCACTCTATTAGACACTCCTACCTTGTCAGTCCACCTTGTAGATGTAAAGTCAGAGACGATAGCTCATCTGCTGCTGCACAGTTTGTGTTGGTCATCCTCTGGTCCTTCATCAGTGGTCACAGGACGCTGCCCACAGGACGCTGTTGGCTGGATATTTTTGGTTGGTGGACTATTCTCAGTCCAGCAGCGACACTGAGGTGTTTAAAAACTCCAGCAGCGCTGCTGTGTCTGATCCACTCAGACCAGCACAACACACACTAACACACCACCACCACGTCAAATAGTACCTGCTCTGTGAGGGTCCATGGGGGTCCTGACCACTGAAGAACAGGGTAAAAGGGGGCTAACAAAGTATCAGAGAAACAGATGGACTACAGTCTGTAACTGTAGAACTACAAAGTGCACCTATATAGTAAGTGGAGCTGATAAAATGGACAATGAGCGCAGAAACAAGGAGGTGGTCAGAATGTTATGCCTGATCGGTGTGTGTATTCTATGTATATTTTCAGTTATTAAATGTTATAGATAGATAGATCGACAGATACATACATAGATACTTTATTGATCCCGAGGGAAATTTAGCAAATACAAGTGCATAAAAAAGAATAAAAAATAAAATAAAGCTATAAATCAACAACAACAATAATAATGATAATATCCACTCATAATCTATTGCTGTATGTGATTGTGCTACAAGCAGGCAAAATAAACTACAACATAATCAGAATGTTATACAATTTCATAAAAAAATAAGTCACATATATAAAAAAGTCATTTAATTCTTGTAATTGGATTTTAGGTGAAATAAGTAATAAATATTATGCTAGATGTGTGATAGGAAAAAAAAATGTCACAAACTCTGAATGTCTCACTAATGACTGGCTACCAGTAAATAAAGCACCAAATAAAATAAATTAACATAAAATAAAATAATAATTGGTTTTGATTGTCTTATTGTCGTATATAAAAATCTGATGTTATTAGCAAAATAATAAAAAATATTCAATAATAATAATAATAGTAGTAACAGTAATAATAATAGACTGTATTAATTTCAGTTTCTGTTATATGCTTTAGAAAAATTGTTTAAGACTTTAATTTCATTGACTTTTATTTTGTTTTGTCCTGTATCTGCTATCCTGTATGTTTCAGCATGTTCTATATTTATCGTCCTGCATGTGTTCCATCATGTTCTAGATCTACCATCATGTGTGTTCCACCATGTTCTATACCTACCACCCTTTATGCGTTCCACACTGTTTGATGTTTAGCATCCTATATGCATTCCACATTGTTCTACACCTACTATCCTGTACTTGTACCACTATATTCTACACTTATCATCCAGTGTGTTCCAACATGTTCTAGATCTACCATCCTGTACGCTTTCCATTACATTCCATATCTGCCATGCTATACATATCCCACCATGTTCTAGATATGCCTTTCTTCCATGTGTCTTCCTCTTCTCTCAGGGAGTGTCATCTTTTGAGTCTTGGTTCCTCTCTAAGATTCTTCCTCATGGTGTTAGAGAGGTTCCCCTTTTGAGTGTTGGTTCTTCTCAGTGGTTCTTCCTCCCATACCTGCATTTCTGGACAGGCTGTTTTGGTACAATTGCTGGAGGAGAAAATGCTGAACAAATAAAACTAAATGTTAGCTTTTTGTAACCTAGCAGGACAGTCAGTGTACATAACATGAGATTTGGGTCATTCTACAGAAACGTCCACTTCTCTATCTGTCCATAGGAGTCACTGGTGTTACTGATCCTCATTGGTGTTCCACATAATAAAGGAACACCAGAGACATTTTAATGAAAAATGTATTTCACAAAATAACTGCTACAGAGCATCAAACCACATGTTGTCAATCATGGAATATCCACTAAAATATGGAATTTAATCCATTTGTATTCTATTATTTCACAGTTACCTCAGAATAAAGTCGGTCACACCAGTGACTTCAGCTAAAAGCTTCA
Organism: Colossoma macropomum; assembly: GCF_904425465.1. Classification (NCBI taxonomy): domain Eukaryota; kingdom Metazoa; phylum Chordata; class Actinopteri; order Characiformes; family Serrasalmidae; genus Colossoma; species Colossoma macropomum. Next base: position 1,357,262 of record NW_023494784.1, read on the forward strand.
TATGAAATCATGAGCTAAATGAGAAAATCTCTGATAACTGAAAGACACAGTGGACTCACCATGAGCTTTTCTTCATAGATCCTCAGAAAACAGGTAAAAGGAAGTCGAGTGATGTCATCAGTGTGACTTTTATATAAGAGATTTTTTTGTTATGTAACACCAGTTACACGACTCCTGGTGAACTTTCATTATATATTTTATAATATTTATTTGGTATTTGTTTTCTTTGTGTCATTTAATTTATATATTCCATAGTCATGTATAGATTATTGTAGTTAAAATTGCAGAAAAATGTGTTTTTTACTTTAAAATATGGCCTCAGCCTTCACACATGACTGTGAGGACGAGCTCTTCTGTGGTGCTTGAAGTTCTAGATAATTGATTTAAAAACCAATATTGCTAAATTGATGACAGAAGAAGGTGTAATTGTTAAAATTACTTACTGTTTTATTTTAAAATATAAATAAATTGTAACACTAACATGGTTTTCAAGTGTAATATATCTGTAAACACTAGGGACACAAAAATGAACGTTTCTATAGAATGACCCAATTCTGAACCCGAGAAGTGTAAATTGTGATGAATTTACTCCACACTCAAATTTTAAACAATATTTATTAAATGCTTTTACGTTTCACAAAGAACCAAACCAGAGCAGAGTGCAATATGACGGCTGAATTTAAGGGAAAATGAGAAATACTAAACACAGTGGATGGAATAACAGACGTTATGACTTTTTAACATACAGTACTGTACAAAAGTCAGAGACCCTTCATTAATTTAATTTCCAGTTCAAAAGGCCATTCAGTACAAGTTATTCATTTTCAGGAGATCTTTCTGACCACCCCAGAGTCCAGACCTCAACACCACTGAATGTGTTTGATTACTTCAGAAAATGATCAACCAGCTTCTAAGACTGAACTTTGGAGGTGTGTCTGCAGATTCTTTGAGGAACTGAAGGTGAGTCTCCTGAAAAGAATCGCAGCTGTAACAAAGGTAAAGAGTGACTCACTGACTCACACAGAAGGGTCTGGATTCAGGAAAGATTCATAAGAAAAAAAACTTCCGAAGGTTTGAAAAAACCATAAGAAGTTCTCAAATATTCTCTTAAGAAAATCTTAATTATATATAAACAAGATTTTCTTAAGATTTTATTGTTTTCATGTCAGCAGTTTTGCATTTTACCACAAACCAGAAACAACATAAGATGCATTTTGAATTTTAAAAAAGTTATTTTCATTATTTAGTTTAATCCACTCAGAGGAGCAAAATGGGGGAAAAACATCAAACCAAGTGTTTAAAACTTTTAGCAAACAAGATCTCGAGGTGATGGAGGAAGAAACAGCTGACAGGAAAAATCCTCTTTAGAAAATATGATAACAGTGGGGTGATGGACGAGGATGAGCAGCAGAGGCAGCGTCTGGGCTGAATTTAGATGTTGTAAGGTTAAGAAAACATTTAAGAACGTAATCTTTTCACGAACACTTGTTCTTGGAATTATTCTTAAGAAAGTAGTTAGAAAAAAGAATAAGGCCATTCTTAAGAAGTTAATAATAATAATAATAATAATAATAATAGGATTTGAAGTTATTTGAAGAATAACAATTTCTTTTATTTTTTTTTCTTAAGAATAAAGTTAAGGAAAAACACATTTAAGATGATTTTATGAATTTGGCCCCTCATGTTTAGTTTTTTTCTGTGTGTTTCTGAAAAACTGAAAATGAATAATTTGTACTTAACGGCTGTTTTGACTGGAAATAAGCGAAGGGTGTGATTTCTGTACAGTACTGTGTTTCTCTGACAGTCAGAAAAGGAGCAGATAGTTACAGGTAAAGTGCTGCAGGGCTTGGACAGAATCTGCCACACAACATACATCACAACAGACGCGACTGTAAATCTGAATTAAAAGGTGCATCTACATTGCGCTTCTCTGCTTCCAGCAAACAGCAACGTTTGTGTTCCTGAGTTCCTGATGACCGAAACACAGATGGACTGGACCTGGTGCCATTTCTTGTGATCCTGTGAAATGTGTCATGCTGATAAAGTACCCATACTTAGCCATGTGCTCTCCCTGCTGAAAAGGGACCATTAGAAACCTTTAAGATTAAAACAAATGTTTTTTCTTTCTAATGGGAATTGGCTTAATGGTTTCTAATAGAGACAACTAGTTTCCTGTAGAACACCTTGGATTTAGAATCAGCCACTGGTCACCTGTTAAACCATTAGAGTCCTTTACACTGTGATATCAACCCATTAAAAAAAACAAAACACATTACAAAACCATCAGGAACCAACAGAAACACATAATGGTTTATATGTTTTTCAGCAGGGATTCAGTTCACAGCGGAAATGGTGTGAAAACCAGTTTGTATCAGCTGTGCCACCTGCTCTTAAACAAAGAATGGAAATATCAGTAAGCATGTCCACTCAGGGGCCGGATTCACGCAAATGTTCCTGAGAAAAAACTTGTGAAGGTTCTTCAGAGAAACACTAAGAATGTTCTTAAATGCAGTTCACAAAAAACTTCTCAAATATTCTCTTAAGACAATCTTAATTACAACCACATTTGCAAAAAGGTTGGGACGCTGTGCAAAATGTAAATAAAAACCAAATGCAATGATGTGGAAATCATTTAAACCCTAAATTTAACTGAAAATAGTACAAAGACAACAAATCAAATACTAAAACTGAAAAATTGTATTGTTTTTTGAAAAATATTTGCCCATTTTGAATTTGATGCCAACAACACGTTCCAAAAAAGTTGGGACGGGGGCCTGTTTACCACTGAGTTTATCACCTCTTCTTTCAACAACACTCTGTAAGGGTTTGGGAACTGAGGAGACACTGCTGTAGTTCTGAAAGTGAAATGTTTTCTGTTCTTGTTTGATACAGGATTTTAGCTGCTCATCAGTTCAGGGTCTCCTTTGTCATATTTTTAATTTCATAATGCACCAAATGTTATCAGTGGTGACAGGTCTGGACTGCAGACAGGTCGGTTTCGCACCTGGACTCTTTTAATACGGAGCAATGCTGCTGTAATACATGCAGAATGTGGTTAGACATTGTCCTGCTGAAATAATCAAGGCCTTCCCTGAAAAAGACGTTGTCTTGATGGCAGCATATGTTGCCAAAACATGTATATATCGTTCAGCATTAATGGTGCCTTCACAGATGTGCATGTCACCCATGCCATGTGCACTAATGCCCCCTATACCATCATGAATACTGGCTTTTGAACTGTGCACTGATAACAAGCTGAGTGGTCTTTAGCCCAGAGGACACAGTGTCCATGATTTCCAAAAAGAATTTCAAATGTTGATTCGTCAGACCACAGGACACTTTTCCACTTCAGCTCAGTCCATTTTAAATGAGCTCCGGCCCAAAGAAGGCGGCAGCATTTCTGGATCCTGTTTATATTTGGTTTCTTCTTTGTGTTTTAGAGTTTTAACTGTCATTTGTGGATGCAGTGATGAACTGTTTTCACAGACAGTGTCTGTTTATAATGCAGTGCTGCCTGAGGGCCCAAAGATCACGACCAACAAATACTGGTTTTTGGCCTCGTCCCTTACATACAGAGATTTCTCCAGATCCTCTGAATCTTTTAATGATATTATGTACTGTAGATGATGAAAAGAAAGTTCTTTGCTATTTTATGTTTAGAAACGTTATTCTTGAATTGTTGCACTATTTGATGGTGCAGTCTTTCACAGAGTGGTGAACCCCTCCTCATCTTTACTTCTGAAAGACTTCGCCTCTCTGAGATGCTCTTTTATACCCAATCATGCTACTGACAATTGCCAATTGCCTATTAACCACCAGGTGTTTTGTAGCATTACACAACTTTGCCACCCTTCTGTTGCCCCCGTCCCAACCTTTTTGGAAATGCACTTGATTTTCTTAATAAAATCTTCATTGTTTTCTTATGTTGGCCACGTTGCATTTTACCATGTGCCAAAAACAAGATACGTTTTGAATTTGTATTAACGCTAATTTCTGTTATTTAGTTTAATCAACTCAGAGGAGCAAAATGGAGGAAAAACGTCAAACCAAGCATTTAAAAAATTTAGTAAACAAGAACTAGAGGTAATGGTGGAAGAAACAGCCAAAAGGACATTAGAAAATACAGTAATTGTGGGGTGATGGCGGAAAACAAGAGACGAGGACGGGCAGGAATCGATAAATTCATAAATTCAGACGTTTACCTCGTCAACTCTCTCAGCCTGAGATGAGTGTGAGTCTATCATAAGGTTAAGGAAACACTTAAGAACATAATATTTTCAAACATAACACTCGTTCCCGAAACTATTCTTAAGAAAATAGTTAAGAAAAGAAAATAAGACAATTCTTGAGAAGTTATTTGAAGAATAACATTTTTTTGTAACTTTTTTCATGAGAATGAAGTCAAGAAAAAAACACACATTTAAGAAGATTTTCTTTCTTAGGACACTTTCGTGAATCCGGCCCCAGATTTACTGTCTATAAAGGAAAACAGAAACTAGTGCAAAGTAACTGAAGCATGCTGACCGTGCTGAAATGAACACTGTGAATTGTGTATATTCATCCACAGTGATTTGTTTCCAGTAGTGAATGGAAGTCTGGCAGTGGAGAACCCGAACAGTCTCACAACCAACTAAACGCAGCTGAGGGTCGAGTATCTGCTGTACTGTCTGCACACATCGTCTCCTGGAACGTAGGGCTGAATAAAGTGAGCTAACGTGCAAAGAGAAAGACGACACCATTGGTCAGCATTGACCTTAAATACGTCTCTCAAGAAAAGTCAACGGCTGCGAAACGAGTCCGAGGCTAACCGACGCCCCCTAGGCCCGCGGATCGTTCGTCTCCAAGTGGTCCGGTATGGGCAGACCCGTGAGGACGGTCAAACACTTGTTCCAGACGTTGAACACGGGGCAGACGGGCTGGGAGAAGGCGATGTCGAAGGTGTGGAGGTGCTGCGTTCCCGCCGCGTCGTAAAACGCCAGTGAGCCCAGGTCGTAGTCCAGCAGGACGCCGATGCGCCGCATGTGGGGCGAAGGATCCACGGGCAGCTCCTTCCCGCCGTGCCGCACCGCCCACGAGTTGTTGCAGCGGCACAGCACCCACGAGGACGAGTTCTTCCCAATCCACTCGTGCTTGGGCGCCGACTTGTAGGCGATGCCGATGGCGAACCTGTGGAGGAAGGAGTGATGATGTTATTCTGATCTGTAATGCTAACATGGTCAACAAGGTTATTCCACCTTCCTGCTGAATTTAAACGTCTTGAGCATCTTTATAGGTTCTAGAGCCCTAAAGGAACAGTGTAACATCAAATTTACACAAATGCAGACACGTCTTCAGTGTGAAGTTTCCTTCTATGGTTTCAGCACTGGAGCTATGTGGCTAATGTAGGTAATGCTAGGGGAACTAAAGATGTGGACCTGCTTCAAAAGAGCATTAGTGAGGTCATGCTGGATGACCAGTTCTGGCACTCCAGCCCATCCCAAAGGTATTGGATGGAGCTCCATCACTCCAGAGAACCCAGCTCCACTGCTCCACAGCCCAATGCTGGGGGGCTTTATACCCCTCTAGCCCACCCTTGGCCCTGGACATGGTGACCTTAGGCTCGTGTGCAGCTGCTCCAGAGCATCCCATTCTATTGGTCAGTGCTTTTCTACGGAGATTATACTGGCTGTGTCAGCAATGAGTGATTAAAGTAGCTGAACTCACTCATTAGACTGACTCCACATACTAAAGGTTCTTCAAGGGTTCTTTAGTACAGAAAATGTTTTTATATAGAACCATGAACACTCAAAAGAACGCTTTGCTTGATTAAAGGATTCTTTGCATCATGGAAAGGTTCTTCGGATTGATGGAGAAGGTGCTGTAGATGTTTCTGTATAGAACATTTTTTGAAACCAAAAAGGGTTATTCTATCGTCACAGGCTTGAAATAGTCACAGTAGAAGAACTTTTTTTTGGTGCTATATAGAACCCTTTTAAAAAGGTTCTATATAGAACCATACAAAACACACTCTCTACCAATCTGAAGAACCATTTCACCATGCAAAGAACCCTTAAATCATGCAAAGGATTTTTTGAGTGTTCATGGTGGAGAACATTTCGTGTGCTAGCTATTTCAGGTTAGAAAAATGTTCTATATATAACTATATATAGCACATTCTTCTTTAATCATGCAAAGGGTTCTTTGAGTGTTCATGGTTCTATATAGAACCATTTTCTTTAATAAAGAACCTTGAAGAACCATTATTTTTAAGTGTGCAGTGCTAAAAGTGAAGCAGCAAATTTCAGGCACCAACACACCTGGGTGGACTACATTTTAAAGTGTGTGTGTGTGTGTGTTTGTGTTGGGGGGGCTGGGGGGGGTGGACTGGTTAAACGTGCTTATTTGCCAAATTATCAAAATCCCATTTGACTCCAAAAGAGCTGATGCAACATGTAAGAGACAAAAACCTGCTAAAATAGTGTTTTCCAAGCTTAAAAATATGTTCAGTCACTTCCAGTGACTTTATGAAGAGAAGGTGGCATCATTTAAGCACTCAGTGAAGCCAAATTCAAGTTCATTCAACACTAATGATTTGTCTTTTCCTCCATTTTGACAAGGTCCATACATAACATGACAACTTCACTGAAAATGAACAGCTTTTTATGGATTTGTTGTAAAATCAATTTTGAAATATTCCCTCCGGCTCAAGCTCAGTACGATGAGTTTGGGCTGCTCAGCATTGTTAAATAAGCTTGCTGAGGTGGGAAAATCTGTTTTTTTGTAAGATCAATATTTAATTGAGACAATGGAGGAAAAAAAAAGTCAAATTATGACGTCCATTTGGCGCCGAACTCATGGAATGACCCTGTGATTCAGCCTCACCACGAGCTGCCGCCGATCAGAGTCTCCCAGTAGTGGCGTCCGCTGTCGATGTAGACGTTCCCGGTGACGCCGTAGCTTCCCGTGCTGCCGAAGCGGTCCTGAGAGTGGCTCTTCTTCGAGGACGTCTCGTCCCTCTCCACGGTCAGGTTGTCGTGGGAGACCTTCAGCTTCTTGTGAGCCGACTTTGGGTCCAGCTTAAACGGCTGACCTGCAGATCAACAGCAAACAGGGCCGTGATGTTTATGTGAACGTTACACATTTGGCTGCTAACTGAAATAGCTAGCAAACGAAAGGCTCTCCAGGAACAAACCTTCGCATGATCAAAGGGTTCTTTATTAAAGAAAATGGTTCCATATAGAGCAATGAAAACTCAGAGAACCCTCTGCATGGTGAAATGGTTCTTCAGATTGGTGGAGAGTGTGTTTTGTATGGTTCTATATAGAACCTTTTTGAAAAGGGTTCTATAGAGCACCGAAAAGCGTTCTTCTATCTTTAAAGGCTTGACATCGTAACTATAGAAGAACCCTTTTTGGTGCTCTGTAGAACCCTTTACAATAAGGATTTACATAGAACCATCTACGGCACCTTCTCCATCAATCTGAAGAACCTTTTCACAGTTTAATCATACAAAGGGTTCTTTCAGTGATCATGGCTCTATATAGAACCATTTTCTTTACTAAAGAACCTTAAAGAACCATCAATTTTAAAAGTGTAAAAACTTTTCTGACCCAACCAACTACAGAGACACTGACCCTTAGACGACAGAAGAACAATGACCTGAGGGTCTGAGGTCAAACTCTTGACCTCTTGAACTGGGCATGAGCCACAAAACTCACTGTTGGTCTTCAGCTTGGCCGGCTCGCTGCTGCGGCTGCCAGCGTGGTTCATGGCCTTCACCACGAAGATGTATTTGGTTCCGCTCTGCAGGCCGTGCACCGTGTAGTGGTTCTGCTTGATGTTGGGCACCAGCATCCAGCTGTCGGCCGAGTTACACAAACCTGCAACACAAACGTCACAGTTTACTCAGAGAACTCAAACATCTCAGTCAATCTAGAAGAACAGTGTCCTGAGATCAAGCTGGTTTTCCATCCACCAGTATTTTTGCGAATTCTGAATGGAAAAGCCCCCAAAAAAAAACACCCAAAGTTTTACGCTGGGAAAAGGTGGAAAAGTTAGAATGCCGCTAAAGCTGAAATGAGGAAGTTGGTGAAAAGCGTTTTTAAAATAAACAGTGACATATCAAGCCGGTGACTGGAATCAATTGGGCCTACAGACGGTCCGATTCTGGCGCAGAGCTTCCCAAAAGTTGCTTTCAACATTCTGAGATGCCTGATGCAAAGCTCGTCGGGGTGGGGCGGAGATTTCAGCTCTCATTAGGTGGCCATTGTTATTCTGCGCTGTGTCTCTGAGCCGCAAACAACACAGTCTGAAAAATATAGCAAATGGCTGTAAAGATGATTCTACTTACAGCAAAAACCGAGATAAATCTCACCATGTTGCTCGTTTCGATGCCCCTAAAGCTTCTTTGCATAACTGTAGTGGATGGAAACACAACTTAAAGGAGAACTCCACTGATTTTTCAAAATGTCTGTATAATTAGAGGGCTGAGATGTAAACTGGTGCTGATAGGAACCAGACGTCCACCTCTAAAAGCTCCCTCACAGAAAGTCACTACATGAAATGGTTATGAATTCACTGCCTGGTGACTGAGACTAAGTTTATGATAGCTTTGCGATCAGGTTTTGGCTTAAAGCTCGTTTAATCCATTCATGATGGATGGTGTTGTGAGACAAAAAAAAGGCCTCAAAGAAACCATATTTTTCAGTTTCACAACTATTTTACCATTTTACCATTACTCAGAAGACTCAGAAGACTCTGGATAGTAAATAAAATGTCTATATTTGTGTTGTAGTCATGGCGACCCCTGGTTCCTATCACCACCACTGTAAAGAAACTGGAGTCAAATATGCATATGATTTGCAAAACGTTTGAATGGAAACCCGTCCATAGTCTCACATGATTGTTGTATAATAAGAAAAATGATTCTCTTACTTTTAGATGTGATAATAGCATAACAGGCCTTCGTAAAGGAGCACTCCAGACAAAATCAAAAATCCTTTTAGACCTGTTTTCATGAATATTTCTGCTTTGTTTGTGAACTCTGGATCTTTTTACGTATAATTTTATGAAATTTCCTTTTAAATGTTTTACGGATTTCGTTTTGTTTTAAGAAATTTTGTATCTTGTTAAACAGAATCTTAAGACTCTTCTTCTTAGATGTGTTTCCTGAATTTTGTTTAATTGTTCTGTAAAGCACCTTGAGTTGACGTAATGAAAAGTGTGCTATATAAATAAAATGTATTATTATTATTATTATTATTAATTGATTGCTGAAATCACAGACTTACTCATCAGAAGCTAAATGCTAAGGTTAGCTGGCTATCTAGATATCTTACCTGAGTAAAAACTCATGTCTGGTGTTTATTTTGTGCTGAATAAAGATAGAGTTGCTCTTTTCTTTATGATTTTGTTTAACGGCCGAGGTCAGAGCTTGGTTGTATTTAATTGCCTATAACTCCGCAGTTAGGCTAGCAGTCAGGATTTAGTGACAGCACAGGGATAGCTCCAATAGCTGTGTGACGTATTTGTGTAATGCATGTTGGTTATTATATTAATGTTGATGAACAAAAGCATGAAAAGATACAAAATCGTGAATTATGTCAAACTGATGAGTCTGAGAGATTTAATACTGCAAATAACACAACACACATTTTTTTTGGGCTGGAATGCTCGTTTAAATTCCTCTGTTTGACCACAGAAAGCAAGATCTAGTTTCACTCCGATTTAGTGTGGTGATTTGATTTGTTTGTCACAGATAATGACGTTACATGTGCTCTACATTCCAGTGTAGAGAACCACAAACAGGTCATCTGGAGCCTGTTTTGATTTGTACTGCAGTTCTTTCCCACACGGCTTCCACGCTGCGGTTTGATGGGTTCTTTCGGCACTTACTGACGACGTTGGTCTGCCCAGTGAAGATGGTGTACTGGAGTTCGTAGGAGACGACGCTGAACTCGTCCTCCGCCGTCCAGTGGACCGAGATGGTGTCGTGGGACGCCGTGCAGAGCTCCTCACGGATCGCCGGTGGGTTTGGAGCTACAGAAAAATTAGGAACGTTTAGTCTGTAGGACCCAAATATACAGGAGTGTAACAGTGTTCCTCTAGTTTAACGTTCTTTCTGCTCTTTACATGAGCTGGATATCTTCTTAATCAGTATTGTGACTGATTTAAATTGTGATAATTAACCTTTTCAACTCCTTGAGACCACCGGTGGTTCCAAAACGCACTTTGTCATATTGTTCATAACTTTCATATTTCATAAGCTACATTCTAAAGGTGGGGGTCGTATGAGAGCTGTAACTGTCTTCTTTCCAGTCGAATAGATGGGTGATGTAATTTTAAACCCTTATAATAAAAGAAGCTGAACTCTCTTTTCTACTGAAAGTCGACCCATTTTTCCACAAATCTGGGCTGTAAACTATAAACAGATGGCGTCTCTTCAGTGATCTGCACTGTAAACATTATTTTTATAAAATAATACAAAGAGCGTCTAAGATTTTTGGGTTTCAGCAGTAAATTGTAAGCATAAAGCAATATGTGTATCATAAAACACATGTTCTGTTCATTTGAGGGAAACTTTTACAAAAAATAAAATTTGGGAGTTTTTAAACACCTCAGTGTCACTGCTGGACTGAGAATAGTCCACCAACCAAAAATATCCAGCCAACAGCGTCCTGTGGGCAGCGTCCTGTGACCACTGATGAAGGACTAGAGGATCACCAACACAAACTTTACATCAAACTTTACACAAAGACTTTACATCTACAAGGTGGACCGACAAGGTAGGAGTGTCTAATAGAGTGGACAGTGAGTGGACACAGTGTTTAAAAACTCCAGCAGCACTGCTGTGTCTGATCCACTCAGACCAGCGCAACACACACTAACACACCACCACCACGTCAGTGTTGAAGAATGATCCACCACCCAAATAGTACCTGCTCTGTGAGGGTCCATGGGGGTCCTGACCACTGAAGAACAGGGTAAAAGGGGGCTAACAAAGTATCAGAGAAACAGATGGACTACAGTCTGTAACTGTAGAACTACAAAGTGCACCTATATAGTAAGTGGAGCTGATAAAATGGACAATGAGTGTAGAAACAAGGAGGTGGTCATTATGTTATGCCTGATCAGTGTATGACCATATAACTGCAAAAACAGCCCATTTTGAATTTGCTGTTTTTGTGATGTCATCAATAAACAATGCATTTATATGTGGACACCCCTCCTAATTACTGATCCAGGTATTTCAGGTGTATACAATCAAGCACACAGCCATGCAGTCTCCATAGACACACAGTGGCAGTAGGATGAGTCACGCTGTAGAGCTCAGTGACTGTCATAGGATGCCAGCTTTGCCAAAAGTCAGTGAAGGGTGATGTTGATGCTGCAGCACAAAGACATTTTACACAGTTATCTGCTTCCAGCTTTGTGTCAGCAGTTTGGGGAAGAGCCTTTCCTGTTCCAGCATGACTGAGCCCCTGAGCACAAAGCAGCTCCATAAAGACATGGAGTGACCAGTTTGGTGTGGAGGAACTCCAGTGACCCTCACAGAGCCCTGACCTCAACCCCACTGAACACCTTTGGGATGAACTGGAACGGAGATTGTGAGTCAGACCCTCCCGTCCAACATCAGTGTCTGACCTCAGAAATGCTCTAAGAACTCCCACAGACTCACTCCAACATCTTGTGGAAAGCTTCCCAGAACAGTGGAGGCTGTTACAGCTGCAATGTGGGGGCCTTTAAAATGCAATGGTTTTGGAATGGGACGTCCAAGAACCTCCTGCAGGTGTGATGATCAGGTGTCCACATACTTTTGGCCATTCTTCTGCCCATTCAGCCTATAGCAGTTTCCACTGGTTCATAGCTACGCAGGGCTGCAAAATTACAAAGACGGCAGCTCTGGGGCTCTTTTACTAGAAATTTCAATGAGCAAATAAAAGGCCCTGGGAACTCAGAGATGACCCCAATAATTCATGACAAATCAGTGCTTTCAAAAGAGCAGCCTGGTGACGATGATGGCCTTTTGAAAGCACTGACAACAAGACTGTTCAAACACACATTCTGAGGCAAGAAGCAAAGAGAGCTGGATCTGAGAGACTTCAGTAAGCAGGGCTGGTCCTAATATGACGGCTCTGGATGTGGCTTTGAATGTGATTGCTCAGAAGTGCGAGCTCCTCAAAGCGCTGGTGAACAATAGGCTGGAAGTTGAGTTAAAACTCTGTGACTGAGCTTAGCAGAGCGCGTCGCTTAGTTGTCCGTGTCTGATTGCCCTGCCATGAGACAGAATGTAGAGATTACTGCCGAAAAACCCAGCTATCAAACGCTACGGTGAGAATCTCCAGCTGTGCCTGGAACACACAGTCACTCTGCTGGTCCACAAAAAGCCCCCAAAGCCGCTCGGTGTTTTATAGAAACCCATGAAAATCCAGACATTCAGCTACCGGATCTACCAAAACCATGACAAACTACGCTGCTAAAACACTTCATGACACCCGAGGAACATGCGGAGCACTAGTTCCTCAAGGGCTCTAAGGAACTTAAGTGATCAGACGAGTTATAGACATGACATTATTTTCCCCAGAAATAACTCAATAAATAAAGGACATGTAAAATTAAATTTAAATTATTAAATTATTCAGCAAAATTCATTTTAGTTTCTTTTTCCCTCCAAAAGTCTGAAAATGTCATGCAGTCCAACCATATATGTTGATTAAGTAAACTATTTAAAAAAGGTGATTTATTTACATAAAATTCTAAATAAAATAGTTTGGCATTATTTTCTGTTTAAATACTTAAATAAAAACAATGTTGGAAAACTTTTGTCTGCAAGTTCTTACGTCCTCAAATGTCAGGCAGTGCAACCAAAAACAAAGGACTTTTATTTTGACATGCTCACAAATTTAGTAAAAATGTGATCTGAGTCATGGTTAGAACGGTTCAGTTTACCATGTCAGGTGGTCTGACCTCAGGATAATGTAAATAAATAATGTTTATTTGATAAAATGTATGTATACTCAATTTGTACGTAACTCAATAAATGTACATAACTCAAGTTGAAGGACAAAGGTGTCTACGGGTGTCTAAGTAGATGCCTGTTTAATTTGAAATTAGTCTGAAAAGTCAGGTGGCTCAACCAGTGGAGCAACCAGACCAACTCAGTTTAATAACTGAAATAGGAAATTAAAAGCTTTGATAAAACTCACAATATTTAAGATATTAATGTAAATATATAAGCAGATAGAAAAATGCACATCATGTCCTTTTTAATAAGATTTTAAAAACTGTCATTTTGAATTGTCAGTTTCATTATTTCATAGAATGTGCTTTTCGTGTTGTTACATTCTGCAGGTGCTGTAGTTAAAGTCTTATTTCATTACGTTTTGATTGAAAGAGTCACTGTAAAAGTGACATATAAGATCAAATATTTCACAGCTGTCAGAACAAAACGTTGTATCTCAATTTTTGTTGTTTTTCAGTTTTGGACATAATTTGAAAATGCCAGTTACTCTTTACATTGTGTGTAAATTTCATGATGAATGGACTAAAAGAAACGACCCAAAATGACTTGGAAAAAAGTCTGGTTCCATTGACTTACATTAAAAGTAGAGTAGGTTTTTTCTTCTCCTGTAAAGTTACCATTTTGGAGTTTTGTTCCGACAACAGTGATAGTGTCTAATATGTGTTAATGTCTGTTACAAGACAGAAATAAAACATACAGACCATCTTTTACAAGCTTTCACTATTTGTGTTTAATCTAGGGCAGGAAAAAAATCATGTTAATCTGAATCACTCTAAGATTAGTGCTAGCATACTACTAGAATCCCATAAGGGTGCAAGCAGAGATTAGCATCATGACAAAGGAAGTTTTTTTTTATTTTTTGCTAAGTTTATGGCTCAAACTGAAGGTCTAGCTCTAGTTTTCAGCATGGATAATGATCAGCTACTTACCGGTCAGGTAATCCAGGCCCTCCAGCATCTTCTTCTCTCGGCTGAAGTCCAGCGCGAACGTGTCGAACGTGTCGTTCACGTTGATCTCGGGGATCAGGATCTGTGAGGATGCCGTTGCCATTGAAACTCTAAAAGGACGGAGAGATAAGTAAGGCAAGGCTAGCAATGCTAGTCAGCACGATGCATGAAGGACATCAACAAGACACCAGATGGTAAAACTGTAATATAAAAGGCACAGTGAGCTTCAAAGTGTGGAGACTAAACCAGTCTTGGCAGCTTTGGAGCAGCTCTGAATGCTTAAAAGTGTCAATAGTGTAACTGTAAACGTTGCTGAGAACAGGGCTTGCCGTGGTGGTGACCCCTGACTGACCTCTCTGAGATGCTGCGGGCGGTCTGGAGGAAGCGGGCGTGGTCCGTTTCTTTAAGAGCCTGGTCGGCCTGGGTGATGAGGGAGGACGATCTCTCGATACACTGCTTACAGCTGGATATCTGCTGCGCCAGCTTACGGAGCCGCACCACCTGAAACCCACGTGTGGATCAGACGGGATACAGATCAGACAAATCTAATAATAACAGTGCTGAATTTACCAGAAGGAAAATGCTCTAGAACAGCTGGTCATCCTACCACTGCAGTGATAAACGAAGCCCAGAAAATGAGCTCAAAGTAAGAATAAACTACAGAAAACTTCTGTCTGTGTATTTTTTTATGTTCTTAAATTAACCAGCAAAAAACGTTGATAATACTTCTTTTTGAATTTTTTATTTTAGTGATTTTTTAGTCGTCTTGGACATTAAGGACAGCATGTCACACCGGGGACTTCGCAGACGCTAAGGTATTGTTTTCATGTGAAACAACAATTATGATGCTTGCCCTTTAGTTTAAACTGCAACAATGCATTAAAATCACTGTCTATCAAATGTTTCAATTATTTTAAATATGCAAAAATAATTAAATTTTAACAACAAATCTTGTGCCAAGATTTTTTATCAGGGTCTTACAGAATCAAAACATGTCATATTACAAAACAAGGAAGTTAATGAAATTTCTTTTTATATTTCTGATCATTTGGCTAAAATACTGACAGTTTCAAGCTTTGCAAAAAGATTATGTCAGTTACTCATGAAACATTACATGATTTTAGAATGTAAATAACAACATAAATGATGTATTTGTTTTTTTTTTTTACATACAGTGTAAGTATGGAGTGTCAGTGGACTGTATTGTATACAAAGGCTCTTTTTATTTGTTTTGTCAGTGGTGTTACAGTCCGCGGTATTATGGTCAGTGGTGATGTGATTAGTGGTGTTACGGTCAGTGTGTTACAGTCAGCAGTGTGACAGTCAGTGGTGTTAGGGTATGTGCTGTTATGGTCAGTGTGTTACAGTCAATGGTATTATATTACAGGCCGTGATGTTACAGTCAAAGTTGTCACAGTCAGTGGTGTTACAGTCAGTGTGTTACAGTCAGTGGTGTTACAGTCAGTGTGTTACAGTCAGTGGTGTTACAGTCAGTGTGTTACAGTCAGCGGTGTTACAGTCAGCGGTGTTACAATCAGCGGTGTTAGTCAGTGGTGTTACAGTCAGTGGTGTTACAGTCAGCGGTGTTACAATCAGCGGTGTTACAGTCAGTGGTGTTACAGTCAGTGGTGTTGTAGTCAGTGGTGTTATATTACAGTCAGCGGTGTTACAGTCAGTGGTGTTACAGTCAGTGGTGTTACAGTCAGCGGTGTTATATTACAGTCAGCGGTGTTACAGTCACCGGTGTTACAGTCAGTGGTGTTATATTACAGTCAGTGGTGTTACAGTCAGTGGTGTTACAGTCAGTGGTGTTACAGTCAGCGGTGTTATATTACAGTCAGCGGTGTTACAGTCAGTGGTGTTATATTACAGTCAGTGGTGTTATATTACAGTCAGTGGTGTTACAGTCAGTGGTGTTACAGTCAGCGGTGTTATATTACAGCCAGTGGTGTTACAGTCAGCAGTGTTACTGATGTTGTTCATTATAACAGATAATTGTTATTATAACAGATTTAAACGCTCATCCACATTACCTGAATTTATGGGTTTTGACATATAACCAGCCAGTATGTTCATCGTTACCATAGCAATGCAGTGTACCAAGGTGCTGGTTCATCCCAAATTTATCAGTTGTTAATGACCACACAAACATAAACAGCTGATGACAATTTGGTACATGACAATTTTCCAGCTGTATGAGTTGATGGCCGTCCAAACACTCCATTAGATTATTTGCTAGTGAATAATTTGTCCTGCCCTACTGGTCATCCTTCAGGATGTGGCAAGATTCCCAAAATCTTGCTGCCTTTAGGATCTACCAACTTTCATCTCTACACGTAGGAGAGTTTTTCTGAATTAACGCAGAGAAAAGTGATGCATCACAGTTTCTATCCAATGTATTTACAATGGTGTCATTCGGGGTCAGTTTCATTGGTCAGTCTGTACACTGTTAACATTTCCTTCAGTTTTCTATCTAGTGTAGAGCTGGGTTTCTGAGATCAGACGAGATTGGGCGTTCTCAGAGTGGTATGGCCGTAATCTAGTGCCTATCTAAGTGTGTAATCTTGATTTACGGCCAAAGTGCAGTAGAGTGTGTGCTGCTCTTTAGATTCTGTCCAGTGTTTGATGTCTGTTTCTGTTGGTTATAATGTGATTGAGTGTGATGTCCGTGGTCTAAGGTCTCTGACTCTCTGGACTGATGCTCAGCTTCCGGCTGATTAATACAGTCCTTTAAAGAAGAACCACTGTTAGTTCCTTGAAGAACTTGTTAATGGATGGTTCTGTATCATTTTTGTTAATGTGAATTAAATATATATTTATTGTTACGACTGTGGTGGGGGGGGTCATAAGATGATATCAAATGTTTAATGTGACAGTACTGGTGCCTTGAATCTGTTCCAACTTACAGCCCTCAGAAACACTAAACATTGTGATTATATACTGAGGATTATGAAACTGTGAACTGTGATATTATTTTACCTCCACATCACTCTTCTCTACTGGCTGTGCTTTATAATGGAGTGAACAGGAGTCTGTAAGTGTTAACTGCTTGTAGAGTTTCAGGACTTTTCCTTTAAAGCTGAAGAGAAGAGGATACTGTTCTAATCTGTCCTGGAGGGTGGCGCTTGACCTTTGACCCTGACGTGCGGTGAGGAAGGAAACGGCACTCCTATGAGAGAAAGCAACAAAAGCTTCTCTCTCTTTTTTATCATCTAACTGAAAAAAATACAGCTACGCAAGTTACTAATATAAACCACATTCACTGCCCAAAGGCACTGCGGTCCCACTTTATATGAAGTGTCTCTATATTAACTGTGTAGTTACGTGTAAATAACATATGCAACAACAATGTAACTACTAATGATTTAGTCACTGTTACAGATGTATTACAGAAGGACACCTTATGTAATTACACGTGTATCAACTTCAGATTTGCCTCATGTAATTACACAAGTGCATCTTAATAGTTGTAACAGCCTTTTCTCTCTCATGTAGTTACACAAGGGTAATAACAAATGTAATTACAGTAGTAATCAGACTGGAACAGCAGTTTATTCCAGCAGTAAAAGGAAGTTTGTAATAACTTACATTAAGACATTACTTACACTGTATCTGCCAGCTTTCATAACATTTAGCCAGCATTTCTGTTGCTAGTGCTGTGACACTGTAACAAGTTTCGGCTTTAAACCACTCTGTAATGTGACAGAACAGCAGACGCCCCCTTATATTAACATGTAACTGTCATGACATTAATTAAAAGTGCTGCATTACCTGTAAAGCAATGTCTATATTACCAGTCTGTTATTACACAGTACCTACATAACAACTACACAGGAACTGCCCACTTACTTTAAAGTATAACTTTAACACTGCACTACAGAAAAGTTCCTGTGTAGTTGTTATAAAGGTACAGTGTAATTACAGAATGGTATTAATCGATGTTATGTGATTAGTTCACCTTGTTACAACACAGTTATTCCACAGTAATTATGTAAAACATAAATGTAATGCTTTGTAAAACATACTTCCTTTAACTGCTGGAAAAGACTTCTGATCTGTAGTGTATCAAAAAGATGCACTTGTGTAATTACATGAGGCAAAACTGAAGTTGATACATGTGTAATTACACAGGCTGTACTTCTGCAATCCATCTGTAACATTGGCTAAATCATTAGTTACACTGTTGTTGCATACGTTATTCATGTGTAACTACACATTTATTAGAGACACTTAATATGAAGTGGGAGCGGCATTGCACATAATTGCTGCAACAATATTGCTTTTGTCTGGATGTGTTTCTTAATTATTTAAATTATTATTATAAGGTGTAACGTTAAACTCAGGGAAAACTTCAGACATACAATTAGAATCTTGAAATTAAATTAACTGCAAAAGGAAAATCGGAGCCTCTCCACAGTGCGTTGGACGCGTGGATGAGGTTCATCTTACACAATATAAATAATCTACTAAGGCCATGAAGGCAGCTTCAGACTTCTTGGCCGTCTTAAGTTCTGAAATCCAAACTACTTTAAATGTGAAAAATTAATAGCACACAGACGTGGATACACGCAGACTTCAATATCATAACTCATCCTTTACGTTCAGTACTTTGGCTGATATTCAATGCTAATAGTCAACATAGAAGTCAGCTAGGTTGGTTTTAGCTTAAGTTGAAACTAAATAATAAGAAACAGTGATCAGATATAGCAACAATAATCTGCATGTCATTTCAGACATGCTGAGCTAAACCTGCCGGATATTACAATGTAAGTGTAAAGTGGTCAGCAACTGGAAGCACAAGGTGGGTGTTTCTAATAAAGTGCCCACTGAGAGGAAGCACAAGGGAGACGTTTCTAATGAAGTGGCCAGTGAGTGGAAGCACAAGGTGGGTGTTTCTAATAAAGTGGCCAATGAGTGGAAGCACAAAGTTGGTGTTTCTAATAAAGTGGCCAGTTAGTGGAAGTGCAAGGTAGGTGTTTCTAATAAAGCGGCCAGTGGGTGGAAGTAGGAGGTTCTAGTAGTAGTTTTAGGGTGCTGGTGGTGATCGTACCTTGCCCTCTTTTATTTTGGTCCCGATGATTTGCCTCCGTTGCTGAATGATGTCGATCAGTGTGTCACACTCTTCTAACAGCTTGTTCTCCTGTCGAGACGCGTTCATCTGCAAAACAGACAGCAGCTTCGGCCTCAGAGCGGAAAACTGAACGGCAGCTGGGCACAAACTGGTCAGCATCACTCTGACAGTCGTGACTCATAGACCCACATATGTCCCCCCGACTCACTCACTCAGACACACTCGTGACAAAACAACAGGACAAACCGAACCGTCACAGCGAATTAAATCACAGCTGAGTCACAGATCTGCATCATCGTGATCTGTACTGAACATGGCGACAGCCGCAGCTCTGACAGCTGACAGGTTCATCAGAGAGGGCATGAAAATAGCTTTAACAGCCCCTTAATTTATAAAAATCAACCATAATGAAGACATTTGTTTCAGAAACAAACTATTTACACCTTATTTTAGGTTTAAAAATAAACAACTGTGAATTCGCTGTTACTGTATAATGTATATTCCCAGCAGAGCACATGCGATGTTTTAACATTCATCAGTTAAATCTCTCTTATATGCTAATTTCCACTGCAAATAATTAAAGGTCCAAGCACTGAAGGTTCCGGAAGCCTATTATATTATTTATTTATTTATTTATGTTTTGTAAATACTTTTCAGTACAGTAAGAACTTACAGTGTAATAGATAAATATAGTAATTACAAGTACTTTCGGGAAACACTTTCTATGAATACCATGTCTATAACAATCTATAGCATTCATAAGGCATCATAAACATGACTAGACAATTTTCTAAAAATGCATTACATTTTATAGCCATGTTTACTGTACATTATGAATTGTTAACATGATGCATTTCAAAGTAGTGTTCATAACACGTTATACTGGACCAGAGAAGCTTGAACAGTGCAAATACTAACAAACCTGCCTGTTCATAAACACACACAGTATGTATGTACTTGTCATTACTGACATAGGCGAGAACTATGGGGGGGGGCAAGAAAATGAAAGTGAAACTGCATAAAACAGCCTGAAAGCAGCTTCTATAGCGATGCTGCATTTAACAGTAGGGATTTTTAGCACGCAGGGCAGGGTCGCTATAGCAATGCGTTTCACTTATGGGTTTTCTCTGGGCACACAGGGTTGCCAGATTTGTCAGTGTCCCAACAAATCCACCTAGTTTGCAAATGCACTGCAGGTGGGACTGATACACTCGTGGCCGTAAATCTTTATTTGAACTAGTTTCTAAATGTATTGCAGGCACAGAAAACAATAAATGAATAGTGTTATGAATGCATATTGATCCTAGTGTTGAACAGCTGGCAACCCAAGGCCCCACAGGCACATACAGTAAAAGAACCAGCAGAAGAGCGCGACTCGTTCTGACCATTCTAAACCAGAAGACGGGCAAATGTGCATGTAATATTATTATTATTATTATTACTATTAATTAAAAGACTGCTTTTACTAGGACAGTAAGGCCCAGTCCAGTTTCACCCCTCGCCCCTACCACTCAGCCCTTAGCCCTCTGTTTTGTGCATTCTCATCTAGGTGTAGGGTGTCCCAATTCTTGTTGAGATAGAGGGGTAGGGCGAAGTCTTGGGGCTACATGACCCTCCAAACGGAGGTTTTTCAGAGACTCCAAACAGAGAGTTATGAGGAAATAAGAAAAACCGGCAAGATGGAGAACAAGAGACCAAAGAAACCCACAAATGTGAGAATTTTCTCTGTTAAAAAATTACGATAAACACTGTATTATCTTAGTTTAACGTTGTTTCAGTGTATTATGGTCCTTTTCTTCATAACAAGCATAAAAATTGCTAGTACTATGCTAATATCTCGGTAGCTAGCTAGCTAACTTTCCCGTTCCACCTTAAATAGTCCAGCAGTTCTGACGCCTGAACGGCCAGAATGTAACTGCTGCACCATTTAAGGTGGAACGGGAAAATTCGAACAAGAATCTGGAGAATATCTGACTTCAGCTTCATATCACTGAAGAATTAGGGGTGGGTGATAATAAATAATTGCCCCCCTCTTTGAAGATCATATGATGCCCTAAATGTAACTAAAGCCCAGCAGTGAGGAGCTGAACTTTACCCTCCTCTGCTGTCACTGCAGACTGGCAGGGTCGCCTACAGAGCAGCGCTGGTAGCTGTTAATGAAGTGATGCTCTTTTTATTTGAGGGTCTCATTTCAGAGGAAGATTTCAACCACTACCCTGTAACTCAGTTCCAAGGGGCAACACTCGAAAACAAGGGGTAGGGGTAAAAATAAGAAATGGGACTGGGCCTTAGTGTCCATGAGTAATATGAGTTGATAGATGATCTGTTAGCTGTTAATAAATATGATGTTTTTTTAAACTCTGTTTCAGATATTTACGTTTGGACACATTTGGGCCAGTTTCAGCGTCTGGTGGGTTTTAAGTAAACTTTCGGCTTGACCCGGTTCACACTTCACGGCGTCAGCGTGACTGATGCAGCTCGCACGCACTGGTCATTCACCCAGACAGTGTTTGCGCTGCGGGGCAGGGCAGCAAAAAAGGTCAAGACAAAAAACAGAAAACAGAGTCAAATCGGTCACTTTGCTTAAACAAAGTATAATTCGTAAAAAAGCATTGTACATTTTGTTGTTGTACATTGTACTCATTCTGACTTCTGATTGGGCGATTGTTACACCACCCGGGAAATCTGTTTGCAGCATTGAATGTTTACATTTTTTTTTGCTTTTTTGCTTTTTCCAGTTTTCTCCCCAGTTTAGACGTAACCAATTCCACCCACTAGTTAGGATTCCCCATATCACACGATACCACCTGATCCAGGAGGGCGAAAGCTGGCACAGGTTTCTTCTGAGACCTGTAAAGCTCCACGTCAAGCATGGAATGTTTAACTATATTAATCTGCCAAAATAAAAAAATTCCACATTTCTCTGCAGAGGTAGTTTTTTTAAATTAACACTATGTTCACTTAATAATGATACTAGTAATTAATATTACAAGCAAACCACACACCAGCAGCGCAAAGCAATCACATTATCTACTTTATCACAAAAGTGCATGATAACGAAAACAAAATCAATAAGTAATAATTTATGAGTATTCACCCATGATCCATACTTCAATGTACTTCCCTCAAATTAAACATCTGTAATCAGATCAGGATTAAAATTGAAGCCCATGGTGAGAAATTTAATATTGGAAATGCCATAGAGTGAATAAACTATGACTCACTGTACTTATAACTGACAAATACAACTTAAAAGCTCTTATAATGGGCTTATAATATCATATATCTATCAATATCTTTACTCATAATGACATTAATTCTGCATCTTTGACTTCTTTGGCACTCACAGTATACCATGTTATGAAAACTACTTATAATGCATTATGTTAACAATTCATAATGCATGATAAACATGGCTATAGAGTGAAATTTATTTTTATAAATAATTGCCATGCCATGTTTATAACGCCTTATGAATGCATTATAACATCTTCTGAATGTGTTTATAGATGCTCACAGACATGGTACTCATAGAAAGTGTTACCGTACTTTATGGTACATCACTTGCAAATTCATAGTAACTTAAAAATATGAGAGTACTTAGTGCTGTCATACATAACATTAATAACCAAACATAATGTTCATATGTAAAATGTATGTCCACACATAAGGCTCATTCATAACCATTCGTAACCTTGCATTCATAAGCATGCATAAATTGATAACCATACATTAGGTTCACAACCATGCATAATGTTCATAACGAAACAATGTTCACAACCAAACATAACATTCATAACCAATTTCATAACCATGCATAATGTTCATAACCATGCAAAACATTCATAACCATGAATAAAGTTCATAAAGATGCATAACGCTCATACCCATGCATAACATCCATAACCATGCAAAACATTCATAACCATGAATAAAGTTCATAAAGATGCATAACGCTCATACCCATGCATAACATCCATAACCATGCACAACATTTATAAATAGTAATGTTTATAACAATACACAATGATCATAACCATGTGTAATGATCATAATCATACATTAGGTTCACAACCATGCACAATGTTCATAACGAAACAATGTTCACAACCAAACATTCATAACCATGTATAACAATCATAACCAAACATAATGTTAATAACAGTACATAATGATTATAACCATGTGTAATGATCATAATCATGCATAAGGTTCATAACCATGCATAATGTTTATAACCACGCATAATTCACAAGCACATTATATATATATATATATATATATATATACACACACACACACACACACACACACACACACACACACACACACATATATATATATATATATATATATATATATATATATATATATATATATATATAAACCATACATAGCATTCATAGGCAATGTTTGTAAACATACAAAAGCTTCATAACCACACATAAAGTGTTAAATGTAATATGAAGGGCCAGTGCATGTTTTACATAGGAACACAGAAAGTAACTGTGATCTGTATGTAGTGTTGATATAACTGATAAAAATACATAACAGATAAAAAGTCCGCGGTTTCCAAATCTGTCGCCCAGAAACGAGTCAGAGGAACCGAAGTGTGAAAACTCGACAGACTAAAGTAACCCAGCTGCTCTCACCTCTACATGCTGGCAGGTTTGGATCAGCTTCCCCATCAGACCCTCCAGCTCGTTGTTCCGCTTGATCAGGCTGCTGAGGTTCGATTCCAGTCCATGCTGGAGATGAAAGGAAGAAGAAAAGATGTTTCACAGCATGACACGTCAGATCTAATCAAATTCCAAATCAGAATATAAACAGTAGTAAACAGATACATAAATCCTGAGCTGTAGGAGTGAGAAAAAAACAGTAATACACATCGTACGTCCATTTCTGAGCGTTTCTGAAGCACAATCTGCACCACCGACGTTTCAGACGCGTCTCTCGGCACAACTAGAGCCGCAGACGTCTGTATTAACCCGGCAGCCTGTGGGGGAGGAGGGGGAGCGGAGCTGATCTAAAGAGAGAAAACTCGACCATGCAGAAATCTCTCTCACTCCACTGCCCTCAAACCTCGCCAGCCTGTCCACTACGTTCAAACCTCAGCCTCGTCTGACTCCGCATAAAGCTTTTTATTATTTAAAACCCCAAATCTGCTCTTGTGGTGGATTTACTGAACACGCAGTACATACTGGATGTAGATTACAAGGAGAATTCCACCCAAATATCCGCATAATCAAGTTACTGTTCATCATTTTATTATTCTGTGCTTTTTTGGTACCTTTTCATGGGTAATAGTTTTCCACTGAGAACCAAGAAACACTGCAAGATCACAGAGTCTATATGGGAATAGCACATTTGTGCATTTGGGACCGATCGGATACGGTTTTTGTAGAGCATTCATTCAAACACACTAACTAGTAAATGGCCGAATGGTAAGAGAGTTCAAATATATATACATAACATCACCTTAGCACCTGGGAAACCATAGCAGCCTAGCTACACCCTAGCAACCACCTGGAATAGCACAGCAATGTCTTTGCCAAGCCAATTAGGTTGAACGTTTCCCGTCAGATTTAATGGTTGCTATTTGATTCAAAATGGTTTGATGTAAAAGGACTCACTCAGATTTCTATTATAAGCAATGTTGATGGTAAAATGGTGGAAAATCAGAAAAATTAAGTTTTTTTCTCGGGACTGTTTTTTACATTTTAGGCCAAACCTTGAAGTATTGCAAAACAATGTCAGACATCGGGACTGTATTCATAACCATTTCACACCGTAACTTTCTGTGAGGAAGCTTTTAGAGGTGGACATCTGGTTCCTATCACCACCAATGTGAACAATTCTGACTCGGAGAACCACTCTAAATGGACTTTGTTTACATTTTAACCATTTGGCAGAATTTTTCTAAATTTGGTGGAATTCCCCTTTAAGACTGTATGGTGCTCTACATAAACGGAACAGCTGTATGACAGAGTGGGGGGTGGTCAATCTCCAGTTTAACGTCTAATCCCAGATGAGCTGTCACTGTTTATCCTGCCAGCCACCATAAAGCTATTTAAATGCTAACAGAAGACAAGCAGCAGCTGAATATGATATATTTGCATTGAAAAATTCATAACAACACCACATAACAAGCATTACACTGTCACCACAGTTTATAATTGCACTGAAAAATGCAAGCCGTCATGGTTTTATTTCCCTGGGGTTGTCCTCATCAAACTTTCATTGGGGCAGAGAACACAGAAAGCAGTTACGCCGAATCAAAGCAGGCATCAAACTTTCAGCCGGCGTTTGTGCGTCGAGAGGCACACGTGCAGAATTAATCTCACACAGTGACTCATAACAATCCAGAAGCCGGACGGGCGGCTCTTTTGGGTCAAAGACTTTCCACGCCGTGATCTCGTAATCCGCCGGCCGCAAAATCCGAGCCTTTTTTCAAAGCTCCTCTTGCTCCGAAATCATTTATTCATGGAGGAACGCAGGTGCTGAAAGCCAGCCGAGTGGCAGAAAAGGTGCAGAATGAGAGCTTCTATTTTTGGCACAGATTCAGAGCAGCGTCAGATCAATCTCGCCATGTTTTCAGTGGGAGGACGACTAATCTGGAGGCTCAGAGGCCTTAGAAACCTGCAAGAGTGAAACCTCTGGATTGCAAAAGAAACTGTGATATAATCTGACTGATTCTGCATTTGTTTATTTGTTTATTTGATTGTTTATTTATGCTTACCTATTTGTGTACAGATCTGGGAACACACTAAGGCCCAGTCCCATTTCTTATTTTTACCTCTACCCCTTGTTTTCGAGGGTCACCCTTTGGAACTGAGTTACAGGGTAGTGGTTGAAATCTTCCCTCTGAAATGGGACCCTCAAATAAAAAGAGCATCACTTCATTAACAGCTACCAGCGCTGCTCTGTAGGCGACCCTGCCAGTCTGCAGTGACAGCAGAGGAGGGTAAAGTTCAGCTCCTCACTGCTGGGCTTTAGTTACATTTAGGGCATCATATGATCTTCAAAGAGGGGGGCAATTATTTATTATCACCCACCCCTAATTCTTCAGTGATATGAAGCTGAAGTCAGATATTCTCCAGATTCTTGTTCGAATTTTCCCGTTCCACCTTAAATGGTGCAGCAGTTACATTCTGGAGCTTCAGGCGTCAGAACTGCTGGACTATTTAAGGTGGAACGGGGAAGTTAGCTAGCTAGCTACCGAGACGTTAGCATGCTATTAGCGATTTTTTATGCTTGTTATGAAGAAAAGGACCAAAATACACTGAAACGACATTAAACTAGGATAATATAGTGGTTATTGTAATTTTTTAACAGAGAAAATTCTCACATTTGTGGGTTTCTTTGGTCTCTTGTTCTCCATCTTGCTGGTTTTTCTTTTTTCTCATATCTCTTTTCTCATATCTCTTTGGAGTCTCTGAAAAACCTCAGTTTGGAGGGTCATGTAGCCCCAACACTTCACCCTACCCCTCTATCTCAACAAAAATCGGGACACCCTACCCCTAGATGAGAACGTGCAAAACAGAGGGCTAAGTGGTAGGGGCGAGGGGTGAAACTGGATTGGGCCCTAAATTTTTACCTTAGAATTTAGAAAAATGTAAATGACAGAAAAGAACAGTGTTGAAGTTTAGTAGAAGACTTACCCTCATGTTAGGACTGAACGATTTGGGCAAAATATCTAATTGTGATTTTTTTGACCAGAATTGTGATTTAAATTGCGATAGTTTTTTTTGTTTTTTTAATTGAAGTCCATGCATTTTTTTTTACCAAGAAGACTGTAATGGTGGCAGACGGAAGCAGACGCTCGCAGCAGAGGCTTAAATTAAGATCTTTAATAACAAAGGGGTCGTCCAAAATCACAGTCGTAGAGCCAGACAGTCGAAAACCAGATAACCAAAACAGAACAAAAGGGAACAGCGAGAATCAAAGTAAACAGAAAACGGGTTATAAACGGGTAAGCAGTCAGATACACAAGAGGAACGCTCAGTACGCACAGGGGTGACGATACTTCGTATTCCTGTACTAAACTGAATGACAGGGTAATATGGAACAGGTGTGAGTGCAAATCAGAAGTGGAGCACTGAGAGGTGGGTCTGTGAGAGTCCTTAGTCATATGATGCAGCAAGGAGTTCTGGGAATTAGAGTCCTGGGGGGGCCCTGTTGGCAGACGTTCCAGCCACGCCCGAGGGAGACATGACAAAGACCAACATTTCCACTTTTTCTGGCTTGTTTCTTCTCTTGCGATTTGAAAACTGCTCTCTTTCAAATTGCAATTTCGATATAAAAACAATTAATCGTTCAGCCCTACTACATATTTCAGTGTGCAGGAGTGTTGGCTTGCTAGTAGCACAAATGCAGCATTATTTGTATGTTGAATGCTAAACCACCTTGTGATTCAGAGCATCCATTGACATTCAGAGGAAAAATGTACACAGGACAAAACAGCTTTGGAGCACTGGAGGGTGAAATAATGCAGATTTTCGAAAACAGTTCATTTCCCATAGAAAAAGAACAGCTTTGACCCAGAACTCCTTATTTGGGCATGACTACAGAGGACTGCACTGGTCTTTTACTAATTCAGGCTATATTCCAAAAGGCTTTTTAGCACAAACGCATAAATAACATTGGAATGAATGAAGGTAACATTAAACGTCACCTGATAATCACAACACCGTCTCTACCTGCTCTCACGTTACGCATTCAGAGTGGTTTCATGGTTTCAGTGATAAGCCTGAGCAGCGTATAAGAGAGAGAAAAAGCAGAGGAAAAAGGCTGTTTTCATGCCCAGACACTTTCTCCACCGTGGCAATTTCCTGCCCTATCAGGTTTTTTCTCAGGAAGGAAAAGAGACTCCCTAAGCCAAAGGTGTGGAGCCAAGCGCCGTTTCCAAGCGGAGGAAGCTGCCAGATTTCCCTTTTTCATCCGTTTCGAGTTACTCTCTGTTTATGAGTTTCAGCAGATAGCAGAGCAAACGCCAAAACACCACATGTACCAATCACTCTCTGGTATTTCAGCATTAGAATCCCTCTGCAGACCCGACCCGCTCGGCCTGCTGAGAGATTAGAACTGACCGCTCGGCAAAGCCGATGGACACGCTTCATCTGGCTCTTAAGCAGAGGTTGTTGATGTGAGAGCTTCACTCACCGGAATCAAAACAAATGTCTTGCTGTTATTAATCAGATCACCGTTTGGAGATTCGAGTCTAGTTTAGCGTCTCTCAGAGAAAACAAAGACAAACAGTCAACATGTCCGGGGCGTAACATGCTTTACCCTCTACTGCAGGCATTATGAGAGCAATTAAAAAAATATTTAATTCACTTTTCTTGCATGAAATGGTCCTTGATTTATGTTTTTGAACCGATTATGAAATAAAAAAACCAATAATATAAAAACAATGTGTGCAGGGGCCTTTTTGGAGTATGTTGCCTTGAGGCAACATTGTGGAACAACGGGAAAAAATGTATGTTGCCTTGATGTAGAGCTGTGTTCCCTGAAGTGGTGAGATCTGGCTTGTGACTGGCTAAATCCATTCCATTGTCTCACAGTGTTGCTTCTAGGCAAGAAAAACATTTCTACAAATTCTCATGACAAAAAAAATTGATACTGAACATTAACCTCTTATTCTCCAGGGTATATTTTGTTTTTTCCATCTGAATTTTCATGACCAAATCGTAAGGCAAATTATTCAGTAACTACATGAAATAAATGTAAATTTTTATTTTATTTTTCCCCTCAAATTAACAGAAAATGTGTTTTATGATCACACACATATTGCTATATGCTTACAATTTACTGCTGAAAGCCAAAAATCTTTGTAATATACAGGCTTTTTATTGATTCAAACCCTTCCCTTTATTGATAACCCTATCGTTATCTTTAAATATATATATAATGTTATTGTAAAGTTAGGAAAATAACTTTGTTGCCCTGAGGCAACATCATGCAATAGACGGTTAAATAAGCATATACACTAAATAGCCAAAAGTATGTGGACTCCTAATTATTGAGTTCAGGTGTTTCAGACACACTCACTGCTAGCAGGTTTATATAATCAAGTACATAGCCTTGCAGTCTCCACAGACAAACACTGGCAGTAGAGGGTCGCACTGAAGAGCTCACTGACTTTAAACATGGCTCTGTCATGGGATGCCGCCTCTGTCCCAAGTCAGTTTGTGAGATTTCTGTCCTGCTAGATCTGCACCAGACAACTGTAAGTGCTAATATTGTGAAATGGAAGTGTCTTGAAGCAACAACAGCTCAGCCACGAAGCGGCTGACCACGCAAACTCACAGAAAAGCCACCGTTCCAAACTGCCTGTGGAACATCGGCACAAGCACTTTATGAAGTGGGCTGTATGGTGAAAGGGTTCTTCAGATTGATGGAGAACGTGCTGTAGCTGGTTGTATATAGAACCTTTTTGAAAGTCTGAAAGTTGAATATAGCACTCAAAAAGGTTTCTCTATCATATACAAGCTTGACATCAACAATAGAAGAACCCTTTTCAAAAAGGTTCTATACAGAACCATCTACAGCAGTTTCTCCATCAATCTGAAGAACGATTTTCACTATTTTTTTTTACTGAAGAACCTTAAAGAACCATCTTTTTCAAGAGTGTACACAATCTTGTTCCTTTGCTTTTTTTTAATAACTTATTTTTCGCTCTCAATAGTTTTTCTCGTAGCTGCTTGGTTCGGTTGGGAGCTTAAGCTCTTTGACTACAGGACGATGCATGACTTCAGCAGTCTACTGGTCAGGCTATTTTGCATTGAACTGTAAAGACTGGTTTCTCAGACATAATTTAAGCCTAGTCTTGGACTAATCTCAACCCTGTTTCTCAACCCTGGTACTGGAGGCCCTCTGCCCTGCACACCTGATCCAACCAATCAGCTCAGTAAATACCATCAAATATTAAATATTCTACATAATTAATTTGTTAAGATGTAAACAGAGTCATTCAGAGTGGTTTGGTGTGAAACGCTCCATTTTAGAGAAACATGCTGAGTCCGAATTGTTCACAGTGGTGGTGACAGGAACCAGACGTCCACCTCTAAAAGCTCCCTCACAGAAAGTTATTACGTGAAATGGTTAGATATATGCTGCCTGATGATGGACACGCTGTCTTACGATTTTGATCCATTTATTTTAATCTATTAACGGCAGAACGATACATGCAGGGCACTGTGAGGCAAAATAGTCCCCAAAGAAAACTTATTATTTCAGATTTTCCACTATTTTCCATCATCAACATTCCATATAAACTCAGAAGACTCGTGTAGGTTCACTGGTGGTTCTGGATAGTAAATAAAATGTCTATATTTGTGTTGTCGTCATGGCGACCCCTGGTTCCTATCACAACCACGGTAAAGACATCTGAACCATTTCATACCAAACCACTCTGAATCACTCTATTTACATCCCACACAGTAATTATGCAGGAATTTTGAAAATTTTTTGGGACTCCACTTCTGTAACCTAAGAACAGCTCAGCCAATTTGCACTGAAGTCCTTGTAGTTACTGAATAGTAACTTAGTATTAAATAAACCTGAGATTTACAGGGTTAATCTGGGTCTGGGCTTTATATGTTTGTGGCTGCAGCTTAAAGTTCTTCCAAAAAGACTCAAAAGTTTAACCAAAGAATGTGGTCGTCTGCAATAAACGAGCCAATCGTATTCATGACAACTCCTGCAGCACTGCTAAGAGCGAGTTTCTCCTCCAGAACTGAGAGAAATTCTGTCCTGCTGCCAAGAGTGAATACCAGAGTTACTGGGTCAAACACAGCCCAACGAGAAAAAGAGTGGAGGTTAAATACGATGAATTTTGCAATGTGTTTGTGTTTAATTTTGCAGAAAGAGGTTTGTTTCCAAAAAGGCCCATTTCACTCTCTTCAGAAGAGCCTGTGCTTGAATGTTTTATGACTTCTAGCCTCAACTTTAGAAGTTTGATTCGGATTTGGAGCAGCTTGAGTTCCGTCTCTCAGAGCCTTCACAAGAACCAGTGAAGAGAACTCTACACCGCAGAACTTTATGTGAAACTTAATACTGAGAAACACAGAGAAGGTGAAGTATTAAAGCTCAGTCTCAGACGGATCTGTAAGAACCGAAAGTCACAGCCATTTAAAACATGCTGAATAAAACCTGAAATGACTGCTGGAACTATTAATGATGCTTTTTAATCCCAGACGGCAACAAAAATGGTCATTCATGCATGATACAGTACGAGTACTATAGCATATGAAGCTGTATATGTACACTGCTAAAGTGGTCACACAGGGCAGGGGTCATGGTCTCTGGCCACTTTATCAGAAACCCCTCCACTTTGCTGGTGTACAAAAGAAACTGTAGCTCATTTGAAGATGCACAGTTTGTGTTAACCATCCCGCAGGCTTTCATCAGTGGTCAGTGTCCAAACATTGAGCTGTTCTTGGCAGATAGGCCACAATCTGTATCTGTACACCT
Organism: Colossoma macropomum; assembly: GCF_904425465.1. Lineage (NCBI taxonomy): Eukaryota > Metazoa > Chordata > Actinopteri > Characiformes > Serrasalmidae > Colossoma > Colossoma macropomum. Next base: position 1,388,754 of record NW_023494784.1, read on the forward strand.
ATATAGTGGACATAAGTAGTATTTCCATAAAGTGGCCAGTGAGTAGAAGCACATGGTAAATGCTTCTAATAAAGTGGCCAGTGAGTGGAATTACAAGGGAGGTGTTTCTAATAAAGTGGCCAGTGAGTGGCATTACAAGGGAGGTGTTTCTAATAAAGTGGCCAGTTAGAGGAAGCACAAGGTGGGTGTTTCTATTAAAGTGGCCAGTGAAAGGAAGCACAAAGTGTGTGTTTCTAATAAAGTGGCCACTGAGTAGTAGCGCATGGTCACCTGTTGTTCGGCCTCCTGTTCTCTCTCTCCACTGAAACAGCAGGCCGTTCTCTGTACAGCATTGAGCAGAATCAGAAAGAAAAAGAACCCCATTAACTCTACACACTCACCACAGAACAGCACACGCTGACATCAGTGTTGGGGTTTTAATAAGGAGTAAAATATATTTTGCTATAATATGCTGTAATATGGTTAATAATGTGTTAATGTGATGTATAAACTCTCAGAATTTCTCTCTGTTACATCAAATACATCAGATTATCCCATTTTTGTAAAACAAACTGAACCAAGATCATACTGCCCATAAAAAGGTTCTCATTATTTTATAGTAATTCATGAGAAGCAGAGAAGATTATTTTGTGCATGAGACTTAAATGAGATTTGTGGGTAATTCAGCACATACAGTAACATTCTAACTTAAGTAGTTACTTTACCTTCTTCAAAGTAACTGTTCCAACACTGACTCCACCATACACTCACCACAGCACAGAGCAGCATGCTACTATAGCATAGCATGTGTATCAGGTCATGCTCAACCATATACCATGCATAATATGTCCATCCCATACTATAATACAAATTCTGTACTATTCCATGCCACACATGCATCCATATACCATCAACATGCCGTCATACTGAACCTGAATAAACATAATTCTGCTCAGGTCTAGGTCAGCCTTAAAGTCTAAGCCAGTCTTAGGTTCTAGCTGAGTGTTCAGGTCTAGATCAGTGTTTCCATATAATCACATATACTGGCATGAATGGATATACAGACACATATATATATATATATATATATATATATATACATATACTAGATAACTGTTCATTTCCTCTTCACGTCTAGATCAGATCTAGGTCAGTGCTCAGGTCGACATCAGTGTTCAGGTCTATGTCAGGTCTAGATCAGCCTTGAAAACTAGGTGAGTGTTTAGGTCAGTGTTCAGGTTGAGATCGACAGAGGTTTGGATCATGGTCTAGTAACTTAGAGTCATATTGGTCAGTGTTCAGGTTGAGATCAGAGTTCAGGTCTAGAACAGGTCTAGGTCAGTGTTCAGGTCGAGATGAGTGTTCAGGTGTAGAACCGGTGTAAATCAGTGTTCAGGTCTAGAACAGGTCTAGGTCAGGTCTAGATTTGTGTTCAGGTCTAGTTCAGGTCTAGCACAGTGTTCAGGTCTAGATCCGTGTTGAGGTCTAGAACAGGTCTAGGCCAGTGTTCCGGTCAGAGAAATGTTAATTGGATTAGAAACCTGCTCTCAGTTTGCTGATACTCTCTCTTTCCAGTAAGTGCAGAATCATGTTTTCCTGCTGTGACCTACAAAGTGAACATCGTGCCTGTGGGATCCGGCAGGTCTGAGCAGGTGAGGGTGTGTTATTCAGTGAAAAGTCTAACAGGGAACATGCGCAGGATCAGGACACAGGACAGACTACAGGTTCATCACTGTAAAACACTTCACCTCATGCACACCGGCAGCATATCTGCCATTGCCAACAGTACCTAACAATTACTTTGATTTTAACTGCATTTGATTTAATGCTAAATGATAAATAAACTCATATTTACACTTTAAAACAGCTCAGCTGAGACCAAGGCTGGGAGAAGAAAGCTGTATTTTTATTGCCAATATGAAGTAATTGCTACACCCCCCTGATCTGAGGACCGCAGTCCTGAAACAAATTCTTAATTCCAGGCGATACGTCTGAACCTTCTAGTCAACTGGGATCCTAGAAAAGAGATGAAAGTAAAAATTCCAACCAAGCTTTAATTCTGAGTAATGACAATGTGCCAGTGGTTCCCCGAGGTGTTCTGACACCTCGACGGAGAGCTGAGCTGAGTTGGCTGAATATTAATCCACTCAACGTTTAAAATGTTTAACTCACATTAGTGCTAGAACATTCTAGTCCTGTTATATCGTCCTATATGACTTCGGTACAATTTGCTCTTGATTTCTTTCTGTCATGTGGACATGAAGGTAAAACCTTAAAGGTAGGGCTGGGCGATATGGCCAAAAATCTTATCATGATAAAAACATTTCATCTCAGCTGATATCAATACATATCGCAATAAACTTCAAATCATTATTTCTTTCAAGTTTGAAGACTGATTTTTGCTGCTGAGGGGTCAGTTGCTGTTTTAAACTATCCTTTATGGTCAGAACAAAACACTCGCCAAACAGTGGAACATTTGTCTGCCATGGGACAGCAGGAGAAAGGTTCTGGTGAGCTGTTTTTACCAGCTGGAAAAGCAATTTTTGTAACCGTTATAATTTAAATAGAAAATGATTTTAGCTGTCTGGTGACTAGTGCTAGACTATGTCCTTACAAATGCTAAACAAGTGGCCAGCAACAGAGCTGAACTGTTTAGTTTCTCAACAACGTCAACTCAGTACGAACAGCGAACATTAGCTCAGTAGCCTCGGTAGGTCAGTGATGGGTCACACCGCCTCACTGCCGTCACTCCCACCACATTCATATCAGAGTATATCACAGTATTCAGGCAGCAGCTAGCGACGACTGGGGTTCTCTATTCTATCATAGCAGTTTGAGGGGTGAACCGCAATAAATCAACACCAGTCCTCCTTTTAGGTACGTTTAAACTGAAAGCGGAGCTTTTTTGTCTTGTTTGAACTACAGTAACATCAGTTCGCTGTGCTGTGTGAGTGACGGAGCGCTGCTTCAAGTTAGCCAGCTGCTAAAAACAGCTAGCCTGGGAAGATAGCGCTCTCCCGCTCTCCAATGCCTCACAGCTTCCTCAGTTTACTGTCGTTTAAATCAGGGCTGTAACTCATATGAACCACTTCTTTCTTTCACTCTTGTTGTTTGTGAATGCACTAACACTAAAATATGTCTGGGCGCTGTAGCAGTGCTGTAGTTGTGTGGAGCAGACGTGATTTAACGCTGCTAAAGCTTGTTAGGATGTAAGGAGAACAGATCGCCGGTCGCTCCACTCAAACAGGGAATGTATAACTCCATGTTTGAGACATTGCCGAAGTATATTTGACGACCCGTTTTACTCGTCGCCCCCTCCCTCTCTAATAATATTGAAAAACTTGGAAGTGCGCCCTCTCATGGCGACAGCAGAGTAGTGTCACAGTAGAAAACGCCACGTCTGTCACTAGAACGTGGAAGTGTGAGAATGCTCTATTATATCAAACATTTATCGAACATTTCTTATAGCTCTATCGAGGAAATTTATATTGCGATAATTATCGTTATGGTTTTATCGCCCAGCTCTACTTAAAGGCCAAAAGAAAAAGCAAAGAAAAGTCTCTTTTATCTGTGCTGTGATACTGTTATCTACTGTTATCATTGGCAATGGCGTAAACTCAAAACCGTTCCCAAAAGAAACACTAGATTAGGGTGCAGTAAACAGTGCCTGAAGGCAGAAAATCTGGACCTCAAGTTTGCAGAGATGACTATGAACAACACTGTGCAAAAGTCAGAGACCAGAGTCAGATATCAGTGAATAAAACGATCATTAAGAACAAGTTACTCATTTTCAGTGTCAGGAAAAAAGGCGAAAACATCGTCGCTGTCCAAAGAAACCATGTATCTCCATTTTTGATGATTTAGATTTTTCTAAATCATTTCAACACACCAGCTTTACACTGTGTGAAAATTTCACGATGAATGGACCAATAGAAATGCTCTAAAATCACCTGGGAAAAAAAAACTCTTTACATTGACTTACACTGATAGGTCAGAGTGTTTTTGCCTTCTCCTGAAAAGTTACTATTTTGGAGATACCTGTTTTTCTTTGGACAGCAACGATATATTTAACAGACAACTACACCGGTCAGGCATAACATTCTGACCACCTCCTTGTTTCTGCGCTCATTGTCCATTTTATCAGCTCCACTTACTATATAGGTGCACTTTGTAGTTCTACAGTTACAGACTGTAGTCCATCTGTTTCTCTGATACTTTGTTAGCCCCCTTTTACCCTGTTCTTCAGTGGTCAGGACCCCCATGGACCCTCACAGAGCAGGTACTATTTGGGTGGTGGATCATTCTCAGCACTGCAGCAACACTGACGTGGTGGTGGTGTGTTAGTGTGTGTTGTGCTGGTCTGAGTTGATCAGACACAGCACCGCTGCTAACCTTGACCCGAACTCAAAACCTAAACCCAAGCCTCACCTCAGAATCAACTGAGTTTCAACAGATAGTTTGTTACCAATTTGAACATCTGGAGATAATCTACAGGGGACTATAGTGGGCTATCCAAATAAAGTGAGACCGTGGACTGTCTTATCTATTCTCCTCAGAAATATCTCCTGAAAAAAATTGAACAACTTGTACTAAAAGGTCCGGAAATTCAATAAAGGCCTCTGACTTTTAATTAAGAACTTTCCTATCATATCTGTCCAAACTGCAGTCCCGCTCGCTCTTTCTCGCCTCACCTGTTTGGTTTCTTACCTTAAGTTTCTCGTATCTCTCTCCAAGGGCAGCCACCTGGTGGTCACGGTGTCGTCCCACCAGCTTGCACAGAGAGCAGATCAGCAGTTCGTCTGTCATGCAGTACATGTTGACCTTCTCTTCGGCGTGCTCAGGGCAGGCCAGGCCCCGCAGCCGCGAGTCCGGCAGCGGCTCGGTCAGCCGGTGACCCGTGAAGGGTTTCTTATTGGGGTGCGTGGCCCGCAGGCATTCCTCGCAGTAGGACACCTCGCAGGTGATGCAGGTTTTGACAGCATCCTGAGGAGGATCCTGATCGCAGAACTGGCACTGGACAGCCTCGCTCGCGCTCATGGTCGGAGCGTCGCTTATACCAAACGGCAAACTTTCACGCTCTCGGTCCCGGTTGCAGCGGCGGGTTTCGCTCGGGGAGTTTGGCCCACTCAGGGAGGCCTTCTGGAAGCGGTCGATGATGTTCTGCAGGGTCACGTTACGTTTGAGCCCCTCTAGGCCGCGCTGGCTGAGGGTGATGACATAGCGGCAGGTCGGGCACTGGAAGGCGGAGGCAGGATGCGAGGGCTCTGGCGATGAGGCGCAGTGAGTGATCAGGATGCGCTGGGCGCAGTTAAAGCACAGGCTGTGGGCGCAGGGCAGCAGCAGAGGGTCTTCAAACAGCTCCAGACAAATTGGGCAGGTCAGCTCCGACTCCAGTGTGTCCATCTTCAGACATGGGCAAGCGACGGTGACGTCAGCGAAACCCAGGGATGGTTCTGTGGGGGTAAAAGAAGGTTCCGTTACAGGCAAACAAACACAGGCCTGAACAATTCAGCGAAACATATGATTGCAATTGTTTTGACCAATATTGCAATTTAAATGCATTCTATCCATAAAAAAGCTATCCATTAAAACTGTAATATATAATGAACATAAGTTACCCACAAAGGCAGCCCACATAGGTGATCATAGAGTAGATACTAGGGCAAAATATCTTATTGCGATTATCGCGATTACAAAATGTGATTATTTTTTTAACTTTTTAACTTTTCCCTCTAAGGTCTGAGGGCATTTTCTTGATTTTTGCATATATTCTTAAACTCGCTTTAAACTTGCTTGCATACAACATTATACCCACATGTTACGTGTTAAAATCTCCAGAACAGTCTCAGCTCTCTCTCTATAATGAGGACCTTTTGACCTGGAGCTCTGTGTACAGAGATAATTCAGCTCTAAAGCTGAAAAACTGAAATCTGGTTTTAGAAATTCCTAATGTCGCTTGTGAAAACGCAGCTTTACTCATGTGGATGTACTGTTTTGGTGCTTAAAATGGGTTTCTATGTTCAAAAAAGTAGCGGAATGTATGAATAAAATAGTAGATAAATGTTCTCCTCATCGCTACTTTCCAAAACTGCTGCAGCAGCTTCAGCAGCTGTAAACTCTCTGTACGCCATTTCATGAGTCTCCGATGTGGACTGAATGAAGAATGAAGGGTTTCCGGCGTGATGGTCAGTCCTTAGTGATTTCCTGAGTGTCCGTTGGTCAGTTTCACACAGAATGCAGACGGACACACGAATCCACCAGTTCCACACGGTGAGAGGCAGATGACGTGTATCTCAGCCCCTCTTCATAGGCTCATAACTCCGGATGTGAGTCTCGTATGATCTCGAGATAAGATGGAATGGAAAGGGCGACTCTACAGATTCAGGAAGTGTTTGAACTGGATTTCTGAGCTGGATCATCACAAAGATATTAATAGAAACACAAAGAAAGGTCTAATTTGATGCACTGGTGTGTTTGTCGACCCCAGAGGGTTAAGCTCTGGGCATGTTTTTCTACCAAGAAGACCTGCACATTCATTTTTTCATGCTCGAATGCTGAAAGTAGTGTGCCAGACTACCCGTTCACAAAGATTAAAAAATATAAGATATAATTTAAACTGCAGGTCTTTGAAAATTGTGATTTTGACATAGAAACGATTAATCGTTCCACCCCAAACACACATATAGGCCACTACGGCAAGAGGTCAAACAAGGCAAAGCTTGTTAAGACACAAATAAAAATAAAGAGGTAACACTTGCACTGATCAGATTTTGACATTTATGAATCAGAGAAAAGGAATCAAAGCCTAATATTCTATAGACGGTGAACATTAAGAGCAAGAATAAGCATTTCCAAGTCGCGCATCATTACCCACACATGTTGTGACACAAGCAGGAAAGTAAACAACCTCACATCTCATCTATCCCCTTAATGAGTCCTCAGAAGAGTCTCTCACACCAGCAAAGCTTTCCTGGCCGTTCCGAACTCCTCTTATTTATAGCGTAACAGTAAAAACACACTTTACGAGGGTCAAGAAAGTTAGAAAAAATCTGCTTGGCAGTGACAGAGGATAAAAGTGTAACAGGTGGCAGGATTCTTATCGGCCAGTCAGGCAGAATAGTTTGGCTGGACACTAAGCCTCTGTTGCTAATGAGAAGGTTGCCACTGCTGAAGTAGCCAGGCCATGTCCGTCACGCTCAGCCGGGCGAACTCCCCGCCTCCTCTCGTTAAAGTGTGAAAAGAAGTTAAAGCTCATTACGCAGAGCTGAGCTTTGACACTGGGCGGGGACAGACACTGTAAGTGCTTCTGCCACAGTGGACGAGCAGTTGCTCCTCGAGTCCATTGAACTCCTCCAATTGTTCCAGCCACTGAAAGGTTCTCTGAGCATGAAGAGACAAGCAGCGATTGTTCCTGGGCTGTGTGCAGGTGAGCCTGCAGACACTGATGAATTTAAATGGACGATCAGTGGACGGGGCTTAAACTGACCTTCTGAGATTGTATCACTGCCACAAAACTGATTTTTATCAGATCTAATGAGATTTAGCCCCAGTCCCATTTCTTATTTTTACCCCTTGTTTTCGAGTGTTGCCCCTTGGAACTGAGTTACAGGGTAGTGGCTGAGATCTTCCCTCTGAAATGGGACCCTCAAATAAAAAGAGCATCACTTCATTAACAGCTACCAGCGCTGCTCTGTAGGAGACCCTGCCAGTCTGCAGTGACAGCAGAGGAGGGTAAAGTTCAGCTCCTCACTGCTGGGCTTTAGTTACATTTAGGACATCATATGCCTTCAAAGAGGGGGGCAATTATTTATTATCACCCACCCCTAATTCTTCAGTGATATGAAGCTGAAGTCAGATATTCTCCAGATTCTCATTCGAATTTTCCCGTTCCACCTTAAATGCAGTTCTGATGCCTGAAGAGCCAGAATGTAACTGCTGCTCCATTTAAGGTGGAACGGGAAATTTAGCTACTGAGACGTCAGCAATACTAGGGATTTTTTATGCTTGATATAAAGAAAAGGACCAAAATACACTGAAACAACATCAAACTAAGACAATACAGTGGTTATTGTAATTTTTAATAGAGAAAATTCTCACATTTGTGGGTTTCTTTGGTCTCTTGTTCTCCATCTTGCTGGTTTTTCTTTTTTTCTCATATCACTCTGTTTGGGGTCTCTGAAAAAGGGTCATGTAGTCCCAACACTTCACCCCCCCCATCCAACAAGAATCAGGACACCCTACCCCTAGACGAGAACACACAAAACAGAGGGGTAGGGCTGAGTGGTAGGGGCGAGGGGTGAAATGGGATTGGGCCTTTAACTGCCTGCAACTTCTGCAAGACTTAAAGAGTGACACAAATTGTAATTGGGCCAATCACAATTATTATGTAATTATTAATTGCACATTTTAATAGGCTACACTGTTAGAAATAAAGATCCTGCCCAGGTACATTTTTCATCCATCAAGGTACAAACAGTGTAAATGTTCCCTCAAAGCTCCAACAGTGGTTTTAAGGTCTGATTGTGAACCTTAAATAAGTGTTTCCAGGTGAAAAGTTCGTATTTGTACCTTTTCATAACCGAATGTTTTAAACAGAACAGTAAAATAAAAGCCTGGAGACGAGACGGGGTGTGTGGAGTCAGTACAGCTTAGAACATATCATTTCAGTGGATTATGGTTCAGTTATGTTCCCTGACTAAAGGTACTGAGATGGAGCCTTGAGGGAACCACCCCAGTGACAGGAGGGGAACTGACCCAGAGACAGTTTAGGACCTTTATTTCTGAGTGTATGAGCTGCGTTTATTACAGTTTGCGTCTACATGGCTGCTGGCGGAGCTTCTAGCCTATGAGGATTAAGCTCTGTCTCTCAGCCTGTGCAGCTGATGAGCAGCTGTGGCACCTGGCTCTGAAAACCGCAGCTGTCTCACTCTCGCGAGATTATAACGACGTATGACATTGTGAAGCGCCAGTGGTGCCGACCCAAGTTGGCGTGCAGCCAGGCAGTCAAACACGGCTTAGAAGTTACAAGCATAATGTTACAGCACATCTGTCTCCTTATCTGACACAGCGTTACAGCACATCTGTCTCCTTATCTGACACAGCGTTACAGCACATCTGTCTCCTTATCTGACGTAACATTACAGCACATCTGTCTCCTTATCTGACACAGCGTTACAGCACATCTGTCTCCTTATCTGACACAGCGTTACAGCACATCTGTCTCTTTATCTGATTCAACAGCACATCTGTCTCCTCATCTGACAAAACAGCACATCTGTCTCCTTAATTGACACATTACAGCACATCTGTTTCCTCATCTGACATAACATTACAGCACATCTGTCTCATCTGACACAGCGTTACAGCACATCTGTCTCCTTATCTGACGTAACGTTACAACACATCTGTCTCATCTGACACAACGTTACAGCACATCTGTCTTCTTATTTGACATTACAGCACATCTGTTTTCTTATCTAACATTACAGCACATCTGTCTACTTATCTGACACGTTACAGCACATCTGTCTTCTTATCGGACATTACAACACATCTGTTTTCTTATCTGACACAACATTACAGCACATCTGTCCCCTTATCTGACATTACAGCACATCTGTCTACTTATCTGACACAACGTTACAGCACATCTGTCCCCTTATCGAACATTACAGCACATCTGTCCCCTTATCTGACATTACAGCACATCTGTCTACTTATCTGACACAACGTTACAGCACATCTGTCCCCTTATCGAACATTACAGCACATCTGTCCCCTTATCTGACATTACAGCACATCTGTCCCCTTATCTGACATTACAGCACATCTGTCTACTTATCTGACACAACGTTACAGCACATCTGTCCCCTTATCGAACATTACAGCACATCTGTCCCCTTATCTGACATTACAGCACATCTGTCTACTTATCGAACATTACAGCACATCTGTCTCCTTATCTGACATTACAGCACATCTGTCCCCTTATCTGACATTACAGCACATCTGTCTTCGGCACATTTTAAGTTCCACCTTAAACGGTGCTGCAGTTGCACTCTGGCACTGGCTCATCATTAAGGTAACTTGAATAAGACGCTGGGGAACGCAAAGCCGACTTCAGCCGCATTGCAAAGGAATTAGAAAATTCAAAGAATTATGACAACAAGAACTATGAGAATTACGACTGCAATAAAGATTTTCCCAGTACATCATTCCGAGTTTCTCGTCGCCCCTCAATACGTGAAACAGGCCGATGGCGAGAGGTGTTAACATTAGTCTTTATCTCTTCATCATCAGCTCTGGCGCCGTCTCGTTTAAATTAAGTGGACTCCATTGACTCCAGTCGAGAGTCGCAGTCGACTCCAGAAACAGAGTTTAGCATCACTACAGTGCAGCATGTCATCACTGTAAACACGTTACAGTATGAGTGCTGTAAATGTTATAACTACAGTAACGACCTGCCAGTAAGTTACTGTAAATTTACAGAGTAGTTTTGTGCAGCGCAGTGATAAAGACCACAGAGGAGTCCATAAAGACTAGACTAGAAAGGTGAGAGTTATGAGCCCTTTCAAAGTTCTGTACAGTTGGCTGAGCCACACATGCGCTGAGTACCCACCGATGGATTTCGCCTCGCTTTGAGCCTCACAGCCATTTCAACCAGCAGGAGCCTCTGACCCGATTCACCAAAGTCTGCCTTTTCTTTTTCTTTCTTTCCTTTTTTTACAGAAAAGCGTCTGTGCGCTGGCAGGCGATCCAGATGGTGCAGTTCTCCATGTCGCCTAATCCAGAGTCTCTGCTCTCACTGCAAAACCGTACAAACTGAGAGAGCGAGAGAGCGAGAGCGAGAGCGAGAGAGTGAGAGAGAGAGACAGAGATACTACGAGAGGGAGCGAGCACAACAGGAAAAGCTGCTCCCGATAATTCCAGGAAAGCCAACTCCACCTAGGAGAAGTGTGACTGAGCGAGAGACACACGCAGAGAGAGAGAGAGAGAGAGAGAGAGATAGTGGGTGAGAGCCAGTTGCCCTAAGCTGTGGGTCACTGTCCTGCACTGTCTCTGTGGGGCTGGATCAGTTTCTCTCTCCGCTCTCAAGTCCGACTCGTCCAACAAAGCGTCCTTTCTGCGTTCGCTCCTCAGGGACTAAAACGGAGACCAGCTGACGAAACTCTGCCAACGTGACGGCCCAGAAAGGCGAAGAGATCCAGCCCTGGCACAGCGAGCTGCCCAAAAACTCCCTCACCGGCTCGAAACTGGGACGTTAAGATACGTCAACGTCAGCTGGAACACACGCCGGCTTCGTTAGCGTCCATATGGGAGTGCATAGAACATGCTGATATGGGAAACCTGATAGTTTTCTGCCGATACTTAAACAGTCATAGAATGCAGGAACTGTATTAGTGAATCAGTGCTGCAGAGGAGCACAGCACTTTTCATCAGATTGGGATGAATAACATGCAAACAGTTTAGCGCATCAACCCTCTACTGCACAGTGTTTATCGCAATTTTACTAAAAAGCAGTAACATGAAATCTGTGGTTTCCCATTTCATTGTGGAAAAAGGGTCTTTTACTTTGAAAGGACAAATAATTATGACATCACATGACCAGGAATTCTTAATATGATGTTGTTTTTACCATAAATACCGACTGAAATTGTATTAATTTCCATTTGTAAATATTTGGTAGTACATTTCACTGAGCATAAGTTGGATTTGTTTGGTCTTGTTTTCAATAAAACCATTGAAAACAGAACAAACAGTCCAGTTTAACTGGATTAAGTGCAGGACAGGATGCACAATGTTGAATAAAAATCATTCAGAGTTTTTGATTTTGATTTTTAAATGTGGCACTACTGGTTAATTGTGTCTGTGTCGTCAAGTATCATGATACAATATTTATGCCAAATCGTCCACCCCCAGCATTAGGAAACAGAGACATTTGAAGCGTGTAAGACATTCGAGAGCCTGGCTCTAGTTAAGAAAATAAGTTGTCAGCCCCTCAGTTTAAACAGAACCAGGTTTTTACTTCATCAGTGCACTCGGTGCTCCATGTGAGCAGCATTACAGTCAAAGATTATTCCATTAACAGCAGAAGGGTTTTCGTGACGTGGCGCAGTGATACAGAATTCAGTTGTGAGGCAGTCATAGGCGTACGTATATAGAGTACTGTACACCGGCTTTGAACACAACTCAGCCAATCAGATTTCAGGACCAGAACTATCCATATTAAAACACAAAACATATAATACTATCAACAGGAATAACAATGGGAAAAGTGAACATGTTGGCTTGACAAAGTCATTGCTATGGCATTTCAAGTGGTTGCTAAGGTGTTGCTTGGCCATTGCTATCGTATTTCAGGTGGTTGCTAAGGTGTTGCTTGGCCATTGCTATAGTATTTTAGGTGGTTTCTCAGGTGTTGCTGGGCCATTACTATGGTAATCTAGGTGGTTGCTGAGGTGTGAGAGGCCGTTGCTACAGTATCTCAGGTTGCTATGGTGTTGCTTTTAATAACCGTTCTTCAGGAATCAACAAACAGTAAAGCACAATAAAGTGCAGTAAAGAAGTGCAGAAGACAATTTCAGGACAATTTAGTGCTTCTACCTTTTTGTTATTACTGGCTATAATTACACAAAACAACAATCTATTTTCAAATTTCAAACTAAAATTGACAGCTAGATAATAATTGATATCTAACAGCTATTTTGCACTCACTTTCTACAACAGCCATCCCACAGCTCTCAAAATGATCTCTCAGAAGTGGGCGGGCCATGGACCCCAATTTGCACCAGTGCATATTACATACAGCGCATTATATTCTGTCAACAACACAGAAAGGTGGCGACTCCAGCACAGCAGATTAAACAATGATGTAAGGTAATGAAAGTAAACAGGAAGAATGAACCCGACCCGAGCCCGACACATATTTGGAAAATGACGTCCAAACCCCAGACAGGTTTAAACAGATGTTTCAGGCTTTACTGATCGCACCCATTCAGCTCCAGTGAACACTTTTAAGGTCACATAATGATCATTAGAGCAATAATTCTACATATGGGACCTTTTCAGGCTCATATACTCTTTAGGCTTTATGTAAAGATCAGTCCTGTACTCATGGCTCTCAGTGCTAACTGTGGAAAAGCCAGTGTGACTCCAGTTAGTGCTGACGCCATTTGAAACTGGCACTGCTTATCGATGTGTCCTGGCATGCCTGCAGGCCCCATTCGCTCTGCCGGCCCTCAACTCAAAACACCGAGGCTGAACAAACTAGGCTGTGAACTGGGGTCTATACTGGCTCCCATTCCCTGGGGCACAGCTGGAGTGAACTGACCAAAACTGACCACTGTAGGGATTATTTTGCTCTGGATTATGAGGTGACAGTAGAAAGAAAAGGCTGTGTCCACACTTTGATTCAGATCTAGCTACAGCACTTTATGACCCCCTGTATAATTTTACATAAAAAACAGACTTGATTCAGAAACATGCTACTCTCACGTCTTCATTTCTGCGATTTCACCAATATTTCAAACTGTCCACATAATTAAATGGTTAAGATGGAAACAAAGTCAAAGTCAGAATTGTTCACAGTGGTGGTGATAGGAACCAGACGTCCACCTCTAAAAGCTCCCTCACAGAAAGTTCCTACATGAAATGGTCATGAATTCACTGCCTGATGACTGAGACACTGTTTTATGATAGTTTTGAGAACTTAAACTCCATTCATGGTGGAGGGATACATGCAGGGCTCTGTGAGGCAAAATAGTCCTCAAAGGAAACTTATTATTTCAGATTTTCCATCATCAACATTCCATATAAACTCAGAAGACTCGTGTGATTCACTGGTGGTTCTGGATAGTAAATAAAATGTCTATATCTGTGTTGTAGTCATGGCGACCCCTGGTTCCTATCACCACCACTGTAAAGAAAAAGATCTCAACCACTGAATTATGCTGACATTTTGAAAAAATGGTGGAATTTCCCTTTATCTGTTACTGTTATGCACACAAACACTACAAAGAGCCTTTAATATTTCTTATTTGATCAAAATCGTCTATCCGTAATCGTGCTTTGCTGTATCTGTGACCAGTCGCTGACCCTTTCAGTCACAGTGAAGCCCTGCGGCGCTGCTGGCCCCCATTTTCAGCCTCATTTGATTTTGGGTCTCGAACTGCAGCGCTGATTAAAAGCTGCAGTTGATCTCCTAAACCTCCATTCAGACACATCCCTGTGATTACATGCACCGGCCTGATCCTGGCCCAGTTTTCCACACTCAGCCAGGCACGGCTCGTCCAGAGTAGTGCGTTTTTTGCGACCTGTCAGTGATCAGGGTGACCTCAGTGTATTAACTGTACCAACAGCTGCTGCTCGTTTGGCCCAAATGTGGGGTATTTTTATATAATTCCATGCAGTGCAGCCTACTAGTAGTTTAATTTGTTCTTTGGAAGGAAAATAATCTCTCCACTTTCATCTGAATGGCAATAACTCTGACTAGAACATCCCAAAATGGACTTTTTAGTGAGCTTTTAAAACCTGCTTTACTGCCAGAAGTGCCTCTTTAAAACTGCCTCCTTGCAGAGCTTCCTTCTCCAAAGCTGTGTAGATTTCCTCCATTACAAACACATGTTGTTCAAAACACCACTGTCCAGAACCTGAACCCAGAGAAAAGGGTGAATAAAGAAGTCAAGCTGTGAGGAACCCCAAATACCTGCTGTACGTTCGGCTGGGACAATGGTAAAAGAATGCAATGTGAAAAAACAGTGACCTCTTGTGGTAGATATTTGCCAATAAGCTGGCCACATTATTAGAAACACCAACCTTGTGCTTCCACTCACTGGCCACATTATTAGAAACACCAACCTTGTGCTTCCACTCACTGGCCACTTTATTAGAAACACCAACTTTGTGCTTCCACTCACAGGCCACTTTATTAGAAACACCAACTTTGTGCTTCCACTCACTGGCCACTTTATTAGAAACACCTACCTTGTGCTTCCACTCACTGGCCACTTTATTAGAAACATCTACCTTGTGCTTCCACTCACTGGCCACTTTATTAGAAACACCTACCTTGTGCTTCCACTCACTGGCCGCTTTATTAGAAACACCAACTTTGTGCTTCCACTCACTGGCCACTTTATTAGAAACACCTACCCTGTCCTTCCACTCACAGTGGCCACTTTATTAGAAACACCTCCCTTGTGAGTCCACTCACTGGCCACTTTATTAGAAACACCCACCTTGTGCTTCTGGTCACTTTATTAGAAACACCTACTCTGTGCTTCTGGCCACTTTATTAGAAACACCTACCTTGTCCTTCCACTCACAGTGGCCACTTTATTAGAAACACCCACCTTGTGCTTCACTCACTGGCCACTTTATTAGAAACACCAACACTGTGCTTCCACTAACTGGCCCTTTATTAGAAACACCTACCTTGTGCTTCCACTCACTGGCCACTTTATTAGAAACACCAACCTTATGCTTCCACTCACTGGACACTTTATTAAAAACACCTACCTTGTGATTCCACTCACTGGCCACTTTATTAGAAACACCCACCTTGTGCTTCTGGTCACTTTATTAGAAACACCTACTCTGTGCTTCTGGCCGCTTTATTAGAAACACCAACATTGTGCTTCCACTAACTGGCCACTTTATTAGAAACACCTACATTGTGCTTCCATTCACTGGCCACTTTATTAGAAACACATACCTTGTCCTTCCACTCACAGTGGCCACTTTATTAGAAACACCTCCCTTGTGATTCCACTCACTGGCCACTTTATTAGAAACACCCACCTTGTGTTTCTGGTCACTTTATTAGAAACACTTAGTGGCCACTTTATTAAAAACACCCACCCTGTGCTTCAACTCAGTGGCCACTTTATTAGAAACACCCACCTTACAGCTCCACAATGTAGGTGTACAGTTCAACAGCTCTACAGTCCAGACTGTAGTCCAGCCTCCCTCTACCCCATGAGTCATTGGTCAGTTTCTGGCCAATGTGGAACTGAACTGAACTAAACAGTGAGATACTGTAGTGGGGGATCAGTTTAAGCGAGAACATCTGAAATCAATATCTGAAATCCGTTTAGCGCGTTTCGGTGCCACGGCTTCAGTGGAACTAACAGAGTAGGAGGGATGTGGAACATGCTGTGTCCAAAAGTACGGCAGAAAAAATGAACATGAGGTCATATCAGGCAGCTTGGATAAGAATTTCTGACCACAGCACAGCTTCCAACTCGAATTTTCCGTTCCACCTTAAATGGTGCAGCAGTTACATTCTGAGGCCTGGGGCGCCAGAATGCAACTGCTGCACCATTTAAGGTGGAACGGAAAATTCGAACAGGAAGATAACTTCAGCTTCGTGTTACCTTCAGCAGCCCCCTGCCTCACTGACATTTACTCAGAATGGTTCTGTCGAGGTGTTGCTGCGGTTCTAAGCCCAAAAGCACCCAGCAGAACACTGATCCACAGTACCGAACAGTCTGAGAGCTTAAAGCCTGCCTCAACAGGTGGGATAAAGCCTGTCTTACCTGCAGCATGGTGCGTTCCACTGTCCTAAACCAGCTAAACTCCTGCTGGGAAAAATCCTCTACAGCCGCCCTCATCAAAGGTTCTCCTGGTTCTCCTGGTGTCTTGTTTGTTTATCCGAGTTTCAGCGGTTTCAAGCCTTCGGGCTGCTTTTCCAGTCAGCGTTGAGGCCAAACTCGTCTCTCCTGTCAGTGAGAGAGGAGCCCGGGCAGCAGGAGGGGCGGGGCTTGTACGGTCACAGCCAGTCAGAGAGGGGAAGCGGACTGAGTGGGCGTGCCTTGGGTTTTCTCTCAAAGCCTGATGAGCTACTCTGCATTTTAGAGGAGCGGTTAAAGGGGAATTCCAGCGAATTTTCAAAATTTGTACATAATTTAATGCTTGAGATGTAAAAAAGTAATTCAGATTGTTTTGATATGTAAACGTAATTGTAGAGAAAAAATGGTAGAAAAATGACATTTCTTTGCAGGGGTGATGATAAGAACAAGGGGCTAAAACACAAATACAGATATTTACTATCCAAAACCACCAGTGAAGCTACACGTGTCTTCTGGGTTTGTATATGTAATGCTGATGATGATAAAATAGTGGAAAATGAGAAAAAAAAGGTTTTCTTTAGGGAATGTTTTGCTTTAATGATCTTCAAATGTGTTTGATACTATTTTTACTACATCCAATATTCTGTATGTGCGTTAGAAATACATTTTAGGCCAAAAGCTTTTCATAAAACTATCATAAAACAACGTCTCAAATACCACGCAGTATACTTACAACCATTTCACATGATATGTTTCTGTGAGCCAGCTTTTAGAGACACATGCCTGGTTCCTACAGAATGGAGCATTTCACACCAAACAGAAAATGAAGAAAATTTTAATTATGGGTGGAATTCCCCTTTAAGGAAAAATCTAAATCAGACAGTTTTCCCCCATTTACCCCAAGTGTAGTCGATCCACCAAGACATAGTCGGACTACGAAGCCTCTTTAGCTTTAGCACTGGAGCTAAGAGGCTAGCAAGTAAGCTTATACCCCAGTGATTAGCATCACGCTAACTGAGAACCTGAATCAGCCTCAAACCGTGAGGAATTGTTCATTTAGTCACTGATAGAGTTGATTTCCTACACTTTGACATATTGATATATAAACATGAACTAAAGTAGACAGAATTCAGGCTTCAGGACGACTGCTACTGTTATTGTTATGGTAACATACTTTGGCCTGTTCAATGCTAACCAGAAACACATGTCTTGGCTGATCAGCTGTATTTGGGGTGGGGTGGGTTCTGTAAGATTAATTTTTTGCAGAGCTATTGCTTTAATAGAATATACACCCCACATTGAAGGACATGAAGACAGAGTTTTCCATGATAAACATCTTCTTCTGGAGCTGCAAGGCTGAAGTTCCCAACAAGCACCAGAATAGTCACCATTTTCTATAAATACGTCCCCCAAAACTTTTCTTAAAAGCACTTAAACCACATCCAGCTCTTCCATAAGGTGGCACAGACTTGTAGATGTGGTTTAAGACGTAGTACTAGAGAACTTGTATAGAGAAGAATTCCCACTCTGTAATGTCTTCCGGGTTTCTCAAACACTAGAGGGCGCTCCTGAGCGAGTCCAAAATGAATGGGTTCATATGGAGCATTTGAGAAAATCATAGTTTATAAATGCTGAAACATTTTTAATGTAAAAGAATTCCTTCATTTACTGAACAGCATAAAACATTTTAACACCGCTGTTATATTTTTAAGAGCTTTTAAACTCGAGCTATAGGAGTTTAAAACGGGGCCTCATGTATGTCCATGACGTCTGTGAGCGCGAACAGCCAATGAGCTGCTCCGCTCGCCAACCTATCAGCACTCAGTAGCAGTAATGTCAACGTCTTGCTGCCCAAAACCCATTCGCTGTAGAAAAAAGGAAAAATACGGGTGAGTTTTCTTTGTTTTTTTAATGAAATACATATTTCTACTGTCTAAAATTAGAGGAAAGTTCTGGTTCAGTGATTAGAAACTATTTTAACCCTCATCCAACACTCTGAATTTAGTGCACAAAGGTCTTGCTAATTAGCTGATGAGCTGAATCAGCTGTGTTTAATGAGGCAGTGAGCTGAAATCTACAGTGTTTCGGCCCACGAGGACTCAAGCCTGACACATGTGATTTAAACTCAGACCAGAAACCAGCAGCTCGCAAGTGTTAAGTGAGTCTATAACATCACCACAAATGTCTTTTCAAGCCACGAGGTGACCCAGGGATTAAAAGCGTGGGGTGGGGTTTTGGGGTGTGCTTAATTTGTACAGGCATACAATCTACTTAAATGTAGCTACCATGCTACCCTGAAAGTGAGGGGACAGTGGACCACTGTTGGCCCACTGATGGCAAAGCTGGCGGTCCAGTGGCGTTTTGCTCAGCGTTTTCTGGGCGGCCCACCGGTGGTTACGCAGAGTCATAGACAAAATTCCACTTATCATCATTCATTCTCCATTTACAGTCCAGGTTACTTATTTTTCCTTCCTTCCTTTCTTTAGTTATACTTTGTAACTTAGTGTAGTAAATAATTTTAGTCTAGCTCAGAGTCAGCAACACTTTCTGTACAATCATTTTATATCAGGCCTAGTCATTGTTTTTTTCCTCAGTTGTTTGTAATATTTTGTAGTTTAATCTGTTTGAGAAGATTAAAACTAGTTAGAGCTTGTTTGCAGGACAGTAATCTGGGTGGTCTGATGGTGGACCAGCAGTGGCAAACAGTCAATGGGGTGCCAACCTTATTAAGCTAGTGGACCGATATATGCTGCTATCTGGGTATCTACAAATAGCGCATCATTTTTTAAAACTGTGTCACTTTTTCAGCCTCCATATATGACATATAGCATATGTTGATAGCATCTCTGTCTGTCCACAACAGGACCTGCCCAGGAGTAAGTTTAGGGATATTGGGCTACTGACACAGTTATTTTTTTCGGAAGCTACAGGTCTATTTTTCCATAGTTTATTAGTTTCACTCACCATGTTAGGCTAGTGTATAATTTTCTAACACAATTTACAGAGTTTCTTAGTTAGTACCCAGTTTTATTAGTCTGCCTTCACCAGAGTTTATTACAGTACAGCAAGAACAAAACCTCATATCTCCAAAGTGGTAACTTTACAGGAGAAGGAAAAAACATACTCTACCTTAAGTCAATGGAACCAGAACGTATTCCAAGTCATTTTGGGCCATTTCTTTTGGTGCATTCATCATAAAATTTACATACGATGTGAAGAGTAACCGGCATTTTCAAACTATGTCAAAATCTGAAAAACGACAAAAATGGAGATACAAGGTTTTCTTCCGACAGCAGCGATATGTTAATGATATATTGCCCACCGAACTGGAAATGTTCCTGCTTTTCATTTCAGAAATCTGGTCACTTTAGAAGAAAGTCTTACATTTTAAACCTGATGTTTAACAATCGAAACAATAGAAATCGCAAACGCAATCTAGTGCCCTTGTTTTAGCTCAGATGTGGGAAGTCGGAGCTCGGAATTATGTTTGTTTTTGACCTCTGCATGGTCAAGTGGGGAAAAATCATGGACGCCTCCATAAAAGTGAGCATTATAAGCCACAAACTAGCCAGTTAACATTAGAGATCTGATCGATAACTTTAACATCCAAAACAGTGAACTTTATGGTCAATGGGCCTCATTCACCAACATCCTCCTGAGTGTTCTTAAGCGTGTTCTTGATGAAGGTCCTGAGAAAAAGTCTACGTCAGATTCATGACGTGTTCTTAAAGCGCAGAACTGTTCTCACCTTTGTGCTCTTGAGTGTGTGTAGATTCTGTTCTTACCTAAGAACAAATCCCACATAGAGAACATTGGTGAGTCAGAATCTTTGTCAGAAGTTTCTTCTTAACAACATTTGGTGAATGAAGGCCAATGTTACCATTTAACTAACTACTATTGTCTGTACGTTGACTGAGCTAAAGCTAACACTACTATGAAAGGCAGAGATGTGGTTCTTTATTAGTGTTGATGTTGGGAGCAGCTATGTTGACTTGACGTCATACACAGAGCTCAGGTTGGAGGGAGAACTTTCTTTATATTTTCCTAGCAGTAGGTAGTTAACGAGCAGCAGCAGCTTTTGTGGGTGAGGTACATGTACGCCAAAAGGAGCTGGATCTTTAGGGGAGTCCCACAGAATTCCACACAACACCGTTCAGCTACATAGTGAAGTTTCCTTTATTTTTATAGCTCACCGTAAGTCATCCTTTCGGTCTGGTGCTGGTTTAGCTGGTCACCCAAAGTGGTCATGCTGGTTATCCAGCATACCAACATCCAAAACACAACATATGCTGGTCTATGCTGTTTCTTCTAGCAGGGATACTGTGTCTTAAACTACACCAACAAGTGTGCACCGCCTTAAGACCTGGATGTGGTTTGAGAGAAGTTTTGGGGCTGTATTTATGGAAAATATGTGACTTTTTGTGCTTTGTTAGCAAACCCTGGTGAAAACACCACAAAGCAGCATGAATTTCATGCTGCTCTGAGCTGGTTCATGCTGGTCTGGTACTGGTTTAGCATCCAAAACAAACATATGCTGGTTTTGCCAGTGGCTATCCATGCTGTTCTATGCTGGCTTTCTAGCAGGGACGTTAGCCTCTCAGCTCCAGCACTATGCTACACACCGATCAGGCATAACATTATGACCACCTCCTTGTTTCTACGCTCGTTGTCCATTTTATCAGCTCCACTTACTATATAGGTGCACTTTGTAGTTCTACAGTTACAGACTGTAGTCCATCTGTTTCTCTGATACTTTGTTAGCCCCCTTTTACCCTGTTCTTCAGTGGTCAGGACCCCCATGGACCCTCACAGAGCAGGTACTATTTGTGTGGTGGATCATTCTCAGCACTGCAGTAACACTGACGTGGTGGTGGTGTGTTAGTGTGTGTTGCGCTGGTCTGAGTGGATCAGACACAGCAGTGCTGCTGGAGTTTTTAAACACCTCAGTGTCACTGGTGGACTGAGAATAGTCCACCAACCAAAAATATCCAGCCAACAGCGTCCTGTGGGCAGCGTCCTGTGACCACTGATGAAGGACTAGAGGATGACCGACACAAACTGTGCAGCAGCAGATGAGCTATCGTCTCTGACTTTACATCTACAAGGTGGACTGACAAGGTAGGAGTGTCTAATAGAGTGGACAGTGAGTGGACACAGTGTTTAAAAACTCCAGCAGCACTGCTGTGTCTGATCCACTCAGACCAGCGCAACACACACTAACACACCACCACCACGTCAGTGTTACTGCAGTGCTGAGAATGATCCACCACCCAAATAGTACCTGCTCTGTGAGGGTCCATGGGGGTCCTGACCACTGAAGAACAGGGTAAAAGGGGGCTAACAAAGTATCAGAGAAACAGATGGACTACAGTCTGTAACTGTAGAACTACAAAGTGCACCTATATAGTAAGTGGAGCTGATAAAATGGACAATGAGCGTAGAAACAAGGAGGTGGTCATAGTGTTATTCCTGATCTGTGTAGAAGCTAAATTTGGACACCAATTATAACCTCGTTGATCATCTGGATCTGGGTTAAATAGAAAATTAGATTTTTTGCCAAACCATTCCTTTAACAAAGGGTGAATACATACACGACATTACCAAATACAGGCTGTTGATCTTACAGAGCATAGAGTGAAGAGTGGACGCACCAAATCTAATTTCAGTCAGCCCCATCTGGGTTAATCAATGGGGTCAGTAAGGGTTAATGCACATTCTGGGGAGTCCATTAGTGTCTCCAGCAGCAGTCCAAGGCATATTAAAGCCACATATAACAGAGAACACTGAACAATGATGCAGTTCAGCTCAATTTACCAGCCTAAAATGCCTGCAAAGTCAGAGATATAACAGTTTTTACAGTCCTTAGCAGCGCCAACTTCAGCCAGAACAGTTTCTTCATCGGCTGGACTGATTTTCCTCTAACAAAAAAGCATTTGTTCTTCTTCGCTATGTAAACACGGCTCTTATCCCGCGCTGTATTCCATTTCACGGCCACAGAGTGGCCATGTGCGAGTGATTGTGGGGAAATTCTTTAGCCTTAGCGCTATGTTCTTCCAAACTAGCGGTCATGTGGAATGCCACTTGGGGTTTTGGGTCTTGGACCTCTTAGAGTCACTTGGTCGTGTCACATGGACTTAAAAATCTGAGTCTCAAGACTCGTTTCTCCACCTCAGTGTTTGGTTTGGTGATTCGTATATATACTGCAGCTCAGATCAATAAAACTAAAGCTGCCTGCGTTCACTTTTTCCACTCTGGCAGCATCCTGAGGCCACCGGGCCAGGCTTGGACAACACATAGCTGAGTTTCAGCAGAGCTGAAAGTCAGAAACAGCTCCACAAAGGCTTCGACACGGCCCTCCAGACCAATAAACTCAAGCCTAGGTTGGTTAAATGGTGCTAAACCACTTCACTGTGGAGCTACCAGTGCAAGCAGGTCAGAGGGATTAGCATTGCGTGAGTGGCTCCTTTCTTACCACCGAGCATGTGCTGTGTGTTTCTGTTTAGAACCAAAAGAGCCGAGCTTAAAGGGATTTTCACCAAGAACAATCATCCGAGTAGTTTTGATGACAGTAATCTGGTCCAAGGCGTGAGCTGTGCTAGTAGCCACGCTAGTTTCAACTAACATTTGGCAGCTAATCTTTGATGTAAGACAGTGTGATGTAAATGCAGTAAGAATACTGTATGAACAGCAGACACCAAACAAATGGCTGAAACGAACTGAAATGTTTGAAACGACAGTTCAGCGATGAATCAAATTTAACCCCAAATGTATAGTTTGGTGTCTGATGTTTGCTTCTTTAGGTTTAGCACTGGAGCTACAAGGTAGCTAACAAGTATAGCTTATACTGCACCAATTACCATCACGGAAACTGCAAGCCAGCTCTGATTTCTGACTGGTTAGGTTTTTGATTGGGCTGGTTTCTGATTGGACTGAATAGGTTGGTTTTTGATTTCTGATTGGGCTGCTGGTTTCTGATTGGACTGATTTTACACTGTCTCTCTGATTGGACTGGTTTCTGAGTGGCCAGCTGGTTTCTGACAGGACTGATTTCGGATTGCTGGGCTGGTTTCTGATTGTTCTGAATGGGTTGGTTTTTGATTCTTGATTGGTCCGATTTTTGACTGGTGCTGATTTTTGACTGGGCTGATTTCGGATTGGACTGATTTCACACTGTCTTTTTGATTGGACTGATTTCACTGTCTTTCTAAGTGGACTGGTGTCTGATTGGGCTGATTTCTGATTGGGCAGCTGGTTTCTGATTGGGCAGCTAGTTTCTGATTGGGCTGATTTCATACTGTCCTTCTAAATGAACTGGTTTCTGATTGGGCTGCTAGTTTCTGATTGGGCTAATTTCATACTGTCTTTCTAAGTGGACAGACTTCTGATTGGACTGGTTTCTGAGTGGCCAGCTGGTTTCTGACAGGACAGATTTCTGATTAGGCTGTTTTGAAATGGGTGTTTTTTTGATTCTTGATTGGGCTGGTTTCTGACTGGGCTGATTTCAGATTGGACTGGTCTACTTTGTTTGATTTTTCCTACCTGCTGGGAGTTTGGACAGTGTTCCTGCATGTGGAGCTTTGAAGAAGGACGACCTGCTAAGAAGTGAGTGTGTGTGTATGTGAAGATTGGCAGACGGCAGGAGCTCATGCCCACCGTTACCATGGCGTCAGGCGGGCGCACTGCGGTATATCTTGGCACTTGTGACGCAAATCCTTTCTCTCACACACATGCAGTGGTCAGCTTTTGTTCTCCGCTGTGTGACAGAGTGAGGGAGAAAACCACAACTGGTTTTAAAATGTATTCACAGCTCAAAACCACAGGGACGGGTGTATGGCCCTTCAGTCTGACCCCTGCTGACCTCTTCAACATGATGAGTCTTGCTGATTGTAAGCATCACTGCACTTTTGTATGAAATACAGTGTCTTCTTTACTAACATTCTGCTGAGGACTTTAAGGCTGGACGTAAGGTTAACTAGTAGAGCCGGTAGACAGTCCATGAAACAACTTCTACAGGTCAGTCTAATGACCTTTACCTCTGGATCACCAGAAAATCCAACAACCTGCCTGGCATCCTAGCAAGAAATAGTTCAGCATAAGAATCTAATTTATCTAATTTCCCCCTTAACCCCAGATTTAGACGAACAGCTGAGACACGTTTGGTGTCTGAAGTTTGCTCTGTAGTTTTAGTACTGGAGCTACAAGGCTAATAGAGCTTGCAAGTAATGGAAGCTCATACCCCACCAATTAGCATGGTGCTAACTGCTAACTGCATGTCTAAATTATGGACTGAGTTCAGACCAGGTAGCAGGGCTGCTACTACTTTTATCTATGTGATGTACTGTAGGTCCATGTTTATAGATAATAACAGTCATGACTATTAGAGCCAGGTCTTCAGTCCAGGTCATAAATCAAGACTTGGTCAGAAACGCGGGGAAATAACACCCCTATGATTAATGCCAGCAGTACATCACCACTAAGTAGTCCACTAGCACTAAGCTAGCGACCGTCCTCATGTACTTGGCTGTTCTAGATTAAACACAGATATTTGGAGCTTGTAAAACTACATTTCATATGTTTTATTTGAAGTTTGTAACAGACATTAAAATATATTTGAGCTTGTATGTATATGAGTTGTACAGAGACTGAGTCCTGGCAAAGAGCTGCCGCTGCTGTTTTCCATGTCTACTGTATCTATCAATTTCTATGTGATGTATCTAGAACTTCCAAAATTATATTTTTTCTTTCAAATTGGTCGTGATTGGTTGGTTCCTCTGTCACTTCCTAATTATGCTGGTACTTAATCTAACGTGTGAGGCCTTCAGTTCAGCTCCTGAAGCACGTGGCTGTATCTACCTAGATACCACTCATTCGGAATTGGATCATTTTCTGTTAGACGCTTCAAGAACCTTTTTGTTTCCAACCAAGACTGAACAATGAAATGATCTACAATACAATACACTATACAATACACAACTACAATACTTAGAGTTTAAATATGACAAGCATGTTGATTCTATAAATCAAAAATAGACTTAAAATTGACCTGAACTGAGAAAATTAGACCTTCTCTGGGCACCAAGATCCCCACTGCACAACAGTGTGTCAGAAACCACATATTCATGCTAATTGGTGGGGTATAAGCTTCTGTTACTTGTTAGCTAGATTACCTTTGCAGCTCCAGTGATAAAAGTAAAGAAGCTGAACTTCAGTCAAACATGTCTGGGCTGATTAGAAGAGTTTGTACTGCAGAAAGCCGTTTTACAGCCGTGGCTAATTCTCACCCACGTGTAGGCCGGGCCTGTTCCCCCGTATCTGGTGACTCACCAGAAGCCTTTAAAATCACAGGACTTGGAAAGTTTGACCAGCTCTACTGTTTTTTTTCTCCTTTCTATTTCCTGCAATGTGCTCCTGGTAATAAAGGCCGATGAAAAATCCATCATCAGTCTTATGTTGAAACTGGTTCGAGACAGACGTTCTCTGATGCAGTGAACACACACTGTCCTTGGCAGAGTTCTCAGACCATGTGATGCTCCAGAGCTCTGTTCCAGCATGATTCAGCTGCTACTGTAGTTATACCATCCCCGGCCACTTTACCGGAAACCTTCACATTACTAACGTGCAGTTAGAGGCTTGATATTTTTGGTTAACATCGTTGTGGTTTCCGACCTGCCTGGTTTTGATTGGAAAAACTCAAAGTTGTGTAGCCTAAAAAACATTGTTTTGATTTGGAGACACTGTTTCTTTTTACTGTAATGTTTCTTTAATCAACCAATAAATGTGTGAATCCTGCACTCAGAATAGTGTTACTCACTGGACCGTTCGACTGAATTAGTTTAAACTGCCCACAATTAAAAATAAAAACTATTTAAAGTTTAATTATAAACTATTTAAAACGATTGAAGTATTCAGACCTTATGATCTATTTAAATCCAAGGCATTAAATGAGATACTAATAAGCTAAATCTGTACAAAATCATCACTTATATGGGACCCTCTATTAGGAGGTGTCTGCCCCAAACTCTAACCCCTAAATTTATGCTTGTGAAAATAATTTAGCTATTCTAATTCATGGTGAGCAGTTAGATCCCATTGTTTTGAAGTAAATGTGTCCCAAAGTCTGAAAAATCATTACACTTGGTAAAGTTTTGATAGTGTTATGATTGTTTTTGTAGTGCCAAAATAGAACATTCTATCATTTATTTTAATAAAATAAACATAATTAAGGTATAAAATGACTCAAAGCAAAAGGATTTTAGTCTAAAGTCCAAGTCAGTTAAAAGTCCCAAATGTGTTTTCACCTCTGGTTTTGACCCAGTTCTGTAGAATCAGCGCTTTATTACTGTTACAAATGGGCAAGATGTTCATCACTTTAGTTTAAGGGCTCTTATGTCAATACAGTGTCATCTTGTGAAAACTGACACACTGACATAAGCTAAATTTGAATTTGTATTGATTTTTATGTTATTCAGTGTTATGAAGTCTTTATGTAGGAAGATAGTTAGTCAATTAAAGTGTTGCTGAATATGAAATGTAGGTTTTGTTGAATAGCCAGTCCCACATGCATTCGCCTATATTTCACTGCCTTCCCCAAAGCAAACATAAACAACACAATATGTATGTCTCTGTGGTCACTCACCAGCAGAAACAGATTGCGAGCCAGGCTGAGTTCTGAGCCGTGACGCTTTCTGCATCACTGACTGAGTCAGAATAATATATACATATATATATATATATATATATATATATATATATATATATATATATATATATACACATATACATATACATACTGAATTAATCAGGGAGAATCGGCAGTCTCTTCCAGATTAAGCCTAAGCCTGTGCTAATTTACAATGTTAATTCTCTACAGACACTGAAATTGAGCTCCAGATTAGGCTGGGAAATTGCCATATAATATAATATAATATAATATAATATAGTAGAAAGATTAGTCTGTGTTCTTTATTACAACAACACTGCATATATGCAAAAGTTTGGGTACCCCTGGTCAAATTACATGTTTTTGTTGATTTTCTAAATGAAAATAAGTTACACATCCTCTACAGAGAACACGCTTCTGCTAATTTTAGTGCAGACTTGGTAAATAAATAAAAAATGGGCACTAAAAAAATGAAAAATGCAGAAAAGCAGAAAAATGTCATGCGCATATTTACACAAGCGCACAGTGTAAAAACAAACATGATGCTATAATATAAAATAATATAATATGCATCACAAATGGGCCGAGCAAACAATCCAGTCAAAGCAGTGATAAAAAGTGAAATGCATACAAAATTGGAGCTGAAAATGTTAATAAAATCTGTAAACACAAATCCTCAACTGACCAAATGGCTTAAAGTAGTAAAGATGACCAGCGCAGGGACACCAGACTGACACAGCTCAGCAGCCAATCTCCATAAAACAATAACCGCCCAAACTGAGGCACACGGGCCTGATCTCAGTAAGAATTACAATAAGTAGGTCAGAGTTTAAGGCAAACGCAGACTTACATGAGGCGCAGTCTGACGTCCAGCAGGAGCGAGTGGTCATTTGAAGGTGGACGGCCAGCCTGAAGCACATGGAGGACTCAAAACTAAACAAAACACTGTCACCTAGCCGCCGTAGCCCCGCCCACGGCAGCCTCCAAGGGGCTATTTCACAGACTATGCTTACGCTGACTACAGGGAGGCCCCCGGGGATTCAAATAAAAACAAAGGGACAAGGCAAATGGTGAAACAAAAGGGGGTCCGGGGGGAGTCCTTCTTTGTGATGAGGCCAAAGCAGTTAACCAGGCTTTTCCCAGACAGATGGAGTCTGGCAGGCAGGATACTATGGACTACCACGAGTCATCTTAAAGGAGTAATTTGGGAAAAATAAATCGCCCCAGTTTTAGTACTCAAGGCTAATGTAGCTAACAAGTAGTGCTGCTCCAGTCCTGATACTGTATCAATATTGGTGCTGATACCGGCACTTAAACACAGCAGCATTGAAGGATTATTTCATGCTTAAGACAAGCAGCAGTAAACATGCTTTCTGCAAAATCTGTTACACTGCAATAAAATAAAACATTAGCAAATGAAATTATTTAATAACAAGGCAATAAATCTTATTTTATTTATGACTTTTTTCCTGGTTGGATTACTTGACTTATAAAGCACTGTGAGGGTAAGGCTAATTGTGTTTTTATCTATTTTAACCCTTTAAACCATTTGGTAGAGCACATTTTGAGGCACTATATATGCCACAAAGTGCCAACTCCTCGTTTGGTAGACGTGAATATTGTTAAAGTTGTGGGGTCAAAAAAACGAAAAAAAAAACAAACCACCAATTGTTTTTATTATTGCCCCAAACAAATAAAAATTACAGAAAAAATCCATTGCTTTTTTCTTGGTACGGACATTAAAGAGTTAAGTCAAAAATGCTCAAAACACGCACAAAGAGAGTAATTAATCAGGGCTTTTTCTCTTGTTTTTACATTTTGAGCCTCAGATTAGCAGCAATACACTCTCACCAAGAGACTGGACCAAAAATATGCTTATCTTGTGCACCTTAGATGCTTCTATCATCTATCTATTCATATTTTATTACTAGTTTTAAGGTATTTACAGTGAGGAATGAGATATTATGACTTATTTCAAGAAATCTTACTAGGTAAACATTGCTTACCCCACTGGTAGATTGTTTTACTAAACCCCTGAAATATCCAAGGCCCACCGACAGGCCCAAAGGTTTATTACACACTTCTGTAACCTAAGAACAGCTCAGCCAGTTTGCACTGAAGTCCCTGTAGTTACTGAATTATAAGCCTTAGGATGTAATAAGCCAAGATTTTGGGGGGTTAATATAATCATTTCTCATTTTCAGTAGGTTTTTTCTAGTTTCTGTGAATGACTTTGTTGCAGTGGTGCTGTATTTTTGAGGGAGGCGTGACCAGCAAGAATTTCAGTACATCAGATTTGATTAAGCAATTAAAGACAAATCAGGCCAAAGAGCATAGCCATGTTCTGTGGCAATCAAACCATTCAAATCTGAAAGTAAATATCATTCATTCAAGCCTAGCATGTTTATTTGTGACATGAAACACTGCTTTTACCAAAATAAGATGTTTAAAAGCGGAATTGTATAAATATCAGTATTCATAGGCTAGTTAGCTTAGATAGAGTTAGTTTCAGTACTCAGTGTCTGTGTTTACATGCAAAGATTTGTGCCAATCCGACTGAACACATTCCGATAACAGATTAAGACTTAAGTCTCTATTAAACAATCTGATGGAAAATCTTTGTTTACATGCTCACTACAAGTAATCCGATCGAAAAAATGACATGCCTGTGTGGAAAACCACTTAGAGTAAACATTACTATGACAGCCAGCATCACGTGAGTCCGGTCAGAGTGAGATGAGCAGCAGTGAGCAGTGCTTGTGTTTTTAATGACTTTAAAATGATGTCAGACTCAGGAAAACGTCCTTCACATGTCCTTATTAAAGAAGGCCGAGAGGAAGACGTCGTGTTCTGAGACACATAAGCTGGACGTCCGTCCCACCGCCGTCTTTTAAAGACCAGAGCATAAACTTCGTCTCCTCTGCAGACCAGTTTCTGCTCCGCCATGTTGAACGGTATAAACTTTCACTATGACGTGACGAACATGATCAGAACGGACTTAAACCTTCCGATAGGGAATGTAATCAGATACAGGCGTTTACACGGATATAATTCTTCTATTTAACGGATTATTTACAGGATTATCCACCTCGATCAATCGGATAGACATTGTATTCCAAATGGCCTCAATCGGACGCATTCTATTCTGATTGAGCTATTAGTCTGATTATTAACGGATTATTAGGCTGCATGTAAACGTGGCTAGTGTCAGCAGATACTAGCTAATACTCCACCAATTAGCATGGTGCTAACTGCCTGCCTCACCTCAAACCATGTGGAGTTGTTCAGTAATCTCTAATCCACTTAATCATGTGGTTTCTGACACCGTATGAAACACTTATCTATACACAATAGTTATTTAATAGCTATTTTTGACCACTTTTATATAAACACTATGTCATATTTTAAACATCGTATGCTATATATCCCAACCTGCTCCTGTAAACGGGCCATAATTAGCAGGAATAACATAGATAGATAGATAGATAGACAGATAGATAGATAGATAGATAGATAGATAGATAGATACCTGAAGGAAATTTAGCAGTCAGTATTCGTCACACAACACAGTACAGTTATAATAAGGGTGAAACAATATATACAAAAAAAACCTACAGGCGTATAGACAACTAGAAATATACAAAAATCTACAATAAGATCTATAACCTGAGAGATGCAGTGCAGTAATGACTGTACAAGGAGGCGCTTTATATCCATGTATATAAAGTGCAGGTTGCTCATCTGGAAGGGGCGGCAGCGCCCACTGACCTGGAACTGATTGCTTTGCCCCAACAATATAAAGATATACCACCCCACCCCCCCAAGCCTGGACTTGGGCATGTCACAAACTCCCACCAAAACCAAAAAAACAGCCATAATAAGCTTCATCAGAGCTGCCGTGAAGCCCACAAGTCCACACTCGCTAAGTCTATTTACAAGCTCCTGATTGGCTCTGACTGAGTGACACCAGCCTAACCTCGGATCCCCATCCAACCAGAAAACATCCACCAGTGCCCGTTTCACAGGAACGCAGAGTCAGAAAGAAAACTCCATTTTTACTCTCCAAAAACTGCACGCTGCGGCTGCCAGGATCAGCCCTGGAAAATAGCTGAAAGCTCCAAAGAAAGTAGGACAAACATGTTTGGTTTCCACCACAAGCCATTTCCAGAGACCTCTGGCTTTTTATATTTTCCTTAAAAAACATGCAACCGAGTTCTGTCGGTCTGTGGGAAAGCGCTCGTTACATTCCTGCTCCAGGTTGAGCCGTTTAACTGTGACCAGCCTCTCAGGCTCGGTAGGCACGCTAACAACGGTGCTAACTGCTACGTTCTGTTATACCTTATCAATCGTATCAATATTGGTGCTGATAGCGGCACTTAAACACAGCAGCGGTGAAGGATATTTCATGCTTAAGACAAGCAGTAGTAAACATGCTTTCTGCAATATCTGTCACACTGCAATAAAATAAAACATTAGCAAATGAAATGATCTCATAGCGAGGCATTAAATCTTATATTATTTTAGACTTTTTTTTTCCCTGGTTGGATTACTTGACTTATAAAGCACTGTGAGTTTAAAGCTAATTGTGTTTTTATCTATTTTGAGTCAAAAATGCTCAAAACGCTCACAGACAGAGTAATTAATCAGGGCTTTTTCTCTTGTTTTTACATTTTCAGTCTCAGATTAGCAGCAGGAGAGCCTCACCAAGAGACTGTAGCAACAATATGCTTATATTGTGCACCTTAGATGCTTCTATTATCTATCTATTCATGTTTTATTACTAGTTTTAAGGTATTTATAGTGAGGTTTGGTAAACACGCTAACAACTTTGCTAACTGCTACGTTCTGTAATTAGACTTTAATCCAAAAATATTGTAGATTAGTGGAAGGTGTGACTCTCAATCTGTATTCTGAAAGATCAGATGTTGTAAAAAACAGGTTTGATAATTTCATATGAAGACAAACACACAAATACTGACGTTGTGCTAGTGCTAACATGGCTAACTCCATATTTGAGCACATCTCTGAGGAAAATAATCCCAGTGCTTTCTTCTCAGCTGTGCTAGTGGCAGCATATGAAGTAGTCTTTTCATATCTGAATACAGACGAAATTATATGAGAAATATTTGAAGTTGTTTGGCTCATCATCGCAGCAGTCCTGTCTGTTAGCACGCAGAACACGCTAACAACATGGATGTTCTGTTGGTTAAGGAAAGGCTCGATTAGTAATGAACCAAATCCAAAAAGGCTAACTGAACTTTTATGCTGTATCACCTTAACTTACAGACTTGTCTCATTCATGTCTGGATAAAAATATTATTCATGTTAAATTAGTTGCATCTAGAACCTCAGAACTTCGTCAAGAACCCTTTAGGAACTGGATTTTGCTTTACTGGCAGGTTCACAGTCTAAACTGTTTGTTTGTTAGATGTTTATATGTCTATGTATTTAACGCTAAACTGTAATTATATAACTAAATAATAGTAATAATAATAATAATAACAACAATAATAATAGTACAGCTTTTGTATTATTTTAAAGCCTGACATATAATTCTACATTACAATAACATATATATAAAAGAAAGAAAAAGTATTAATTTTAATGTTACTGCAAATAGCTAGAATTTTCGTACTGGTGTTCTACATAAACATTAGCATAATAATAACAACAAAAACATTATTATTATTATTAGTAGTAGTAGTAGTAGTAGTAGTAGTATGTGAAACATTACATGTCTAGATAAAAACAAAAAAATAAATATAGTTTTCTTGCAGGCCATTTACATACAGATGTATGCAAAAGTTTGTGCGCCCCTGGTCAAATTACTTTCTTTTTAATTTTCTAAGTGAGAATAAGTTAAACTATCTACTATAGAGGGCACACTTTTGCCTATTTTAATGCACAATTACTTTTTTTGCTGAATTTAACATATTGGGGGGAAAAATAAGACATAAAATGTGGTGTGCAAAAGTTATAGCACCCTTTTTATTTGATTAATTTTTTTTTCAGTATCTTCATTTCAGGAATAAATACATAATGTGCATTAAAGTTTGCAGAAAAATGCCATGTTTGGAAAGTTTGTTCTCAGTAGTAAATGTGAAGGTATGAAAATCAGCAAGACATGTAATCTGAGCAGGGGTGCTCAAACTTTTGCATAGCTCTGTATATTAGCATTGAAGTTAGCCACAAAGATTTTTTCTTTTTTAGATTTCTTTTCCCTTGTTGGAATGTTACTGTAATGCATATTCATGTCCATTTGACTCTCCACTCGCCGGATTCTGAATGCCCTCTTTGTTTCCTCATCATTACTCAAAGCTAAAGCTCTTAAACGACAATAAGGAACCTGAGAATGTTCTAAAGACTACACAGCGGAGATTATGGCTACTGCTGCTGCTGAAGAAGACGATATGAGATATAAAGAGAGAGAGAACGTCTCCAGAGCTCTACCTGCGTCTCCATGGTTCTGTGATGTGAAGGCGTCTCGTGGAGCAGCGGCGGCGTCTGGATGGAGGTGAAAGTCTTCAGCCGGGACAAACAGGGTGTGTTTATCATGCATACCTGGCTGAAAGGCTGGCCTGGTGCAGGTTTGCACACGAGGCAGACGCAGTGAGCGACAGCGGTTGATGCTTCAGGCATTCACCCTCCCGCTGTATTCTGCTGAACCGCTGTACAGGGCGTGAGAGTGTTGTACAAGCATCAAAACAAGCAGCAGGCGCTGGAACATCTTTCAGTTTAGGAGCGGCTGATCACTGTTTACATTTGGTTGCTATTTTCATTTGTCAAAAGCAGACGGTTGCAAGAGGCCTTTGTAACGTTTGGTTCACTTTCAGCCACTCGTTGGACAAGATTCACACACAAATGTGTATTGTGTTCATAGTGGCGCCAGCACAATCAATTACAATTAACGCTGTTAACGTATTTTCCTAGTTTGACCCTTTGGACTATCGGTAGTTCCAACACTGTTAAACAGCAAGAAGTTGCATTGATGGCTCTCTTGATAAAAACAGAAGTTATTTCAAGCTTCTGGAATCATGAATTTGTTTATCAGCGAAGAACGTTGAGTCTTAAGTAAGTAAAACACAGCGCTGATGCAGCAATATCAGTAATTCCGACTGAGATGGACAGTGCTTGTGGTAGAACTATGGATAAATCAGTGAGCAGCAAACTAACAAAAGCAACAGTGAAGCAGGAATCTCCAGTTCCCCTCGAAACAAAACATAACGTAGCGGTATGAGAGCTACAATTTCATAGATTTTCATGTTCATGTTCTGCAGCCAAGTATTAAATATATTCCCCCCTCTAAAGGTGTCATTAACAAACATCAACTAAACAAACGTCGCTCACCACCGCCCTCTAAAGGTGTCATTAACAAACATCAACTAAACAAACATCACTCACCGCCGCCCTCTAAAGGTGTCATTAACAAACATCGACTAAACAAACGTCACTCACCGCCGCCCTCTAAAGGCATCATTACCAACCACCAAATAATCACACAAACATCAAACAAACAAGCGCTGCTCAGTTCCATGCTCTAAAGGTATTATTGCCCCTGTTAGCAGTTTTTTCTGCTAATTATTATTTTATTTTATATTGTACATTTTTATTGGAGAGGAACAAAATCATATCATTTCAAAACTGTTTGAAGGCCTCAAACTGCATGTGTTCATACATTATGGATATGAATGCTGATCCAGTTTCAGTCGCCTCCATCCACATCGATCATAATCAACAAGTCAACATATTCCATAATCCAAAACTGATCAGCAAACAGCATTCCCAAGCTGTGACTGTTCCCAAACGCTGGCCTGGACTCAATCTAGAGGAATTCCCCTTTGTTCCTTCACCTCTAATAAAACCAAATGCCTGCTTATTATCGCTGCTCCACTCTCGCTCTGCATAATTAGCGTCTGCTTTCGCCTGAACCCGCTCCCGCACCACCGGTTATAACACGTGGCTGTTTTACAGTTTCTCGTCTTTGAGTGAGAGGAGTACAGTAAGCAGAGAAACACCCAGAAATTTTCCAATTGGCAGTTTTGCACCGGCAGGTATGAGATGTGGCAGAAAGTGAGGTTGTCTTTGATAAATCTTTGTTGTCTACGCTTTGAACGTTTGCTTAGTATGCACTTTCTAGAAGAGGAGGAGACTGCTGAGAACTTTATGCTTAGATGTACATCTAGTTAAATTTACACTTTATGAGGCACACAGTGTATGCATATATATATATATATATATATACATATACACACACACACAGCCCCATTTCCAAGTTGGGATGCTGTGCAAAATGTAAATAAAACAAAATGCAATGATGTGCAAACCATTTTAACCATATATTTAATTGAAAATAGTATAAAGACAACATATCAAATGTTGAAACTGAGAAATATTTGCCCATTTTGAATTTGATGCCAACAACACGTTCTAAAAAAGTTGGGACAGGGGGCAACAAAAGGCTGGTAAAGTTGTGTAATGCTAAAAAAAAGCACCTGGTGGTTAATTGACAACAGGTCAGTAACATGATTGGGTATAAGGGGTACAAGGCCAAACACCAGTATTTGCTAGCCGTAATCTTTGGGTCCCTCAGGCAGCACTGCATTAAAAACAGACATGATTCTGTAGTGGAAATCACTGCATGGGCTCAGAAACACTTCTGAAAAACACTGTCTGTGAAAACAGTTCATCACTGCATCCATAAATGCAAGTTAAAACTCTAAAATGCAAAGAAGAAACCAAATATAAACAGGACAGAAACGCTGCCACCTTCTCTGGGCCCGAGCTCATTTAAAATGGACTGAGGGGAAGTGGAAAAGTGTCCTGTGGTCTGACGAATCAACATTGGAAATTATTTTGGAAATCATGGACACTGTGTCCTCCAAGCTAAAGACCACTCAGCTTGTTACCAGTGCACAGTTCAAAAGCCAGTTGATGGTATGATGGTATAGGGGGCATTAGTGCACATGGCATGGGTGACGTGCTCATCTGTGAAGGCACCATTAATGCTGAATGATATATACATATTTTGGCAACATATGCAGCCATCCAGACGACGTCTTTTTCAGGGAAGGCCTTGATTATTTCAGCAAGACGATGTCAAACCACATTCTGCATGTATTACAACAGCATTGCTCCGTATTAAAAGAGTCCAGGTGCTAAACTGACCTGCCTGCAGTCCAGACCTGTCACCACTGATAACATTTGAGCTGCTGAAATCCTATGTTAAGCAAGGATGGGGAAACAAATATGAATTTTTCACCTGGAAAAACTTATTTAAGGGTCACAATTGGACCTTAAAACCACTGTTGTACCTTTGAGGGAACATTTACACTGTTTGTACCTTGATGGATGAGAAATGTACCTGTGTAGAACCTTTATTTCTAACAGTGTGTAATGCTGAAGATGGTAAAATAGCACAAAATCTGAAAAATAAAACACGAAACATCATCCTGGTCGGAATAACAAAACTCCGCCCATTCTGCCTCAGTACTCTCAGAAAAAGGCCTCTGTCGAGCACCAAAAAGGGTTCTTTGACTTGCAACAGTAGTAGAACCCTTTTTGTTGCTGAAAGAGTCTTTAAAGAACCATACATTACAGTTTATCCCTCGTAGAGAAAAATCATTTAACCATGCAAAGAACCGTTTAAAGATGTTTCAGATGGTTCTTCAGCTGTCATGGTTCCCTATAGGGCCAGTGCCTTTTTTTAAAGAATGCTTAAAGAACCACTTTCTGAACAGTTGTTTTTAAGCAGTCTGTGTGACGTGGCCTTTTCTGTTGCAGCTCCAGGTTTATGGAACTATATTATAGAAACATCCCATAATAGACCTTTTTAGTCCAATAAAACCCAGACCTTTGAGTTTTTTAAGCTCCTGTTTTTCTCCTCTGTTTTTTGTCTTTTACCTCTATTTACTGTTTCATTTATTTATTAACTGATTTCATTTTTATTTTCCTTTATATCTGTTTCGAATTACTTGATTTTATTGCGCACTCACTTCCTTTTAAACGCGCTCTGTAAATAACAGCGACTAATTAGGAGAAACTAACAAATCTGCGGTGAAAGCTGGAATGCTGCACCCAGCGCTTGCAATAATTAATGACAGGAAGTTAAACCAGATCTGTGCAAGACTTTAGAGTTTTATTCACTCACTGGGTAGAAAAACAACTCCAGAATTAAAACTAATCACCACTTTAAGGGAAACGCCTCCCAAAGAGAAAAGTGTGACCATCGTTACATCTGCTGTAAACTGTCCACTCTCCTCCTACAGCGGCACTGCAGTATGTCTGGAGTGAGATTTTCCAGTTTTAAGGCTGAATCCAACTTCCGATGATGTATCTTGAAGGTGGGAGGAACTTTGGAAAAACAACTGACTTTGGAGGATTTTTTGGGGGGGTGAGCCCTTTTTTTATATTCACTGCTAGGGAGCGGAATATAATATCTAGATTTTTTGACCTCCACTGCAGCATGTCTTTACCACCAGGGAGGGGGGATTGAGAGGGTATCGCTCGCCTCTAAAGGCGTCATTAACAACCATCAAATAAACAAATGTGGCTCAGCGCCGCCCTCTAAAGGCGTCAT
Organism: Colossoma macropomum; assembly: GCF_904425465.1. Taxonomy (NCBI): domain Eukaryota; kingdom Metazoa; phylum Chordata; class Actinopteri; order Characiformes; family Serrasalmidae; genus Colossoma; species Colossoma macropomum. Next base: position 1,426,537 of record NW_023494784.1, read on the forward strand.
TAACAACCTTAGGATAAACAAACGTCGCTCAGCGCCGCCATCTAAAGACGTCATTAACAACCTTAGGATAAACAAACGTCGCTCAGCGCCGCCCTCTAAAGGCATCGTTAACAACCATGAAATAAACGAACGTCACTCAGCGCCGCCCTCTAAAGGCGTCATTAACGAACATCAAATAAACGAACGCCGCTCAGCTCCGCCCTCTAAAGGCGTCATTAACAACCATCAAACAAACAAACGTCACTCAGCGCCGCCCTCTAAAGGCGTCATTAACAACCATCAAACAAACAAACGTCGCTCAGCGCCGCCCTCTAAAGGCGTCATTAACAAACATCAGATAAACAAACGTCGCTCAGCGCCGCCCTCTAAAGGCATCGTTAACAAACATCAGATAAACAAACGTCGCTCAGCGCCGCCCTCTAAAGGCGTCATAAACACACATTAAATAAACAAACGCCGCTCAGTTCCATGCTCTAAAGGTATTATTGCCCTGTTAGCAGTTTTTCTGCTTATCATTATTATTTTATTTTATATTGTAGATTTTTATTAGAGAGGGACAAAATCATAGCATTTCAAAACTGTTTGAAGGCCTCAAACTGCATGTGTTCATAAATTATGGATATGAATGCTGATCCAGTTTCAGTCGCCTCCACCTACATTGATCATAATCAACAAGTCAGCATATTCCATGATCCAAAACTGATCAGCAAACAGCATTCCCAAGCTGTGACTGTTCCCAAATGCTGGCCTGGACCCAATCTGGAGGAATTCCCCAAAAGGAGCTTTTGAAAAACTACAGCTGAGGGAGGATTTTTGGGGGTGAGCTCTTTTTTTTCATTCACTGCTGAATATAAAAGAAAGCCAGACAGCTAACATCACTGCTAGGAAGCAGAATATCATATCTAGATGTTTTAGCCTCCACTGTGGCTTGTCTTTACCACCATGAGGGGGGGTTGAGGGGGTGGAGGTTCCACATTATGTATTTGTGTAATTCATGCAATATGAAAGTACAGAAATTCTACAAAATTCTCTCGAACTGATGAGGGATGTAATGTTGCATTACAGAATATTATATAAGTGCAAAAATAACTTTAAACTATAGTTACAAACAGCAATTTTTTTATTGTCTGCATAAATTAGTGTGTGAGATGTAATCAGAGTGATTCAGAGTGGTTTGGTGTGAAATGGTTCAGATGTCTTTACAGTGGTGGTGATAGGAACCAGGGGTCGCCATGACTACAACACAAATATAGACATTTTATTTACTATCCAGAACCACCAGTGAACCTACACGAGTCTTCTGAGTTTATATGGAATGTTGATGATGGAAAATAGTGGAAAATCTGAAATAATAAGTTTTCTTTGGGGACTATTTTGCCTCACAGCGCCCTGCATAGTATCCCTCCACCATGAATGGAGTTTAAGTTCTCTAAACTATCATAAAACAGTGTCTCAGTCATCAGGCAGTGAATTCATAACCATTTCATGTGAGGGAGATTTTAGAGGTGGACGTCTGGTTCCTATCACCACCACTGTGAACAATTCAGACTCAGTAAGTTTCTCTAGAATGGAGCGTTTCACACCAAACCACTCTGAATGACTCTGTTCACGTTTAAACCAGTTAATTATGCAGAAATGCTGATGATTTGGGTGAAATTCCCCTTTAAGCCCTTCAACATTTTAAAGCTGCCAGATGGACAGCACAGAAAACGAAAATAGCGTGCAGCTTCTTGAGTGATCTCTGGACGCTTCGTGAGGACAACATCTGGAGATAAAATGTGGATTGTGTTGAAGGAACCGCCCTCGCTGGTAGAACGTTTTGTTTTGTAGGTCGAGACGCTGAGCTGAGAGGATCAGTGAAGTCTGGAGGGAGGAAGAGGAGGGAGGCGTTTGGAGATAAAGAACAGCATCCGCTTTCTCTCAGAAACCGCAGCCAGAGAGAGAGCTTGGCTCCGTGAAGGTCTCTGATCTCTGTTCCCTCATAAACCTCCAGGATCAGACCTCAGCATTAAAGAGGTTGCTTCTTTTGTTTAAGCCCTTGAGCTACGAGGCTAATGTAAAGGAAGCTCATCCACCTCATTCCCAAAAATGCTTTGAGTGGACAGAATGTCCAGTGAAGCACAAACAGACCAGCAGAAAAATGTTTAGAACATCCTAACATGATATTAATGTGGAAAATATAAAAATGTAAACAGTCTTTTTTGTTGGGATGCTTGAATTCTTGTGTGCTGATGTTTAAACTTTAACCTGCGTGAGAGAAACTCTTAGTCTGAAGGTCCTGTTTACAGCCTCCACCAGTTACTCACGCTAATAAAATCATTTCATATAAACTGTTTATTTGTGTTTACACTGAGAGTCAGACACACACAGAGAACCATAGAGCATCATTTCACAGCAGTGTCTGATGTAGAAATCTGTTTCAGTGCTTCAGTAATGCCCCTCGCATGTCCGCCATGGTATGTTAGCATCAAATTAACAGAGTTAGCTTGGTGCTATATAGTAATTGTGAAACATATGTCAATATGTGTGATGGCTTAATACTGAATTTCAAAAATTTAGATAAATGTGTGTACACATATTTTCTCTGATTAAAATATATGTGCCACTGTGTCCTTGAATCACATTGAAATAGTAATTTTTAGTTTTTATGTTATTTCCTTTCTTAGTCGAGGTTAATCAAAACCTTCAAAAATTGCTATTATATTATAATTATTGTTGTTGTTGTCATTTTTACAATAATAATAAAAAACATCATTATATAGCAGCTTTTCACACATAAATATGAAGCTTTAATTGCTGCACAATGTATTTAAATAAAACAACAAAACAGTATCAATAATAAAATGAACAGCAACAACAGCCAAAACATCTGTTTAATCAAAGCATAAACATTAAATAATAAAGCAAAACATTAAAATAAATAAATAAAATATATATTTCTAAATAAATAGAAAAGAAACAGTATAAAAAAGAACAACTACTAAAATGCTAAACTAAAAATGTTTTCAGCTGCTTTATTAATTTTAGATATTGAAAGTTTTTCCTCTTTGGGTGGGCTGGCACTGCCCACAGTGGGGTTTAATGACAGTAAACAGGCTGCTGGTGGAACCGTAGTGTAAAACATATTAGCGTTAAGCGAAGTGTTAAGTTAAGCAGACTGTATCAGTGCGTTCCTGTAAGTGTGGAAATCCCCACTTCGGCAAAGCGGCGTGTTGGAACGTCAGCCAGACGTTAATCAGCAGGAAACTCTCATAAATCACTGGCAGATGTGCAGCGAGAGCTACTGCCTCACCACAACACAGCTAACAGGAGCTGCAGGCCTCACTCAGCTGCAGCTGCACATCTCATCACTGTGATCACTGCAGTGTTATCATAGATATACATACCTAGATGTCGCGCTGGGTCCAGCCAGGCACGTCAACGGCGCCGCCATTTTAGGGAGGTCAACATCGCTGCTGGACTGCATTCAGTACCATTACAGAGCAGCAGTTTAATAAAGATACTGTCCAAAATTATACTATTTCAGGAATATTACACTCAGACAGCGGGACAGGATTATATAACGGAGGGAACGCAGTGATCCACACTCATGTTTGTGTTTGTCTGTGTGATGTTTGTGTAGATATGGCTGTGTGGTTGGTGAAGCACAGAGAACCTGTTGATGTGATTGTTTTTCCTCTGGTTTTATATTAAGCGTATTTTATTTAATAGTCTATTCAGGGGTTCTTAACTTGATGTAGTACTTATTTTTTTCACGTTCCACCTTAAATGGTGCAGCTTCAGGCACCAGAAAGCTACTGCTGCACCATTTAAGGTGGAACGGGAAAACTCAAACAAGAAACTGGCGAATAGGAAGCCGACTTCACCTTCACTCTTCTGTATTTAAAGATTAGAAGTGTTTCACACATTGATGGATTTGCTGATGTGTTTGTTTGTGTTTCTCGTGCTAAACTCGGTTTTTATCGTCAGGTGCAGACTGAATACTTTCCTGCCGGTCCAGACGGCGAATTATCACGATCAGTTATTAAAGTAATAAAGCTACCGAGAGCAGATCCGTGCAGCCCAGATTAATCTGTGTCTGAGGATTATAACTAGACAGATTTGGTGAAAATCAGTTGAGTAGTAAGGAAGTTGTGGCTGATTTAATCCTGAGACTCTTCGTCTCTCAGTACAAGTGAATCTGTTCACAAGCGGATCTTGACCTCTCCAACATGGCGGACGTGCAGCTGTATAGCCTCAGATAGAACAACAGGCAACGCGGCATCTAGGAATGGATGCAGTTTAGCTCCTGTATTGCGTATGCTGGCACTTCCTGTAAGACTAAACTGAATATTGCCCAAATGTTTTTGTTTACTTTTATGAAATCATACATTCATAGTTCATTGAACTGAATTTGAACTGAATTCGCTCTTGACCCAATTTTAACAATAAAAACATGAAAAAGCCGTTTTTAATTTTGCCTCAAGTTGGCATTGTTTTGCTCTACCTAATAAAATAGAGAATAAATAACGTTATATAAATATACAATATATCTCCAAAATGGTAACTTTACAGGAGAAGGAAAAACATGCTCTACTTTAAGTGTAAGTTGATGGAACCAGATGTTTTTCCAAGTCATTTTGAGCCGTTTCTGTACGTCCATTCTTGATGAAATCTACACACAATGTAAAGAGAAACAGGCATTTTCAAATTATGTTCTTCCAACAGCAGTGATATATATTATCATTACTATAATAATTATTAGAAATCATTATTTAATTAAATATATATATATATTTAATTATATATATTTAATTATATAGATATAAATATTATAATACTATAATATTATTGTATTCTTTATTATATAAAAAAACATCAGCTTTTTATGTATAAAAATGCAGCTTAAAATCCTTCACAATATATTTAAATAAAAAAACTAAACAGTGTAAATAATACAATGAACGGCAACAAAAACAACAACAACAATGATAATAATAATAATAATAATAATATAGTTGAATAGTAATTAAATTAATAAATACAATAGTTATATTCTATTATATATTTATAGCTACTATATGGCTACTTTGTTAGCCGTAAATAAGTTTATGGCTAAATTCAATTTGTCCACAATTCAGTTAAACAGTAATAAATTAGAAATGATTATTTTTTATTCAGTTATTTCTGTGGCATCTAAAGATGTTCTACAGAAAACTAGTGGTCTCTTTAGAAAGTCAATTCTTATTAGAGAGCAAAACGATCAGGTTTTAATCCTAACGGTTCTGAATGGCCTTTTTTAGCATAGAGGCCATCGTGGTTGGTCACCACCAAAACCAGCATATGTTTGTTGTTTTAGATGCAGGTATACTGTTCAACCAGCATGACCATAATGCGTGACCAGCTAAACCAGCACCAAACCAGGACCAGACCAGCATAATTCAGCTTTTATTGCTAATAACCATTAGCAATGCAGGGCAATAAAAACACTGATCAATGATTATGTCTGAAAACGCCTGGAAATACTCATGAGCACTACACTCAAAATGCCTTGTTAGAGAAAACTAATAACACAACATAAATTCATGATAAAAGCCACAATTCCTGATAGTATTTAATAAAAATAATATATTAATATGACATTGTAAGATCTATAGACTTTTCCATTTGTTGTTATGGGTTTAAAATTCATCACCATCTATAGAATATACAATATTTCATTTGATCAACATTAATAATTAAGTAACAGTGCAGGTATGCAGTTTATATATAAATATATAATATAAATGATTTTCTACTGGATCCTCAATGATTTTGTGGATCAGGCTCAGGTTACAGCATGATGTATTCTGTAGGTTTTATAATGCCCTCTGGTGGTCGAACCACAGCATTACAACCCAAGTCAAGTGTTTTTTATTGTCATTCCTCCGTATAACATCTATACATTGGAATGAAATGTAGTTCTTCAGGGCCCAAACACACAACGGCAGCACATCACACAGGACTGCATAAAGAGCAGAGTATACAATAAATACAGCAGACAGTAAATATACAGAGCCATCAATACGCAAGACAAGAAATGCTAGACAAGACAACAATGCAATATTGTGGCGGGAGGCGTGGCCATGCACAGTGACCGTGCAGAGAGGCTCTCGGGAGGCGCTGCGCTCCCAGTGAGGGGAGAGATCTTCGTTCTGGTGTTGTGGATGTTACTAGTACAGCAGTGTTACTGGTGCTATTCTGTGCTGGGCTGTGGGGTAGTCAGTTTTGAGCTGTGTTCCAATGCAGGGGCTGCGTTCTTCAGAGGCTGCATTTGAAGGCCGACTGCATCACAGCGGTGTGACTAGGCCGTCCCATTTCGAAGCCTCCTTCATATGCGGCCGAGAAATGTGTCCTTTTTTCCATGGCAACGAAGAATCCATCGGGTAGATCCTTCTCCAGCCAACATATCCCGAAGTTCACTGTGTGCCGGCAAGGATTCGAGGACATGGCGCGGTCAGCAGAGGAGCGAACGGCGGCTGAGGAGACACTTTAAACACTTTGCGGGAACAGTGGTGCTGTGACGCAAACAGGAAATCCACCATAGAGCAGACTATCTCATTTTGGTTCAGCCTTCACGGGTCTACACAGCCTTCATAGGCCATGTCCTTCAATGGGTGCAACCCCTGAATTGGGACACAGCTTTAAGCCCAGTCCCATTTCACCCCTCACCCCTACCACTCAGCCCTTAGCCCTCTGTTTCGTGCGTTCTTGTCTAGGGGTAGGGTGTCCCAATTCTTGTTCAGATAGAGGGGTAGGGTGAAGTGTTGGGGCTACACAACCCTCCAAACGGAGGTTTGTCAGAGACTCCAAACAGAGAGTTATGAGAAAAAAACAGAAACCGGCCAAGATGGCTGAACAAGAGACCAAAGAAACCCACAAATGTGAGAATTTTCTCTGTTAAAAAATTACGATAACCACTGTATTATCTTAGTTTAATGTCATTTCAGTGTATTTTGGTCCTTTTCTTCATAACAAGCATAATATTTCGGTAGCTAGCTAGCTAACTTCCCCGTTCCACCTTAAATAGTCCAGCAGTTCTGACGCCTGAAGCGCCAGAATGTAACTGCTGCTCCATTTAAGGTGGAATGGAAAAAGTTGAACAAGAATCTGGAGAATATCTGACTTCAGCTTCATATCACTGAAGAATTAGGAGTGGGTGATAATAAATAATTGCCCCCTCTTTGAAGATCATATGATGCCCTAAATGTAACTAAAGCCCAGCAGTGAGGAGCTGAACTTTACCCTCCTCTGCTGTCACTGCAGACTGGCAGGGTCGCCTACAGAGCAGCGCTGGTAGCTGTTAATGAAGTGATGCTCTTTTTATTTGAGGGTCCCATTTCAGAGGGAAGATTTCAACCACTACCCTGTAACTCAGTTCCAAGGGGCAACACTCGAAAACAAGGGGTAGGGGTAAAAAGAAGAAATGGGACTGGGCCTTAGTGTTAGTGCTTAAAGTAAAGAGAAAGCATGTGGCTGGAAGTGACCTGTCTGCGGATCTCCCCTGCTGTCTTTTCAATAAAAGAGCATTGCAGTTCTTCCTCTCACCTAATGGTGGCAGCAGCACTGTAAAATTGCAGTAATGCACCGCATTGCGGTAACGAACTTAGCTAAGTTTAAAAGCCTTTCCTCTCTGACTGACCTTGAATTAGTGACCACATTCAGTCCAGACTGCAGCCGTAAAGCTCAAACTAACACTGAGAGCCGCAGATTTTGATGGAAATTTGAACACGTTTTGATTGAGAGCTGCAGCAAAAGGCTGTAATAAATTTAATATATCTGACAAAACAAAGCTTGTACACATTTTAACATGTCACATATTATATTCTTGAACAAGTAAACTCGAATATGAATATAATTAATACATTATGCATGTTTTATTGCTTCTCTTAAACAGTTAAACTATTTGTTATAAACACCTACCGATCCAAAAACCCTCTTAAAAACAGTGATAGGAAGGTTTCACACAGAAAGCTCCAGTTCTATGCGCTGATATTTTTAAAAGCATAATATTTTGAATTGCTTGTGAAAATTTCAGCCTTAAGTTGTTTTAATATGTTACGACCTTTATGAATAAAGACAGTTTCCTTAGAAGGTTACAAAGCATTTGTATAAATATTACAAAGATTGTATGATTATCACCAAAAAGTGCATTTATTCAGAATCTGGCAACACATTTCTGTGGCACATGAACAGAAATACAAACAGGCGACTGGAATAATGGACTGAACAGCGTCATTAAGATTCAGATTTTGGAGAAATACAGATACACAAGAAACATCAGGAGTATAATAAGGTTGTGGATGAGTTTGTGGTTCACAAGCTAAAAATTCAGTGCAATGCGAATTAAATTCAGTAATGAGCTCTTATACAAAGTCTGTTGTGCATAAACACAGAATATGACTCTTTTAGTGCAGATCATCTGTTGAAGGGGCCCATATCACTGAAAACTCTAGCTAATTTAGCCCCACCCATTCAGCCTACAGCAGTTTAGCCCCGCCCATTCAGCCTACAGCAGTTTAGCCCCACCCATTCAGCCTACAGCAGTTTAGCCCCACCCATTCAGCCTACAGCAGTTTAGCCCCGCCCATTCAGCCTACAGCAGTTTAGCCCCACCCATTCAGCCTAAAGCAGTTTAGCCCCACCCATTCAGCCTACAGCAGTTTAGCCCCGCCCATTCAGCCTACAGCAGTGTAGCCCCACCCATTCCGCCTACAGCAGTTTAGCTCCACCCATCCAGCCTACAGCAGTTTAGCCCCACCCATTCAGCCTACAGCAGTTTAGCTCCACCCATCCAGCCTACAGCAGTTTAGCCCCACCCATTCAGCCTACAGCTGTTTAGCTCCACCCATCCAGCCTACAGCAGTTTAGCCCCACCCATTCAGCCTACAGCAGTTTAGCTCCACCCATCCAGCCTACAGCAGTTTAGCTCCACCCATCCAGCCTACAGCAGTTTAGCTCCACCCATCCAGCCTACAGCAGTTTAGCCCCACCCATTCAGCCTACAGCAGTTTAGCTCCACCCATCCAGCCTACAGCAGTTTAGCTCCACCCATCCAGCCTAGGGATACACAGATGTTGGAAAATCGTCATATAAAAATGAATTATGACTGGAAATTATGAATGGAAAATGGGGAAAAAATAAAATAAAAGAAAACTTGAAGATATGGGCCCTTTAATGTGCAGAAGTTCAGCAATTACTCTTCTCATAAAGTTCTATATGATGTACACAACCCAGATGAGGTAGATGATCCTGTTTGGGAAGAGCAGCTGTGGATATGGGAATGATTTAGAGCGCAATTTTACTTCAAATAATAATTTCTGTGGTTACTTACAAGAACAAAATACTTCAGCATGTTTTTGTCCTTGCAGTACTGCAAAATATACAGAATAAATACAAAATAACTGCTAAATAATGTGGACGTCATAAACCTAAAGATGCAGATGTGGATGAAGGTACAGACAGTAAAGCGCAGAAAGATAATTATTCTGTTTGTACAAAGTCCGTTATTTACACGCCGTGCACGAAACATTTGAGACTCATTTAAGAGAAAATGAAGGAAAGACATGAAGCCAGGAGTTGCGTAAGCGAACGCAGCCCTAACAAGAACAGACTTACAAACAAAAGACTTTCAGCAGAATCAACAAAGAACACATTTCACAAATAATCTCTTACTGGAACAAAGAAAATTCCCAGGAAGTTAAAGACGTTTCTGCTCACGTTTGCCAAGAAACACTAAGGAAGAAAAAGCGTTTTATCTGTGTTATTATCTGTTGTTTTATGAAGACTGTAAAAAGATGGTGATTTACACAGCAGCAATATTTACTGAACAGAATAATAACTGATAGAAATATTATCTACACTGTATCAGCATATTCAGTCTGTTTAATCCCACCATTCAATCAGAAATTAAACAGTCGGTGGTCTTATGATCTTATAAAGTGATATTATATGTTCTATATATTTCATTTGACTGATTCAAACAATCAAAAATGGATTAAAACAGATTTTAAATACAAAGGTACTATGAATTCACCAAAGTGCTTCTAGTTTGAAGGGGAATTCCACCAATTTTTAAATATTTCTCCATAATTAAAGGCTTAAAAGTCATTCAGAGCTGTGTGATGTCTAAAAATCCCATACAGAAAGTTATTATGAATACACTGCCTGATGTATGAAACGATCGTTTTATGATAGTTTTAAGAAGATTCTGGTCTTAAAATCCATTCATGGTGGAGGGATACATGCAAAATAGTTCCTTATTGTTACAGATTCTCCACTATTTTCCATCATCAACATTCCATATAAACTCAGAAGACTCATGTAGGTTCACTGGTGGTTCTGGATAGTAAATAAAATGTCTATATTTGTGTTGTAGTCATGGCGACCCCTGGTTCCTATCACCACCACGGTAAAGACATCTGAACCATTTCAGACCAAACCACTCTGAATCTCTCTGTTTACATCTCTGAACTATGCGGAAAGGTTTGAAAAATGAGTGGACTTCCCCTTTCAGGGTGTAGTATGTGTCCGCTTACGTGTTAGCATGTCTGCTCCCTGATATCACAATAAAAGCCACGCCTCTTCATCGTGTCAGGGCCTGCAGGACAGCTCCTCTGTAGATAGCTTGCTGCTATGTGTGGATGTCCAGCCTTCTGAAAGACTTCGGCTGAACGTTAGCTTCATAACTCGAGCTGTTTGGCTCAGAGCCAGTTTAAGGGGCGTCCGGCTTCCTATTCATCCCACTGTATCAAAACCAGGACTGCAGCACTGGATGATGCCTGCAAGCAGGTCCTCAATGAATGGGGTGAATGGAGCTAAACGGCTACATACTAAAACATGTATCCAGTCATTTATGTGGAAACAGCAACTGATTGGTTAGCATTACTGCTACTGAGCACTGATTGGTTAGCATTACTGCTACTGAGAGCTGATTAATTAGCATTACTGCTACCGAGCACTGATTGGTTAGCATTACTGCTACTGAGTACTGATTAATTAGCATTACTGCTACTGAGAGCTGATTGGTTAGAATTACTGCTACTGAGTGCTGATTGGTTAGTATTACTGCTACTGATTGCTGATTGGTTAGCATTACTGCTACTGAGAACTGATTGGATAGCATTACTGCTACTGAGCACTGATTGGTTAGAATTACTGCTATTGAGTGCTGATTGGTTAGCATTACTGCTACTGATAACTGTTTGGTTAGCATTACTGCTACTGAGCGCTGATTGGTTAGCATTACTGCTACTGAGTGCTGATTGGTTAGACTTACTGCAACTGAGAACTGATTGGTTAGCATTACTGCTACTGAGCGCTGATTGGTTAGCATTACTGCTACTGAGTACTGATTGGTTAGCATTACTGCTACTGAGCGCTGATTGGTTAGCATTACTGCTACTGAGCCATGATAGGTTAGAATTACTGCTACTGAGTGCTGATTAATTAGCATTATGCTACTGAGAACTGTTTGGTTAGAATTGCTGCTACTGAGCGCTGATTGGTTAGCATTACTGCTACTGAGCACTGATTGGTTAGCATTACTGCTACTGATTGCTGATTGGTTAGCATTACTGCTACTGAGCACTGATTAGTTAGAATTACTGCTATTGAGTGCTGATTGGTTAGCATTACTGCTACTGAGAACTGTTTGGTTAGCATTACTGCTACTGAGCGCTGATTGGTTAGCATTACTGCTACTGAGCACTGATTGGTTAGCATTACTGCTACTGAGTGCTGATTGGTTTGTATTACTGCTACTGAGCACTGATTGCTGATTGGTTAGCATTACTGCTACTGAGCGCTGATTGGTTAGCATCACTGATACTGAGCGTTGATTGGTTAGTATTACTGCTACTGATAACTGTTTGGTTAGCATTACTGCTACTGAGTACTAATTTATTAGCATTACTGCTACTGAGCACTGATTGGTTAGCATTACTGCTACTGAGCACTGATTGGTTAGCATTACTGCTACTGAGCACTGATTGGTTGGTGATTTGATGAGATGATTGGCTGAGTAAAGTGGTTTGCGTTCACTGGGTTCATGTATGTGGTCATGAACATACATGAGTTCTAAAGTCCTATAACTGGAGTTCAAAAATATAACAGAGTGTTGAAATCTTTGGTGTTTTCCTGTGTCGAGAATCAAGTTAACTGTTCTGTGTAAAAGTGATTGAGCATTTACAAACCACGATTTTGCACAGAAGCTCTACTGGAACCCATTCATTTTGGACTTGCTCAGGAGCGCCAGGTAAACCCAGATGACTCAGTATAAATTCTCTTGCTCATGTTCCTTTACTTAAAGATAGTTAGCTACCTTGCTAATTCTTTCCAGAAGAGAAAAATGTCAGCATAATTCTTGAGCTCAGATGGGTCTCTGAATCTGTGGGTTGTATGGTTGTTGAATTAAATTAAATTAATTAGACATTAGAATGAGACATATTTATATTTCCCACCATTACTGCATGCACATATTTTTGTATGACATACATTAGCATTCAAAAGCTTGGAATCACATTTGAGAACTATGGAATCACTGTTTTCAATGGAATTCATTTTTTTATGTTATAACTGTATATAAATTGATTTATTATGAAGCTGCCACTGTGCAAGTTCAGAGATTTTAACTAATTTGTTAGAAGCTGAAAAGAAAAATTAAGAAATAATAGAAGTGTAGAGCTGCAGAAGATTCTAAACTGACAGAGAAAGCTGTATATCACAAATGAATTTCTGATAAAATGAACGTCCTGATTTGCTTGTATTTGAAATGTAATGATCAAATCTCTTATCTAATCTAATTACTTTAAATAGATAAGTACAATATATAGTTTATCATTTAATAATATATAAAGAATAAAACATCTTGAAGTATTTTATTTATGAATAAAATAACAGCAATTATTAATATGACAAGTGATTCCAAGCTTTTGAACGCTACAGACTGGCTGGTGATCTTTTGTTTAGTTTCGGTAGACAAAACTTTAGGAAGAATTCTCTGTATGAAGTAGTGCACAAAATACACAAGTGTTTGAATCATTGCAAAGATGGAAGACAGTAATGAAAGAATACATTCATATGAAATTCATCAGTGTGTACATGAAACAGAATGATGAAAATCTGCTGTTTTTTTTTTTTAACTGACATGTAATAAAGTGACAAGAGCAAAAACAAAACCACAAAGAAAAAGAAAACATCAGTACAAAACTGCAAAAACAACATACTATCCATTGTCCTGGCTTTTGTAGGCACAGTGGCCACAAGAGGGCGCTCTTCATCATCTCACACCAGCGTTTCTGGTAGTGTGTCAACACTGTCTGATGATAAGAGCTGCCATACTTGCCAGTTGTCTCGTTGCCAGTCCTGGTATTCGCCAGCTGCAGGGTCAGTAATGTCTGTGCAGATGGACGCTGCCCCCTGGCTGTTGGGAGGGCAACTGTAGGCACTGTGGCGGTACGTTCCTGAAGACTGCAGTAACGTGGGTTGTGTTCTTTTTGGGCCGGGGTACGGAGGAGGAGGTCTGGGTGAGAGTGAGGGGGTAGGCGGGGCCAGTCTTGTCTCCTCCTCCGTTGTACTCCGTAGTTTCCAAGGCGACATTGTCGGGCTGTGCTGTGATTGGTCCAGCGGGCTGTCTCTCACAGGGCTGCTGTAGGCGCGTGTCACTGGTGGGCGTGGTCTATCTTCGGCCTCAGTCGGACAGGTATGTGTTCGACGGATAGGGGTCTTCATGTTGCCATGGTGACTGAGGAGGACTTCTGAGGAGCTAGAGAAGACCGAATCCAGCAGAATTCCATCAGAGCCTAAAACACGGAAAAATAAGTGGAAAATATTAAACACTGGTTTTTAGTACATCTTGAAAGGAAACAGCATATTAAAAAAAAAATAAATGACATTTTCTGTTCAAAAATGGACAAAAGTGCTAGCAAAATTGAGGCTTTAAAATGGCTGCTATGCTAACATGCAAACCCAATTCCAAAATAGTTGGGACAGTATGTGAAATACTAAAAAAACAGTTTTTTAAAACACTGATTAGTAAATTCTGTTTGAACACGATACAAAAACAAAATGTTTTATGTTTTACCTGATTTTAACCTTATGAATTTGGTCAGTTTTTTAAAAATATATATTCAGTGAAAATATGATGTCTGCAAAACATTACCAAAAACCTAGGACAGGAGCATGTTTACCACTGTGTTACATCACCTTTCCATTTAACAATACTTAATAATTGTGAGAGGACTGAAGACGCCAATTGAAGGATCTGAAAGTGTATTTTTTTGCCATTCTTCTGTTGTACAAATCTACACAAGCCGCCGTACAGGGCCTTTGTTGTTGTATTTTAATCTTACTAAGACACACATTTTCAATGGGAGACAATTCTGAACTGTAGGCCGGCCAGTCCAGAACCCGCACTCTCTGATTACGCAGCCATGCTGATGTGGCGTGGTGCTGTTATGTTGAAATAAGCCTTCATGTCCTTGAAAAGTACATGCTGCTCCAATATGTGTTCAGAGTTAGAGGTGCTTTCACAGATGTCTTAGTTACCCACTAATACCCCCCCTCACTATTACAGATCTTGGCTTTTGAACTTTATGCTGGTAACAATCCCGATGGTCATTTTCCTCTTTGGCCTGGAGAACATGATGTCCATTATTTCCATAAACAGTCTGAAAGCCGGACTCGTCAGACCACAAAAGATATTTCCACTGAGCATTAGTCCATTTCAGATGAGCTCAAGCCCAGAGAAGTCGGCGGCGTTTCTGGATATTGTTGGTATATGACTTCTGCTGTTGCATTGATTTATACAGTGATGGATGGTGTTTACTGGCAATAGTTTTTCAACGTTTTCCTGAGCCAATGAGATGATGTCCATAGCAGATGCATGCTGGTGTTTAACGCAGTGCTCTCTGAGGGGTCAAAGGTCACAGGCATTCAGTTTTCTCCACATTACCTAACCCATTTGTTGATATTATGCACTGTAGAGGGGTAAAATACCTAAAATCACTGCAATCACTCACTAAGGAAAGTTATTCTTAAACTTAACCTATAGATATCATACAGTGTTAGATACTACATGATCAAGTCTATTGCAGACACTGAACAACTCCACACACTCTGCGGCAAGTATGTGATGAGGCATGCAGGTAGCAACATGCTAATTGGTGGGGCATTAGCTACATTAGCCTCATAGTTTCAGTGCTAAAACTAAAGAATCAACCTTCAGGCTCCAAATATGTCTTGGCTGATGAATACATTGGAGGTAAAGTAGGGGGGGACTGTGCAAACCTTATTCATTTGCCAAACTACTCCTTTAAGCAACTCACCTGTATGTGTGTGCAGATTCCCATGAAATCCTGACTTTAGTGTAGCGTGCCATGTTCCCCACATATCGGTCTTTTCACAGGCTGCATCTGAAACAAGGAACAGCTTCAGTGTCATAGCTGACAACTAAAACAACAAGTTTCATTAACCAGCGACTCTCTAATGTTAAAAGGGCTGCATCAAGATCTCTATATTCTTTCAAAACAATACATTTTCTATGGGGATTATTTTGCCTCACGCTCTGCTTGTACTGCTCCGCCATGAATAAATGTGCCTTAAAAATATCACTTAGACCAACATTTTCTCAAAATCAGCGTCTCAGTCATCAGGCAGTCAATTCATAACCATTTCATGTAGGAACTTTCTGTGAGGGAGCTTTTAGAGGTGGACGTCTGGTTCCTATCACCACCACTGTGAACAGTTCTGACTAGTTTCTCTAGAATGGAGCGTTTCACACCAAACCACTCTGAACCGCTCTGTTTACATCTTAACCAGTTAATTATACAGGAATTTTTGAATTTTCCCCCTTGCAGAAGCAATCACAAATCTAAAGTCCAATTTTGTGGCATTTCTGACCCTTTCAGCCACCTTATAGTGCTAAATTGGATGTTGCCTGCCCACTCCAGCTCACTGTCTTTGGACTAAAGATACACTTCATTATGCTACACTTGAACATATTTACTTTAAGAGGCTCACCCTTAATATTTAATGTAAAAAACAATATAATTTTTTTCTCTATGTGAAAAAACTTTACTGTCTCTGAGTAAGAACCAATAATTGTACCAGAGCGTGGACCGCATCCGCCGACACCCAACTGAAGGGCTTTTTGATCCCCTTTAAATGTGACCCCCCTCCTTTTTTCTTCTTCTTTTTTCCCCCTTCCTGTCTTTGCAATATATAGAATATATATTCATTCATACCGTTCACACTGTTACTGTGACTTAGCTGATAATGGGTCCTTTTTCTTTTCTTTTTGCTTTGTTCCTCTGCCCTTGTTAGTACTTGGCTGCATGTTATATATGATAAAAATATTACACAGAAATGTGAAAATCTGTCATTTAAACAGGTTGCAATACACTACAAGAAATGTAGAGGGGCGCATTGCTTCTATTGTTTTTGTTGAACCGTAAAAAACATATGTTGCTGTACAGACAGAACTTTGAATGACTGCAGCAACAGAGAGAAGAGCCGTTAGATAAGTTGATTAATCTAATAATAGTCAACGGATTGATCAAATATAGAAATAAGCTTCAGTTGCAGAAAATATACTCAATACAATTCATCATTGCTGTTGTAAGAAAAGCTTGTATCCCTGAAATTGTTTATAAAGTTTATAAGAGAAAGAAAAAATGTACCAACTTTACTCAAATGTGCTTAAATGTATATTAATATTACATAATTTTCTTCCAAATTTGGATTATTTCTGCTGGT
Organism: Colossoma macropomum; assembly: GCF_904425465.1. Lineage (NCBI taxonomy): Eukaryota > Metazoa > Chordata > Actinopteri > Characiformes > Serrasalmidae > Colossoma > Colossoma macropomum. The sequence continues at coordinate 1,443,310 of NW_023494784.1, forward strand.
CCATTTGTCATGAAATGTTCATGCAACGTAAAGAGCAGCTGGTCTTTTCAACAGGTATAAAAATAACAGTAAAAAAGTGGAGTTACGAGGTTTTAATATAAATATTCTGTTAATGCTTTCACATAATATACTAATATAAAATATATTTCCTTTCTATATGCCCAGACTTACCTGTGTGAGTGAGTGGAGGTGGTGTTGGGACTCTGAAGTGTCCAGCAGGGGGCAGTCTCTCTGGACTCTGGACGCCCCCGCCCCCTGCAGACAGCCACTGCGACAGCGTGGGGGAGTTGTTCTCGTATGGAGAAACTTCTCCGCTGGATGCTTTGTTGGAGTCGGTGGAGGAACAGCATTCGCCCAGACTGAACGAGTCCTCCGGCTCCGGCTCCTGCGTGGCTGGACTCCTGCCAAACGTCATTACATCACACCGTTAATCACACAGCCTAATCCGGTTATCTAACAGCAGGTCACACTGTTCTCAGCAGCTTTCTGCTTACATCAAGAATCACTTCAGTAGAGGAGTTCTGCAAAGTAAAGGAAGCGCTGCTGCACTTTTATTAGAACTTACAACCAAATCAGGCAGCACTTTATTGGATAGTCCACTTTGGATGCTTTGTAGATACTTAATTTACTTTTAAGTTACATTCAACTAAATATCTACTAAACTGACCATAATTATCTTTAACTCTAAACCTGCTCTAATCCTCACCCTAACCTTAACCTCAACCCAAAACCTTAAACCCAATCCTCTCCCTGGTCCTAGCCCTGACCCTGGTCCAAGTCCTAACCTCAACCCCACCACTGTTTAAATAGAAAGCAGAAGGAATCATTTCATAGTATGTGTAAATATCTATTTAGGGCTGGTGGGATTACTCATTAAAAATCGTTTAAAAAACTTGACTTGATTCAAACTGATTACTGGATTAGCACTGCTTAAAAAATCATTAAAATGTACAATGTGTGTGAACCTGCTTAGTGAATCAGCTGTGATAAATTAATAGGGTTTCTGATATTTAATACATGAGGGTTTCAAAGCAGTCCTGACTCACTCTGAGTGAGACGTCTTCCTCCTCCTCAGCAGGTAATCCACCACGTCACAGTCCGTTTCCAGTAAACTCAGCAGAACCTCGTGCTGAAGCTCCGCTGGAATCTACAGGAAACATCATCATCAGAATCTAGATAACTGAGCATAACCACAGAATGGCTGCAGCATAACCACAGAGGTAGCTCTACTCAGAGAGCAGCATATATCGGTCTGCTGGTTTGATAAGGTCGGCGCTGCTGGTCCCCCCTCAGACCACCCAGATTACTGTCCTGCATACAAGGTCTGACTGTCTTTAAACCTCAAACAGGTGATTCAGTGGAGGATGTTGTTGCTGACACTGCGCTCGATTGAGAATATTTAAGAAACTAGTTTACAAAGTATAACAAAAGACGGAAAAATAAGCAACTGGACTGCGAGTGGAAAATGAACGGTTGAAAGTGGGATTTTGTCTAATACTCTGCTTAACCACTAGTGGGCCTCCTGGAACACTGAGCAACAAGCCAGTTTCATGCCAGCTTTGCTGTCAGGGTGCATAACCACAGAAATGGGTGTAGTGTAACCACAGAGACAGCTAATGTAACCTCTGAAACAGGTGTAGCATAACTACAGAGATAGATCTAGTATTTCTAGGGAAACAGGTATAGTGTAACCACAAGGATAGCACTAGCATAGCCACAGAGATGGTTCTAGAGTAACCAGAGAAACATGTGTAGTGTAACCACAGAGATAGCACTAGAGTAACCATGAAAACGGCTGTAGCGCAACCACAGAGATAGTTCTAGAGTAACCATGAAAATGGGTGTGGCATAACCACAGAAATAGCTCTAGAGTAACCATAGAAACAGGTGTAGCGTAACCACAGAGATAGCACTAGAGTAACCATGGAAACAGGTGTAGCGTAACCATAGAGATAGCTCTAGAGTAACATAGCTCTAGAGTAACCATAGAAATGGGTGTTGTGTAACCATAGAGATAGCTCTAGAGTAACCATAGAAATGGGTGTAGCATAACCATGGAGATAGCTCTAGAGTAACCATAGCTTGAGTAACCATAGAAATGGGTGTAGTGTAACCATAGAGATAGCTCTAGAGTAACCATAGAAATGGGTGTAGTGTAACCATAGAGATAGCTCTAGAGTAACCATAGCTTGAGTAACCGTAGAAATGGGTGTAGCATAACCATAGAGATAGCTCTAGAGTAACCATAGCTCTAGAGTAACCATAGCTCTAGAGTAACCATAGAAACGGGTGTAGCGTAATCACAGAGATAGCACTAGAGTAACCATGGAAACAGGTGTAGCGTAACCATAGAGATAGCTCTAGAGTATCATAGCTCTAGAGTAACCATAGAAATGGGTGTAGCGTAACCATAGAGATAGCTCTAGACTAACCATAGTTCTAGAGTAACCATAGAAATGGGTGTAGCATAACCATAGAGATAGCTCTAGACTAACCATAGCTCTAGAGTAACCATGAAAACGAGTGTAGCGCAACCACAGAGATAGCTTAACCAGAATGGTTAATAATAATTTTATTTGCACTGAGTTTTAAAAAAACATTGACAGTTCATAAAGTAAAAATAAGGTAAAAAATAAAACATTTTGTTTTTGTACCGTGTTCAAACAGAATTTACTAATTAGTGCTTTCTGTTTTTATTAGGGTGTAGCATGAAGATGGATATGCGTGTTAGGTAACCATGATAATGTCTGCAGCGTAACCATGGAAATAGGTGTAGCATAACCATGGAAATGTGTTTTGTAAACATGGATACGATGGTTTTAATTAATCAGCATGTAATTCTGTTTCCTTTTGAATTTGATTTACCACAGCTAGGCAGTGAGTGTACGCTACCAAAAAGCGTACGCTAATTTATCATAATTCATCACAGTAACAATAACATTTCATTACATCATTCACCCCTAACTCCAGCTTACCATAAAGAGGGACTCATGGGAAGCGATCATGCGCTGAACCACGCTGATGACGGCAGCACTTTCTTCGGCCCGTGCAGAACTTTGAACGCTGAACTCCTTCTCCGAATTCTTCTGTTTGTGCAGCACATTCGGACCAAAGATGGTGGCCAGGTTCAGAGCGGTCATCTTATTACCTGGAACCTGAGAGAAGCAGCATAAGCAACAAACATGAAGAATAAATTAGAGGGATTTATTGATCCAAACGCTGATAAAAATCCCATTCAACCTGTAAACTGTAGCACACAACCCAATTTATATCACAATACCTACATTTAGAGTCAGTTATTCATTCAGCCTAATGAGAAACTGTAGAGCAGACTCAGTTTATATCACAATACCTACATTTAGAGTCGGTTATTCATTCAGCCTAATGAGAAACTGTAGAACAGACTCGGTTTATATCACAATACCTACATTTAGAGTCAGTTAGTCATTCAGCCTAATGAGAAACTGTAGAACAAACTCAGTTTATATCACAATACCTACATTTAGAGTCAGTTAGTCATTCAGCCTAATGAGAAACTGTAGAACAGACTCAGTTTATATCACAATACCTACATTTAGAGTCAGTTATTCATTCAGCCTAATGAGAAACTGTAGAGCAGACTCAGTTTATATCACAGTACTGTATTGTGAGAAACTGTATTGTGAGTCTGTTCTACAGTTTCTCATTAGGCTGAATGAATAACTGACTCTAAATGTAGGTATTGTGATATAAACTGAGTCTGTTCTACAGTTTCTCATTAGGCTGAATGAATAACTGACTCTAAATGTAGGTATTGTGATATAAACTGAGTCTGTTCTACAGTTTCTCATTAGGTTGAATGGGATTTCCTCTATAGAGTTCTGTAAAGCTTGTCCTTAGAAATGTAGCTATTAAAGAATCTATTTGTGGGCGAGGCCTTGAAAACACAGTTGCATGATTTTTATAGTGTTAGTTTTATGGCTGTGTTAACTTAAGTAAGCAAAAGCAAAACTTTTTATTTTTAGAGTACGTTTTTGTAACAGCTCCAGGAAGATGTCAGAATGTTCCCACGGTGTCAGAATTCTAGCTGTAAAACAGAGTTCACACATGTATGTATTGGCCAGCTTGCCTGGTTTCAGCAGGATTAAAGCGGTTTATTAGGTTTTGTTATGACATTTTGACTAACAGCTCTTTAATGAGGCTGAAAATGACCACACTTTGGCTCAGACTCTTTCAGGCAGCACTGTCAGCTCACAGCCTAATGAAAACAGTTTCTCCTTCACTGCAGGAGTGTGATTTATTCGACTGACGCAGCTGTAAAGATTCCAGATTTGGCTATAACCACCATCCAAGCATCTACCCATCTTTCCATCAATCCGCTCCTCTATACTTCTACCTCTCAGTGTGTCTCACCTGCTCCCCCTGGCTGTCGACAGTATCCTCTGTGTGACTGGCTACAGGCTACCGACAAGTTGGGAGTGGAATTTTTTCGAGATACAGTTGGGTTAGGGTGGAATTTTGTAAAGCTACAGTGAGGTTGGGGTGGAATTTTGTGGAGCCACAGTGAGGTTGGGGTGGAATTTTGTGGAGCCACAGTGAGATTGGGGTGGAATTTTGTGGAGCCACAGTGAGGTTGGGGTGGAACTTTGTGGAGCTACAGTGAGGTTGGGGTGGAATTTTGTGGAGCCACAGTGAGGTTGGGGTGGAATTTTGTAAAGCTACAGTGAGGTTGGGGTGGAATTTTGTGGAGCCACAGTGAGATTGGGGTGGAATTTTGTGGAGCCACAGTGAGGTTGGGGTGGAACTTTGTGGAGCTACAGTGAGGTTGGGGTGGAATTTTTTCAAGATACAGTGAGGTTGGAGTGGAACTTTGTGGAGCTATAGTGAGATTGGGGTGGAATTTTGTGGAGCCACAGTGAGGTTGGGGTGGAATTTTGTGGAGCCACAGTGAGGTTGGGGTGGAACTTTGTGGAGCCACAGTGAGATTGGGGTGGAATTTTGTGGAGCCACAGTGAGGTTGGAGTGGAACTTTGTGGAGCTACAGTGAGGTTGGAGTGGAATTTTGTGGAGCTACAGTGAGGTTGGAGTGGAACTTTGTGGAGCTATAGTAAGGTTGGGGTGGAACTTTGTGGAGCTACAGTGAGGTTGGAGTGGAACTTTGTGGAGCTACAGTGAGGTTGGAGTGGAACTTTGTGGAGCTACAGTGAGGTTGGAGTGGAATTTTGTGGAGCTACAGTGAGGTTGGAGTGGAACTTTGTGGAGCTATAGTAAGGTTGGGGTGGAACTTTGTGGAGCTACAGTGAGGTTGGAGTGGAACTTTGTGGAGCTACAGTGAGGTTGGGGTGGAATTTTGTGGAGCTACAGTGAGGTTGGAGTGGAACTTTGTGGAGCTACAGTGAGGTTGGAGTGGAACTTTGTGGAGCTACAGTGAGGTTGGGGTGGAATTTTATGGAGCTACAGTAAGGATGGGGTGGAATTTTGTGGAGCTACAGTGAGGTTGGAGTGGAACTTTGTGGAGCTACAGTGAGGTTGGGGTGGAATTTTGTGGAGCTACAGTGAGGTTGGGGTGGAATTTTATGGAGTTACAGTCGGGTTGGGATGGAAGTTTGTGGAGCTACAGTCAAAATTTTAGCTGTAAAACAGAGTTCACACATGTATGTATTGGCCAGCTTGCCTGGTTTCAGCAGGATTAAAGCGGTTTATTAGGTTTTGTTATGACATTTTGACTAACAGCTCTTTAATGAGGCTGAAAATGACCACACTTTGGCTCAGACTCTTTCAGGCAGCACTGTCAGCTCACAGCCTAATGAAAACAGTTTCTCCTTCACTGCAGGAGTGTGATTTATTCGACTGATGCAGCTGTAAAGTTTCCAGATTTGGCTATAACCACCATCCAAGCATCTACCCATCTTTCCATCAATCCGCTCCTCTATGCTTCTACCTCTCAGTGTGTCTCACCTGCTCCCCCTGGCTGTTGACGGTATCCGCTGCGTGATTGGCTACAGTGGACAGGAAGTGGAGAAGGCGCTGCAGTGTGTCGCTGTTGCAGGCAGGAAGCAGGCAGATGAGCAGCTGCAGGACAGAGTTCTGCTCCGAGACGTCCAGCGCTGGAAAAGTACGCAGAGTCATAGATACAGGTCAGCATCTCCTGAGACGCCATTTTCTGCTGATTGTATTCATCTCAAAGGGAAAAGAACAGACAGGTACAAACTACAGTACCGAGGCGTATTCAGTTACTAACACAAGGCACCAGTTGTGACTGTAATTTTGTCAGTTTAGTCAGGTTGGGGTGGAAGTTTGTTGGGCTACAATCAGGTTCAGACAGAATTTTCTCACAATATAGTCAGACTGGGATGGATTTATTAAACTACAGTTGGGTTGGGAGTGGAATTTTGAGGAGCTTCAGTCAGGTTGGGATGGAAGTTTGTTGGGCTACAGTCGGACTAGGGTGGCATTTTGTGGAGCTACAGTTGAATTGGGATGAAACTGTGTCATATTACATTCGGATTCAGACAGAATTTCCTCGGAATACAGTCAGATTGGGATGGAATTTTATTAAACTACAGTCAGGTTGGGGTGGAATTTTGTGGAACTACAGTCAGGTTGGGAACGGAATTTTGTGAGGCTACAGTAAGGTTGGAATGGAAGTTTGTTGGGCTACAGTCAGACTGGGGTGGCATTTTGTATAGTTGGGTTGGGATGGAATTTGTCAAGATACAGTGGGGTTGGGATGGAATTTTGTTGTGCTTCAAACAGAAATTTAATGGTCTAGAGTTGGATTGGGAGAAAGCTTTCTCAGGCTGCAGTCAGCATTAGAGTCAGGTTGGGACAGAATTCTGTCCAGTTACGGAGAGGTTTGGATGAATTTGGTGCTGTGGTTCAGTCAGACTCGGGTAAAATGTTCTCAGGATATATTTGGGTTTGCTTAAAATTTCAGGCCCAATTAAAGCCTAATAAATCTGTCCACCATGTATTGCTCTCACATGTGCAGTTGATAAAGGCTGTGTAGAGCTCTCTGGTCAGCAGAGGGTCAGGCATGTCCCTGAGGAACTCTTTCAGCAGGGCAGCTACGTCATGGACACTGTGTTCTGGTCCCAGAGTCACATCCACGCCCTGATCAAACTCCTCACACAGCTACACACAAACACAGCCATGAACAACAGCTATAAATGCTTGACTTCCAAGGAGAAATTATTGCCGGCAGCAATCTCACCTGTCGGACTCTCTTCTTGGAGCTTCCAACTCGAAAAATCCCAACAGTCTGCAGACCTGAATCAGACACAGAGCAGTTATCACTGTCTAGCCCAAACCCAGATGTTCTCCACAGGTTCAGAAAAAGCAGGTCCATAAATACACTTCACTTTGTCCTCCCGCAGTAAAATGAGGCCGGGATGCTAACGGCCTGCTAATGACCTAATCCCTGCAGGTTTATTAGGAAAGGTACCGTATTTCTCCAGATGTTGGCAGCAGAGCTCCAGCACGCGTGGAACCTGTCTGTAGATGGGGTTCAGGCTCAGCTTCTTATCTCTCTTCTTGTCTTTCTTATCGAGCGACTCTGCAGGCAGAGACAGCTGCAGCGCCTCCAGCAGGCGAGACTGACCGTCATCCAGGTCTGTGATGCTGTCCACAGACATGCCGCCCTGTAGGTGGAAAGGCAGTCAGAACATTACCGACTTTTTAAAGGACCAAGAAATATCTCGCCTTCTTTGATCTGAGATCATTACAATAATCACACCAAAAATGCCAACCAATAAAGACTCAAACTGAGCCCAATTTTACACACAAAAAACGCGTATCATGTTTTTCTGCATTGTATGGATGCAATAAATATCAGGCTGATCCATTAGACCTCATTTGTCCTGGTTGTAGTCCAAAATAAAAGTGCATCATGATGGTGGCAGAAGAGCTCATGTTGTTTGTGGAAGAGCATTAAAAATGTAGGTGTGTTCAACATTCCATAAGGAAAAAGAATATATTCCAAATGTATTTTTTGCAATGTATGAAAATGGCAAAAAAATGTATTTGATAAATATATTTGTAAAATGTAAATTTCTAGTTATGTTTATACTCATTGTGTTGTAACTACCTCATACCACTCAGTGCAACACCTGCTCTCATGTACACACAACAAAACTGTCTTATATGCTTCTGTAAATATGCAATAGATATACTTTATTTCTACTCTCTCATACTTTAACATATGGCTTATTTTTTATTTCTGCCTAATTTATGTACGTTTATGTGCAATTATATGTGTCGCTACTGTAGCACTGCAATTTCTGTTCAGGACCAAGAAAGTTCTGTCTGTCTGTCTATCTATCTATCAGTCTGTCTGTCTGTCTGTCTGTCTATCTATCTATCTATCTGTCTGTCTGTCTGTCTGTCTATCTCTCTGCCTGTCCATCTATCTATCTATCTATCTATCTATCTATCTATCTATCTATCTATCTGTCTGTCTGTCTGTCTGTCTATCTCTCTGCCTGTCTATCTATCTATCTATCTATCTATCTATCTGTCTGTCTGTCTGTCTGTCTATCTCTCTGCCTGTCTATCTATCTATCTATCTATCTATCTATCTATCTATCTATCTGTCTGTCTGTCTGTCTGTCTGTCTGTCTGTCTGCCTGTCTGTCTGTCTAAGGGCCGTATCAATTAGCACTGTACATCACATTGCTAAAAACAGCAACAGCTGCATTGAAGCTTGGATTTTTTCTGTACTTTAGTCCATGTTTACAGGTCACAGTGTAAAACAGCTTCAGAAACCACATAATCACGTCTATTAGAGGTAACAGTTCAACACTGTTTGATGTGGGCAGTTAGCACCTCGCTAATTGGTGCTGTATGAGCTTACTTGTTAGCTACACTAGCATCCAGTCTGTAATGGAAGCGAACTTCAGACACCAAGCTTGTCTTGGCTGATCGACTCCATTTAAGGAAGCTTGTGCTCAGCACAGCTTGTATACATTGTATTTTTGGCTGATTTATTTATGCAGTGCATCTAATCTCAGCAGATAATAAGAAATGATCACTACAAGCACTGACCCGTCTGCGAGAGCGGGCTACGGCCTCTGGGCTGACGGGGGACGCGGGTTCGTTGTTGGTCTCGGAGGCGGAGCTGAGGGAGGAGTTGCTGCTGTAGAAGTGTCTGTGACTGGCTCTCTGTCCGGTCAAGTGCAGGAGGAACGAGGCCAAATTGGCTGTCGAATCGCGCTGGTCCTCTCGTGCGTCCTGCCGCAGCTTGAGCCAGCGATCGTTAGCGATGACCTGCTGCAGCGGCACACCGAACGCCTGCGGCACATACTCTGAGAGAGAGAGTGAGACAGAACAGGTTTATCCTCCAAATGTTTTATGACTTTCCTTAGGCTACTAAAATGTGCCTCCACACAACATTAAAGGTGCATCTACTTGCACTGCGTTGCTCCTGTATAGTCAGGCTAAATGTTAGCGCTTAGGCCTGTTTCACACATACAGCCTCTGAGAGATCTGGAAGAGTGACTTCTACACCTCACACACATTTATCATTCACATCTCATTGCTTTTATGACAAAAATCTCATATCTCCAAAATGGCAACATTACAGGAGAAGGAACAACATCGTCAGCTCTGGTGAGAAGCTAATGGAACAAAGTAACAAATGGCACCAAACATTTGGGTGGTGGATCATTCTCAGCACTGCAGTAACACTGACGTGGTGGTGGTGTGTTAGTGTGTGTTGTGCTGGTCTGAGTGGATCAGACACAGCAGTGCTGCTGGAGTGTTTAAACACCGTGTCAACTCAATGTCCACTCTATTAGACACTCCTACCTTGTCAGTCCACCTTGTAGATGTAAAGTCAGAGACGATAGCTCATCTGCTGCTGCACAGTTTGTGCTGGTCATCCTCTAGTCCTTCATCAGTGGTCACAGGACGCTGCCCACAGGAGGCTGTTGGCTGGATATTTTTGGTTGGTGGACTATTCTCAGTCCAGCAGCGACACTGAGGTATTTAAAAACTCCAGCAGCACTGCTGTGTCTGATCCACTCAGTAAGTGGAGCTGATAAAATAGACAATGAGCGTAGAAACAAGCAGGTGGTCATAATGTTGTGCCTGATCGGTGTATTCTTTTTCCATATGGGTTGCCAGGCCATGACGTGAGACAACACGATTTAATAGCAGACGTCTGCCGGTGTCTGTTTACAGCAGAAAGGTTTGGCATGAACTTTAAACAGCCGTATCCATCAGCGGTGACAGCAGAGCACAGAGCGTTACATGGTTGGGAACAAATGAGACACAAAAATTTGTTTTTTTTTTAATAAAATTGTCAGATAAATCAAACTATCTGTGCAGCACGGACGTAATGGAGGAGAACGCAAACATCCCTCTGATGTTTACTGACGAACGTGAGCGCAGCTGTCAACCCATACAGTTTACTTGCTATTACACTGTAGATTTGGAAATACACAGCTGTGGAATATCGTATGGAAAACTGGGAACCTAGTCAATCTGGGGAACTCCAGCCAATAATTCAGTATATACTAATTTGTTTTTCACTTTCTGACTTGCTGGCGTAAACAGTAATCTGATCAGACAGTGTGGGGTGGTGGGGGTGGTGGGGGTGTGATCATGCTGGTTTGTGTGGAATTCCTCTGTGGGGCGCAGACAAAACACGTCACCTCAGACGAGAAAGAGCCAAAACATCAGAGTGTCGTCGTTCTGTCTGATTGCAGGAGAACATCTAATGTGTCACGTCTGATGACTAATTTACTTAAAAATGCTTTAACGACTTTTATTCTGTCAGCTCATCGCAGAACACAGCCTGACTCTCTCTCTACTGTCTCTCTCTCTTTCCTTTTTTTCTCTCTACTGTCTCTCTGCTCTTTTTCTCTCTACTGTCTCTCTCTCTGCCCTTTTTCTCTCTACTGTCTTTCTCTCTCGACTGTCTCTCCCTCTGCTCTCTCTCTCTACTGTCTTTCTCACTGCACTTTCACTCTACTCTCTCTCTCTCTCTGTTCTTTCTCTCTCTACTCTCTCTCTCTGCTTTTTCTCTCTACTGTATCTCTCTCTGTTCTTTCTCTCTCTACTCTCTCTCTGCTTTTTCTCTCTAGTGTCTCTCTGCTCTTTCCCTCTCTACCGTCTCTCTCTCTGCTCATTCTCTCTACTGTCTCTCTCTCTGCTCTTTCTCTCTACTATCTCTCTGAGCTCTTTCTCTCTCTATTGTCTCTCTGCTCTTTCTTTCTCTACTGTCTCTCTCTGCTCTCTCTCTCTCTACCTCTGCTCTTTCTCTCTCTCTGCTCTCTCTCTCTACCTCTGCTCTTTCTCTCTCTACTGTCTCTCGCTCTCTGTGTTCTCTCACTCTGCTGTCTCTCTTTCTGCTCTTTCTTTTTCTCTACTGTCTCTTTCTCTCCCCTCTCTATAATGTGTTGTATACAGAACCTTGTTGAAAAGGGTTCTATAGAACACCAAAAAGAGTTTTTCTATTATATACATGCTTGACATCATAACAATAGCTGTATAGAACCATGTACAGCACATTCTCCATCAATCTGAAGAACTATTTCAGGATGCAGCCCCTACGTTTGTATGTGTATTTAACTGTGAGAGTCTGTTTAGCTGTTTAACTACATGTGTCAGTGAATGTATTCAGTTTAAAGGCTGTGAAGGTAAGAGTTACGGTCTGTCTACGCTGACCCCTGTGTATGATGACACTGGCCACACCCTCTTTAGCTCTAGTGTGTGTCTGTTCTGCCAAATCACAAAGAGGAAAAGCACTTCACCCCTAAACTCTATCGAATTTCTGCAGATACAGTAACATGGAAAAAATGTCACCTTGCAGTCTTTAATTTGACATATTGCAGCTTACAGTATGATCTGCTGTTTACAAAACACACGGCTGAACACTCAATACGGGCGAATATTTCCATGAGATGTGGCACTTTTTTGCCTGATCAACTAGTTCAGAGCAGAGAAGACAGGAAAAGAGAGTCTGAGCTGGTCTGATTCACTGTTAACACTGGCTTCCAGTCAACGTCTGCACTGACTACAAGGTCTTAAAAGGGAATTACACTGTTTCTAAATTTCTGAGTAAGATGTAAACAGAGTCATTCAAGTGGTTTGGTGTGAAACGCTCTGTTCTAGAGAAACTTACAGAGTCAGAACTGTTCACAGTGGTGGTGATAGGAACCAGACGTCCTCTAAAACCAGACCTCTAAAAGCTCCCTCACAGAAAGTTACTACATGAAATGGTTATGAATTCACTGCCTGATGACTGAGACACTGATTTTGAGAAAATGTTGGTCTAAGTGATATTTTTAAGGCACATTTATTCATGGCGGAGCAGTACAAGCAGAGCGTGAGGCAAAATAATCCCCATAGAAAATGTATTGTATTGAAAGAATATAGAAATCTTGATGCAGCCCTTTTAACATTCACTGTGTGATGACTGAGACACTGTTTTATCATAGTTCTGAGATCAAATTTGGCACAAAATAGTTTATTTATTTATTTATTCATGGTGGAGGGATTACGGAGCCCCTGAAGGGACGTGGTGTATTTGTTTTTTAGGTAAAAATCTGGTGCGTACCAGGTGAGCACCAAGTATTATGTGGTGAGCACCCGATGCTATGTGATGAGACTAACCAGTTAGAACCTACACGATCTTACTGAAGTTTATATGGAGTTTGATAAGGAAAATCTGATATATGTGTTGTATGTATGTATGTATGTATGTATGTGTAGTATATATTATATATATATAGCTGATGTATCCTGCCTTCACGCCAATGACACTGGATAGGGCTCCAGCACCCCCCCACGACCCAGAGAGGATAAGCAGTTTAGATGCTGTATTATAGTATGTATGTATGTATATATATATATATATATATATATGTATAATGATGTATATATATGCTGCATGCCGATACGATAGTGTATGCATAGATATTGTCTACATATAATATTATTATATCATATATATATGCATATATACATATATGCATATATACATACATACATATATACATACATACATACATATACATATATTCAGATTTTCCATTATAACTCCATATAAACTCAGAAGACTCGTGTAGGTTCACTGGTGGTTCTGGATAGTAAATGTCTATATTTGTGTTGTAGTCATGGCGACCCCTGGTTCCTATCACCACCACTGTAAAGACGTCTGAACCATTTCACACCAAACCACTCTGGAATCTCTCTGTTCACATATCAGTTTTGAAGAATTCAGTGGGATTCTTCATTTAAAGCTCTTGGTGGCCGTGCTCTGGCTCAGCTGAGGGGTCTTACTGCAAACTGTGAGGGTCTCTTACAGCTCAGTCATTTCTAATGCAGCTCCTAAAATCTATAACAGCATTAAAAAAATATTAGGAATGCAAGCTGATTGGTTTATTCAAATGAATATTAAAAACATATTTGTTTAAACTAAAACATGCCTAGAGGTTCTGTGGCTCTTGTTCTCCTGTTTGTAACTGTGCTATTATTTTCATTTGGAGTTTGTATATTTCCAGTGTTTAGTGACATTCCTGCATGAAGCGCTTTGAGATTTGGTAACTAAAATGAAAAATGCTGTATATTTAGAAATATGTTATTATCATATCAGTGCCAGAACAATTCCAGATTTCCAGATTGGAAGCATCTGATTGGTCGCCGTGCTGCTTACACACTGGAGGACCTCTGTGATTGGTCAGAGCAAATATTTCCAAATAAAATTAGGAATGCTTGAATAAACAGAAGGCCATTACTGCAGAGTCTAGAAGTATAATTCTGCAGTACATTTTAATCTAGATTAGCCTAATAGTCCTGAGTTTCAGTCTTTAGTGAACACTAAATACCAAATACCTTTATCCTTCTTTTCTTTTCCCAGATAATCCAGCTTCTTCCTCAGTGACTTCTTCCTTTTCTGCCCATCTGAAAGAAAATTACAAATTACACATCATTTCAAATCTGGATCGTCACAGAGTAAACAGTGTGTAAACCAAGACCAGCAGCTTGTTAAGACATTTCCCTCATGAGAACAAGACCAAAGGCAGGGCTAACTAGCTCCATATGTTGTGCAAATCATTTCATTAGGACTTTGAAGGGCTCATATCCTGTATTTGTCTTGTATATTAAGTACAGATTTATGTACCAAAAGCAGTTTTAATTGATTTTTACATCACTATTTTCCAATCTCTCTTTATACCTTAGAATTACAAGAAAAAACAATCTGTTTTTGTTACTGTGCCTGACTGATATATGTAAATGAGCTATGTTCTGATTGGCTGCCCTGTATTGTGCCTTCTCTGGGCAGTCTAGGCCAAAACACTCTTCTTCAGCATGAATTGGTGGAGCTAAACCACTGTAAGTTGAATAGGTGGGGCTAAACTGCTGTAGGCTGAATGGGCGGGGCTAAACTGCTGTAGGCTGAATGGGTGGAGCTAAACTGCTGTAGGCTGAATGAGTGGAGCTAAACTGCTGTAGGTTGAATGGGTGGGGCTAAACTGCTGTAGGCTGAATGGGCGGGACTAAACAACTCCAGGCTGAATGGGTGGGGCAAAACAGCTGTAGGCTGAATGGGTGGGGCTAAACTGCTGTAGGCTGAATGGGCGGGACTAAACAACTCCAGGCTGAATGGGTGGGGCTAAACAGCTGTAGGCTGAATGGGCGGGGTTAAACTGCTGTAGGCTGAATGGGTGGGGCTAAACAGCTGTAGGCTGAATGGTGGGGCTAAACTGCTGTGGGCTGAATGGGCGGGGCTAAACAGCTGTAGGCTAAATGGGTGGGGCTAAACTGCTGTAGGCTGAATGAGTGGAGCTAAACTGCTGAGGTTGAATGGGCGGGGCTAAACTGCTGTAGGCTGAATGGGCGGGACTAAACAACTCCAGGCTGAATGGGTGGGGCTAAACTGCTGTAGGCTGAATGGGTGGGGCTAAACTGCTGTAGGCTGAATGGGCGGGACTAAACAACTCCAGGCTGAATGGGTGGGGCTAAACAGCTGTAGGCTGAATGAGCAGGGCTAAACTGCTGTGGGCTGAATGGGCGGGGTTAAAACTGCTGTAGGCTGAATGGGTGGGGCTAAACAGCTGTAGGCTGAATGGTGGGGCTAAACTGCTGTGGGCTGAATGGGCGGGGCTAAACAGCTGTAGGCTAAATGGGTGGGGCTAAACTGCTGTAGGCTGAATTGGTGGGGAGCTAAACTGCTGTAGGCTGAATGGGCGGGGCTAAACTGCTGTAGGCTGAATGGGTGGGGCTAAACAGCTGTAGGCTGAATGGTGGGGCTAAACTGCTGTGGGCTGAATGGGCGGGGCTAAACAGCTGTAGGCTAAATGGGTGGGGCTAAACTGCTGTAGGCTGAATGAGTGGAGCTAAACTGCTGTAGGTTGAATGGGCGGGGCTAAACTGCTGTAGGCTGAATGGGCGGGACTAAACAACTCCAGGCTGAATGGGTGGGGCTAAACTGCTGTAGGCTGAATGGGTGGGGCTAAACTGCTGTAGGCTGAATGGGCGGGACTAAACAACTCCAGGCTGAATGGGTGGGGCTAAACAGCTGTAGGCTGAATGAGCAGGGCTAAACTGCTGTGGGCTGAATGGGCGGGGTTAAACTGCTGTAGGCTGAATGGGTGGGGCTAAACAGCTGTAGGCTGAATGGTGGGGCTAAACTGCTGTGGGCTGAATGGGCGGGGCTAAACAGCTGTAGGCTAAATGGGTGGGGCTAAACTGCTGTAGGCTGAATTGGTGGGGCTAAACTGCTGTAGCTGAATGGGCGGGGCTAAACAGCTGTAGGCTGAATGGGTGGGGCTAAACAGCTGTAGGCTGAATGGTGGAGCTAAACTGCTGTAGGCTGAATGGGCGGGGCTAAACAGCTGTAGGCTGAATGGTGGGGCTAAACAGCTGTAGGCTGAATGGGTGGGGCTAAACAGCTGTAGGCTGAATGGTGGGGCTAAACAGCTGTAGGCTGAATCGTGGGGCTAAACAGCTGTAGGCTGAATGGGTGGGGCTAAACAGCTGTAGGCTGAATGGTGGAGCTAAACAGCTGTAGGCTGAATGGTGGGGCTAAACAGCTGTAGGCTGAATGGGTGGGGCTAAACAGCTGTAGGCTGAATGGGCGGAGCTAAACAGCTGTAGGCTGAATGGGTGGAGCTAAACAGCTGTAGGCTGAATGGTGGGGCTAAACAGCTGTAGGCTGAATGGTGGGGCTAAACAGCTGTAGGCTGAATGGGTGGGGCTAAACAGCTGTAGGCTGAATGGGTGGGGCTAAACAGCTGTAGGCTGAATGGGTGGGGCTAAACAGCTGTAGGCTGAATGCGTTGGGCTAAACAGCTGTAGGCTGAATGCGTTGGGCTAAACTGCTGTAGGCTGAATGGGCGGGGCTAAACAGCTGTAGGCTGAATGCGTTGGGCTAAACAGCTGTAGGCTGAATGCGTTGGGCTAAACTGCTGTAGGCTGAATGGGCGGGGCTAAACAGCTGTAGGCTGAATGGGCGGGATGAAACCGATGTAGGTTTTCCACAGTACAGTTCCTCTTATATCATAGATCCAGCAGAATCTGATGTTTCCTTAGTGAGACTGTTGCCTGTTGCGTATGTGACGACTGCTCAGAAGAGCCGTTGCTGAAAGGACATGATGTTATGCTGAAAGCTTGTGCAGACACATACTGAGCCTGCACTCTGTACTCGCACTGCAGAACACGGTGCCAAACCCGTTCCTGCTCTTCCTGCGGGGTTTGAAGAGGGTTAAGCTGGCTTTTCACTATGAAACTTTGATGCAACTTTAATTGCTCGAAACTTACATGAAAATAAATTTCACTTGAGTTGCATAATATAAAGTTTCCTGTTTCCTTCCTTGAAATTCACCCACAACAGCTGCAAACATCTCAACCATTTCAAGTTTCATGAAACAGCTAATCAGAATGCTGATAATGTACCATGTAATTATTATCATGGGCCAAAAAATATATTTGTTAAATATATATTTTAAAATTCATTTATTAGTATTAGTTATTCTCTGTGTTCAGTTGAGTGTAATGAAGGTTCCAGATGTAACTAAACGTTCTTCTGTGATCTGCACTGTACTTTACATTAACCATGTCCGTCTGCAGTCAGACTCTCACACACAATGTATTTCACATAAACAAGATATCAGATCATAACTGCATTTTTACAGAGTATCAATACCCACAACACTCGCTTCTGTCCTGTTAAAGGATCATTAGATCAGATTTAAAATGAAGATACTGGAACACAAATTCATTTCTAAAGGTATCAGACAGTGAAGAGCATCAGACAGGATTCTGGATATTTTCATACATTTTCAGATGGATTTGATAAACACATTTACATACAGTTATTATTGGTGGGCTCATTATTATTTTGGGAATGTATTTCAACATGGACTGCAATGTATACAAAATACATGTCCATATATATTTCTTCCATATGGGATATTTAGCACAATTAGCATGCTAAATGCTAACTCTGTCACAAACACAGAGACCCAGAGATCTTCTATATCATCTCTCACACTTCACTCCTGGCACTCATCCCACCCTACCAGCTAATAACATTCAAATACAACATTATATATATATACATATATATATATATATGTGTGTGTGTGTGTGCGTGTGTGTGTGTGTGTGTGTATATATATCGCGGTCAGAAGAAAACCTTGCATCTCCATTTTTGTTGTTTTCAGTTTTTGACATAATTTGAAAATACCTGTTACTCTTTACACTGTGTGTAAATTTCATGAAGAATGGATCAAAAGAAACAGCCAAAAACTCTGGTTCCTTTGACTTACATTTCAAGTAAAGTATGTTTTTCCTTCTCCTGAAAAGTTAAAGGAGATAGATTTTTTTTCTTCTTTGTTTTGGTTGGTGGAGGTGTCCACTACCTTGAAAACTAAGTGAGCTACTTCAGATGAAGTGGACTAGACAGGGGGAGGTGATCGAGGGTCTGCTGCGTTTTCATTTCCATTTGAAACGTGACTGAAACATCCCTGACTCAGCCATCCAGCTAAAGTGGCTGAAGTAAACGTGGTTTGCGCTGTTTGTATGTTGCGTTATCTGCGCTTATTTGGGGCAGTTCTGACAAAACTCATATCTGAGGATGAATTTCGATTGGAGTACCAGATGAGCCGCTCACTGCTATTTGTTTTATTATAGTTTACGAAAGGTGTCCAGTTTTCTGAAATGAAAACATTTCCAGTTCGTGGTCATTATGTCGCTAAACGCCCCAATGTTTCTATCTTTGCCGTTTTGGTTTCTTGTATTTTTACCATGGTAACTGTTGTACTGTAATAAACTATGGCGAAGGCTGTAGTTATTTGACCAATGCATTCCAAATGTATTCTTTCTCTAAACCTCTTTGTATGTACAATCACTGCCAACCAACATCTCTGAGGCTACATGAACTGTCCAGTTCTGTTCAGTTCTGCTGTCCAATGCTGAAAGCCAACAGCAGGCCTCACATTTCTGACTCATACTGTGTTGACTCATTCTGTTATTCACTGCCTGCTGGCTTCAGTGTGTTTGGAACGATAGTTATAAATAAGTTTGATGTTTCACTCCAAATTAGGGCAGTTATCATCGATTATATTAGTAATTATACTAATCAAAATATCCTAGATACTGCATACAAGTAATCATATAGCTGCACTTTATAACAGAAATATTTAAGCCCATAATTCATATTCATAATAAATATTAATTATACAAAGCGTTCTTTAATCGTTCAGGATTCTACATAGAACTTTTACGAAAGAACCCTTGGAGCACCATCTTTTTTATTTTTCCTAGATTCTTATTTTATTTTATAGATTATATTTTATGATTTGTGCATAGAACATTATACAGATTTTTCTTTTATATATATACATATATATATATATATATATATATACTCTTCTTGGGCTACGTGGCCTTTAGTACTAGCAGCACAAAGCTATCAAAGATGAAGCTCCATCAGGAAGTGCTAAAATAGGCCCAGTGTGACAAATCCCATGACCGATGAGTCGGAGGGAAATTTGCATAAAGTGAATTAACCGTCTGACCGCTGTTTGTTACGGACAGAATGGGATTGCTTTTGGCTTAGCATGTGTTAGCTCACTGTCTGTGTACTGTTTTAAAGCATTTAACTACATATCTAAAGGCTCAGTCACCGAATTGTTTGCCAGTGAATTTCTATGAGTGAGTTTTGTGAAGTCTGACATGCCAATTTGCATCTTTGACCAATAGCGCTATGGTTTGAATGCAGTGACCTCATATGATAGAGGCAAATAAAGGGAAACGCTAATGTTAGCAGTGTTTAATCACAAACCTTGAAACATTTCTTCCCCACTGACTATGAATGAACACAGAAAGAGAGATTATATGATATGATATGATCTCTGTATTATTATCTTTACTTTTGTGTTTTTACTGTTTCTGGTAGGGGAGTTAGCCAGATTGCTAACTGCAATGCTAGCTCCTAGCCTAACTGCAGCTGCACGCAAGTCATCCTGCCGTGACCATCCGCACAAACCATCTACACTTTGTTTTTGCAACAGATCAGTATGCAGCACTATACTCTCGAGAGTATATATTTATCAGATATCATTTTGTTCACATTTGTGTTGTTACAGTTTCTATCGCACCAACATGAAGAATTTTTTCCGTCGCTAATCTTCCCGTCCAGACTCGCTCATGCCCATATCACAAAGAGACACGAACTGCAAATGTCTGGTGTAACTGCAGCTTTATTTGACCAATGTATTCCACATTTATTCTTTCTCTAAACCTCTTTGTATCTACATTCACTGCCAACCAACATCTCTGAGGCTACATGAACTGTCCAGTTCTGCTGTCCAATGCTGAAAGGCAACAGCAGGCCTCACATTTCTGACTCATACTGTGTTGACTCATTCAGTTATTCACTGCCTGCTGACTTCAGTGTGTTTGGAATGATAGTTATAAATAAGCTTGATGTTTCACTCCAAATTAGGGCAGTTATCATCGATTATATTAGTAATTATACTAATCAAAATATCAAAGTACTGCATATGAGTAATCATATAGCTGCAATTTATAACAGAAATATGTAATTTTACTTCATGTATATGAAATATGTAGCAAACATACATGCAGCCCTTAGATCCTGCTGGTGTGGGTTTCCTCTCTTTCAATGACACATACAATGGTGCTAATAGCTCCCCCTTGTGGAGAATTTGCAGACTGCTAAATACAGTTTTATAATGACTTCCTTTGTTTAGCGTTCAAATTGCAATGTAATCAGTATAGAAGAACATAAATTGAAACTGATGAAATATTTTTAATTGAATAATTGATTTTAGTCATGTATTTACGAGAGCCCTACTCCAAATGAAGATTTCAGAAAAATATTTAGTACGTCAGTGATGGATGTTTGAAATGCAGGATATTGTTGCTGTTGGAATAACTCTGTATCTTTAAAATGGTAACTTTTCATGAGAAAGGGAAAAAACATGTAATTTAAAGTAAGGAATAATTTTGGGCACTTCTATTGGTTCATTCTTCATGAAATTTCCATACAATGTAAAGACCAGCTGTGTTTTCAAATGATGCCCAAAAATGGAGACGAAAGTCTTTGATCCAACAGAGATGATAAAAATGTAAATTTCAAAGAAAATCTGATATAACTGACAGAATTATGTAATAATAATAAAAATAACAGTAGTAGTAGTAATAGTAGTATTAGTATTAATATTGTTATTAATGTGACCATCTCACTCCCCAGTCTATACATGGACACCAAACCACTAAAACAATAAATTTTTAACACTTTGTTTTTGTGATGTCACAAAAACCCAACACGTTTATCCACATACAGAGGTTTTACTCTGCCCACTTATTGTTTAACGTATAAGGAGTGTTTCAGCCTGAACTGCTTTTTCAATGAGGCAGCCAATCAGAGCAGAGCTCATTTACATATATCAGTCTTAAATGCACCGTAACAAAACAGCCTGTTTAATTGTGAAGGATAAAGAGAGGTTGGTTATAGTTATAGTTAACGTTATAGTGGAGCTCAGTGACAACAATAACATGCGAGAGAAATGTGTGATATGGGCCCTTTAATGATTAATAATTAATAATAACCTTTAGGGATGGTGATGTGGCAGCTCAGGTTGTAGTCCTGCAGCAGGCGGATGAAGGCCACTTCCTGCAGACGGACTCTCTCCAGCTCCGACAGGCTCTGCAGAGGAACAGCCTTCAGCTGAAAACAGCGACCGCAGACGCTCCTCCACGCAAAATCACCCTGATACACACACACACACAGAAAATGATCACACAATCAAACTTCAAATATTTGGGGACACCAACTAGCACACATGCTTATATACGGTATATAGTACAGTATATAGTGAGCTATCGTCTCTGACTTTACATCTACAAGGTGGACCAACAAGGTAGGAGTGTCTATTAGAGTGGACAGTGAGTGGACAAAACTCCAGCAGCACTGCTGTGTCTGATCCACTCGTACCAGCACAACACACGCTAACACACCACCATCACGTCAGTGTTACTTCAGTGCTGAGAATGACCCACCACCCAAATAGTACCTGCTCTGTGAGGGTCCATGGGGGTCCTGACCACTGAAGAACAGGGTAACAAAGTCTGCAGAGAAACAGACTACAGTCTGTAACTGTAGAACTACAGAGTGAAACTATACGGTCAGTGGAGCTGATAAAGTGGACAGTGAGTGTAGATACGAGGAGGACATCTAGTATGGACATCTGATTTTTTATGTCGAGGAAGAAGACTGAGGCAAAATGACTGTGAAACATGGGGCAGGACCCTGGGAACACTGGGATGACCCCCTGTGCCCCCACCACATTAACTGCGTTAGCTACACACTAAAAGAGTGATTTAAGTTAACTAGTATTATGCATTATTATGTAACTACAGCCTTTTCTGAAACAGTACATTTGCACTAGCAAACATTTACCTAATATTAATATGAATTACTTCACAAACGCTTTAGCTAATGGCTAATGTCGATATCTCACTCGCTAGTTAGCTAACCTCCACCCAAGCTGCAGCTAAATGTCACTCAGCCATTTCACTGGATCAGAAATACAGAAGCATTGTGGTTCTCCTGGTGGCTGGCCACACTGTCCTGTCCTGGCTGACCCGTTACTCAACTTAAAATAATTAACTAAACTTAAAACACAAATCTGTGGACAGCACCGCTGGGTCACTTTATGTTATAATCCAGGAGAACCTTCCAGAAAGTCCATGAAGAACAATAAGAGGACATCTGTGAGCTGCTTCCCGATCCAGAGTGTAACTCCGCGCCGGATTTGGTTCTCTTTGATCTGCTGTTAGAGTGGAACCTGTCAGATGAACCCTGTTTCACACAGGCTTACACACACTCATTATGGGGCTTTAGCGAAGCTAGCCAGTCGCTGTCTGCTGGCCCGAAGCTAACGGCACTAATCAAGTGACCTCAGGTATTTAATGGGCCACTGGACTGTCACGTGTCTTTTATGTATTTCATAATTTTCACCGTCTATAAGAAAAGAAAGTTGCTGAAATAATGATCCCACTGAAGACAGTGAGTTGTTTAAGCTGTTAGCGGCTAATATTTACACAACACTAGTGATGATGCCCCTATTTTGGCATTTAAAGAGGTTAGATTGGATTACTGATTACATCACTTCATCATAACCTAGCAGTCCAGGCCACATCACTCAAACAAAAGTGATCCTGTGGTCAGAAAATGACCAGTGATGAATGGGCTTAAAGCGGGGCTGATAAAATGCGCATCAACAGATGGACAACAGTCTGTAACTGTACATCTATATAGTGGAGCTTATGAGGTGTTTCTAATAAAGTGGCCAATAAGTGGAAGCACAAAGTAGGAGTTTCTAATAAAGTGGCCACTGAGTGGACACACAAGGACTGTGTTTCTAATAAAGTGGCCAGTGAGTGGAAGCACAAGGTGGGTGTTTCTAATAAAGTGGCCAGTGAGTGGAAGCACAAGGTAGGTGTTTCTTATAAAGTGGCCAGTGAGTGGAAGCACAAGGTAGGTGTTTCTTATAAAGTGGCCAGTGAGTGGAAGCACAGGGTAGGTGTTTCTAATAAAGTGGCCAGTGAGTGGACAAACAAGGTAGGTGTTTCTTATAAAGTGGCCAGCAGTGAGTGGAAACACAAAGTAGGTGTTTCTAATAAAGTGGCCAGTTAGTGGAAGCACAAGGTAGGTGTTTCTAATAAAGTGGCCAGTTAGTGGAAACACAAAGTAGGTGTTTCTAATAAAGTGGCCAGTGAGAGGAAGCACAAGGTGGGTGTTTCTAATAAAGTGGCCAGTGAGTGGATGCACAAAGTAAGTGTTTCTAACAAAGTGGCCAGTGAGTGGAAGCACAAAGTAGGTGTTTCTAATTAAGTGGCCAATGAAAGGAAGCATAAGGTAGGCGTTTCTAGCAGCCCAAGAATCTGAACAGTGTGTAACCACAGATCTCCAAAACACCAAAAAGGCGATGATAGCGGAGCAGCTCTGAACCAGCTAACACTCATCACTCACTGATGACCAGGTTATATCAGACACGCTAATGGCGACTAGCACTAATAAGTGTCCATGGAAGGAGGTGAGAAATGTGAACAGTGAACAGGGTAAGCTGTTTCTCAAAGCTTTGCCAAAGTAGTCTGACATTTTAAAACACATTTGCAATGCAGCAAAGTTGCTGGCACAGCATTTTATGATTTATTTACAACTGAATGCTCACCGCTGAGGGTAAAAGAGTTTAGGAAAACAGCAGGAAATTGATGTGCTGGCAAAAAAAGTGGCTAACATCACTGCATTATTCAGCTCAATCCCACCGGCTACAGAATCAGGTCCTGAATGAACAGCTTTTGTTCACTGTGCACATAAAAACTGTCCAGAAAGCACTGAATTGCAGTCGTTAAGGCCCAGTAGACAGTTCTGCACTAACACTGAGGCATGTCACAGCAGCAGCACTTGGCCAGAAGCCATTAGTCTCAGGACACTCCCAAAACACGTCACAGTGTCTGAAGAATATTTTGCTGCTGTTGGAGCAAAACCTCGTACCTCCAAAATGGTAACTTTACAGGAGAAGGAAAAACATACTTTACTTTTATTGTAAGTCAAATGGAACCAGACTTTTTTCTGAGTCATTTTGGGGCCTTTTCTTTTGGTCCATTCATCATGAAATTTACACACAATATAAAGAGCAACAGGCATTTTCAGAGGAAAGAAATACTCTGAATGAGATCTCCTCTCTGTCTCAGGTTCTTCTCCCAGACACAGTTAAGTCCAGTTTGAGATCAGAGTGAGACTTTAGCCATTTTCTCCTGTTTCTGAAATTCGGCTCCTGAGAACTAAAAGTCAGATTTCCTCACTTTGATCAAAATATGGATTAACTCTTTAGTGTCTGACTCGTCTCAGCCCAGTCTCAGCTGAGTAATATGTCCATAAGAAAAGTGTGAGATCTCATCGTCATCTGTCAGTGCAGAAGGAGAACTCACGCTTTTCTCCTTCATCACCAGAACTATTTCTCTTTTTTTTCCTATGGGTTTTCAAATTATGTCAAAAACATAAAAATGGAGATACAAGGTTTTGTTCCAACAGCAGCGATACTATATATATATATAGGTACTATTGGGGTGGTGGATCATTCTCAGCACTGCAGTAACACTGACGTGGTGGTGGTGTGTTAGTGTGTGTTGCGCTGGTCTGAGTGGATCAGACACAGCAGTGCTGCTGGAGTTTTTAAACACCTCAGTGTCACTGCTGGACTGAGAATAGTCCACCAACCAAAAATATCCAGCCAACAGCGTCCTGTGGGCAGTGTCCTGTGACCACTGATGAAGGACTAGAGGATGACCAACACAAACTGTGCAGCAGCAGATGAGCTATCGCCTCTGACTTTACATCTACAAGGTGGACTGACAAGGTAGGAGTGTCTAATAGAGTGGACAGTGAGTGGACACAGTGTTTAAAAACTCCAGCAGCACTGCTGTGTCTGATCCACTCACACCAGCGCAACACACACTAACACACCACCACCACGTCAGTGTTACTGCAGTGCTGAGAATGACCCACCACCCAAATAGTACCTGCTCTGTGAGGGTCCATGGGGGTCCTGACCACTGAAGAACAGGGTAAAAGGGGGCTAACAAAGTATCAGAGAAACAGATGGACTACAGTCTGTAACTGTAGAACTACAAAGTGCACCTATATAGTAAGTGGGGCTGATAAAATGGACAATGAGTGTAGAAACAAGGAGGTGGTCATAATGTTATGCCTGATCAGTGTATATAATAAATGAGTTTCTGGTTTACTTCCCAGTCCCTGACTGAAGAACCAGCAGTGACAGCTCTCTCTCCCCCGCACCTCAAAATAGCAAAAAGCTAACAACCCAGGCGAGTCTGGGCAGAAAGCAAACATCTCCCAACATCACTGCAATAAATTACTTTAAACAACAACAAACACAAAAACTCAACGACGCCAGTTTCTGGTTTGTTTCTACCTGATGGAGCATAAAACATTACACTCATAACAGTAACATTGTTCTCCTGCACTCAGACTGTACAGTTACAAATGCATGAAAGAGTGATTGCACAACCACTGATGACCATCAGGGCAAAATAAGAAAAGACAAAAATGAGATTATGAAATATTCTAAACTGCATAACATTGTACATTCTTGTGTTTTGTTGCTATTAGAGCTGGATAATATGGCCAAAAATGATCAGAACATATGTTCCCATGTCACTCAGTCTTGATAATTATTGGGTACTACACTTCTTTCCTAAAGCTCAATCTTAAAGGGCCCAAATTATAGAAAACTGAACTTTCCCAGCTTTTTGTAGATGAAATGTAGTATTGAAAAAAATAAGTGAACATTAGTACGTAAACATGATCAAAGTTTCAAAACATACCATTCACTCCGCAGTCCATACAGGCCATATATAGAAACTAACTGTTTTTCTGAGATCATGAGAAGCAACATATTCACGTTACCCATCCAGCTACAGTAGTTTAGCTGTAGCACAATATGAAGTACAACCCCATTTCCAAAAAAGTTGGGACGCCGTGCAAAATGTAAATAAAAACAAAATGCAATGATGTGCAAATCATTTATACCCTATATTTAATTTAAAATAGTACAAAGACAACATATCAAATGTTGAAACTGAGAGGGGCAACAAAAGACTGGTAAAGTTGTGTAATGCTAAAAAAAAAATTGACAACAGGTCAGTAACATGACTGGGTATAAAGGAGCATCTCAAAGAGGCTGAGTCTTTCAGAAGTAAAGATGAGAAAGGGTTCACCACTCTGTGAAAGACTGCATGATCAATTAGTGCAACAATTCAAGAATAACGTTTCTCAAAATAAAATAAAATCTCTGTATGTAAGGGACGAGGCCAAAAAACAGTATTTGCTGGCCGTAATCTTTGGGCCCTCAGACGGCACTGCATTATAAACAGACATGATTCTGTAGTGGAAATCACTGCATGGGCTCAGAAACACTTCTGAAAACCACTGTCTGTGAAAACAGTTCATCACTGCATCCACAAATACAGGTTAAAGCTCTGAAATGCAAAGAAGAAACCAAATATAAACAGGACCCAGAAACGCTGCCACCTTCTCTGGGCCCAAGCTGATTTAAAATGGACTGGGGCAAAGTGGAAAAGTGTCCTGTGGTCTGACGAATCAACATTTGAAATTCTTTTTGGAAATCATGGACACTGTGTCCTCTGGGCTAAAGACCACTCAGCTTGTTATCAGTGCACAGTTCAAAAGCCAGTATTCATGATGGTATAGGGGGCATTAGTGCACATGGCATGGGTGACGTGCACATCTGTGAAGGCACCATTAATGCTGAACGATATATACATGTTTTGGCAACATATGCTGCCATCCAGACGACGTCTTTTTCAGGGAAGGCCTTGATTATTTCAGCAAGACAATGTAAAACCACATTTCTGCATGTATTACAGCAGCATTGCTCCATATTAAAAGAGTCCAGGTGCTAAACTGACCTGCCTGCAGTCCAGACCTGTCACCATTGAAACATTTGGCGCATTATGAAATAAAAAATACGACAAAGGAGACCCTGAACTGTTGAGCAGCTGAAATCCTGTATCAAACAAGAATGTGAAAACATTTCACTATCAAAACTACAGCAGCGTTTCCTCAGTTCCCAAACGCTTACAGAGTGTTAAAGAAGAGGTGATGAAACACAGTGGTAAACAGACCCCTGTCCGAACTTTTTTTGGAACATGTTGTTGGCATCAAATTCAAAATGGGCATATATTTTTCAAACAATAATAAAATTTCTCAGTTTCCACATTTGATATGTTGTCTTTGTGGTATTTTCAAATAAATATGGAGTTTAAATGGTTTGGACATCATTGCATTTTGTTTTTATTTATATTTTGCACAGCGTCCCAACTTTTTTGGAAATGGGGTTGTAATATTTTTATCCAACATTTACAAGAATAAGCTAATGCAAGCTAACTCTGAGCTGGATAAATCAGTTAAATGAAAATGGTAAATGCTAGTTAACTCTGGTAACTAATGCTACTTAACCCAGCTAACACTACTTAAGTCTGCTATAAGTCAATATCGAATGTGAGCTAAATGTACTAAATAAAAATAGCTAATGCTAGAAAACTCAACTCCAGAACTTGTTGCCATCCTTTGAGGATCCCTCATGTTTTCAATGCTAGCAAAGCCAACAGACCACTATGAACACAAGCTACTGTTTTGATTCCACTCATAACAAACTACAGCTGTGTTCATTTACATCACAACGGCACATTATCGCATCACATGTTGCAACAAGAGCCACTTGAGAAAGCTGGGCTATCTGTGCCTGAGATCAAATGAAAAAATGTGTTAGCACCAGTGCTAAAACTTAAGAGGCTAACTTCAGACAGCAAACATGGTGTGGCTAAATAACTGCATTTGAGATGAACTGAAAACTGTTCATTTTAAACCTTTAAAGGAAAAAAAAACAGTGGTTGAACGTCTTTCTACCTCCAGATTGTTTATGTGTATGATGTTCACTGTGATTAGCATCTTCAGCGTCCACAGCGAGGGCTATCTGAGGTCATTCCTCAGGGTTAGACACCACAACACCTCCGAACGTTTCTAACAATAGCCTTCCTGATAATGCAGCACGAAGAAAGTCAAGAGCAATTGTGTACCTTCAACTTCGCGTTCTTCCTGTCATTCAGCCAAAAGAGGCCGTTCTACAAGGTCGGACCGCACGACGTCCTAAAATAAAGGTGCCAAAAAGGGATTTTTGCCCAGTGAGATAAAAGAACCACGTTTGGTTCTTTAAAAACCTTTAAATGGATGATTCTTTGGAGTCATTGTCTGTAAATGAGATGTGTGAGGGTGAAGAACATAACCATAATGTAAAGGTTCTAGAAAAACCCAAAGCAGTCCATAAAAGGACTGCTTTCGGCTTGCTAGCAACGGATGGTTCTTCAGAGAACCAATTTCTGTAAATGAGATGTGAGCGTGAAGAACTTCTTTTAAAGTTTAAAGAACCTCCCCATAATGTAAAGGTTGTTTACATACAAGAACTACTTCCCTAACAAAAACCTTTAATGGTTGGTTCTTTGGAGAACCATTTTTATAAATGAGATGTGAGCGTGAAGCACCTTTTTGAAATGTAAAGAACCCCCACATGCTATAAAGGATCTAGGAGTAACCCAAGGTGGTTCTTTGCACAATGCCATAAAATAAGCACATTTGGTTCTCATAAAAGTTCTAGAAAGAACCCAGAGCAGATCATAAAAGGTCTGCTTTTGGCTCCCTAACAATGGATGGTTCTTTGGAGAACCATTTTTGTAAATTAGACTTGCGAGTATGAAGAACCTTTAAACGAGATGTGAGTGTGAAGACCCTTTTTAAAATGTAAAGAACCTCCACACAATGTTAAGGTTCTAAGACAAACTCAAAGTGGTTCTTTGCGCAGTTCCATAAAAGAACCACTTTTGGTTCTGGTAAAGATTTTAGAAAAAACCCAAAGCAGTTAATAAAGGGACTGCTTTTGGCTCCTGGATGGTTCTTTCTGGAGTTCCACATAATGTAAAGGTTCTAGGAAGAGCCATGAAATTGGTATAGGACCTTTACGTTATGTAAAGATTCCTTGAAAGGTTCTTAACAAATCTTTTTTCCAAAAGTGGTTCTTCAGGGAACCAGCAGTGGTTCTTCCATGGCATCAACTGTGGCACCTTAGAGGGTACAAAGCTGATGGGTGTTGGATGAAGATGAAATGTGCGGAAAAATGAGAACGTGTGGTGTTTTTGTCTTCACAGGTTCTCTTACTATATGTTAGAACGGTAAATCACGCTCGTCCTTTATTGCTATGAATGGAAAAAGTCCACAGACGTGGACGTCAGTGTGGGCTGGTGCTGTAAGACCTTAAAATAGCCCTCTTGCTCTCCACGCCAGAGATCCTGATTAACACAAAGAAACAGGAAGTGCCTCGTTCTGGGCGTGAGCAGCAAATTTCCACCTCCATCATAAATCTCTACCTCAGGAGTGGACGAGCGTCCAGAAAGCATCCATTAGAGCTTCGTACCATCTGGGAGAAATCTCTTGCTTCATTTACATTCCCCTGAATTTGGTGGACTGCTGCTGACAGGGACGCTACTGAACCTGCGGGGGCTCTAAGTGACGTCCTGCTTGGGGGTCCGATCACATAAATTTTTTGCACAATTAATTAACACAAGTTAAAGAAGTGATTAATAGAAAAGTAATATAAAAGTTTAATAAACGTTCAGATCAGGGAGCACGAGATATGATTAAGTTACAGTCAGTGAGTGCGTTTACATGCACTTAATAATCCGATCATTATCAGATTTCTGCAGTTATCTGATTATTGCAGTTGTGTAAACAGCACACTCTGACTTCTTAGAACAGATTTAGGTCTATAAATCTGATTGGGAAATCTGATAAAGAGGCTGGATTTGAGCTCAGTAATGAGGTTTCTCAGTGCATGTGAACTCTCACTCTGATTTCTTTCGTTTCTCTCAGTCTGAGCACGTGTGAAAACAGAGCGCTGTCCCGGAAACAGCGAGCAGCATCTAACACAGAACCTGCGAGACCCAGTACAGCACTTTTGGAGCGACGATGAAACCGGCTACATGCTAGACCAAATGAAGGATTTAAACATTCTTCATCTTCTAGATAATGCATGTTTATATTTTTAGCTAAAGTGACTTGTTTTAAAAATCCGCTCCTGAAGTTTGAGTTTTACATTTACGTCACGTCTTATTCTGTGAGTTTACTGGATGGTTGTAAAGCAGAAATCTGATTACTGTCCCACTCATTTTCTTTTCTCTCAGTTTCTACATTATCTGATTACCCAAGAGCATGAAAACACACTGAACCAGTTACTAACACAATCTGATATTCTGAAGCTATCAGATTATTAAGCGTAAACACTGAACCAGTTACTGATGCAATCTGATTTTCTGCAGTTATCAGATTATTAAGTGTAAACACACTGAACCGGTTACTGACCGTTATCAGATTATTTACATTTGCAGCATTTGGCAGACATTCTTATCCAGAGTGACTCACAGTTTGATCATTTTACACAGGTGGGTGAAGGTAGTGTTAGGAGTCTTGCCCAAGGACTCTTATTGGTATAGTGCAGAGTGGTTACCCAGGCAGGGATTGAACCCCAGTCGTAGAGGGAAGAGGTGTCACCCACTACACTACACCAACCACACAAGACTATTGAGTGCATGGAAAGACATATATATATATATATATATGTGGATATATGATGATATAGTAGATAGATGTGTGTGTGTGTGTGTGTGTGTGTGTGTGTGTGTGTATGTGAATAAAGTGTGCCATAACTTTTGCACAGGACATATTTTATGTTTCATTTCTCTCCAATATAATAAATTCAGGTAATGGACAGGAACTGTGCATTAAGATGTGTAGCGGTGTGTTCTCTGTAGTGGATGTATTGATTTATATCCACTTAGAAAATCGACAAAACTTTTGCATATGACTGGAACTGGACTCAGAAACGGCTCCGGCTGCCAACCTTTTCAACTTTCATTTCTTTTTTTCGGTCCAGATGGTCGACTCAGCAAGTGTTATTTTGATGGTTCCTCAAATACAGTGAACTTCTTGTTGAGGATAATGTTGAGGTTCTCCTCTGGAAACAACCCTGCAGAACCTGTAAACGATGTGTTGGAGTTGTTTCTGTCCAAATTCCGGCCGTAACAGCATTTCTGGAAGGTGATGCCACTGAAGCAAAACCTACTGTCCGGTCTGCACAGTTCCGGCACTAAAGTTACCTCCCTCTGGTTTTGTTTTGGCCAGTATTTTGGTTCAACATGTTTCACCCCCACTTCCTCCTCCATCACTACAAATATGAACAGAAGAATCTGCCGTCTTTATTGTCAGTTCACAATCTGAGAACTCCAGTCAGACAGACCTGAACAGGCAGGGCCTTTTCTGGAGACCACGGTTTACAGTTCGGCTGGACTAATAGCACAACAGCACAAAACCTGTGAGGGGTTTGGCTGATCTCTGTTAGCCAGTACATTCTTTACAAAACAGCGTATAGCAGCCAATTTAAAAGTAATAGCAACAGTAAGAAGCTAATTAAAAGAGAAAAGCATGTAATTTAAATAGTAACTTACAGTATCTAATTTAAATAGTAACATATAGTAGCTAATTTAAATAATAAAATATAGTAGCTAATTTAAATAGTAACTTACAGTATCTAATTTAAATAGTAACATATAGTAGCTAATTTAAATAATAAAATATAGTGGCTAATTTAAATAGTAACTTACAGTATCTAATTTAAATGATAAGATATAGTAGCTAATTTAAATAGTAACATATAGTAGCTAATTCAAATAGTAACATATAGTAGCTAATTTAAATAGTAACATATAGTAGCTAATTTAAATAATAACATATAGTGGCTAATTTAAATAGTAACATATAGTAGCTAATTTAAACAGTAAAATATAGTGGCTAATTTAAATAGTAACATACAGTATCTAATTTAAATAGTAACATACAGTATCTAATTTAAATAGTAACATACAGTATCTAATTTAAATAGTAACATATAGTAGCTAATTTAAATAGTAAAATATAGTGGCTAATTTAAATAGTAACTTACAGTATCTTATTTAAATAGTAACTTACAATAGCTAATATAAACACTGACATATAGTAGTTTCTTTCAATAGTAATAGCACCTACACATAGTAACAAATAGTACATAATTTAAATAGCAACTTACACTATAATAATTTAAACAGTAAGTAACAAAGAGTAGATCATTTGAATAGTAACATATAGTAGTTTCGTTCAATAGTAACATTTAGGAGCTAATTTAAATATGCACATTCTGTGAATAGTGACTGATAGTAGGCAACGTAAATAGTTACATATAGTACCTAATTTAAAAAGCAAAACACTGTAGTTTCTTTAAATTGTAAAATACAGTAGATAAATGTAAAGTAGCTAATTTAAATATTAATATATAGTAGCTAATTAAATTTGTAACACTGTGGTTTCTATAAACAGTAATATATGGTTTCTAATATAAATAACAACATACAGTAGCATCTTTAAATAGTAACGCACAGTGTAGTACCTCCTTTAAATAGTGGATTAGTACATTATTTATATAGTAAACGTCACTGTTCTCGGAAGAAAACCTCGTATCTCCATTTTTGTCGTTTTTCAGTTTTTGGCATAATTTGAAAATATCTGTTTCCTTTTACATTGTATGTGAAATTTCATGATGAATGAATGAAAAGAAACAGCCTAAAATGACTTGGAATAAGGTCTGGTTCCATTGACTTGCATTAAAAGTAGAGTATGTTTTTCCTTCTCCTGTAAAGTTACCATTTTAGAAATACAAGATTTTGTACCAACAACAGCGAAATACTAGTTTCTGTATATGTTAATGTATAGTACTTTAAAAAGAAAACCTCTTGAACTACAGATTTCTTGTTATGTGCTATATCTATAATAAATATTATATATATTATAATTAATACATTATATGGATTAGGACATTACCCAGGAGATCATATCAGATCAGTCTCAGTGAGTGTTATCTGTCTGTGTTGCTGCAGTAGCTTCATAATCAGTAGTGAAACCTGATCATTCCTGGTACTAAACAGGAGAACATACAGAATAAATCCTAAATCATTTCTTCTAAAGCTGTAAAATATCTATAATCTGAATATTGTGACTTACAAACTGTGCTTTTTCTCCCATTGTGCAAGGTGGCAGTCCTCTCCAAATCATCTGCACCTCCACCTCTTGGAAAACAAGCCCCTCTTCCTGAAGTCTGACAGCGGGGAGGAGGACTATGGAGCTGTGTGGCGGAGCTGAACCTGTCTGAGCGTTTGCTCCGGGGGGGAGGCCGAGGGTGGAGGAGGAGTGATGAGTGCTCGCACAGCGAGTCTGCACTTGCAGTGTGTGTTTGTGCTTTTACACTTTACGCTGAACTGACTGTGAGATTCTGCCTGAACCTTTACTACGAGATTTACTGCAACTAACCTGAAACAACCCGTCTGCTCCTCATGACCATCAAAGAGCCCAAAGCTTTTATTTTTCTTGTATTTTGCTTTTCAGTCAAAAAGCAGTCGGGCTGAGACACTCATTACTTGGGCGGGGCTAAATAGCTGTGAGCTGAATAGTAAGATTACATGTAAATGCATTTTGCAATACATTTTGTGCGACATTACAAATCAATAAAGGCTGTTTTTCCAGTTTAGTTTTCATAAATGGGCTGTGTGGACTGGGCAGGCTTAGAATCTTTACGGGCATATAGGTGGGATTTGGGCATATGGGTGGGATTTGGGGGGATGTAATGTAGGCTATGTTTGGGCTTGTGGGTGGGATTTGGGGATGTAATGTGGGCTATGTTTCGGCTTGTGGGTGGGATTTGGGGATGTAATGTGGGCTAGGTTTGGGCTTGTGGGTGGGATTTGGATATGTGGGTGGGGTTTGGGGATGTAATGTGGGCTATGTTTGGCCTTGTGGGTGGGATTTGGGCATGTGGGTGGGGTTTGGGGATGCATTGGTGCTGTGTTTGGGCTTGTGGGTGGGATTTGGGCATATGGTGAGGTGTGGGGATGTAATGTGGGCTATATTTGGGCTTGAGGGATTTGGTCATGTGGGTGGGATTTGGGGATGTAATATGGGCAGGGTTTGGGTTTGTGGGTGGGATTCGGGTTTGCTGAGCATGTGTCATGGGCAGAGTTTGGGAATGTAGGTGGGGTTTGGACAGGTAGCCAGAGTTTGAGCAGGTGGGCAGGCTTTGGGCGTTTGGGTGAGTTTTGGGGATGTGACGTGGGCAGAGATTGGGCATGTGAGAGGGGTATGGACAGCTAGGTGGGGTTTGGGCATGTGGGCAGGGGCTGGGCAGGTGGGTGAGGTCTTGATATTTGGGCAGTCTTTGGCCCAACAGCTTTAAATTTAGGAAGCAAAAACAGAAGAAACTCCACTTCTGGAGTGAAAAATGTATTTAATACAAAAAATGTGTAGATTAATTTTACTTAAAGCTAAGAGTGTACCAGCTTACTAAAGTATAGTACTTAAAAACTGGAATAAAATCTATGGGAAAAGTTATAATATTTTAAAAATGAGATGACGGCGCACCTCCCGCTCCAATGATCTACAAAACTGTTTGAACAGAGTCTGTACGATAAACAGGAGAGATAAAAGGATACAGATAATGAATCAGTGCTCACCTTTGCAAGCACGGTATTATTACTATGAATGTGCTGCTGATACACTTTTGTGATTGGCTCCTTTGATCTACTGAGGTGGGAGGAGCCAACCATTTACATCAGTGATTCAGTTCATTCGACACACGATTCATTTTCATAAAGATTCGTTAGTGAATGTCAGGAGCGGCACTTCAGTCATGGGAAACAGAAGCCGTGAGAGTGAAATGCACTCCTACCCTCATGACGTTCACTCAGCGGTTTTGGCAACTTCTTCATCCATGCGGATAAAAGACAACAAAAGAAAGGAAACAGTGAAAATGAATCACGTGGCCTTTCCTAATTCACAGTCACAGTCAGGCTGAAATTATTTAACAGTCTGATCTACCCAGAGATGAGTAAACCCACCATAAGTGGTACAAAAGAAGCAGCTTAAATTATGACTTAATTAATTGAGTAACTAATAGTAACTTATAGGGCGCTGTCGTCTCACAGCAAGAAGGGCCTGGGTTCGATTACCGGCCGGGTGACCAGGGTCATTTTTGTGTGGAGTTTGCCTGTTCTCCCCGTGTCTGTGTGGGTTTCCTCCGGGTACTCCGGTTTCCTCCCACAGTCCAAAAACATGCAGTCAGGCCAACTGGACGTGCTAAATTGCCCCTAGGTGTGAGTGTGTGTGTGTATGTCTGTCTGCCCTGCGATGGACTGGCGACCCGTTCAGGGTGTATCCTGCCTTCCGCCCAATGACAGCTGGGATAGGCTCCAGCACCCCACCGCGACCCAGAAGGATAAGCGGTTTAGATGATGGATGGATGGATAGTAACTTATAGAAATGCAGTAGAACGTTCAGGATCCAACAGCGCAGCGACTATGAGGCTGAAACCAGCTTCTTCAGACACTTCAACAGAGGCAAACGTTTTATGATTTATGAACATATGAGTTTTAACAGAACTAATAAGAAAGTGATTCATTATTGATCTTTTTGAAATATTCCCAACAGTTAACTCTCCATGTGAATGTTCAGTGTGTCTCGTGATGTGTCCCAGCATGTTATAT
Organism: Colossoma macropomum; assembly: GCF_904425465.1. Lineage (NCBI taxonomy): Eukaryota > Metazoa > Chordata > Actinopteri > Characiformes > Serrasalmidae > Colossoma > Colossoma macropomum. Next base: position 1,479,040 of record NW_023494784.1, read on the forward strand.
TAGCCGGATTGCTTAATAAGACTTCACCCTAATGATGCAGCAGGTGGATAACCATCACCTGAGAGAACTCCACCAGCTCTGAGGGAATGAGTCCTCACTCTGGTATGAAGAACAGGCTTCAGTCCAACCTGAGGAACTTTTATGGATCCACATTTTAGTCAGCAATTATTTGGAAAAATACCTACTTGTGCTAAATGAAACCAGTTCATGGCAATAATTAAGGAATTATTGAAAATATATCACTAAAAAACATTATTATACTTCACAAATCTACATTAGACCATTTTGTCCCTCTCCTACAATGAATGTGGATGAATCCTTATCCTAAACTGGCCTGGTGTGTCTTTATTATACTGCTCTGGACTGATGTAATGCAGGACTGGTCTTTCAGAGCACGGCAGCTCCTCCAGGCTTACAGCTCCCTCTGTAGGTTCAACCACCAAACAGCGCATCGGTGAGATAAAACACGCTGTAGAGACCAAAGTAAACACGGCTGATTCTCATGGACGATCATCCGGTCACACATCATTCATCATTATATGATGCTGTTGTGAGCTGGAGCCTTTCAAGCACAGCCTAGGCCTCATTAAAGCTCCTACATTCATCTTAGAGTATTATTAAATATTATTATATATTATTGCATGTGAAAATATCTGCTCAGGTACAGTTACGCAAGGTTAAAACTACATTACTCTAGAATTCACATTAATGAAAACCTGTTCTGTACATTTAATTTGAAACAAATAAAGTTAATCTTCACGTTCCACCGTTCTTATTAACACTGCCCGTTAAGTGGATGATGAAATGTTAGATGTGTCTGAAAATAGTTGCAAATATTTTGTGAGAATTAAATTTCTTTATACAATATTTTCATTAACTTTGGGTTTTATAATTAAACCAGAAGGTTTATCCGAAGCCAAGTGGTGATTATCTGTGTGTGTGTGTGTGTGTGTGTGTGTGTGTGTGTGTGTGTGCTGGGAAATGTCTTTCTGTCCTACAGCGGCCAGGTCAACCGTACAGGTCACTTCCTCTTCCAGTGTTGTGACAGGACATGTAAGCAAGTGCATAACTGACCAAAATCCATCAAACAGGCCAGTGGAACACAACTGATCCAAAACCATGAAACAGACTGATAAAAAGCTCCAGCTAGACCAGCTAACTGATCAAAAACTACCAAAACAAATCAGCTAACTGGCAAAAAAAACACCAAACAAGTCAGGTAACTGACCAGACCATCTAACTGACCAAAAATCATCAAACAGACCAGTACACAGATCAAAAACCATCAAACAGACCAATGGAACGCAAGTAACTGACCAAAAACCATCAAACAGACCAGCTAATGACCAAAATACCAGCCAACAGACCAATGGAACACAAGTCACTGACCAAAAACCATCAAACAGACCAATGAAACACAAGTAACTGACCAAAAAACATCAAACAGACCAGCTAATTGCCCAAAAAACATCAAACAGACCAGCTAACTGGCCAAAAACCATCAAACAGGCCAGATAACTGCCCAGAAACCATCAAACAGACCAATGGAACACAAGTCACTGACCAAAAACCATCAAACAGACCAATGAAACACAAGTAACTGACCAAAAAACATCAAACAGACCAGCTAATTGCCCAAAAAACAATGAAACAGACCAGCTAACTGACCAAAAACCATTAAACAGACCAATGAAACACAAGTAAAAACCATCAAATAGTCAAATAAACCAGCAAAACACAACAAACCCCCCAAAAGTGTTGTTTCAATGAGGTGCAGTTTGGAAACATTTGATATAAAATTACACCAGCTGGCTTTTAAGTGTTAAAGTAGATTGATTATTCCATATATCATATCTGACAGACCGGGTCAAGGTTCTTTCCCCAAAAACAGCTCCTCCATGTCAGCTCGAAAAGCAGCCCAAGAGACACAAAAACGTTTTGGCGGTTTGTTGTGTTTGGATGCGCGATCCAAACAAGCTCTCGGTCCAGTCGGGGCTTCAAAGAGCCAGTCTGATTAAACCAGCTCAGCTCTGTTTCTAATCAGCGGCGGGACACGCTGCGTCTCTGAGAAAGACAATGAGGGCATGTCCAGGCCTGCCTTCACCTGACAGAGAACACCTGGCCTTCCAGACTTCACCTGTGATGGGAGGTCCAAAGATGACTAAATCATCTCTTCAGTCATCCGAATTTCTTTTTTTTTTTTTAATTGTATTTGTATTAAGACACTTAATAACAGTTACAGGCACATCTACAGGTACATTTGCTTCCAAGGAGACGCAGAGGGTCCATGTGAGCAGAGCAACTGAGGAACGATTATACAGCCATAAAGTATTTCGCTGTTGTCAGAAGAAAACCTCGTATCTCCAAAATGGTAACTTTACAGGAGAAGGGAAAAACATACTCTACTTTTAATGTAAGTCAATGGAACCAGACTTTCTTCCAAGTCATTTTGGGCCGTTTATTTTAGTCTATTCATCATGAAATTTACATACAATGTAAAAGGCAACAGGTATTTTCAAAATATGTCAAAAACTGAAAAATGCCAAAAATGGAGATACAAGGTTTTCTTCTGACAGCAGCGATTATGGACAAAAACAAAGCGCACAGTACACTGTGAAAACTGATGTCAACTCAAATGATTTGAGGAAACTGATTAACTCAAATGTTTTAAGTTCAATAACTAAATTGAGTAAATTAAACTCCATTTATTTTGTTGTTATTAAAATGATTGAGGCACTTTTGTTTACGCTGTATTAACTCAATTAAATTAAGTAATTGTAAATTGAATAATGTTGCACCAGACCACTTTGCTGAATGCTGATGGACCAGTAGAGAATGCAGATGTAGTTTCTGTAGCATGTAAACACAGCAGAACTGCAGCCAGCAGAAAAGTTAGTACTTAGTAGCTCAGTTCTCTCAACACTGACTCTCAATCAGTACTGATCAGTATTAATCACAAAAGCTTATAAGACCTAGTTAATGCAGGGGAAGGTAGGCTGAGGAGAATGACAACACATACATGGTGAAGAGACACGCCCAATATGTAAATATATGGTACTAAGAGCCAATAGGAATGATGTGAGTTTTACTCAAGAAGGCTGCATTGACCAAACATTCATCAAGTAAAGCTGAGAATCTAAACAGAACTGCTATAAGTTTATTCAACTCAAAGTTTGAGTCTGAAATCATCGAAATAAAGTTATGAAAAAAGACTGAGTTTATATCACAATACCTACATTTAGAGTCGGTTATTCATTCAGCCTAATGAGAAACTGTAGAACAGACTCAGTTTATATCACAATACCTACATTTAGAGTCGGTTATTCATTCAGCCTAATGAGAAACTGTAGAACAGACTCAGTTTATATCGCAATACCTACATTTAGAGTCGGTTATTCATTCACCCTGCTGCTGTAGTCCCTCACTGAGGGTGTCCATACTGTACACTGCTATACTGTAAATAAGTTCACAGCGTTAGAAAGGCTAAAATGGGCAGCAGACTGTTGTGGTCTGTGGAATGTCTGACCCACATGAAACAATAACTTTAAGCTTAGTGCCAGAGGGAAACTGCAGCAGAGACACAAGCCAATCTGCAGAAGCTCAGCTGACCAAATAAGAATACATTGGTGAGTCAGAATCTTCATGAAAACTGTGTAAGTGGGTTTTAAGAAGAAATGTGTCCTTAAGAACGGTTGGTGAATGAGGCCCAATGTTTACATGGGAGCAAAACGGCTAAAACTTTCAATCAGAGGAGTTCGGAGATTCAGCTAAACGGCTAAATTAGAAGAACAGGCCAAAATAGCAGTAATATGTCTCTGTCAGAACGTGAGGAGATATGAAAATACTCAGGTGCAGTTTCCCTTTAATGGAAACTCTCTGGGTTATAAAAACACTAAACTGACTAAATATATTTCTGGCCTGGTCACTCCGTGGAAAGCTAGCCTGGTTGGTTCTCTGTGCTACAGTGATGCTGGGTACCTCACTGCTAGATCACCATGATGGCTATATTCATGTTAGGTATATATGCTGTAAGCTATATGTCACTTCCACACTGTCTGTGCTTCAAAAGCTGAGAATATTCCAGTGTACTGTGAGAAACAGCATGAAAAACAAACAAACCCTGAAGAAAACATCAGAAATGCCACTTGACTTTGTTTTTTACGGTCATTTCAGCACTGAAAGACAACAGCACATCCTCTTCTCCACGGAGAGTTTATTATAAAGCTCGGTTCCACTGGACCGGTCCCCAGTGGGATGAAATATGTGGTCAGGGAGGGCTGCCAGGGCCTGCTGAGAGAAACAGGAGCTGAAGCTCGCCTCATGTAAACCAGATGTCGCTTTACTTGAGATATTTCAACTCCGTCATTTCTCAGCATGGCTTATGAGTGATCAGGGACACACTCAGCATGGACTTGACTACTGTGTTTACAGGGAGTGAGGGTCCAGTTTATGATGTCTACCTACCTTCACGCACTGGCCATTTTATTGGAAACATCTACCTTACAGGTCCACTATGTAGGTGCCCAGTTACAGACTGTAGTGCAGGCGTGTCAAACTGGGGACCTTCCAGGCCAAAGTGCTGCGGAGATCGGCGTTTACCCTCATCTAATGCTCTGAATTCAGTTCATGAAGGCCTAATTAGCTGATGAGCTGAATCAGGTGTGTTGGGGGCTTTTCTAATAAAGTGGCCAGTGAGTGTAGGTCCAGAGTAGAGGTTTCTATGTTTTTCATGTTTACAGTTAGAGGGTTAGAGAAGTGACCAGTAAGTGGAAGCACAAGGTGGGTGTTTCTAATAAAATGGCCAGTGAGAGGAAGCACAAGGTGGGTGTTTCTAATAAAGTGGCCAGTGAGAGGAAGCACAAGGTGGGTGTTTCTAATAAAGTGGCCAGTGAGAGGAAGCACAAGGTGGGGGTTTCTAATAAAGTGGCCAGTGAGTGGAAGCACAAGGTGGGTGTTTCTAATAAAGTGGCCAGTGAGAGGAAGCACAAGGTGGGTGTTTCTAATAAAGTGGTCAGTGAGAGGAAGCACAAGGTGGGTGTTTCTAATAAAGTGGCCAATGAGTGGAAGCACAAGGTGGGTGTTTCTTATAAAGCGGCCAATAAGTGAAAGCACAAGGTAGGCGTTTCTAATAAAGTGGCCAGCGAGTGAAAGCACAAAGTGGGTGTTTCTAATAAAGTGGCCAGTGAGTGGAAGCACAAGGTAGGCGTTTCTAATAAAGTGGCCCACGAGTGGAAGCACAAGGTAGGCGTTTCTAATAAAGTGGCCAGCGAGTGAAGGTCCAGAGTAGACGTTTCTAATAAAGTGGCCTGCGAGTGAATGTCCAGAGTAGACGTTTCTAATAAAGTGGCCCGCGAGTGAAGGTCCAGAGTAGACGTTTCTAATAAAGTGGCCAGCGAGTGAATGTCCAGAGTAGACGTTTCTAATAAAGTGGCCCGCGAGTGAAGGTCCAGAGTAGACGTTTCTAATAAAGTGGCCAGCGAGTGAAGGTCCAGAGTAGGCGTTTCTAATAAAGTGGCCAGCGAGTGAAGGTCCAGAGTAGACGTTTCTAATAAAGCGGCCCGCGAGTGAAGGTCCAGAGTAGACGTTTCTAATAAAGTGGCCTGCGAGTGAAGGTCCACAGTAGACGTTTCTAATAAAGTGGCCTGCGAGTGAAGGTCCACAGTAGACGTTTCTATGTTTTTCATGTTTAAAGTGAACTAAAGTGTGTTAGAGGCACTATTTTGTGATTTACCACATGTTTACATTCAGCAGTGCTGTAATCTGATATAATCTTCCACAGTGGTTTATTTTAGCCTGAAGATAAATAACTTTTTAAATCACTTTTGTTCCAGCAGAAATCTTTCTACATCTGCGGAGCCAAACAGGCGCATACTTTCAGCCAGAACAAGAGAAAAACCTTTTCCCGTCTGTAAACCTGAACCGTATAAAAAGCTTTTCTCGTGCATTAATGTTTGAGCCGAGTTAAAGACTTGAGGGGGAGCAGTGCCTGACCAAACAAGGCATGAGCAACAATCCCAATTAAAAGAGCAGCTCAGCTGGAGCGCGGCCAGGATCGAACGTTTATTCGTTTATTATTGTTAGAGCGATGTGCAGGGCTTAACGTGAGGGTGAAAACACTGTCAACCCCGTCTTCCTGTTGTTATTGCAGTGCTATTCTGGAGAAGATCCGCTGCAGGCAGAGAGACGAACGGCGCAGAGGAGACGCAGAGATAAATTAAAGTAAGAATCTGCTTCTGCTAAAGCTCAGTCAGCGAGTGACTGTGCACAGAGAGAACTGCAGGTAACAGGGCTTCGCTGTGAGTAAGCTGTGCTAGTGAGACAGATCACAGTGAGTCTATGGCTCTCAGTGTTGGGCCCTAACTATGGGGGGCCGTAACTAAAGTTGGGGGCAATGCCCTACCAATCCTAGCACAAAACTCGAGAAAAGCCACAGCAGTAAAACTGCGTAAAAAATAGTTGTGATGATAATAAAGCTGCATTACACAGCAGAAAAGTAGGGATTTTAAGCATGCAGGGTCGCTATGGCAACCGGAAAAACTGTTTTCCACTCGCGCTGGTTTCTTCCTGTTTTTGCTGTAGCCAGAGGATGCAAAAACACTAACACGGCATAAAAAAATAAACATACAAAACAATTACACCTTCTACTGCCATCAATTTAACAATATTGTTTTTTAAATCAATAATCTAGAACTCCAAGCTCCACAGAAGAGCTCATCCCCACAGTCGTGTATAAAGTCTGAGGCCATGATTTGAAGAAAAAAACATGTTTTTCTGCAATTTTAACTGCAATAATCTATACATGACTATGGAATATATGATTTAAATGACAGAAAGAAAACAAATGCCAAATAAATATTATATAATATATAATGAAAGTTCCCCAGGAGTCGTGTCGCTGGTGTTACTGCCTAACAAAAAATCTCTTATTTTGAAATAAAAGTCACACTGATGACATCACTCAACTTCCTTTTACCTGTTTTCTGAGGATCTATGAAGAAAAGCTCATGGTGAGTCCACTGTGTCTTTCAGTTATCAGAGATTTTCTCATTTAGCTCATGATTTCATATGAAGCTTTTAGCTGAAGTCAGGACTCCAGAACACGGACGGCTGTAGCATCACTCGGAATCGAACTCACGATCTCCTGATAATAGATTAGTTGCTACACTCAGCTGTTTTTCGTTCTTACCTGCATTTGTTCCTATTCCCATTAGTATTGTGCAACAAGTGGAAGAGAAACGTATAAACATGTAAACTTACAACAGCTGTTTATATTTTAAACAAAATTGCAATACATACATTACATAATTTTACATTTTTGTGAAGATCAACAGTGTGTACATCTCTTCACGACAGCAATAGCAGCCTTAAACATCCCCAAGAGACCTGAGGTGACCTTTGCAACCTGTCGCCTCCTAATGTGAACATATTGGCTTTTTACCTGCTTCTTATTTAGATTTTCTGTTCCACCTTAAATGCCAACTTCAGCTTCGTACCTTAAACCATGTGGAGTAATTATGTGGTTTCTGACTGTATGATATATTGTTATCTATAAAGAGTTTCCAGAGTGGGCCATATAAGAGAGAGGTGGTGACTGTATGTTCATGACCGCCTCTTTTTTTAAAACCACATTTAAATCAATTAATAAATTATTCACATAACAACATCAAACAATGTGAGCATGCAGATTTATATTGTGTGCCTGTCTAAAGTGCTTAATGCAGGAAAATGCATAAAAATATGGCAAAAAGAAGGAAATAAATAACAAAGTGTTTTTTTTGGCAGAAACACTCATGACTAAGGCACTGAAGGATGGAAGATACACAAACCAGTTTGCAAAAACAAAATCGCGTTAATGGCCTGCGATTTCACAAACATTTTTGGTTGTATGATTTAGGATTCGACTGACTGAAATCCGGCCTTTGAAGAATTACAAATGAATAATGGACGGTTAAAAGCCTTAGCTGTATTTATAATGTCTGAAGCTTTATCCGTCAGCCTCGCTGCATGCAGGGCCGCAAATCTTCCCCACCAAAAACAAATTAATTTGGGGAAACCTCATTATTTCCAGGCCTTCAAACCCCAGAGCAAGATTAACGCCACATCAATTAGACCTGAGCGTTACAGTGCGTTAACAACTACTCCAACCTCTCGGCTGGATCCACTTCAGAACGTCCCTCTCAATCTGTACGGGTTTGTAAACCGACGAGCTGTGGACACCTTACTGCACCGGCCTGAGCCGGAGAAATATGGGGAATGTTTTATGCAGTTGATGAGACGCAGCTACTACCAGAGAAACAGCCCAGACCTCAGCCCTGCATTTTGAGGAGGAACAACATCGTTTGGCTCAATTGGTTATTTCAAACAGTCCACATCCAGGCTGTTCACAAGAAGGAATATAATTCGGCAAACTAGCAATCTTCCAGTTTTAACCCATTTTCAAGTTATTTTGGATAATCTGCTAAAGCCTGAGTAGACTGATAAATCAATGTGATCAGTTATTAATCTCAGTGTTACTGAGCTCTGCTAAAGCCTGAGTGGACTGATAAATCAACGTAATCAGTTATCACATATGATTAGTTATTAATCTCAGAATGCCCTTCCTGACTATGTGGTTACGTTATGGCTTATTATTATATAATTGTGTTTATTTTTTTGGCACCTTGAACTTTGCACTGAAATTAAAGGAGCATTATAAATGAAATGAACTCTTAGGCTCAGATTACAAGGTTACATCCACAAAATGACCCATCGTACACCTTGTAGATGCCAGCGTAGACCTAACCCACATGCCCAAGAGCTTCAGATCAGAATTGCGTCTGGAGAAAAACCCGGTTGGGTATAAACGCTGATCCAGCACCAGCATGAACACGTAAACTAAGGTTACGATGAGGGACTGAGTTGAAACAGCAAAATGATTCATGCTCACTAATGTTTCGGCCAGTTTTCACTGTTAAAATGTATGTATGTATGTATGTATCTCTCTCTCTCTCTCTCTCTCTCTCTCTCTCTTTCTCTCTCTCTCGCTCCCTTTTCACCCTTCCCAACCTCGTTAATGCATGAGCAACAGCAGAGTCCAAAAACAAGCCGTTCCTCCAAGGCTGAGTGCTCCGAGGGATTTGGGCTTTCTGGCTCATCAGGAAGAAGTTATTTTTGTCTCCAGCTTCCCTTCTATTGTATCTCAGCCAGCTTGGAAAGATCAAAGCCAACTCATGAAATCCTCCATGGGCACTGAAGTGCAACCTAAGGAGAGTTCTTCATAAATCTGCATCGCACTTGCATGCAAAGCTGTAACTACACTGGCATCACCTGCAAACTCCAGATATCGATTGCAAAGGCTAAAACACAGCAGGCCGGCTTCTTCACGGCTCTGATAACTGAAGAAACCTTTCCAGGGGGGTTTGTTTCTGATCCGCTGTTTAATGAACACGTTATCCCACAGTTCTGTACATCAACATCACTTAATTCCATGTAATGAGACAATACAGAGCGTGAGCCCAAACAAGATTAGAGCCATTTAATCCAGGCTTGGAGGCTGGACTGCATCCTCGCTGTACGTTTAGACCAGGGGTGTCAAACTCAACCACTTAAACAGCCACATTAAAAATCCCAACCAATCCGTGGGCCAGATGTGCTTTTATTTTATTTCTGCTTAACATTTTGACACGACCACAACTGGCCATTGTTTATTTAAAATATGGCAAAACTGCAACAGTATAATAAGCATATAGGCAATATAATACCTGGGCCTAATCCTAACCTTAACCTCAACCCAAAACCTAATCCTAACACTCACCCCGGGCCTAATCCTAACCTTAACCTCAACCCAAAACCTAATCCTAACACTCACCCCGGGCCTAATCCTAACCTTAACCTCAACTCAAAACCTAATCCTAACCCTAACCCTGGCCCTAATCCTAACCCTAACCTCTCCCCAAAACCTAATCCTAACCCTCACGCAGGCCCTAATCCTAATCCTAATACATAACCTCAACCGAAAACCTAATCCTAACACTCACCCCGGCCCTAATCCTAACCTTAACCTCAACTCAAAACCTAATCCTAATCCTCACCCCAGCCCTAATCCTAACCTTAACCTCAACTCAAAACCTAATCCTAACCCTAAACTTAACCTCAACCCAAAACCTAATCCTAACACTCACCCTGGCCCTAATCCTAACCCTAAACTTAACCTCCACCCAAAACCTAATCCTAACCCTCACCCCAGCCCTAATCCTAACCTTAACCTCAACTCAAAATCTAATCCTAACCCTAACCCTGGCCCTAATCCTAACCCTAACCTCTCCCCAAAACCTAACCCTCACCCTCACCATGGCCCTAATCCTGACCCTAATCTTAACCTCAACCCAAAACCTAATCCCAACCCTCACCCCGGCCCTAATCCTAACCTTAACCTCAACCCTAAACCTAATCCCAACCCTCACCCTGGCCCTAATCCTAACCTTAACCTCAACCCTAAACCTAATCCTAACCCTCATATGTGTTTGACATGTTACTGAGAGTCCACTGAGTATTTGTTTCATCTAAAAAGGACCCTAAAAATAGTGTCACCCAAACATCAAATAAACAAACATTACTCACTGCTGCCCTCTAAAGGTGCTGTTTCAACTGTAAACATTTCCAGCTTTAGCTGTTTTTATTTCTCTTTTTGCTTTTCTTTATTTATACTTTAGGCTTATATTGAGTGAATGTAAACATCCACCCTTGGTAGATTGAGCCTCAGGGTCAGAGTACAAGGCTGAGTGAATGTGCATCCGTTTCAGATCCACCACAGATAACGATGAAGTTGCTGCGAGAGGCAGAAATACTGATTTTTTCCAAGTGCCTGTCGTCCACGGCTATCGCTCCATCTGACAGTGACTTTCCTGGAAGTGTTTGGTTGAAGAGTTTACAGAGCGTAAGAGTAACGTACACAGAAGGAAATGAACGGCCGTCTGTGAGAGAGCAGCCGCCTGTAAACACGAGCCGCTAACCTGCCCATCACCGCTGAAACGTCCACACTGAGCGTTTCTGAGCTTTAACAACAAACTGAGCGAAGGGGAGAGGACAGACGCTGACCACTACAAAGGAGGGGAAAGACGGGGAGGCAAATAAAGAATGACCACACATTATCTATGGGAGTTTGACTGATTGATTGAAAGCACTATGAAACTGTTAATATATCACACTTTCTCCAGAAAGGTCACTGTACAGGACAAGGAAATGCGTTCTTAGCTTTCAATGGCAGTAAATGGAGAAATATGTATTTCCACATAATTTGGATCATGTTGGTCTGTTCACCATTAAATTGGGACACAACATAAATGGCAACTGCCTTTTTTTAAATAATAAACTTGAACGTGAATGTCAAAAAATAAAAATGACAACAGTGGAGATGGAGATACATACATATGTACATACATACACCGATCAGGAATAACGTCATGACCACCTCCTTGTTTCTACACTCATTGTCCATTTTATCAGCTCCACTTACTATATAGGTGCACTTTGTAGTTCTACAGTTACAGACTGTAGTCCATCTGTTTCTCTGATACTTTGTTAGCCCCCTTTTACCCTGTTCTTCAGTGGTCAGGACCCCCATGGACCCTCACAGAACAGGTACTATTTGGGTGGTGGATCATTCTCAGCACTGCAGTAACACTGACGTGGTGGTGGTGTGTTAGTGTGTGTTGCGCTGGTCTGAGTGGATCAGACACAGCAGTGCTGCTGGAGTTTTTAAACACCTCAGTGTCACTGCTGGACTGAGAATAGTCCACCAACCAAAAATATCCAGCCAACAGTGTCCTGTGGGCAGCGTCCTGTGACCACTGATGAAGGACCAGAGGATGACCAACACAAACTGTGCAGCAGCAGATGAGCTATCGTCTCTGACTTTACATCTACAAGGTGGACTGACAAGGTAGGAGTGTCTAATAGAGTGGACAGTGAGTGGACACAGTGTTTAAAAACTCCAGCAGCACTGCTGTGTCTGATCCACTCAGACCAGCACAACACACACTAACACACCACCACCACGTCAGTGTTACTGCAGTGCTGAGAATGACCCACCACCCAAATAGTACCTGCTCTGTGAGGGTCCATGGGGGTCCTGACCACTGAAGAACAGGGTAAAAGGGGGCTAACAAAGTATCAGAGAAACAGATGGACTACAGTCTGTAACTGTAGAACTACAAAGTGCACCTATATAGTAAGTGGAGCTGATAAAATGGACAATGAGTGTAGAAACAAGGAGGTGGTCAGAATGTTATGCCTGATCAGTGTATATCTGTGAATATTCTACAGAAGAAGCTGGTCAGAGTTATACATCTGCCCACGATACCGTCTCTGTTCTCATATTTTTCAGTCTTACCCCAGACTTCCAGACGCTGTAGGAGAAAGTGTCCAGATCGTCCACCTGCGGCACGCTCTTCTGGAGCCACTTTTTGGGCGAGAAAATGTTCCCGCCAGCCGTGGGCTGGGCCGGACCTGAGAGGCTCAGCGGCGGGTCCCAGGCTGTGCTCCTTTTGGTGCTTTGGTCGGCAGGCGTTCGGGAAAGCAGAGGTCCTGCCGGTCCTCTCTCATCCACCTCCGTTCCATAGTTCCTTATCAGAGCCGGGTCCAAACTCCGGGTCTGCCGCAGCTTCCTCTTGGGGAAAGTTTTGGAACCTGCTGATGAGCAGGAGAAGACGCTGTTCAATATTCCTTGTCCAGACATGTCACTTTTTTTTTTGGTTCTCCATAAAAAATGTATGTCCACAGTAGAAATCTGCCAGCCAGGAGATGCTAACCTCTGTCGGGTTTCACAGCTGGAACAAATAATAATAATAATAAAAAAAAAAAATCCTTATAAAAACAATAAGGTTTCAGCTCCAGGTGCTTGGACCCCTAAGAAAGGAGTACAAACTCATCCTCTCTCTCTGTCGGACCCCGGTGCTCAGCTGAGGGGAGCAGGACGTACAAAAATAGGTCTCGAATGTAAGATTTTCTTGAGTTAAACAGAAGAAAACGTAAGATTGTATTGAGCCCACACTGGCAAATGAAGTTGACTCCACTGCCTCCCTCTCTCTAATCTTCTCAGTGGGAAGAGCCTCCTCTGGGAGCGAGCAGGAAGGAGAAAAACGATAAAAAAACTCCGCCTAGTGCCTTCATTAAGTCCATCCAACCCCCCTGTGGCAGATTTTTAGCTTAGATCCTGCCACGGTTTACAGACTAGCCCTGTTTCCCAACTCAATTATGAGAGCTGAGTCGTTCTCCCTCAGCCAGTTCATTTAAAACTGCCTAATAACAGTTAACATTTCATGGGTTTGTCAGATATTGGCAAATAAATTCACTATAATGGCATTTCTCTCCAGCACAGAGTGTGATCCAGCATACGCAGTCGAACTTTCAGCTCATGAGGTGTTTCTTCTGTGGAACTCTTTAGCCAGAGTGACTCATTATGAATGAATGAATGAATAAATGTTGGGAAAAGAGATGCGTTTACAAGCAAAGCTGTTTTTCCTTAAAGGGAAGGTACAGTAATGCCAATTGTCTGCACCTTGAACAATGCAGACCCAAATGATACATAACACACAGTAATGATCTATTTAGATTCTTTGCTAATCAGAATTTTACATATTAATTTGATCAGACCTTCATTCCTGATATTCTTCAGCTATTCATCAGTCTGGACACATCATCTTCATTGACAGCTTCCTACTAATCATCTGAAACTTGTACTTTTATCTTCGAGCAAATTGTTTTTATATTATTGAAAGCAGTGATTCTAAACTTTGGAAGCAACTCGAGATGTACAAGGTTTCTGTAATGAGTGGATTTGGTGAAAAAGGGTGACATCTAGTGGTCAGAGAGGGGACAGCGCTTCACAAAGGCTACAAACAAGCACACTAATCTTCTTAACACAAAATGCTAATGCTTTTATTACTTTTACTCATGTATATTAATGAGGAAAAGGGATGTTGAGCTTCAGTTTCATTTCAGTTCTTCACATTTAGTTCCTAATTTGTTTATTTGGGTTTAATTTAATCCTGTTCTGATGGTTCCCCTGCTGAAAACACCAAAACAACATAATTTTCATGCTGTTCTAAGCTCTGAGATGGTTTATGCTGCTCTGGTGCTGGTTTAGCTGGTCACCCAGCATGGTCATGTTGGTTGACCAGCATCCCAGTATCCAAAACACAACGTATGCTGGTTTAACTTTGACTGGCCCTGCTGGTTTGTGCTGGTTTTTCTAGCAGGCTCCTGTGTGATTCCACGTTTTAGGTCCCATTTAGCCCTAATAGCTCTAATAAATAAAAGCCCTAATAGATCAAATAAACTGTATTCTTTTTTATATAGAATATATAGAAAATATGCATTTAACCAGCTTTTTAACATGGAATTAGCAAAAACACAAAATGTGGTTAAGCATCCATGTTAGTGGGCAGGAGATCATTAAAGTTAATCCAATAATTTACTTAAAATGTATTTTTTTTAAAGAATAATTTACTTTCATTCTATTCTAGGATAGTTACCCTAAATTTGGGTAACAGGCTTGTTCTGGTCAAAGCCTTCATCGGTCATTATCATGATATAAAACAAATAAAAACATTAAAAAAACATAAAAACATTAGGAATTAGACAGCTTTGCTTCTTCCCAGCATCTTCAGGAAATCCAGACCCTGCTGAACATGTGGGAATATTCCAAAATACATTTGCAAAATACATGTAAATATGTGTCTTTTGTGTTTGGAAATGCTCTTTACCTCTTTGTAGACTCTAATTAAACATGTCCAGTGCCTGACAATAATTAATAATACAAATTAAAATACAATTATGAGTATCATTTTTTATAATTGGGTTTGTGAAATATGTTATGTAAGTGTAATATTATTATTCAGGTAACATTTCAGTAAATCCAGTACTATCTCTGTTTGTAAGAAGTCTTACGTGGTAAAGTAGGGTGTGGTAAATTGTCACTCTTCCTACAGACAAGCCTAGAAATGATTCACAAACAGGTTAGGTGGTCATACATACATACACACACACACACGTATACAAAGGTTTGTATTCCTATCCTTGCAGGACATTTCCACTGACCTCTGTATTACTGTAGCTAATATTAAGCTCTTGCTAATTTGCTAAACACTATTCTTACACCAGATGTCCCCACAATGTCAAAATGTCAAAGTGTCCAATCTTTCTGGGGACAGTTGGTCCCCAAAAGAGCTCAAAACATACACACACACACCTTTTCAGTGTCAGATACCAGCTTGCAGTATTTCGCAAGCGTAGCGTTAGCATCGCTGCACATGTTTCTCAATAGTCATTATGCTGCTGATCTAATGAAGCAGAACAGACAGGAAGAGACCATCATGAAGACACACAGACACAATTCCACATCAGGCCTGTTCTCATTAACCCAGAGAACACAGCAGCGTTCTCCACTGAGGAACCGTCATTAGCTGGATTTTTAATCCACACAGAACAAAACAGAGCTGTGAGGTGATTCGCTGCGTTCTTCCTTCACAGGAACGATCAGATTTACTCATACCTAGATACCTAGATGCCATATTGGGTCCAGTCAGGCACGTCAACGGCGCTACCATTTTGGGGCGGTCAACATTGCTGCTGGACTGCATTCAGTACCGTTACAGAGCGGCAGTTTAAGAAAGATACTGTCCAAAATTACACTATTTCAGGAATATCACACTCAGACAGCGGGACAGGATTATATAACGGAGGGAACGCAGTGATCCACACTCATGTCTGTGTGATGTGTATTGGTTGTGTGGTGTTTGTGTAGATATGGCCGTGTGGTTAATGAGGCACAGAGAACCTGTTGATGTGATTGTTTTTCCTCTGGTTTTATATGAAGCTTATTTCATTTAATAGTCTATTCAGGATCTAAACTTTATGTAGTAGTTATTTATTTACAGTGATGGTTAAAGCTTTGTAGCTCGGTAAGTTACAGCATTCCTTAATCCGTGTAGATATTCATAATAGATTAACGTTAGACCTTCTCACACAAAGCTAAAGTTGGCTTCCTATTTGCCAGCTTCTTGTTCAAATTGCTCGAACAAGAAGCTGGCGAATAGGAAGCCATTCAGCTTCGTCCTTCTTACTGTGTTTTGGGGGTTCATTTTATTATTATGTGTATTAAGATTAGACGTGATTCACACACTGATGGATTTGCTGATGTGTCTGATTGTGTTTCTCGTGCTAAACTCTGTTTTTATCGTCAGGTTCAGACTGAATACTCTCCTGCTGGTCTGGACGGCTAATTAGCACGATCAGTTATTAAAGTAATAAAGCTACCGAGAGCAGATCCGTGCAGCCTGGATTAATCTGTGTCTGAGGATTATAACTAAACAGATTTGGTGAAAATCTGTTGAGTAATAAGGAAGTTGTGGCTGATTTAATCCTGAGACTCTTCGTCTCTCAGTACAAGTGAATCTGTTCACAAGCGGATCTTGACCTCTCCAACATGGCGGACACACAGATCACCTCAGATTTTTTGAGTTATTGCTTTACATTTCTTTGTAATTCAGTTGCTGACTCTGCTGAAAAAATAGCATAGTCCAGCGTGAGTACCATTCTGACCTTAACTAGTAGTGGTGGTGCTGGTTTAGCAGGTGCATGCTGGTTGACCAGTATACCAGCTTCCAAAACACAAAATATGCTGGGTTTGCTGGTGACCAGCTATGTTGGTCTTTGCTGGTTTTTCTAGCAGGGAAGATGTAAACATGTAATTAAACAAGTCATTCAGGGTGGCTTGGAGTGAAATGGTTGACTGTAGACACTTAAGAGAGATGTCTTTACAGTGGTGGTGATGGGAACCAGGGGTCGCCATGACTACAACACAAATATAGACATTTTATTTACTGTCCAGAACCACCAGTGAACCTACATGAGTCTTCTGAGTTTATATGGAATGTTGATGATGGGAAATAGTGGAAAATCTGAAATAATAAGTTTTCTTTTGGGACTACTTTGCCTCACAACACCCTGCATGTATCCCTCCACCATGAAATACCATGAAATGTGTTTTAGTCCAAAATATTCTAAAACTGTTTTCATAACCATTTCAGATAATAACTTTCTCTGAGGGAGCTTTTAGAGGTGGACGTCTGGAAATACAGCCGCTTTAAAACCTTACTGACCATCACTTTTATATTCTTTTAGATAAAGCTACAACTCACACGCTACCACTGTGTTTACTGCTACTTACGCTTCAGAGTTAGGGTCTCAAAACCTCTGGAAGAACAAGAGTTGCTGTGATTGTTATTAGTAGTGATATCTCTTAATCTTTACCATTTAATTATGCAGAAATTTTGAAAAAATAGTGGACTTCCTCTTTAAAAAGGCAGCTACTGATCACTGGGCCTTTAATACAGTATATTCCAGTAAATGTGCAGAGACTGGGGACCTGTGGCTGTTTCAGCTGCTCAGTGCTAAATAAAATGAAGATTTCTGCTTTCCTCTCACCAACTCCCACAAGGCCCTGCAGTGTGTGGGAAGCGTATGATTTATACGCTCGGCTCCAGACCGCCATGCTGGGATCACCACCCCACACACACACCATCACAGCCGCTCTCCCAGCTGGGCCGCTGAGGCGCTGGATGATTCTTCGATGTCTCTGAAAGTAATGATGTGGTCTCTTGTGCTCAGCTGTGCTACAGCAGGTCCATTCACCTCCATTCAGTCAGCCTGGATTAGCTTTCCCTGCTACATAAACTAGCGTAGACCAGCCTGGCTGGCCACCATATGTTGTGTTTTGGATGCTGATATGGAAAACCAGCATTAGACCAGTATAAACTAGCATAGACCAGCATGATTGGCCACCATATGTTGTGTTTTGGATGCTGATATGGAAAACCAGCACTAGACCAGTATAAACTAGCGTAGACCAGCATGATTGGCCACCATATGTTGTGTTTTGGATGCTGATATGGAAAACCAGCACTAGACCAGTATAAACTAGCGTAGACCAGCATGACTGGCCACCATATGTTGTGTGTTGGGTGCTGATATGGAAAACCAGCCAGTGATAGACCAGTATAAACTAGCGTAGACCAGCAGGATTGACCACCATATGTTGTGTTTTGGATGCTGATATGGAAAACCAGCCAGCGCTAGACCAGTATAAACTAGCGTAGACCAGCATGATTGGCCACCATATGTTGTGTTTTGGATGCTGATATGGAAAACCAGTGCTAGACCAGTATAAACTAGCATAGACCAGCATGATTGGCCACCATATGTTGTGTTTTGGATGCTGATATGGAAAACCAGCATTAGACCAGTATAAACTAGCGTAGACCAGCATGATTGGCCACCATATGTTGTGTTTTGGATGCTGATATGGAAAACCAGCACTAGACCAGTATAAACTAGCGTAGACCAGCATGATTGGCCACCATATGTTGTGTTTTGGGTGCTGATATGGAAAACCAGCATTAGACCAGTATAAACTAGCGTAGACCAGCATGATTGGCCACCATATGTTGTGTTTTGGATGCTGATATGGAAAACCAGCGCTAGACCAGTATAAACTAGCATAGACCAGCATGATTGGCCACCATATGTTGTGTTTTGGATGCTGATATGGAAAACCAGCCAGCGCTAGACCAGTATAAACTAGCGTAGACCAGCATGATTGGCCACCATATGTTGTGTTTTGGATGCTGATATGGAAAACCAGCGCTAGACCAGTATAAACTAGCATAGACCAGCATGATTGGCCACCATATGTTGTGTTTTGGATGCTGATATAGAAAACCAGCATTAGACCAGTATAAACTAGCGTAGACCAGCATGATTGGCCACCATACGTTGTGTTTTGGATGCTGAAATGGAAAACCAGCCAGCGCTAGACCAGTATAAACTAGCATAGACCAGCATGATTGGCCACCATATGTTGTGTTTTGGATGCTGATATGGAAAACCAGCCCTAGACCAGTATAAACTAGCGTAGACCAGCATGATTGGCCACCATATGTTGTGTTTTGGATGCTGATATGGAAAACCAGCCAGCGCTAGACCAGTATAAACTAGCGTAGACCAGCTTAAATCAGCAAAGAATTCAAGCTGGTCTGTGCTGCTTTCTTCAGAAGGGTTGTTATAAAGTGTGCGCTGTGTTGTGGTGTTTAGCACTAGGCGCTATAGAGTTACTTCACTGTGGAGTCTGAATGGAAACCCAAAACTGTTTCACATCAGATCAGATCACTGATTATCTGAGTATTATTTAAGGGTGCAGTTCCATGTTGATACACTAGTTGGTGCTGTTTCCCACCATTTAAAGCAGCACTGCCCAAAGTGAGTTTGATCTGCCAGTGAGGTTTACAGTGAAGTGTAGCCAAGGATTGCACACCCTGGAACGAAGCATAGCCGCCAATCTGGTCACCCCATTTATGGAAAGTGAGACGGTCAGGCATCATCAATAAAGCATCAGTTGCGCTTATGGTGAAACTCTGCTGCAGGGTAGTTTCCAATCAGTTATAAGAGTATGATGATGCTGCGGTCTATAGTTAGCGCGTCTTGCCGTCTGGCTGTGAGGGGCTCATTCGCTGAGCAAACTGGTGAGTGAATGTTAACTGGGCCCCTTGGTCAGCTATCAGTGTCCATCATGTGAACCAATCTGTTTTTACCATTCAGTAAGTTCATGCGTTTAATTTAACTTAATTTATTTCAAATACATAATTTCCTCATTAATGACTAAATACAGTTTTGTCTTCCAGTTTAATTTTAGCAATGATTATATTCATGTGATGTTTTATTTATCTGGAAATGACTGTGCTTCACTTTTTATGTAATTTTTATACAGTAACACTATTTTATTTCACTTTTTTAGCTGTGCCAGCCCAATGAAATCTCTGGGTCTTACCTGGCCACCCCATTCTAAATGTTCTAGCTACGGCTCTGCTCCACACCACCTTAAATATTTTGAAATTAGTAAGAAAATACATAAATGTAGTACTTTAAATATGATGTAAGCATTAAAGACTCAATACACAATATAAGTCTGTTGGTAAGAGTGTATTACTTTAAATCTAAGACACAAAATGTTTCACTTCATAATCAACTTAAAACATCGCTAGCATGAATCCAGTATGTGTGAAGGTTATTTTGCAGAGTAAAGTGCTATATTTACAAATTTTATTACTAGTTTTAAGGTGTGGAACTAGACATTGTTTATTTCAAGAAATCGTAATAAGTAAAGTTTGTTTATCTCACTGGCAGATGATTTATAAGTGTTTACATTATAATTTTAAGTGTATATATGTATACAACATTTGTCAACATTATGAAAGATCTGTTATCCAGATATACTGATAACGTGTTCCACTAATTCTTCCCTCTGGAAAACTATCCCATCTCTGAACATACAAATCATACAGTAACAGACGAGCAGCTTCATCTAACTGAGAAAAAGTGACGTGAAAGTGAAATGAGACAATATGAGTCCTCGAGTGTCGCTGCGCCTTAAGTCATCGTGAAATTACAGAGCGTGTCAGGAGAAAAACTTCAAGATCTTTTCCATGGAAAAGGTCTCTGAATCACCGTTTAGTCCAGGGCTTCCTCAGAGACTCCTCGACATTTTCTGACTCCAGTAAAATAACACGCTGTTCCGTCATACAGCTGAGTCACACAGTGCTAGTGCGCTTATGGAGCACTAATGCTATCTAGCACTGCCTTAGCTTTATGAATGTGCCGCCGCTTTGTGTAAATATGGCAAGCGGAGCTGATAATGTCAGCGAAGAAGCGTCCTGCAGTTCTGCTGGGGGCTGCTGAGAGATCTCTGTGCTCCTTCAGATGATCAAGAAAGACAGAGTAGCCTGTAGCATGTGGTTAGGAGGGCTGGACCCAAATATTTGACTATTCAGATATTCATATGTTGGGTAGGTATTCTGTTTTAATTTTGGGTTTAGGACTTTCTGGCTTCTCTGGAGAAAATCAAGGTTATGGTCCATAATGCAGCTTAATTTTTAATTAGCTGAAAACAGAGAAGTTTGAGTGAAACCAAAGACATTATAAATGAGGAGACGGTCGCTGGTTAAAATATGAATGGGAAAGCTCATAACACTCATTATGGGCCCAGTCCCATTTCTTATTTTTACCCCTGCCCCTTGTTTTCAAGGGTCTTCTTACCCCTTAGAACTGAGTTACAGGGTAGTGGTTGAAATCTTCCCTCTGAAATGGGACCCTCAAATAAAAAGAGCATCACTTCATTAACAGCTACCAGCGCTGCTCTGTAGGCGACCCTGCCAGTCTGCAGAGACAGCAGAGGAGGGTAAAGTTCAGCTCCTCACTGCTGGGCTTTAGTTACATTTAGGGCATCATATGCCTTCAAAGAGGGGGGCAATTATTTATTATCACCCACCCCTAATTCTTCAGTGATATGAAGCTGAAGTCAGATATTCACCAGATTCTTGTTCGAATTTTCCCGTTCCACCTTAAATGGAGCAGCAGTGACATTCGGCGCTTCAGGCGTCAGAACTGCTGGACTATTTAAGGTGGAACGGGAAAGTTAGCTAGCTAGCTACCGAAATATTAGCATGCTATTAGCAACTTTTTATGCTTGTTATGAAGAAAACGACCATTACTAGCATTTTATGTGAAATTTTGACACACACACACACACACACACACACACACACACACACACACACACACACATTTTCTAAACCGCTTATCTTTCTGGGCTGTTGGGGGAGCTGGAGCCTATCCCAGTGGTCAATAGACGGAAGGCAGGAAACACCCTGAACAGGTCGCCAGTCCATCACAGAGCAGACAGACATACACATTCACACACACAATCACACACACATTCACACCTAGGGGCAATTTAGCATGTCCAGTTGGCCGGACTGCATGTCTTTGGACTGTGGGAGGAAACTGGAGAACCCGGGGGAACCCACACAGACAGAAATTTTGACACAAGAAAGATAAATGAACAAATTGCATTACAAAAATTATGCTTGGCAAGTGAAATTATCTTAAATGTAGTCAAAATATCTAATATTTATTGTTATTTACTTAATATAAGATTATTTAACATTTCTAGACATTTTTACTCGTTTTACATGATTTTACTAGGTCAAATTATCTCACTGTAATGGCAGTTTTGCTTGTTGTAAGAAATGAGCCTGAAACCAGCAAAATTATCTGCCAACACGGTGAGATAATTTAACTTCACTTAAATCACTTAAAACAAGTTTATAAAGTCTCAAAATAAGTTAAATAGCCTTTTATGAGGTCAGATCTCAAAATTAGAAATATTACATACGTCATCTAGTTTTAAGATTTAAAATTTCATGTAAAAAATTTCAGGAAAATCACTGTATGTTGTGCTTTAGATGCTGGTATTCTGGTCATCCTGCTTGCTCATGCTGGGTGACCAGCTAAACCAGCACCAGACCAGCAGTAGACCAGCATAAACAAGCTTAGACCAGTATGGAATTCATGCTGGTCTAGATTGTTTTTTTTTTCAGCTGGGAAATATTGCGAATACCTACACTGGAATTATTTTTTTTTATTTGATTATTTAACTATCCTAATTTAATTTCTAATTTGATTTTTAATTTAATGATTTTGTCTTTTAATTTTATTGTTTTAATCATGCCTTTAATGTTGTTTTTATTATGTTTTTTTGTTTGTGTTTATGTATGAAAGGTGTAAATAAACTTGCCTTGTGTTCTGACAGATTTCCCTCTTACAACAAATGCAAACAAGCCCAGAAAGCATGGTGGAGATGTAAGCTGGACTGTGGAGACGAAAGCATTTTAAAAGAAGTGCTGCCACTTTTCAGCTCTTACCGAGAGAAATGACCAGCCTCTCTAAAAGGAAGAGCTCAAAGCTCTAAATGGTAATAATAATAATATAAAAATAAATAAACAGAATGTCCTTATTAATGTGGAAGTCAAAGGTTCACAAGTCGTGACAAACTTTAAATTAGAGACTGAAACATGACAAACACCTTTTCCAGGTCAGCTGGTTACAGTTTACACGCTACGAAAACCACACAGTGACAGTGAGGGAGGCCAGTTTCTGCAGCAGGTTGGAAGCCGTTAGGTCAGAATCCAGGACGGTTGACCTCCTGACCTCACACGACCCCTCAGCAGGGATGGTGGACATGGCGCTAATGGTGAGTCTGGTTTAGGTGCCAGACACGATCTCTTCCAAAAGCCACAACACTCCTCTCAGTTTTGGGTTTCCGCTCGACTGGACACAGTAACACATCACTCTCTGTGTGAGGACTGATTTTGGTTGCTTTGGCAACATTGTTCTTTTAGAAGAGCCCCAGCTGGGTTTGCATTTGAATGTGAATAAAACATGGTTGTTGGAAATGGCAAATATCAAATTAATTAGATGAAATTTACATAAAAGTTGAGGCGGGTCATTATTTTGCTGATTTAAAAAAGACATACAATAAGTTAAGGTGGAAATTTGCATTAAATTATGTAAATGAGAATATAAAACACATGGCTGATCAGAAGTTTGATTTTTTTTTTACCTTAGCTATGAAACATCAGTAAGGTGCCAGCGGACTCATCAAGAAATGAAAACATACTTTTATCTCAAAGATAAAACCGTAATGGTGACATTTGACAGCTTGAATGGAAACCCTGGGGCTCTGCTGTTTCGGAGTTGAACATATTTTGGCTAAACGGTGTGAAACCAGCTTTGAGGTACGTTTTCGCTGGTTGCATTCAAATCTTTTTGAATCTCCATTCATTTTGCTATTGCAAATTTTTTATACAACGGGTTAAAATGAGCTTAAAGCGTTTCGACTTGGTCGCTGTCCAAGCACATCAGCTACGAATGCAACATAATAGCGGAATATTTTACTGAGTTATATATCTGTGAAGATCAAGTGAACTACAAAACCCATGGCTCAGCACTGGCAATGCTTCATGGGACATGTGACAGTGATGTCATCCGCATGACACGTTTGAGAAATTGCAGTCTGTTTTGGGGAAACACTCATAAAACTGTATTTCCGTCAGTCAGTTAATGATTTGGATTTGTGTCAGATGTAGCTGAATGTGGGACGACCTGGCACGTTATACTGAACAACCTCCAATTCGTTGTTGACCTCATTCTGAATGCAAACAGCACATTGCAAAAAAACTGTATCTTTACAATCTTAAAATGCAGTCAATATATCTAATATTTATTATTTTGAGGTGCTTTTGGGAATATTAGACTATTTAACTTATTTCTAGATATATTTAACTTCTTAAGTCATTTTATCTAGAGTGTCTAATCATATTTCTAATCATATTTCAGATCATTTTACTTTGTTTCTTGTAACAATTACAGTAAAGTCACTTAAAGCAGGTAAAACATTATAGAAATAGATTAAATAATTAATAAGTAATATTCCTGCACCGATCATAATGAGAAATATTAGATAAATCAACTACATTTAAGATATTTTCACTTGCTATGATGTCATGTCCCCCATCACGGCTGGTCACCAGCAAAATCAGCACATGTTGTGCTTTGGAAGTAAAGAAGTAAAAATTGAAAAAAAGTAAAAATGAGCTTGTTACAGTTTCATAACCAGCTTAGATAAGTTTAAGTTTTGCTCCACCACTTTTGGAGGTGCTCTGATTTGAAACGTCCAGGGGCTTTAACGCTTGTGTGGTGTTTACCAAAATTAAAAATGATGTGATTTTATTATTATTTCAACCTCAGATTCTTGGTCTTTGCTCATTTTCTGTGAAGAACATCTAAAATAACCCATTTTGAGTGTCTTCACTCTGTTCACCCTCCACACATTTATATTACACATGTGGTGTTGGGTGAACCCACGGGGAGTAAAAGTGTGGAGGTGCTGTGTCCTTCACTCTGTTCTCCTCCTACTTGGCCTGCTGTTAGTGTGTGTGTGTCTGTGTGTGTGTGTGTGTGTGTGAGTGTGTGTGAGTGTGGACAACATGAACAGGCTGCTGACTGGCTACAGCTGCTAAAGGAGAACCCTACGCTGGACACTTGTGATATTTTAAACATCTGGTACTTTTACATAAATTGTTATGGCTGTATTGATTAAAAAAAACAATAATGCGGTGGGTCCACCAGACCACTGACACACCACACAAGGGTTAAATATCAGAGTGTGATTAATTCTGCTTGAACCAGACTTTAAACCCCTGTTAACATTTAAAAAAACACAAAACTTTGGTGAAATGTTCACCTTGTTTTCCCCCCTCAACCCAAACGTAGATCAGCCAAGACATGTTTAGTGTCTGAATTTGCTTCTTTAGTTTTAGCGCTGGAGCACTGAAGCTAATGTAGCTAACATGTAATGGAAGCTTTTTAGCACACCAGTTAGCATAGTGCTAACTGACTGCATCACACATTCACCTCAAACGGTGTGGAGTTGTTAAGTGATCTTTAACAGACTTGATTATGTGGTTACACTGTTAACTATAAACACCCTACTGGAAAAAATCATAGAAACCATTAAAAGTGTCTGCTGGTTCTTGCTGGTCCAACAGTGTGGTATTTTGAGGTATCCTGATGGGCTGATATCACAGTCTAAAAGACTTGAGATGCATTTGGTAGTTCCCTGATGGGATCTAAAGGTGTCCTACAGGAAACTAGTGGTCTCTAATGATAACCATTAAGCCAATTCCTATTAGAAAGTTAAACCATCAGGTTTTAATCCTAATGGCTGATCGTTTTTTTCAGCAGGGCATGGACCAAACCAGGGGTGTCAAACTCAAACAGTAAAAGGGCCATATTAAAAAATCTCAACAAATCTGTGGGCCAGAAAAAAAAGCTTTTATTTCATTTTTAATTAATGTTGTGCTGTAACTGAACTGGCTCTTGTTTATTTGATATAAGCAAACTTTAACAGTAAAATACAGACACTTGTTGTAGACTTTGAAATATTAGATGAACACGACACATATTCAAAATCTAAACGTCCCCAGGTGCTCAGTCTTCTAAACCTGCCTGTTAGCTTGAATAAAACACCTGACATCCTTTCTCTGCTGCAGGTTCATTACGACTTGGGCTCAGTGTCTGAGCTGCTGAGCTGACATTCAGTGTTTATGTCGGTTGAACTGCAGCTGAAATGCATTTTGGTCATGTGGAATTGCATAGAATTGTGTAGAATTGAGGTGTAACCACAGTCCCATAGACTGTTGTTGGGGTAGGAGAGTCGGAGCACATTACATTGCAGTGCATGCTGGGGACTGTAGTGCAGCACATTGTGAAACAGGCTAATATTAATGGAAAATTAAAATACTTCTGTGGGCCAGAGAGGATTGTGGGCCTTGTGGGCGCATGGGGACTAAACTATGGACAAAACTGAGGCTGTTGTCAGCTATGGTAATGTACTTTTACTGGAATAAGTCTGTGTAGATTTCTTTGCTGAACTTCTTTCAGTAGCAGCATGTCGGTCAGAGCTGCATGCTAAATAATTCCTCCTCTTTTTCCGTGACCTTACCAGCTTCCCGCGGCTGTATTGATTTTGTTCTCCACGTTTCAGATAATTGCTGTGAACCTAATCCTCCCCGAGCAGCGGCTACAGGAGCACTGATGTAGCGGACGGTTTTTTAGAGGCCTGTCTGCTGGCGGCTAAGTGACACCAAACGAAACCTGCCTAACTGTCGAATCACTCAGCTAAAGCTACATTCAGAGATATTTATTCAGATTCACTCCGGTTTTGTACCATAAAAGTAACTGTTTATATCATACGTGTTTTGATTACTGAGTTCTCAGAATTCACTCCTGTATTATTTTGATTTCCCTCTTGGTGGCTGTAACTTAGCACAGTTTTGAAGCAGATGTGCAGTGAGAGCTGGCCAGGCTAAAGTACAGCCCCCACATGGTGGAGCTAGTTTCACTAAAAACTCCCCAAAGTAAACAGTGACAAAACTCCATATACCCCCACATATATGTAAAACAGTGACATTTTTGGGAATTTATTCACAGATTCCTAATACTACAGATTCCATAAATAAATATGTATAAAATATATTTCAGCTTTACTGTGCTGACATTCACTCTTCGAAAGTAAACCTGTCAGTGTGCGACACAGCTTCTTTTCACTAACCATTCACTCTTAAAAAGATGGTTCTTCAAGGTTCTTTAGTAAAAAAAATGGTTCTATATGGAACCATGAACACTCAAAGAACCCTTTGCATGATCAAAGTGTTCTTCAGATTGATGGAGAATGTGCATAAATGTGTTATAGATGTGTATATATAGAACATTTTTGAAAAAGGTTCTATATAGCACCCAAAAGTGTTCTGTTGTTATTAGCTTGACACCTTTTGCATGCCAAAAAAGTTCTATACTGAACCATCGAGATCACATTCTCCAACAATCTGAAGAACCCTTTCGGGATACAAAGAACCCTTTAATCATGCAAATAGTTCTTTGAGTGTTCATGGTTCTATATAGAACCATTTTCTTTACTAAAGATCCCTTGAAGTAGCATCTTTTTAAAGAATGTATTGCTGTGATTCCACCACGAGAAGTTCTCCTTATTGAACACCAGGGCAGAAAGGAACATACAAAGCATTAACCTCACAGTGGAGGTCACCACGGTACACTTCACCCTCACAGTAGACCAACCCCCCAAAACAAAACACACCAACAAATTCTGTGACAAAATAACACAATAAACACACACCACACACCTTTAACTGATGAACTGATGAACCTCAACCCAAAACCTAATCCTAACCCTAACCTTAACCTCAACCCAAAACTTAACCCTAACCCTCACATTACATGTAACTGAGAGTCTGTAGAGTGTTTGTTTCATCTAAAAAGCACCACTCAAAATAAAGTGTCTCCTACGGCTCTACTACGCAAAGCAGAAGCCATATATCAACAACATCCAGAAACGCCGCCGACTTCTCTGGGCCAAAGCTCATCTGAGATGGATAAACGCAAAGTGGAAATGTGTGTTCAAATTGTTTTTAGAAATAACAGAATTTTTTTTCCCCGATATACCAACAACATTGATAAGCACATTTTCCAAAGGGGACACGCTCCCATGAGCTCCTGGCGTGGCCATCAACATGGCCACACCTCACGAGTGTCAAGAGGCCAGCGCCAACCAGTGTGTGGCTACAATATTTATTTTAATGGTTTCATATTTTTAAGTATTTAGGTTGGAAAGCTCATCTGGTTTAAACAGCATAGTTTATAGAGTTGCATTGAGTTCATTTGTGTTTGTACCAGATTTTTCAGTGAATGTGAGCACTTGCCGCTCAGTCTGTTACAGTGAACCCTGCCTGTGGGGCAATTGAAACATTTGCGCTCTGCATTTAGCTGAACCGTTCATAAGCAATAGCAACTTTTCATTTGTGGCAGAAATGTTCAGGTTGCTTGTATAAAAATGAATCTTCCTTAAATAATTTCAAAGTTATTTAGCCATAAAACAAAAACACAACATCATTACCACAGTGTACTTTTTAGCATTTTATACATTTTGAAAGTTGAAATCACATTTTTAATTTAATTGAGCATTAAAACACTGGAGATCATGTGTTACGGTAAATACCATCTCAGCTGTGATTGGGTCGCAGGTACAAGCTAATGGCCGAATGTGCTTTAATACCTGCAGTTCCTTCCGCCACATAAAGTAGTGCTTTTTTGCATTACAATATAGAGAGGAAATATCAGGTTCAGTTCAGCTTTTTAAAAAATATTTACCAGATGAAACTATATGTGGTTTGGTCCATTCAGTCTGTTCAGTATTTCACAGCCCATCTTGTTTCCTGAACTGTATTCTGTTTGTTTCTAGCTAAGTCCAGTTTGTATAGTTGTTCTGTCTCAGCTGCTGACCGAAAAGCTCACTTAGGATCAAAGTCACTCTCTTCTTTAGAATCTGACCAAATGGACTGCAGGTCAAACATTACCTTAGAGAAGTTACTAACTGTGTCTATGTTCTGTTGAATATGCTAAAGTAGAAACTTCAGTTAGCTTCTTAATTACAAGCTCTCAAATTTTATACCATCCCTCTTGTAAAATAACCATCCTCTATTTCCATCCCTTTGGATTAATGTGATATCACTTAAGATATCTATTATCAATATAGCATATGCCTGATGTTCTCAATGTTGTTTTTGGTAATGACTGTGGAGAGTTTTATTAGAGGGGGAATAAAATGCTGATTAAAGACCTAACATGTCAAGAGGCACCAATAAATGATCCAGCATTGCATATAATGAGCAGCTTAGAGCAGCTCATGTCTTACAGTGTTCCTGTGGATGGAGGATGGCTGCTTTAGAGTGCTGAGCATTTTGCCAGAAACCAAAAAATAGCTCAGAGTCAGAAATGGGATGTGACTGACCCCAAAACAGCTGGAACTACAAACCCAATTCCAAGAAAATTGGGCCAGTGAGTAAAATGCAAATAAAAACAGATTTGTAAACCGCCTTTATGTTTATTGGAAACAGCACAAAGAAGATAAATTTAATATTTTGCTTTATCAACTTTATTGATTTTTGAAAATGAATGCTGATTCCAATTTGATGCCTGCAGCACATTCCTCTGACCTTTGATTCCTCAAATGGTACTGCATTAAAACCTGAAACGCTTCTGTGATGAATATAACCACATTCAGAAAAGCCTTGTCAGTAAACACAGTTCATTGCTGCATCTAGAAATGCAATATATGGCTCAGTAGCACTTCATTTGGAGTTGCCTTTGTAGATGATTAATTAACTCTTAACAGATCGTCAGTAACACATCAACAACATATCAGTAAAGTAGCAGCAATGAAGCATCTGAATACACTGGAGTAAATATCTTGTAGATGTTCTGTTGATACATTACTTACATTAAGTAGATGTTGTTAATATGTGACTTCATTATGCAAAACCTAAACTTACCTACCTTATCCAACACCTAACCCTCACCCTGGCCCTAATCCTAACCCTAACCCTGGACCTAATCCTAACCTTAACCTCAACCCAAAACCTAATCCTAACCCTCACCCTGGCCCTAATCCTAATCTTAACCTCAACCCAAAACCTAACCCTAACCCTCACCCTGGCCCTAATCCTAATCCTAACACTAACCTCAACCCAAAACCTAATCCTAACCCTCACCCTGGCCCTAATCCTAATCCTAAAATTAACCTCAACCCAAAACCTAATCCTAACCCTCACCCTGGCCCTAATCCTAACCCTAACAACCCTAATACTAATCCTAATTTAACCTCAACCCAAAACCTAATCCTAACCCTCACCCTGGCCCTA
This sequence comes from Colossoma macropomum, assembly GCF_904425465.1. Classification (NCBI taxonomy): domain Eukaryota; kingdom Metazoa; phylum Chordata; class Actinopteri; order Characiformes; family Serrasalmidae; genus Colossoma; species Colossoma macropomum. The sequence goes on from NW_023494784.1 coordinate 1,509,249, forward strand.
ATCCTAACCCTAACCTCAACCCTAAACCTAATCCTAACCCTCATATGTTGTTGCCATGTAACTGAGAGTCTGTTGAGTGTTTATCTAAAAAGCACCATTTAAAATAAAGTGTCTCTTATAGCTCTACTACTCAAAGCAGAAGCCTATATCAGCAACATCCAGAAACGCTGCTGACTTCTCTGGGCTAAAGCTCATCTGAGATGGATGGACGCAAAGTGGAAATGTGTGCTGTGGTCTGACGAGTTTACATCAAATTGTTTTTAGAAATAATAAAGGTTTTTCTCAATTGTTACTAACAAAAGTTCAAAAGCCAGTGTTTGTCAGGTGTGTTAGTGGGTGACTTGCACATTTGTGAAGGCACCATTGATGCTGAGGGGTACATACGCATTTTAGAGCAACATATGCTGCCATCTAGACAACGTCTTTTTCAGAGCCGTCCCTGCTCGTTGCAGCAAGACAATGCCAAACCACATTATACATTTTACCATAACGTGGCTTCATAGTAAGAGAGTGCAGGCACAAGAATCCTGGACGGTTAAGCAGCTGGACAGTTCTATCAAGCAAGAATAGGAAAAAAATTCCACTTTCACTACTACAGTAGTTGGTATCGTGAGTTCCCAAACTATAACAGAACATTGTGAAAAGGAAAGGTGGTGTAACAGAGTGGTAAACATTCCTCTGTCCCAACTTCTTTGCGATGTGTTGAAGGCATCAAATTTAGAATAAGTGTATAAATACATGAAACAATTCAGTTAATTAGTTAAAGCGCCACATATCTCGTCTTCTACTGTTTTTATTTGAATGCATGTTAAAAAGGATTTGCAAATCACTGCTGTCTATTCTTATTTACATTTTTCCTACTGCCCCAACTTTTTTGGGATTGGGTTGTACTTTTTCTGGCAGATAGACATTCCAGTGTTAGTGAGACTTCTATTAATGAGGGCTTATTCAGAATATTAGACTATTAACTGTTTTGATTTATTTAAAACACATCTCGGTCATGATCCTAACGGAATCATCTCTTTATAACCCCAGTCCAATGAGGTCTTTGGAAATCAGGCCTGATTTATAAATATCAGCTGCCCTGATGGACGTCCTCCTCTGGGTCCTGACCTCTATCAACATGAGCTCGTCCTCAATCTCTCAGCAAACAACTTCTGTTTGGATGCTTCTCTTCCTGACAGAATTTAATCATAGCAGAAGAAATGAGGTTATAAATAAATAAGCTTAATAATGTAAATATGAATATTCAAATAAATTTGTTTTAGCAGATGTTGGTCAGGGTTGTTTTGACAGTTATTTGTGATTGCATGTCAAACTTTGTTATAGCCTGTTAGGTTTAATAGTGCCCATATAGAGCCACAGCCTTTGGTACATATATAAAATTGTTACGTTTAACATGTACAAATACATTCACCAATCAGGCATAACATTATGACCACCTCCTTGTTTCTACGCTCACTGTCCATCTTATCAGCTCCACTTACTATATAGGTGCACTTTGTAGTTCTACAGTTACAGACTGTAGTCCATCTGTTTCTCTGATACTTTGTTACCCTGTTCTTCAGTGGTCATGGACCCTCACAGAGCAGATCCTATTTAGGTGGGTTGTCATTCTCAGCACTTAGTGTGTGTTGTGCTGGTCTGAGTGGATCAGACACAGCAGTGCTGCTGGAGTTTTTAAACACTGTGTCCACTCACTGTCCACTCTATTACCTCGTTGGTCCCCCTTGTCAGCATAGTTTGTGTTGGTCATCCTCTAGAGCTTCATCAGTGGCCACAGGACGCTGCCCACAGGACGCTGTTGGCTGGATATTTTTGGTTGGTGGACTATTCTCAGTCCAGCAGTGACACTGAGGTGTTTAAAAACTCCAGCAGCACTGCTGTGTCTGATCCACTCAGACCAGCACAACACACACTAACACACCACCACCACGTCAGTGTTACTGCAGTGCTGAGAATGACTCACCACCCAAATAGTACCTGCTCTGTGGGGGTCCATGGGGGTCCTGACCACTGAAGAACAGGGTAAAAGGGGGCTAACAAAGTATGCAGAGAAACAGATGGACTACAGTCTGTAACTGTAGAACTACAAAGTGCACCTATATAGTAAGTGGAGCTGATAAAATGGACAGTGAGCGTAGAAACAAGGAGGTGGTCATAATGTTATGCCTGATTGGTCTATGTAAATATGCTATATATTCTAAAAACGGAAATATCATGACTACTGGAATACTGGCCAATATAATAAAACTATAACTATATGGATGATTATAGAAGATGTTCCCCCTTTTAAGTACTAATTCACTTATTCAATACTAAATCAGTCAGTCATTCTGAATGCGTTCACTTTATAAGAATCCCAGAACCTCAACACTTTCTGAACCAAATAGTTGGAATCTAAGTCCAGTTTTTGGTCAGAACTTAGTCTTTGTAATAAGTAATAATATTCTTATAGCACATTCTCACACTGCTAGTCACACAGTTGCTAGGCTAACATTTAGATTACAGAAGTACATCCAAAAGATCTGTGAATATTCAGATATTTTACCAGGGACAGTCTTACGGTCAACAGTATATAGATTGCTGATCATGTGATGTGATATAGAAATGATATCATTTACTCTAGATGTATTGATAATACTGGCTGTGACTGCCTCCACGTTAGCATGTCAGCCTGTATGCTATCATATCAACCACGTGTGATGGAAAAACAGGCCGGTTGTGCCTGTGGCTGGGTGGGGGAGAGCGGGCGGTGGATGGTGGGGGTTGAGTTGTGCCACATGACTGGATGACACTGTGTTAAATATTAATGAAACAAGGAAGATGCTTCAATGCTAGTTGACTGAACAGCCCTACAGTAACTCACAGACATTGAGCCGGCAGTTTATAGCAATATCACTACACCTCCACAGTGATGAAGAGAGTGAATATATTTAAATAAAGCTTATGCACAGAACAAAACAGCTGAACGAGATGTTATCGGTCAGTCATATGTGACCAGCAGACACGCATTTGCTAATCTTGAGTTAGCAAAGATAGCAGTCTTGTAGCATGACTAGTTTGGACTCATTGCCCATGATTGGTTGCCCTTGGTGAACCCTTTAAGGTCCACACCAACACTTTTCTGTGGTTAAAAAGTTAAACACCTTAAAATATCAGCCTTATTAAAAATCTAAGGCTTATTATTCAGTAACTACTGGAACTTCAATGCAAACTGGCTCAGTTATTCTTAGATTATAGAAGTGTGTAATAAAACGTTGGGCTGCTGGTGGGTCCTGGCCATTTAAGTGGTTGATTACAATGAACAAATTTCATGCTACTTTTACACATGCACACAAACACAACTCCAGGATTTGAGCAGAAATATCTCATGATTTGAGAGGTGTAAACCAACCTGTGCAGTGTTAAGGACAATTGGGAACCCTCAGTGCCTTCTAGGCCTCAGAGAAGCCTTAATGATTCTGTGAAATAATTTTTTTTAAATAAATGTTTATAATTTTTTGCTCATTTTATTTAATATTATCATCATACTTGTATTTAAACTCTGTAAATATTGTACTAATACTCTTATTTCGTTGTTAAGTTTTGGTTGAAAACAAAAGGGTTAAATTCTTGAAACCTGAAACTGACATTGTCCAATCAGGATTGCTTTCTCTGTGGTATCTAGGTTAATACAGCCAAGGGAGCTCTCCCATTGGTCAGGCCTTCAGGAGCCAAACTGAAGGCCTTACATGTTAAATTAACTAACAACATAATCAGGAAGGGACAGAGGAACCAACCAGTCATGATTTACAATGGTACCAATTTAGTGAGTAAAACCATCACTCTAGGCCTTCTGGAAGTTCTAGATACGTCACTAGATACTTCACTGATTCGTATAAACTCCATATAAACTCAGAAGACTCGTGTAGGTTCACTGGTGGTTCTGGATAGTAAATAAAATGTCTATATGTGTGTTGTAGTCATGGCGACCCCTGGTTCCTATCACCACCACTGTTAAGAAACCTGAACCATTTCAGACCAAACCACTCTGAATCTCTCTGTTTACATCTTAAACACTCAATTATGCCGAAATGTTGAAAAAGGAATTCCACTTTAAATGCACTTAAACTCCAACTCATTGGAGCAGAAGTGGGTTATTCTTAAAGGATTAGCTGTAGTGTTTTTTTCTAAAAGCATGACGTCCACTTACAGTCCACTGCTGCGAACTGACCGAGAGAGGATTTTCCATTTTTACTCTCTCTCTCTCTCTCTCTCTCTCTCTCTCTCTCTCTCTCTCTCTCTCTCCACATATCTGAGGCCAGCTGCTCTGCATTGATCCCTGTGGCTTGCCGATGCATTGGCCCGTAATGTGATGGCATTTCATTATTGAAGCAGAAGAAGCGTTAGTGCTCTCTCTCTCTCTCTCTCTCTCTCTCTCTCTCTCTCTCTCTCTCTCTCTCTTGCTCTGCCTGAGGCCACTAGCCCGCTAGAACAGACTATGTGTTAATAGTCACTCGCTTTTTTCTTTTTTTTTATCTGGTCAGCCTGGCTCAGAGTCTGAAGCACTGTGCGAGGCGGCTAACCACAAAGACAAACAAAAAACGTGAAAAAAAAAATAAATAACAGCAACATCAAACAACTGAACGGATCTAAAAGACACTGAAGGATTCGGGACGTCCCAGAAAGAGCGGCGGATGGAGACCAGCGATGAACTGGGAGTGTTCACAGTCATACAGTGAGTACACCGGACACGGCTTTGGCCTTTTCCCTCTTTTCCCACTCAAATGTTCTCGTTTTTATTCCCCATGTGTTTAAAGATCATCAGGAATTCAGCAGTTACATCACAAACCCAGCAGTGATGCCGATAAGTTTGTTTAATCAGTTTGATCACTTTTGCTTTTCCACTGGACGGACATAATTAATATTAAACATTAGCTACAGTAAAACATGATTAGTGTTGCTGGTGTTCAGTTTAACTCATAACTAAACGTTCTGTAAGGCAGCTGTAGGCCGTGTCAGAACAGAAGGTCAAGTTGGTCACTTTTGTTGCAATGGGTTCTTTTTTTAGGCCAATAATATTTATTAATTGTGTTAAAGATCTTTATATCAGGCTAATATTATGAATAACACCTTACACTGCAGCTTATTATTCAGTTATTCATTTTAAAACTTCAGCGAATTATTCAGTATGTACTCTAAATTATTCAGTATGTACTATACATGATTCAGTATCTACTATGATTTATTCAGTACCTACTATAAATGACTCAGTATCTACTATGATTCATTCTGTAACTACTATAAATTATTCAGTATCTACTGATTTATTCGGTACCTACTATAAATGATTCAGTATCTATTATAAATGATTCAGTATCTACTATAAATGATTCAGTATCTACTATAAATGATTCAGTATCTACTGTGATTTATTCAATACCTACTATAAATGATTTGGTATCTACTATAAATGATTCAGTATCTACTATGATTTATTCAGTACTTACTATAAATGTTTCAGTACCTACTATAAATGATTCAGTATCTACTATAAATCATTTAGTCTCTACTATGATTTGTTTACTATAAATGATTCAGTATCTACCATGATTTATTCAATACCTACTATAAATGATTTGGTATCTACTATAAATGATTCAGTATCTACCATGATTTATTCAATACCTACTATAAATGATTCCGTATCTGTTCTGAAATATTCAGTATCTACTTTGGATTATTCATTAACTAATATAAATTAACCACTATAAATTATTCTATAAATGTTATTTAAAAAGATCCTATAAATGATTCAGTAACTACTAGAAATTAACCACTATAAATTATTCTGTAAAAATTGTGTCATATTACATTATACATTATTCAGCAACTGCCATGAATTACCCCTCTTTTCAATTACTGCATAACAAATATGTAAGTTATGTAGTTGTGAGAGTGAGGAAATGAAGTAGAGTATAATGAGTTAATATCACAGTCTAAGGATGATTAAATTAACCTACTGGATATTTACTGGATACTTTAGAACTCGGCTGACTCTCCGGTCTTCATGTAGAAGCTGAAGTGCAGTGGTGAGCCTTATGCCGATGCTGGTGGGCTGGTTACAGTGGGCGGTGTTGTTGGGGGGTCCTGTGGTCGTGTTTGACCACATTTCAGTACACATACACGGTGCTGTGGGCAGTGAAGACCCGCTCAGTTTCAGTCTTAAACAGCAGCATCACACTGACACTGCACTGTGTTTTACTGATTTACATTAACTACTCTTAAAAAAGATGGTTCTTCAAGCGTTCTTTAGGAAGGAAAATGGTTCTATATGGAGCCGTGGACACTCAAAGAACCCTCTTTCTACCATCTACAGCACATTCTCTATCAATCTGAAGAACTATTTTACTATGCAAAGAATTCTTTAATTATGCAAAGTGTCCATGGCTCTATATAGAACCATTTTCTTTACTAAAGAACCCTTGAAGAACCATCTTTTTTAAGTATGTCGCTGAAATAGACGTAATAGAAGTACTGTGCAAAAGTTTTTTTTTCATTTATATAAATTCCAGTCAAAACAACCATTTAGTCATAAGATTTTTAGCTTAAAACAAAACAGAAAACATGAATTTAACAGAAAGTTACACAAAAGCCTCAACAGCTAAATCTACTCTCAGCTGTTCAGTGTTCAGTGAGTCACTCTTCACCTTTATTCCAGCTTCCATTCTCTTCAGGAGTCTCACTTTCAGTTCCTCAAAGAATCTGCAGACACACCTCCAAAGTTCAGTCTTAGAAGCTGGTTGATCATTTTCTGAAGTAATCAAACACATTCAGTGGTGTTGAGGTCTGGACTCTGGGGTGGTCAGTCCATCGTTCAGCTTCTTGGTTTGATGTGTCCGTCTCCTTTTCTCATTGAGGTTCTTCTTGATCAGCTACACATCCTTTCAGACCCACAGCGCTGAGTCGTCTTCTCACAGTGGAAGGATGGACAGAAACACCTGTGGATGTTTTCAGATCTGAAGCAGCTTGATTTTCTCCTCTCTCTCAGAGATGAAAGCTTTAAGTGCTGTTTATCTGATGGGAACCTCTTTTATGCAGCTGATCAGCCAAGACGTGTTTGGTTTCTGAACTTTTAGCTGGTTTAGTTTTAGCACTGGAGCTGCGAGGCTTCACAAGTAATAGAAGCTTCCATGTTTCTGTCTGTGGTAACAGATAACAGAAAGCCGTGCAGGGTCAGGAACCACATACATAAGCCTATAAATACAGTTAGCACTATGCTAATTGGTGTCATATGAGCTTCCATTACTTGTTAGCTACATTAGCCTCGTAGCTCCAGTTCTAAAACGAATGAAGTAAACTTCAGACACCCAAAGTGTCCTGGTGCATTTCAGGGCACACACTAATGTATGAAAATAAACACTCGCTATCCAGTTCTGATGTTCTCCAGGGGACTTTTTTGGATCTGCGAGTCCAGCACGTGTCTGAAAAAGCTGCAGTAACCCAAATCCTTAAGTACACCTAATTACATTTCTAGGCCAAATCTGTCCAGTTTAAGCACACGTTAGATGTTCCTTCAGCACAGCACAGGGAACTCTGCCAAACCTTCACTGAATTTAAGAATCTAGAACGTTTTACATGGGGCGGTAAAGGGGTTCACGTTCGACAATAACAGACAATAATAATAATAATACACTCTCCTGACTGACTGTGTATCATACAGTTTTCTACATTTTGAAAGTTCAGTGCTGTTATTTGAAGCTCCGGCCCTTCAGAGATCAACACAACCAACGCAGAAGTGCTAACAGAGAATTTCTAGTGAGGAGAATTCGCTTCCAATCGAGCCACAAACGAATGGGCTCCTGTGGAGCTTTAGGGGAAAATCATAGTTTGTAAACTGTCGTTCATTACTTATTACTTACCCGTAATAAAATCACTGTAATGCACAGCCTCTGGAGGCCAATTCCTTTGTTTTACTTGAGTAATATTTAATCTAGAGAGCTTCTACTTTCACCCCAGTACAGACGTTTGTACTGTGTTCACCCCTGGCTGTATTTTTAGGCACGCACAAAATAACAGTGATGTGTTGAAGTTCTGGTCCATACATTACAGAGTCACTCCTGCATTTGTCAAATTCCATCAAGCCACTCCTTAATCTCACACTGAGCTCTCTGATTGGCTGTTGCCAGGCTGTGTTATGTCCTCACTACTGAGCTTTTAATATACTGTATTTGCAGTTCACAGTAATTTAATCTCAATATTCCGATTTTGTCCATGTAGTGCAGCTCTGCTGTTCCCGCGCTGAGGCTCAGCCTGGATGACGGAGGAGGGAAAAAAACTGCTGAGCTGTTAAACAGACCACTGTGTCCACTTCACTGTCCATCTCTGGCCTTCGTGCCTTCTCTGACCTACATATTCCACTGGGTTTACTCTCAGATTCGTCTTAGCTGCCTCATTCAGACTGGCTGTGTCCTGTACTGTCCACAGTTAGTTCTAAATTAGATATTATAAATAATTATTATATCACCTCCTGTTACACTTAGGCAGCACAAGCAGAGATTTTCACAATAAAGTACTAAAATAGTAATTGTTCAGAATGCGCTAACTCTAACCCTGCGAGGTCCAACATCGCACTGGCCGATTTGTTGTCTGTAATTTATGTATAAAAATAAACACATCACTAGTGTTATTACAATAAACAGAAAGTTACTTTATTATTGTGGCAGTGTGATGATAGACTGCAATGAGAGAAATATACTGGATTATGTTTTATAGAATATTGACTAGATGTTTTTGCTTGTCAGCACATCATTTTTTGCCCTTTTGAAATGGATAACAATTTTATTATAACTTAATTATTGATGTTCTACATCTTTCTCAGTCATTTTAGCATCTTTTACAGTTCTGGTCATCATTCTGGAGACACACACACAGACCTTTTCTAAGCCGCTTATCCTTCTGGGTTGTGGGGGGAGCCGAAGCCTATCCCAGCGGTCATTGGGCGGAATATTCTGGATGACGGTTCTACATTTTTCTTTAATGTCCTACCGGTTATGTGAAAGCTGTTTATATTGTTCAGGATGAGCAGATTAGATTAATTATACATCTATGTATGACTCGAGTGTCACTGTGTAGCAGTAAGTATTGCTGTTGGCCTGGGTTCGATTCCCCGGCCGGGTGACCAGGGTCCTCTCTGTGTGGAGTTTGCATGTTCTCCCCGTGTCTCTGTGGGTTTCTTCCCACAGTCCAAAGACAAGCAGTCAGGCCAGTTGGACACGCTAAATTGCCCCTAATTGTGAATGTATATGTCTGTCTCTCTGCCCTGCGATGGACTGATGACCTGTCCAATGACCGCTGGGATACACTCCAGCTCCCCCCATGGCCCAGAAGGAAAAGCGGCTTAGGAAATGTGTGTGTGTATCTGAAACTTGGTTGCTTTTACAATGTAGAAAACATTGAGCCCAAACTTCTGAACACTAGTGACCACTCAACATTCTACAAACTCACTCATTATCTGAGCCTCTTATCCTTTTGGGTCACGGGGGGAGCTGGAGCTAGGAAACACCCTGAACAGGCCACCAGTCCATCCCAGGGCAGATTCACACCTAGGGGCAATTTCCTATTTCCAGTTTCAAACTGGACAGCTGAAGACTGGAAAAAAACTAGGCTGGTCTGCGGTACCAACAGCATGAATCCATGGACCCAACCTGCCTTGCCAGCAGTCCAGGCTGGTGGAGGTGGCGTAGTTGGGTGGGGAATGTTCTCTTGGCACACTTTGGGTGTTTGAGTTATATTATGGCGTCTGTGTTTCGGGTTCTGTTTATGGGTTGAAATGCTTCTGGTTCTCCAATGGACTTTGGTTCTGTGGGTGTGGCTGGATATGTGTGTGTAGTCCAGGGGGCTTCTTGGAAGAAGCAGGGAAGTGAGAGAAAAACAGCTGGAATGTAAAAAGTTGGCATCGTTGCTGTGTTTCTTTCGCTATTTCAGTCAAAATAAAGCAACCTGGAGAGAGAGATAATTGCTTGAATGCCACAGTCTTGTTGTTGTTGACCATATTCATCCCTTCACAGCCACAATTTACCATCTCCTAATGGCGACTTCCAGCATGATGATGCACCACGTCACAAAGTGAAAGTCTTAAACTGGTTTCACGATAATGACAGTGAGTCCAGTGTTCTTCAGAGGCCTTCCCAACCTCCAGATCTGAATCCAGTAGAACCCCTTTGGGATGTGATAGAACAGGAGAGTCACAGCATGATAGTTCTCCTGAAAGATCTGCAGGAACCATGTGATGAAATCCAACATCTTGTGGAATCCATGCCATGAAGAATTGAGGCTGTATTGAGAGCAAAGGGAGGCGCTTCATTTAATCATCTTATTATCTCTTATTTACAATTTAGATATGTTTAGCATGCACTAAAGTGTAAAGTGTGCATGTTTAATATTCAATGCTCTTTTGAAAAGTATACTTAAATGCATTTTTCCTCCACAAGGTGATGAACTGTTTACTACATGGTAACGTTGCACAGCGGCATTAGCACACTGCAAAAAATGGTGTCTTGTCAAGTAAAATTATCTTGAATCTGGTTCCAATATTTCTCCTGTTGAGATTATTGTGAGCGTATTTTAAAATTAACTTATTTCTGACCATTTTATTACTTGTTTTCAGTGATTTTATTAAGTGAAATGATCTCATTAATGTGGCAGATAATTTTGCTTGTTTTTAGAAATGAGCTTGAAACCAGCAAAATTATTTGCCAGTACAGTGAGATCATTTTAATTAATAAAATTACTTAAAGCAGGTAAAAGAAATAAGCTAAATAATCCTCTAAGTGCACAACCATCACAAAATAAGCAATATTAGATGTATTGACTATAATTAAGATAATTTCACTTGGCAAGAGACCATTTTTTTCAGTGTAGCTTAAATCAAACAAAGACGCTCTGTGTTCTGTATGATTGAGGCCCAGATGTTGAGATTGTGCAGCAGTGCTTTCCACTAAATGCATGACAAATGGCTCATCTGACCAAAGTGGAAATGACAAGTTTTCTCTGTGTTCTTCACCTCTAGCAAAGGCGCTTTGACTCATCTGCCGACGCTAACTAGTGCTGGCATTTTAATATCAGATTTTCGCTCCGCGTGGAGCTGAGCAGTTATAAATCATTGCCTCCCACCCGGTTTCCTCATTCTGTTTATCACGAGCTTCTGAATGAAATGGCTGCTGGAGCTTCTCGATATTCCTCCACGCGGTCGAGTGGTTTCTGCGAGGAAGCTTAGCTCGTGAAAGACACGGCCTTTAATGCTGCCTCCTTTTGCTGCGTGTTTGCTGATGGATATGACGTGAGAAGAAGATTCAGCAGCAGGGCGAAGTATGACGACCCCTCATGAGGTCACCCAGCTCATTAACAAACTGATTAAATGCCCTCTGATAGTGGACTAGCATGGGAAGACAGCGTGGTGTTATCTGATAACACGGGTGAAGTGGAAGATTGAGACACTTCGCTGGTCAGTGACCAAAAATTAGGAGGCCACGATTCCTGTTCAGGGCCTGAATAAACATCTTTAAACCCAAAGAGCTGCGTAATTGCTAATTCCTGAACTGCTGATGAACGATAATTGGCACAGGACCCGGCAGAGGAGCATTTCTGGGCAAGATCAGATGCACTGGATGCTGAGAAGAGCTTTTTAAACCGTCCAATGAGGTGCCTAACGGTGATAAGCGACAAGAGAGCGGCACGTAAATGGCCGATCAGGATGAAGATGTAATGATGGTCCAATGATGGTCCATTGCTAGCTTGGGCAATCATTTGGAAACAGACTCTACCTTCTCAACTTCCAAAGAGGTTCATCTCATTAGTGCAACTGCAGAAGTTCTGAAATGGTTCTTAATGAGCTTTATGGCTTTTCCAAACCAGAAATACATCATTAGTCTCTCGCATGGTTTTCAGTAGTTCTTTGTGGGCTGAAGAACCATTTCAGCTAGGGCTGTCAGAAGAGATCAGAAATCAAATTCACATTTTTCCCATGTTTGTTTGTCAAATAGTCTAATACAGCGGTCGGCAACCTGCGGCTCTTTTACTGCCCTGTTGTGGCTCCACAGCTGAATCTGATTAGTAAGTAAAAATAAAATAATCCTCCTTTACAGTAAAATAAAGCTCTGCTGATCGTTCAACACAGTTTAACAATAAATGGTCTTAAACTCTGGAGTTAATGTAGAACTGCTAATTCACCCTTTAACCCTGAAGATCAGCACAGACTGCTGGTCACCATAGCAACACAGACAATAATCTCACCTAGCTAGTAGCTAACGAAACGGCAAAGAGAGAGATTTAAGATGAACATCGATAATTTGGAGACGAATTGACTTATATGTGTTTATAATCACTCCAGCTGGTTTCCTGATACGTTTAATCTGCAGCGAGAAAACTGACAAACACTAAAAAGTCACAAAGCTGAAGTTTCTTGTTTGAATTCTCCCGTTCCACCTTAAATGGTGCAGCAGTTACAATGTGGCACCTCAGGCACCATTTAAGGTGGAACGGGAGAATTTGAACAGAAGCTGGCGAATTAGAAGTGACTTCAGCCTCAGAGAGACGTTTTACACGAAACTGTTCTACATTTGTGGAAAAGTTTCCTGCTGGAGATGCGAGAAAAGCAGCTATAGCTGAGCTACAGTTTAAAGCAGAGTAAAGTAAGTTTGCGTTTTCGTTTATATTTTTTACCCTATACAAGTACATCAGCACATACTTACAGCCAAATGGACATAAAACATTGTGGCTCCCAAGGTGGTATGATTTTTGTTGAAAGGACAAAATGGCTCATCTTAACATTTAAGTTGCGACCCCTGGTCATTTAAAAAAAAAAAAAGTCATTGATTACTTTGCAAATAAAATTAGTAGCATACATAACTGCAGAAAAAGCCAAATTTTAAGTCAATGTTATGTCTACAAATCCCCAAGGGGGCGCTGTGCATAAACAGTGTTTAAAAGAATGGTTTGATGAAAAATCAAATGTACACAGTTTTCCCAGTTACTCTGGATGTAGCTGATCAGCCAAGACATGTTTTGCATCCAAATTTTCCTTCCTCAGTTTTAGCATCAGAGTTTCGAGGCTGACGTTGCTAACACATACTATAAGTCAATAGTCACCCAAATCCTCTTCTGTAAATAAATCCCCCAGACTTCTCTCAACCTGCTCAAACCACATTCAGGACAGAGTATGACTTATTATGAGCTATAAACACAAACAAAACTTCACTGTGCAGCTGAACTCCGTGTTCACTCATGTTACACAGGCTGGTTTACATTTACTGCCATAATTAAATGGTTAAGATGGTTACAGAGTCAGTATTGTTCACAGTGGTGATAGGAACCAGACGTCCACCTCCAAAAGCTCCCTCACAGAAAGTTACTACATGAAATGTTTATGTTGAGACATTGTTTTATGATAGTTTTGAGAAGATTTTGGCAAAATAGCCCTCAAAGAAAACATATTTTTTAGATTTTGAATTTTACCATCATTACTTTGCTGTATTTGTGTTGAAGAGTCTGTACCATTAACCATTTCACATCAAATTACTCTGAAAGCCTTTGTTGAAATGTCTCAGCCACTGAACTCTGCAGAAATGTTGAAAAATTGGGGGAGTCCACCTTGAAAGGATGACATTTCAGAACACAGTTGGAAAGGACATTATAATAACCTTCATCTTCATCACACTGAAGTGGAGCCGTGTGCTTTAAAGATGATGATGAAAACACGGTTTCTTTAAGACGAATGTGTGCCGACTCAAAAGCCTCGCTGGGTCGTTGTTCCTGCACTACGTTGTGTCCTGAAGCTCCACCAGAGAAACAAAACGATGCTCAATGCACAGATGAAAACGCACCAACACCTCCACCCACTCTCCTTTGTTCCTCCGTGGTTTTCTTCTCGTAATCTCGTGAAAGGGGATGGTGATTTAATTGGAGCAGGTCCAATTAGGAATGAAATTAGTGAGGAGGTCTGGGACCCTTTGTTGAGGAACGTGAAGTGTAGGTGGAGCGATCGAGGCAGCAGAGGTGATGGGCTGAAGAGGGAGGAATAACATCAAACCATCGACAGCGCTGTGGACGGGGTGTGTGATTATAGATGTGAAGGATCTTTTCCACCCTTCAGCTGAACCGTAATAATGAGGCGAGGCTCGTCTGATCCGTAACCAGCAGGTTTCACCTCCATTAGTTCATTACGCCTCAGCCTCCCTTTATCATCAAACTCATTTCAAACCTGTTCATTATTAAAGCGGCTCTACGGCCAACATGAAAAACATGTCTGCTCTGCTCCTGCAGCGGCGCTGTGAGAACCTAGAGAGAGATTTTCCAGATTAAAGGCTAGAAAACACACCTTCTAATGACGCAGCTTCTGAAAAACTACTGCTGTATATTTTATTGCATAACTGTAATTTAGGTAACTGACCTCATCATTTCAGTTGACGGACTGGATTACTGACCCCACAGAAATGATGAGGACACTGAGCTAAAGCTAGAGTTAGCTGGTTAGCTACATATTTTGACTGTATGATGTATTTGATGTATTTCATTAACAAACATCAAATAAACAAACGCCGCTCGGCGCCGCCCTCTAAAGGCGTCATTAACAACCGTCAAATAAACAAACGTCGCTCAGTGCTGCCCTCTAAAGGTGTCATTAACAACCATCAAATAAACAAACGTCGCTCAGCGCCGCCCTCTAAAGGCGTCATTAACAACCATCAAATAAACAAACGTCGCTCAGCGCCGCCCTCTAAAGGCGTCATTAACAAACAACAAATAAACAAACGTCGCTCAGCGCCGCCCTCTAAAGGCGTCATTAACAAACAACAAATAAACAAACGTCGCTCAGCGCCGCCCTCTAAAGGCGTCATTAACAAACATCAAATAAACAAACGTCGCTCAGCGCCGCCCTCTAAAGGCGTCATTAACAAACATCAAATAAACAAACGTCGCTCAGCGCCGCCCTCTAAAGGCGTCATTAACAAACATCAAATAAACAAACGTCGCTCAGCGCCGCCCTCTAAAGGCGTTGTTAACAAACATCAAACAAACGTCACTCAGCGCCGCCCTCTAAAGGCGTCATTAACAAACATCAAACAAACGCCGCTCAGTGCCGCCCTCTAAAGGCATCATTAACAAACATCAAACAAACGTCGCTCAGCGCCGCCCTCTAAAGGCATCATTAACAAACATCAAACAAACGTCGCTCAGCGCCGCCCTCTAAAGGCGTCATTAACAAACAACAAATAAACAAACGTCGCTCAGCGCCGCCCTCTAAAGGCGTCATTAACGAACATCAAATAAACAGACGTCGCTCAGCGCCGCCCTCTAAAGGCATTATTGCACCTGTTGTACGTTTTGTTGTTTATGTAATGATGTTACTTTATGACTGTATCTTATTCTGTGTTTCAAAAGTAATGTTTTCAGCGAGTGGGGGGTCTTTTCCCAGCCCTGTTCCCTGGGAGGTTGACCACAGCAGGCTTGGTCTCTTTCTGAGGACCTGCTGTGTGTTTGAATGGAGTTAAATCAGGCTCGGCTGGCGCTGCATGGCCAGTCTCTGCCACTGAAGGCAGGAATCGATCGGGCTGCTTTATTGAAAAGTTGTCTGCTTTCACAGCTGCCGTCTGCTCTGCTGCTGTCTTTTTGACCCCTCTGGTTTCTGGTGGCTGGAAAAACAGAACGTAAGCGTGTGTGGAACAACCAGAGCCGCCAGTGAGGAGAAAACATCGGCCTGCAGTGATTCGTAAAGACCTGCTCTGCTGTAACATCTGTGCTAATGCTGTATTGCTAATGCTGCAACTGGTTCCAGTCAACTACAGCGTCCAAATTCAGACTGGAAACAAGTTCTCCTTCCCTCTGTTACACTACGCCGCAAAAAATGGTCTGTTGTCAAGCAAAATGATCCTAAATCTAGTCGATATATCTAATATTTCCCATTTTGAGATGGTTGTGCAATTATTTTAAGATTATTTACCTTATTTCTAGACAATTTTACTTGTTTTAGGTAATTTTATTAAGTAAAATGATCTCATGAAATGAATAACAAGAATTTTCCATCCCCAAAGTCAATCTCTAACTTAGTTCTATAGGGTTCTATCTGTGAGCCAATCAACACTTTGCATACACACAAGAGCACCAATCAGGTTCTGCTTCTTTGTCATGAGGCTGCTCTGCTCAATGACGGCGGGAAAAGTTTATAAAACTTTATGAAACGTGAAAACATGTTGCTGAAACTCCGCCTGTCTTCTTAGAAGTTCTTTAAAAAGTCTTACAGTCTTAAATTTGATAAATATTAAACCTTCAAGGTGATTAAATAGTAAACATTTGAAATGATGGGGTCTTAATTACAACATAAGCATTAATTTAATTCATTTACTCGTCTTTTTCTTCTTTCTCCCAAAATTAGACATTTTGGCTCATTAGAGTCTCATTTCTGATATAAAACTAAACCTCACACTGCCTTTACACTGACCGGCTACACTGACCGGCTACACTGACCTGCTGGGACAGTTTATTACAGCAGCTGTTTCTGTCTGACTAAAGGAAACTTAAACTAATGGTTCCTAAAACTGACCTCTGCACTGAAAACATTTAGCGCTGACCTTTATACTTAATCTATCAATCAGTGCTTTTTTTGAATAAGAAAAACAGGAAATAAATGTCATAAAAATAATTAAATATAAATATAAATGTCAAAGAAATATTAAATGCAGATTTGTGATACATAAGGACATGGTCAGAACACTAATTTTATGTTTTATAAACAAATTACGAGTATGAACTGTTTGTGTTACTTGAAATTTGTTGCTTCTTTTCATGTTTTGTCTTATAGAACCTGATAACTCCAAGCAGAATGTGGGTTCTCAGGATTAGAAGGTTCTGTCTGCATTTGACCTGTTCCAAAAAAACCTCATTTACAGAAGTGATAGGACTTTCATATCGTACATTTAGAACACATTTAGCGTGTCTGTCATTGTCATGTATGAGTGAGGCGGGTTCCACACAGTTTTGCTAGCCGAAATCTCAATATCTCAGAACTGTTTAGAACACTGATAGAACCTTCTGTTCCAGTGGGATGATTTGTATAGATTTACCACTGATTTCAAGCAGTGTTAAAACTGTTAGTCTGCTGGGAGGTTTGGAGTTTATCTACATTCATTCAGCCTGAGATGACTGGGATAAACTGTCTGGGGGCGTGGCAGCTTGGGGGCATGGGGCGTGGCAGCTTGGGGCGTAGGAGCCTGGGGGCGTGACCAAGACAGCCAAGAGTGGACAGACTCAGATATACGAACTTTAAACTTACTTATTAGTAAATAAACCACACAGCTACTGCTTTACTAAACACAGTGAAAACTCCACATCTCTCTCTCACTGTCTCTCTCTCACTGTCTCTCTCACTGTCTCTCTCTCGCTGTCTCTCTCACTGTCTCTCTCTCACTGGCTCTCTCACTGTTTTTCATTTCATTTACATTTACATCATTTAGCAGACGCTCTTATCCAGAGCGACTTACAAAAAGTGCTTTGTCTATCCAGAGAAAGAATCTTCGCTAGTTACCAACAGGTTAGAGAGAAAGACAGTCCTAAACTCAGATACTGCTAGAATCAGACAGTCATTGACACCTAGAGAAAAAGGGACAGAGTTAAACACAGAGCAGTGCAATACAATACAATACAATACAATACAATACAACACAATACATAAGTGCAGTACAATACTTTACAATCAATACTTAATTTAGTGCTCATTTAAGTGCTGTATAAAGAGACGGTCTTCAGTCTGCGTTTGAAGACAGCGAGAGACTCTGCTGTTCGGACAGCCAGTGGGAGTTCGTTCCACCACCTGGGTGCCAGCACAGAGAACAGTCTAGATGCTTGCCTTCCACGCGCCTTGAAGGATGGCGGGTCAAGCCGAGCTGTACTCGAAGCTTGAAGGGCTTCGAGATTTGACCATTGCCATCAAGTAGGGAGGGCTGGTCCATTTTTGGCTTTGTAAGCAAACATAAGGGTTGTAAATCTGATGCGTGCAGCTACAGGAAGCCAGTGAAGGGAGCGCAGCAGTGGGGTGACGTGGCTGAACTTTGGGAGATTGAAGATGAGTCTTGCTGCTGCATTCTGGATGAGTTGCAGAGGCCTGATGGCTGCATTGGGAGACCAGCCAAGAGCGAGTTGCAGTAGTCAAGCCTTGAAATGACAAGAGACTGCACTAGCACCTGGGTGGCCTCTCGAGAGAGAAAGGGTTGGATCCTCCAGATGTTGAACAGGAGAAATCTGCATGACCGAGTCAGGTTCGCAATGTGAGTCGAGAACGATAACTGGCCATCTAGAACCACACCAAGACTTCTTGCCTCTGCTGACGGGACAATCAGAGAGTTCTCGAATGAGATGGCAAGATCGTGATGAGGACCTGTAGTTGCAGGGATGAACAGCAGCTCAGTCTTGCTAGGATTGAGCTTCAGGTGGTGAGCTGCCATCCGTGAAGAGATGTCTCTCTCACTGTCTCTCTCTTACTGTCTCTCTCTCTCACTGTCTCTCTCTCACTGTCTCTCTCACTGTCTCTCTCTTACTGTCTCTCTCTCTCACTGTCTCTCTCTCTCACTGTCTCTCTCTCACTGTCTCTCTCACTGTCTCTCTCTCACTGTCTCTCTCTCTCACTGTCTGTCTCGCTGTCTCTCTCACTGTCTCTCTCACTGTCTCTCTCTCACTGTTTCTCTCTCTCACTGTCTCTCTTACTGACTCTCTCTCTCACTGTCTCTCTCTCACTGACTCTCTCTCTCACTGTCTGTCTCGCTGTCTCTCTCTTACTGTCTCTCTCTCTCACTGTCTCTCTCACTGTCTCTCTCTCTTGCTGTCTCTCTCACTGTCTCTCTCTCACTGACTCTCTCTCTTACTGTCTCTTTCTCTCACTGTCTCTCTCTTACTGTCTCTCTTACTGACTCTCTCTCTTACTGTTTCTTTCTCTATCTTGCTGTCTCTCTCACACTGCCTTACTGTCTCTCTCTCTCTTACTGTCTCTCTGTCTCTCACTGTTTCCCTCTCTTACTCTCTCTCTCTCACACTGTCTCACTGCCTCTCTCTTTTACTGTCTCTCTCTTACTGTTTCTTTCTCTCTCTTACTGTCTCTCTCTCTCTCTGTCTCACTGCCTCTTTTTCTCTCTTTCGTTGTCACCCCCCCCCCTCAGAAATACACCCACACTGTTCTGGACATCCACAGTCTCTCTCTCTCTCTCTCTTTCTCCTACTCTCTCCACCCCCCTCTCTTTCCACATCTTTCTTTCTTTCTCATTTCTCTATCTACTCCCTTCAAATCTCTCTCTCTTTCGTCGCCACGCCCCCTCTCTCGCAGAAATACACCCACGCTCTTCTGGGTCCTCTCTTTCTCTCTCTCTCTCTCTCTCTCGCTCGTTCTCTCTCTCTACTCCCTTCGTTGCCACGCCCCCTCCCTCTCGCGGTAAAACACCCACGCTGCTCTCTCTCTCTCCTCTCTCTCTCTCACTCTCTCTCTGTGGCGCGCGCTGTTTCTCCGTGCTCGCGCTGCTGGTTGAGAGCGCGCCGAGTGTGTGGTGGTGAGTGTATGATGGTGTGTGTGTGGGGCGCGCGGGCGAGCTGCTCGAGCCCTCAGTGCGGCCGCCATGGACGTGTTCAGCTTCGCGAGGATGAGCAGACTGACCGGGTAAGAGCTGCGGCTTCACTGAGGATGATGATGGTGATGATGATGATGATGATGATGGTGTTGATGATGATGATGATGCGCTCCGGCACGCGAGCCTGCGAACTAAAACTTAACGAGCGGCTCGCGCTCCGTGCTTATATTCAGTGCTTCGTCTCGTGCCTGACTGCGTTTTACCGTTTCCGGACCGGATCGGTGCACGTTAGCGCGAGCCCGGGTCTCCTTCAGGTCCGCGTTCAGGTCGCTCTCCGCGCGCGTGTGACGGAACCGTGAGGCATGTGCGGAACCAAAAAACCCCAAAAACGGAGAGAACCGGAGAGGAACCTCCGGATTTAGTGAGTCACCTCAGAGAGAGCAGACAGGCACGACATCGCTCCAGAGAGCTGGAGAACCTCCAGAACATCTAGAACATTCAGAACGTTATCTTCGATAACCTGCAACATCTAGAACATCTACAACATGAGGAACATCAGCATCTAGAATGAATGGCAACAAGATAGTCTAGAGGAGCATTTAGAACATCTACAACATCTACATAATGTGAAATATCTTGAATATCTAGAACATTTATAATGTCTTCATTGGTGGTTCTCAACTCCAGACACAAAACACTGTTTCAGATGTTCCTCCAAACATCTGATCTAGATCACAAAGAGCTTGATAATGAGCTGGATCATGAGTGTTGAAGTCAGGAACACTAGAGTACAGCGCTGTGGTTCCACAGGCGCAAGATTAAGGAACCGTCTGCACCATTTAGAACATTTGCAAAGTGTGGAACATCTATAAGCTCTAGAACATTTAGATCAGTGTAGAACATCCAGTTATCAGGTTAGTCTTGCCTTGTTGGTGCACACGCTCTGCTGCAGAACTTTTAGAACCTGGTTCTGGAGATCCACCACCATGCAGAGTTTAGCTCCATCTCTATTCTAGCACACCTGATCCAGATAATGAAGAGCCTTCAGGAGCATCTGAACATGAGATCTACACACTTACAAAAGATGGTTTATGGTTCTATATAGAACCATGAACACTCAAAGAACCATTTTTTTGCTTAAATAGTTCTTTGCATGGTGAAATCGTTGTTCAGATTGATGGAGAATGTGCTGTAACCTGTTTTAAAAAGGTTCTATACAGAACCATATACAGCTACTTCTTCATCAATCTGAAGAACAATTTCACCATGCAAAGAACCCTTTATGCATGCAGATGGTTCTTTGAGTGTTCATGGTTCTATATAGAACCACTGTCTTTGCTATAGAACTCCTGAAGAACCATCCTTTCTAAGAGTGTAGAACCATGAACACTCAAAGAACCCTTTGCATGATTCAGAGGTTCTTCACAATGTAAAATGGTTCTTCATATTGATAGAGAATGTGTTGAATATGGTTCTGTCTGGAACCGTTTTAAAAATGGTCTACATAGAACCATTTTGTTCACTAAAGAACTCTTGAAGAACCGTCTATTTTAAGAGTGTAGGTGTGTTGGATCTGAACTCTCTAGGGTGGTAGATCTCCAGGACCAAGTTTGAGCACCTCTGTTCTGGAACATTTAAACTGTTTAGAAGGTGCAGAAAATCTAGAACATCTATAACATCTAGATCAGGGGTGCTCAAACCTGGTTCTGGTGGTTTACTGCCCTGTAGAGTTTGGTCATAACACTTGGGTCTAATGTTCAGAAGGCCTTAATTACCTGGATCAGGTTCTTTAGATTAGGACTGGAGCTAAACTCTGCAGAACCGTACATCTCCAGGACCAGGACTCTGCACCTCGATCTAGATATTCTACAGTATTAGTGGATTTGATTTGGAGTTTGGATGATGGTAAACTATCAGATTGTATCAGGTTAAGTCCAGTAGTGCTGATTGTTATCATCTATAACAGTGTTCTCCACTCCCTGGTGCTGGAGATCTAGATCCTGCAGAGCCTATAGTTCCAACCACAATCTGCCACACCTGTTCTAGCTAATCAACCTCTTCCCAAGTACCTGATTGGCTGGAGATTGGAGCTAAACTCTGCAGGATGGTTGGTCTCCAGGACCAGAGCTAGAGACCACTGATCTATACTTAGTGGGCACTTCATTAAGTCCACCTCCTTGTATCTCCACTCATTGTCCACTTTATCAACTCCACTGACCACATAGTTTCACTCTGTAGCTCTACAGTTACAGACTGTAGTCCATCTGGTTCTCCACTCTGTTCTTCAGTGGTCAGGACCCCCATGGACCCCCACAGAGCAGGTACTATTTGGGTGGTGGATCATTCTCAGCACTGCAGTAACACTGATGTGGTGGTGGTGTGTTAGTGTGTTTTGTGCTGGTCTGAGTGGATCAGACACAGCAGTGCTGCTGGAGTTTTTAAACACTGTGTCCACTCACTGTCCACTCTATTGGACACTCCTACCTTGTCGGTCCACCTTGTAGATGTAAAGTCAGAGACGATAGCTCATCTGCTGCTGCACAGTTTGTGTTGGTCATCCTCTAGTCCTTCATCAGTGGTCACAGGACGCTGCCCACAGGACGCTGTCGGCTGGATGTTTTTGGTTCTCAGTCCAGCAGCGACACTGAGGGGTGTATAAAGTCCAGCAGCACTGCTGTCATGGCGATTCCTAAAAACAGGCCCTAAAGACTGGCTTGTTTATCTTGAGGAGTCCAGCCTTGTTATCAATCCAGGCCTCATTTTAAGCTATACAATGCGCCGCTGATGCCGCCTGTGGAAAAACATTAACCCATATTAGAGCTTTATCCGTCCATATTGGGCCATAAAAATATAAGCTGCACACATTTCTCTGTGGCTAATCGGGTTTCATCAGCTGGTCAGCCGGGCTTGCAGCACCTAGTGGGCTTGATTTTCTTGATTTGACCCTGGATAATCCTCCTAAAGGATTGGGCCATCATAGCTCCACTTCAGCATTTAGCGCGTCTGAGGGCTTAACCCAGAAATTAAGCGTCCAGCTTTTTAAAACGATCATCACCATCATATAGGAAAGCTTTATTTTTGCTCTGCAGCTGTCCTGTTTACTGACCACACTCCTGAGAAACACGGCTAAGGCGTTTAGCGCGTTCTGATGGAGGCCTCAGCATGTGAGAGATTAATGAGTGATTACTGTGAAGCTCGTTTGAAGATGGAGGAGAACGTGTGAGAATATCAGGCCATCGTGGTCACTTTTTCAGTCTGGAGGAAAAGGATGCAAGTCATGCTTTTATGAAAAGTAAAAGGCTCTTAAATCAGCCACTTAAATCTACTCAATACATGCAATATCCTTTCATATCGCTGCTGTCGGAGCAAAACCTCGTATTTCTTTTTCAGTTTTTGACATAGTTTGAAAATTCCTATTGTCCTTTATAATGTCTGTAAATTCCATGATGAATGGACCAAAAGAAACAGCCCAAAATGACTTGGAAAAACCTCTGGTTCCATTGACTTACATTAAAAGTAAAGTATGTTTTTTTGCTTCTCCTGTAAAGTTTGAGATACGAGGTTTTGGTCCGACAGCAGCGATATTGTAATATAGTTTGTAATATAGTACTTTCTCCAAAATTTGGGTCCTTCAGAAACAGTTTGTTAGGACTGCAACCCGATCAGATTTATATACATCATCTGCTCCTTTATTTCAGAAACTTCAAATTATTACACTTTGTGATATCAATATTTTTCAAATAGGTGTTTTTATTCATAAGATACATTCGAGTGAAGGGAATATTCCAGAGCAGTTTAAAAATGATCTCACAGTAAATTCAGACGTTCATCCATATTCAACTCGTCAATCTTCAGATCTTCATCCTCCTCAATTTCTCACTTGTAGAGGTCACTGTTCAATAAGATTTAGGGGCACTAAAATACGGAACAGGCTTTCCAATGTGGCAAAAATTGTTCTTCTTTAAAATCCTATAAAAGATACTTAAAAGATCATTTAATGTCTGTACTGTAGTTGTTCTTCTATTGTTTTATTTATTGTGATGCTTATTATTACTGCTGCTCAGGAGTTAATATGGGTGTATAATCTCTATCATTTCATAAACATATGTATTTATATTTTATATATGCACGGACGCTCTTGTGCACATACACAACGCACATACATGCTTACACATTCAAATGTTTTTGTTTAATGTAAGTTATTTGAGGTTTGTTTTATGTCATTATTATGTTGTATATTATTTAGTATTTTTCATTATATTGTGTAATGTTATTGTTATTTAGTTGGAGGCTTTATACACGCCTATTATTTGCCTCTCCCTGCACTGTATGTTATCTTAGTCTATTCGTGTGTATTTTAAATTGTGCAAAATAAACTAAACTAAACTAAAAACTACAAAAGTATTTCTCATTTTGAGACTGTTGTAGGAGTATTATAAGATTATTTAGCTTGTTTTTAAATATTTCTCATCTGTTTTGAATCATATTTAGAGTAGGCATCGTTTTTTTTCATTTAGTAAAATTGTCTGCTTGTCTTAAAACAAAGTAAATCGCTGTTGTCAGAACAAAACCTAGTATCTCTATTTTTGACGTTTTTCAGTTTTTTGATATAATTTGAAAATACCTGTTGCCCTTTAGGTTGTAGGTAAATTTTATGATGAATGGACCAGAATAAATAACTCAAAATTACTAGTTTGTGAAATCACGTTTGTAAAACCTCAGTTTAGCGATTACAGCTGGACAAAACTGATATTAACGGGTATAAAAACCCTTCTAGAAAAAACAGCATAGACCAGCATGGCTGGTTACCAGCAAAACCAGCATATGTTGTGTTTTGGATGCTGGTATTCTGGTCTCGGACCAGCACAAGATCGGCATAACCCAACATAGACTAGCTTAGACCAGCACAGACTTTGTAATATTTTAGCAGTTTATAACAGTCTCAGTCTCAGTTAGTAGTGGAAATAGTGGAAAATCTGAAATAATAAGATTCCTTCAGGGACTATTTTGCCTCACAACACCCTGCATATTATGTATCCCTCCACCATGAATGGATTTTTAACATGTTTTTGGCCAAAACCTCAAAACAATCGTGAAACGTTGTCTTAGGTGTATTTTTTACTATTTCATGTAATAAGTTTTCTGAGACGGAGCTTTTAGAGGTGGGCAGTTGGTTCCTATCACCACCTCTAAGTTTCTTTAGAATGGACCATTTCACATCAAACAGCTCTGGATGACTTTGTTTACATTTTAAACATTTAATTATACTGAAATTTTGAAAATTCCCCTTAGTATTAAGATAGTAGTGTTTTATGCAGGTACAGTATGTGTAAGCTTGATCGTAGCCCATTGGATTTAAATACTGTATGGTGGACCTGCTGCATTATATCATGCATTCATTACTTTGAATGGTGTCACCTTCAGTCCTCATTCACTACAGCTCTGTCTGTGGCTTTTCTTGCTGGGGAATTGCGGCCTACGCACTTCAGTCTGCGGCTGGACAAGGCTGACCACAGGTCTCGCTTTAGTAAGGTTGTTCAATAAGAGAAAGTATAAACATGACTGTTCTTCAGCAAAAAAAATGTTTCATTCACTCGAAGCAAATGTAAATGGATTGATCGCTTCCCTCCTGAGTCTGTTATCGACCAGCTGAGCTTCTGCCGCTGTATAACAGGACAGACTGGAAAAGAGGGCTTGATTTGGGGTGGGCGACTCGACAAAACGCAGTGTCGCAATTAGTAATGCACCAAAATGAAAATTCTTGGCTGAAACCAAAATACTACAGTAATTACAGTATGTAGCCAGAACGGCAGAAACGGTTGGTCATCCAAGATAACAAATTCCCTTATTTTTTTTAGTTATTATTTAGACTTTGGCTGTGGTTGGTATATATTTTCATCATTTCATATTTCGTAGTCCATCTGTTTCTCTGCATACTTTGTTAGCCCCCTTTTACCCTGTTCAGTGGTCAGGACCCCCATGGACCCTCACAGAGCAGGTACTATTTGGGTGGTGGGTCATTCTCAGCACTGCAGTAACACTGACGTGGTGGTGGTGTGTTAGTGTGTGTTGTGCTGGTATGAGTGGATCAGACACAGCAGTGCTGCTGGAGTTTTTAAACACCGTGTCCACTCACTGTCCACTCTGTTAGACACTGCTACCTTGTCAGTCCACCTTGTAGATGTAAACTCAGAGACGATAGCTCATCTGCTGCTGCACAGTTTGTGTTGGTCATCCTCTAGTCCTTCATCAGTGGTCACAGGACGCTGCCCACAGGACGCTGTCGGCTGGATATTTTTGGTTGGTGGACTATTCTCAGTCCAGCAGCGACACTGAGGTGTTTAAAAACTCCAGCAGCAGTGCTGTGTCTGATCCACTCGCACCAGCACAGCACACACTAACACACCACCACCACGTCAGTGTTACTGCAGTGCTGAGAATGACCCACCACCCAAATAGTACCTGCTCTGTGAGGGTCCATGGGGGTCCTGACCACTGAAGAACAGGGTAAAAGGGGGCTAACAAAGTATCAGAGAAACAGATGGACTACAGTCTGTAACTGTAGAACTACAAAGTGCACCTATACAGTAAGTGGAGCTGATAAAATGGACAATGAGTGTAGAAACAAGGAATAATGTTATGCCTGAACGGTGTATATAGTAATACATAACAGCAAAATAATAAGCTGATTCTAAATAGAAGTTCAAAACTAGTTCTAAATAGAAACAACCGATCATGTGAACAGTCATATGAATTGTATCATTGTGGGCTACAGAAGCAGCAGAGCCAGGTGGCCAAACCTCATATCTCCGAAATGGAGAAGGGAAGAATGTACTTTGCCTGTAATGTAAGTGAATGGAACCGGAATTTGTTCAAAGTTATTTTGGGCCGCTTCTTTGGGTCCATTCATCATGAAACTTACACACAATGTAAAGGACAACAGGCATTTTCAGATTATGTAGCCTTAATGTGTTAGAAAATTGTAAATAATTAATTAATGCTCTTGCCCATTTAAGGGATAAAGTTTGCCCCATTAGGCTCTAAATTGCATCTTAAATTTTCACAGCTTACAGCGCGACCAAACTGGGCTGGGTTTCCTAAAGCATCAATGGTGGAGCGAGCACCGCCGTGAACACTCTCTCTATGTATGTAGACTCTGTGTAGGGCTGTGTACAATATGTACGTCTTGTGTCAGATTGTCCAATAATCCATCTTGAAGAGGAATCTTTCAGTCAGTTTTTAAAAGTAATTTTGCAAAACTAACTTTTTGGTGTCTCCATGGCAACACCCTCAATAATCATCGTCTTACTATGGGATAAACATAACGCTGGAAAGCCACTTGTGATTGGTCGTATTACGAGTTGACCCAATCAGTGACCATGCTGCTCACTCTGTCCAGGCTAACGCTGCTACCGTGTGCTAACAGATTTAGCAAATCTAGCTTTAAGCCTCTGCCGCCCTCATCATCTTAATCTGCTTTCATCTTCAAAGCAAGGAGAGAGGTTGGGGGGACGTCCCCACCTAACGTCTATTTCTAATTTCATTACCTTTTGCCTGAACTTTTGGTGTCATCTACAGAAGCGGCTAAAATCCTAGAGCCACCCGCTGGTCTGACGCAGGGAGAGAATGCTTAAGAATATTTTGATTATGCTTTAAATCTATTTTATTATCAGGATAATTAAATGATCAAGAAGTAAACAAAGTTCAAAAATTCAGAGTGGAAACTTACATAGTCAGAACTGTTCACAGTGGTGGTGATAGGAACCAGACATCCACCTCTAAAAGCTCCCTCACAGAAAGTTACTACATGAAATGGTTATGAATTCACTGCCTGATGACTGAGACACTGTTTTATGATAGTTCTGAGAAACTTTTGGCCTGAAAATCCATTCATGGTGGAGGGATACATGCAGGGCGCTGTGAGGCAAAATAGTCCCCAAAGAAAACTTATTATTTCAGATTTTCCACTATTTTCATCATCAACATTCATATAAACTCAGAAGACTCGTGTAGGTTCTCTGGTGGTTCTGGATAGTAAATAAAATGTCTATATTTGTGTTGTAGTCATGGCGACCCCTGGTTCCTATCACCACCACTGTGAAGAGATCAAAATCAACACGTTTCTCGACAGTGAATCATCTCAAGCACTGAATTATGCAGAAATTTTGAAAAACCGTGCTGAAGTCAGACAGATAAATGTGTAGATGTGCATTTTAACACGACCTAAAGCTTTTAAACACGAATCCTGAACCGTTTTTTGCGTATGTGGGTGTTCATTGTACGTCTCTATCTTGAACATGGAGCTTTGGCTCATCCTCCACAGTCCAAACCTGACTCGCCCACAGTCTTCTGCTGTTTGGATGGAGAGAGCTGCCTTTGGGAGATCCTGCAGCAAATGACTTGTCAGATTTGCTGGGTTAGCACTGATGTGAGTTTTAGCATGTTTTTCTCATATGAGAGAACGAGAGAGATGCTCCTCAGGGTTCAGACGCTGAGTTATGCACCTGCGATGCAGCGCAGAAGGGAAATTTTAGAGGGGAATAATCTGAGATATGGAGGGATGGTGAAGTTACGCAGCTCCCTCTTACGCTCTCTTGTGTTGTGTGTGGTTCCCCGAGGTTAGATGGCTCCTCCATCTTGTTCAGGAGGCTGTATAAAAAGAAGCACTTTGGGAGAGCATGGGAAGATCATGTTTAATTCACGGTCCTGGTGTGCTTTCGCTGCAGCGGAAGATGTTTTCTAGCATAAAAACTAAATTACTCAGCGAAGTCCCACAGCAGGCTGCACATCGCACAGGCTAAGCTCCTTCGTTTCATTGCTGCCAGTAAACATAGACGCCAAGTTATGAAATTTATTTGAGACGTTAATAATGGGCTACATCTGTGGTTTGACGTCCGCGCAACATAAAACACCCAAAATCTAATGCTAGAGCCTCACAGAAGAAAAATACACATGTATTTGCTCAGATTAAAGCATGTGTGAGAGATCTGATGGTTTGTATGAGACGTCACCAATCAGATACCCAGTATCAGTATTAGGTCAGTAAAAAAATGTTTGATTGGATTTGGGAAAAAAGGAGTAAATCCAGTCAGATCCTGCAACAAATCTGGCCATTTCAACTCTGAGTGTTTGTATGAGTCATACTGTTAGCTGTATATTTCTTCCTGTGGGGTAGTAGAGCGTTTGAGCACTTTCTGCATGATAGATCAGATATAAAAGATCATACTAAGTGAAAAGTTCAATTACAAATATTTCATTGTAAAGCTGAGGATAAATCTTGGACTGGTATCAGTATCGGCCAAGGCTTTTTCAGGTGGTCTGCTTTGGAAACAACATTGGAAACGAAATCCGATGTTGTTGGTATCATGCCATCTCTACTCTTAATATACATGGGTTACCTTTTAATTGCTGTCCAAAAAACATACATCTCCATTTTTTATACATCATCTGAATACAGCAACTGTCTATGTATATATATGTATATATGCATACTTTATTAGCCCCCTTTTACCCTGTTCTTCAGTGGTCAGGATCCCCATGGACCCTCACAGAGCAGGTACTATTTGGGTGGTGGATCATTCTCAGCACTGCAGTAACACTGACGTGGTGGTGGTGTGTTAGTGTGTGTTGTGCTGGTCTGAGTGGATCAGACACAGCAGTGCTGCTGGAATTTTTAAACACTGTGTCCACTCACTGTCCATTCTATTTGACACTCCTACCTCGTCGGCCCACCTTGTAGATGTAAAGTCAGAGACGATAGCTCATCTGCTGCTGCACAGTTTGTGTTGGTCATCCTCTAGTCCTTCATCAGTGGTCACAGGACGCTGCCCACAGGACGCTGTTGGCTGGATATTTTTGGTTGGTGGACTATTCTCAGTCCAGCAGCGACACTGAGGTGTTTAAAAACTCCAGCAGCGCTGCTGTGTCTGATCCACTCAGACCAGCGCAACACACACTAACACACCACCACTTTTATTTTAGAAAATAAACAAATATTACAAACTGAGAGAAAAAAAAATAAAGACTAGGCCTGATATGAAATGATTTTATAGAACATGTTGTTGCTGACGCTGTGCTACATTAAAATTATTTACTAGTCTAATTTACAAAGTATAACTAAAGAAAAGAAGTAAGGAAAAGTCAGTAAATTGGAGTGTGAATAGAAAATGAGTGACACTAAGTTGAATGTCGTCTAATGCCCTGCTTAAACACCGGTGGACCGCTCGGTAAATGCTGAGCAAAATGCCACTGGACCACCAGCTTTGCCTTCAGCAGGCCAACAGTGGTCCACTGTCCTCTTACTATCAGGGATTTGGTGATGCTTAAGCTCTTATGCTAGCCTATGCTGGCTAAACTAGCTTTCGTAAACCTTCTTGACCAAAAAGCTCCATTTTGTCCTTCCCAATTCCCAGTTAACAAGCTGACCTGCAGGGAAGACGGTTTAGTTAAAGCAAATACTCGTCACGATCTGAGAGGAGCGGAAAACGGGGAAAAATACACTTCTTTTGAAGCAGGAGGCAGTTGGGGTCATGCATTGTGAAGATTTAAAAAAAGGCCCACTCAGTGACCAGCTGGTATGATGAAAAAAAATAAAGGAAGGTACAGCGCTTGCAGGCGATGATTCGGCTCAATCTTTCAAAAGCTCGGACAAAAGGAACACGGTATAATAAGGTGCAAAAGCATTCAGAGCGAGTCTCCGGCCCGAGGGGGAGCGGGCCACAATAATGGCCGTTGCTGCGGAGGGCAGGAGGGGCCACGGAGTGAGGAAGGGCAAGGAAAGAAGGTTTTTTCTTTCCTCCACACAGCAAGACGAGCGCACAGTAGACTGCTCCAGCGCTCACAATCACAGCTTCAATTATAATCACACGCTGTCGGTACAGCCAGGCCGAATTAAATCCCGCTGAATGAACACGGGGGGAGTTTTTAAAAGCGGGGAAGGTTTACTTTCTGCCCGTGTTTGGGAAGCAGGACTCATGCACACTGCTTAGCATTAGCGTCACGGCTAGGCCTTTATGCTTCCAGACAAATAACACCAGTGTAATTATATTTGGACTGCCATGCTGGAAGAAATGATATGGAAGTGAATTAAGACGAGCCCAGAGTTAGAAATATGTACACGTCAGCTACCCGAGTTCCTCTCCCTCATTTAAGGTCAGCGCTCTCCTGCTGCTCCGAGTCCCAGCCAAAAGTGGTAGAAGTTGGTTATTTAAGCTTTTCTAAACTTGTTGACTCTGCATGTTATGAAGGTTTATTACACCGTTGTTTGTAACAGAGCTGGACGCTGCTTCATACTTGCGTTAGCCACCTGTTGCGGGATCATACTATAAGCCATAACTTGGTTTAGGAGAGTGCGAAAGCTAGCGGCCCACCTTAAAAGGCTTATTTTACTCTTTCTTCCTCAGTTTGATATTCAGGGTGTCCCAAACAAATTGACATCATTTCGTAGTCTAATAACAGCCAGTTCTCCCTCAAATGATCTCAAATTTGAACAAAATGTGTTTAATTTTTAATGTTGTTTATTTTCAGGTTGAAGAACGGCGTTCACTAGAAATGAAAAGGCATTTTGTGTGTTAGAATCAAACAAGAGTGCAGCATTTTATAGAAAATTCAATAAAAATGCACCAACTGGAAAGCAGATTTGGACAAAAATCTCAAAGAGGAAGGCTGTCTGTGCAGGACAAAGGGATCTGGATGACCACCAGTATCAGAAGATATTACATTTGTGAAGCTGTGAAATCGGTTATAAAATCTACATCCCTCTGAATTTCTTGTTCAAATTTTGATCAATAAATCTTATATTGTTCAACATGAAGCCTATTTAGTTTCGTTTGCCAGGACGTGTAGTTACTCAGATACTCACATCTCAAATGATGTCAGTTTTTTGGGACACGCTGTATTTTCTCACGGTTTTTGAAAGATATCTGCTTTTGTGTAGTGTGTAGTTCAAAAAAGGCTGCAGTGGACCACAGCGCTGAGAAACCATATAGCGTCATGTAGCACAGCGTTGCTATAGAAATAAAAAAATAGGTTCAGTTTCTACACTTTACTCATTTAAATTTAATGAAATAAGACATTTAACATTGTTTATCATGCGTGGAAATCAGTTTACTACCCTGATAGCAAGAGGACAGTGGACCACTGTCGGCCCGCTGATGGCAGAGCTGTCGGTCCACTGGTGTTTTGCTCAGCGTTTTCTGGGCGGCCCACTTTTCCAGTTTACCGTGTCTTTAGTTATACTGTGTAAATCAGTTTAGTAAATAATTTTAATCCAGCTCAGTGTCATCAGGAACATTTTCTATAAAATTATTTTATATCAGGACATTCATATTATTTTTTGTCTCTCGGTTGTTTGTAATATTTGTCTTATTTTCCAAATTAAAAGTCTCTGTGCATTTAAAATCTGTTTGAGAAGATTAAACTAGGTAGAGCTTGTATGCAGGACAGTAATCTGAGTGGTCCGATGGTATCTTTATACTGATCTTAGCGCCGACGCTATCTTTACACACAGTAAAATACAGACCCTTCCTATAGAGCCCCATCAGAGACGTCTAAGCAGTGTGTGCTTATCAGTTTTGTATCGCTAGTGGTGGTGGTGTGTTACTGTGTGTTGCGCTGGTCTGAGTGGATCAGACACAGCAGTGCTGCTGGAGTTTTTAAACACTGTGTCCACTAACTGTCCACTCTATTACACACTCCTACCTTGTCAGTCCACCTTGTAGATGTAAAGTCAGAGACAGCAGCTCATGTGTGTCAGCATAGTTTGTGTTGGTCATCCTCTAGTCCTTCATCAGTGGTCACAGGACGCTGCCCACAGGACGCTGTTGGCTGGATATTTTTGGTTGGTGGACGATTCTCAGTCCAGCAGTGACACTGAGGTGTTTAAAAACTCCAGCTGCACTGCTGTGTCTGATCCACTCAGACCAGCACAGCACACACTAACACACCACCACCACATCAGTGTTACTGCAGTGCTGAGAATGACCCACCACCCACATTTGTTTTTGGTCAGTTGTGATCTGGGCTGTTGGTTCTTTTTGCATGTTGGATGATGCGTAAGAGAATTAATCTGGTATAGTTTTGTCAGAGCATTCTCGTATTACAGTGATGGCATTATGCTAAAGCATTAGCTCTAGCATGATGCCATCATTTTTAGCATTAGCTTTAACGAGAAATTTAAGCTGAGGCTGAAAGTTTCTGGTTAGCCACCTCAGCACTGTTTGGCTGAGCCGTCCCTTGAACTGCAAGGCTGGATCCTCCAGGCTGTAACTGCAGACGGATGGTTGGTCCATTTGTACGGTTTACTGATGGTGAAAGCCAGTCAGAACAGTTGATTAGCTGCAGGAATGTGTGACGGCTGCAGGGAGGAGTATTGATGGGGCTCGCTGGTGGATGTTATTCTGTTATGAACTGTGTCTGCCTGCTCAGGACACTGACGGAGCTCAGGGAGAGTTCAGTCTGTAACGGAGCAGATTAAAAATGCCCTTATTTGAGGACTGATACTTAAAGACTCTGCTCATAAACCTTATATAGACACTTCTGCTAATGCTAATCTGATGTAGTTGAGTGAACAATCACTGAAATCACCAGGAGATCAAATCAAAAGCATGGAATGGAAAATCAATCTTCTGTCAGAAGCTTTATACAGGATCTGATTGGCTGCAGTATTGCTATCATTGGTGTCCAAGTGCATTCAGTGGGATAATTAGACTCAACATACAGAATTACATACAGTAGTTCTGTATACTATCAAAAACCAGGTGTTTAAAGGGAAATTCCACCTATTTTTCAAAATTCAGTGGTTGAGATGTAAACAAATCATTCAGAGTGGTTTGATGTGAAATGGTTAATTGTATAGAAACTAGCATAAACCAGCTTAGGCCAGCTTGGACTTTGTGCTGTTCTGTGCTGTTTTTTCCAGAAAGGAAGAAATATTTTAGCAGTTTGTAAGAGTCTCAGTCTTATTTTTTACATAGTTTAGTGTTTGGGATGTAAACAGAGTGATTCACAGTGGTTTGGTGTGAAATGGTTTAGATGTCTTTACAGTGGTTGTGATAGGAACCAGGGGTCGCCATGACTACAACACAAATATAGATCATTTTATTTACTATCCAGAACCACCAGTGAACCTACACGAGTTTGTATAGCTTCCTAGAAAAACCAGCATGGCTGGTCACCAGCTTATGTTGTGTTTAGGATGCTGGTCAGCCATCATGTCCATGCTGGGTGACCAACTACACCAGCACGAGACCAGCATAAACCAGCTTAGACCAGCATGGAATGCCTACTGGCCTAAGCTGTTTTTTCAGCAGGGCATGTAATGTTGATGACAGTAAAATAGTCACAAATCTGAAATAATAAGTTTTCTTTAGGGACTTGTTTGTCTCACAACTCCCTGCATGTATCCCTCCAACATGAATGGATTTTAAGGCCAAAGTCTTCTCAAAACTGTCATAAAACAGTGTCTCAGTCATCAGGCAGTGAATTCATAACCATTTCATGTGAGGGAGCTTTTAGAGGTGGACGTCTGGTTCCTATCACCACCACTGTGAACAGTTCTGACTCGGTACGCTTCTCTAGAACGGAGCGTTTCGCACCAAACCGCTCTGAACTACTCTGTTTACTTCTTAACTGTTTATGCAGAAATTTTCAAAAATTTCTGGATTTCCAAAGCATGTTAGCTAAATGTACTTTTTGATTAATCCTGTATTACAGTGTCAACACATACGACTGACTCACGCAGCCTTTAAAAGGAGGCAGTAGGTGGTTATTACCGTCGCTCACTGTGGAGTCGGTGGCCATTAGTGAAAGAAGCTGTAGCCCAGCGCAGATTAGCGTGATGCTTCTCTTTGTGGTGGTAAAAACAGATGGAAGAGTTCAGAAATGCGTCCTTGCAGAACCCATTAGCATCTCCCATACAGACAGCTGAGCTAAAGGGGACCGTTACGGGATGCGAGTATCCCTGGTTGCCTGACCTTTGACCTGGCCTCATATCTATGCCCCATTACTGGGTGCACTCTTTCTTTTGGCTGCTCTTCTGAGACGGGATGGTAATTTTCCATCTGTCAGCCAATTACTTCATAGCCCTCACATGCTAATGTGCTCTAGTGTTTTGTGAAGGAGTTTAAATACTGAAGCAGTTTTCCTGAGCATTCCTTTCTGCTTTGATCGAGACACAAAACATTATGAACACCTAATAATGTACATATCAGCGCTGGAAGTGTGACAGTATTGTTTCTAGGAGGAACTCATCTGGTGTGATTACAAAAAGACTTTACAGTTGTGAAATAAAAGTGTGTGATGTACAAATATATATACAAAAAACTATCAAGTCTTAGAGGTCATGGTAGTTGTGGCCAGTTATATAATTTTTGAACTATTTCTCACTACATGGCATGTGCAACATCAAACATTTGCCCATTGTGCGAGCCAGGCTATCTTAGTGTTTATGGTACTTGTAGTCCATCTACATGGTAATTCACTAGAAAACAGCTTTTAAATCTAAATATGTGTAGATGGGTTGTGCATTCCAGCATTCATAAGACTTAATGAACAGATATCTACGGAGCCCCTAAGGGATTGCGTTCCCTCGCAAAAAAATATGCGTTCCCTTGTAAATGTTTTGCATTATGACGCAAACGGTTTGCATTCGCTTGCAAAAGCTGTGCTTTGCTTGAGCTCAGACATGAAGCAGCTCATTAATCGTTTATCTTGGATTGAAATATAAAGACATAGCGTCGCTTCTCAAAATCTGGCCAAACTGGGCCAAACTGGGAAAACAGCTTTAAACGTTAGCTATGCTAAAAACAAAGCTCTAATGTAGGCAATGTGGTTGGGCATCTCTGGTCCTACGTTTGCTTGCTGTCTGACGAGCATATATTTTGCGAGGGAACGCAAAACATTAACTTTTTTTTTTTAACCACGGCCCCTTAGGGGCTCTGTAGATATCTGTTTAAATGTAGGAAAGAAAATATTAACGAAAAGGAAAAAAACAGACTTTAGCCAAATTGGTAGGTTTTTTGTGTTGGGTGACTAACAGCTAATGTGCTAATGCTAACCAGTACAACGCTGCCTGCTGATGAGGACTCATAGTTTTCTACACTGTCTTTTCTCTCCACTGTATGACGTGCCAACGTTAGTTTATCAGAGAGAAATGTTTTTCATTGCTTCTGGATCTAGCTAACATCAGCTAGAGTGGTTAGCCTAGTTAGCATAAAAGCTATGCTACGCTATCTCTGCTGAACAGCGCATCCTTGTCTACGAGTTCACATTCAGGTACTGATGTTTTTTAGTAGCAAAGAATAATATACTGACTCACACCTCACATTTCAGTCCTGCTAGAAAAACATAGATGGGTCATTCTCCACTTAAAAACCATGTTAGGGTTACAATTTATTAATATTTTAAAATAAAACAATAAGTTATTTTAACAATTACACCTTCTTTAGCCGTCAATTCAGCAATATTGGTTTTCAGTTATCTAGTATTCCAAGCACCACAGAAGAGCTCGTCCTCACAGTCATGTGTGAAGGCTGAGGCCATATTTTGAAGAAAAAAAACACGTTTTTCTGCACTTTTAACTAAAATAATCTATACATGACTATGAAATATATGATTTAAATGACATAAAGAAAACAAATGGCACATAAATATTATAAAATATGTAATGAAAGTTGTCCCCAGGAGTCGTGTCACTGGTGTGACTGCCTAACAAAAATCTCTTATTTTGAAATAAATATCACACTGATGACATCACTCGACTTCCTTTTACCTGTTTTCTGAGGATCTATGAAGAAAAGCTCATGGTGAGTCTACTGTGTCTTTCAGTTATCAGAGATTTTCTCATTCAGCTCATGATTTCATATGAAGCTTTTAGCTGAAGTCACTGGTGTGACCGACTTCATTCTGAGGTAACTGTGAAAAAATAGAATACAAATGGATTAAATTCCATATTTTAGTGGATATTCCATGACTGACAACATGTGCTTTGATGCTCTGTAGCAGTTATTCTGTAAAATGCATTGTTCATTAAAAATGTCTCTGGTGTTTCCTTTATTATGTGGAACACCAGTGAGGATCAGTAACACCAGTGACTCCTATGGAGAGACAGAGAAGTGGACGTTTCTGTAGAATGACCCAAATGTTTTCCTGGATTGTTAGCCTGTTTATGAAATGTAATGAACACCCAAATCGTGATTTTAGTATGTAAGTACTGGCACCTTGAGTACTCGAGTACACATCCCAAGGACAAAATGCGGAAAAGTTTTTCAGTTCAAGGCTGTAATGTCACATTTAAAGCCAGCTATGATTTGGGATTTTACAGTTTGCCTGAAAAAACGAGTCACTTTTTTATTGGGAAGCTGAAATGCTCCTCTTTACTGTCTTACTGTACTGCTGTTTTAGCCTGTATGCCTTTTATGTTAAAACTCACATGTTAAATAACACTGAGTTTTACCTTTAGGTTAAAAACTGTTTTGCTTCCTGGTTTGAAATCTGTGATAGTCTTGCTGGTGTGGGTTCATGTGTAGGCTTTACCTCTTTTAATGATGCACAAATCACTACTTGAGGGCCCCCTTGTGGAGAAAATACACCGATCAGGCATAACATTATGACCACCTTGTTTCTACACTCATTATCCATTTTATCAGCTCCACTTACTATATAGGTGCACTTTGTAGTTCTACAGTTACAGACTGTAGTCCATCTGTTTCTCTGATACTTTGTTACCCTGTTCTTCAGTGGTCAGGACCCCCATGGACCCTCACAGAGCAGGTACTATTTGGGTGGTGGATCATTCTCAGCACAGCAGTAACACTGACGTGGTGGTGGTGTGTTACTGTATGTTGTGCTGGTACGAGTGGATCAGACACAGCAGTGCTGCTGGAGTTTTTAAACACTGTGTCCACTCACTGTCCACTCTATTAGACACTCCTACCTTGTCAGTCCACCTAGTAGATGTAAAGTCACCACATTTTCTTCTGATTCTAATTAAATACTAATGATCTCTTCTATAACTATGTATTTTCACCTGTCTGTAAAGTACTTTGAGCTGTCACTGGCATGAAAAGTGCTATATAAATAAAATGATTATTATTATTATTAAAAACTCCAGCAGCACTGCTGTGTCTGATCCACTCAGACCAGCGCAACACACACTAACACACCACCACCACATCAGTGTTACTGCAGTGCTGAGAATGATCCACCACCCAAATAGTACCTGCTCTGTGAGGGTCCATGTAAATTCTGTATATTTCACAAAATGAACATTAAAATTCAAACCTTTTACATGCTGGTTCTGTTTCTTTACAGTTAAAATGTCAAATTGTTCCACTACTTGGGATTAATGCTTTTTAGAACAAGGATGTAGTTTTTATTTCAGTACTGAAGTATTTTAATTTGTGCTACAGCACTTGTAACTTTCCTAGAACCAGCGCTACATACTGAAAAAGTACACATACAGGCCTGGAATATGCTATTAATAAAACTAATGAATGAATGAAAACTAATGCTAATACTCTACACACTTAAAAAAGAACGCTTTAATCATGCAGAGTGTTCTTTGAGCATTCATGGGTCCATATAGGACCATTTTGAAAAGGGTTTCTATATAGCACCAAAAAGGGTTCTTATATTGTTACATTGTCAAGCCTATAACAACGGAAGAACTTTTTGCTGCTATATAGAACCCTTTTCAAGAAAGGTTCTATATAGAAGCTCATTATCCATCAATCTGAAGAAACATTTAACGATGCAAAGAACCCTTTAATCATGCAGAGTGTTCTTAGAGTGCTGATGGTTCCATATAGAACCATTTTCCTTACGAAAGAATCCTTGAGGAACCATCATTTTTAAGAGTTTAAGAGTTTACAGTTACACCATAACAGGGTCTGTAACCTCAGCATATGTTCACAGTGCTGTGAAATAATTAAAACTGCTAACTGTATAAAATAGAGATTAGAAATAATTACTATGTGGGGTCAGTCTAACAGGACGAGTAGCAGCTACGAAGGGTATTAATAGGTAGTTTGTCCCCCTGTCCTGCTAGTCTTCTGAGAAGGCTTGATGGAACATTGCTGTGAGGATTTGATGGAGCATTAGTGAGGTCAGGTACTGATGTTTGATGGTCAGTTCTGGGTCACTCCAACTCATCCCAAAGGTATTGGATGGAGCTCCATCACTCCAGAGAACACAGTTCCACTGCTCCACAGCCCAATGCTGGGGGGCTTTATACCCCTCTAGCTCATGCTTGCCATTGGGCATGGTGACCTTAGGCTCATGTGCAGCTGCTCCAGAGTGCCCAATTATATTGGTGCTTTTCTAAGGAGATTATACAAGCTGTATCAGCAGTGGGTGACCTTAAAGTAGCTGAACTCACTCTTTAGAAGGACTGTCCGGATGCTTTTGGACATACAGCGTATATTCTGTTCATAAAAGGGGCGGGACCTTCCTGATCGCTTACAGCAACCTACCCGCTGATTGGCTATCAGGTATCAGGATTCATTTCACCTGCCGTCTCCACTCTTGGGAATTGCTGGGTTAAATTATTCATACAGTGCAAAGCAATACAAGCTATCCAGTGAACGTGGTGGTGTTCTACAGTTGTGCTCAGTGCTCTTTGTATTTCTGTAGTAATTACATAGATCCACTGTGTGAGAAATTAAAAATTAATATCATATATAGTAAAGTGGAAGTGCTACAAAGCAGAGTGAAGAATGCTCTGCAGCCTGACTGTGATGAAATTATCACAGGGAGGAACCACAGTGTAGATACACCTGTCTCTGTGTGGCACACAGGCTCCAGCAGGGGCTCCCTGAGACACTCCGCTGACCAATAGTGTGGAATTAGGGCTGTCGGATATTTTCATTTTCTAATATTCTATAAGAATAAGAATAAGAAGTGTCTCAGTTTACTGAATGTTTAAAAATATGATTACTACAAATATTACGAATAAATTCCATTATTATTATTCCTGTTTTTGTTTTACTATTGCTTACTATTTTATAAAATCTATGTATTTATTTATTTATATTCATGCTGTTCAATGCAACTCAATTGAAAAACCACAAGGTAATGGAACAAATATCACCAATAAACAATTATTTTCTTAGCAAGTTGCATCCTGTTTGGTGGTGCTATCTGAACAAGTCAGTAATGAGCACTACGCATTCCGGTTTATCACTCCAGAGAACACGTTTCCACTGCTCCAGAGTCCAGTGGTGGCGCTTAACACCACTCCAGCCGACACTTGGCATTGCGCATAGTGATCTTAGGCTTGTGTGCAGCTGCTCAGCCATGGAGACCCATTTCATGAAGCTCCTGAAGCTCAGTTCTTGTGCTGATGTTGCTTCCAGTGGCAGTTTGGAACTCTATAATAGGTGATGCAACAGAGATTAGATGATTTGTATGTGCTTCATGCTTTAGCACACAGCAGTTACTCTGTTATTTTGCATGGTCTACCAGTTCATGGCTGAGCTGTTGAGCTCTTCGATGCTTCGATTTTACAATAATAGCACTTACAGTTGTCAGGGGCAGCTAAAGCAGGGCAGAAATTTCACAAACTGGCTGAAATGTGGCTATGATAGTGCCACAATTAAAGTCACTGAGCTCTTCAGTATGATTCAGTCTGCTGCCAGTGTTTGTCTATGGTGATTGCATGGCTATGTGCTTGATTTTATACACCTGTTAATAGATACAGCTTAAACACCTTAATTCAGTAATTAGGAGGAGTGTCCACATACTTTTGGCCATATAGTGGATTTGACAGTTTACAGATATGAGAGTCATTAGTCTGTAAAGAGGCACTTTAAATTATATTAGCTGATATCATCAGTTATCAGAATTTTACTGTTAACCATTCCATCCTCCTCTGTAGACCGAGTGACCTGGGTATTGTAGGCTCTGCTCTTGACTGGTTCACTTCCTATCTAACAGATCGTAAACAATTTGTTACTCTCTCTGGGCATCATTCCACCACTTCTGTTGTCCCGCAAGGTTCTGAACTTGGGCCTTTATTATTCATTATTTACATGCTCCCTCTTGGCAAGATTATTTGTCGTTTTAACCTTGACTTTCATTGCTAAACGGATGACACTCAGATTTATCTTCGGACAAATTCGCCCATTAACCCCCCTCTTGGCAATCTGGAATTGTGCCTCTCAGAAATTAGGAACTGGATGAAACACAACTCTCTAAAGCTTAACAGTGATAAGACGGGACTCATTTTCATTGGTTCTAAATCTGCTCTAAATGAAACTGGCCCCCTCACTCTCTCAACTGATGATGTTGTCTTGTCTCCCTCCTCTGTGGTCCGTAATCTGAGTGTCATCCTTGACTCTTCACTTAAACTGGACTCTCATGTCAGCTCCCTTGTTAAAACCTCTTTCTTTCACTTACGCAATATGGCAAAAATCCGACCATCTCTCTCCCAGTCAGCTGCTGAAACTAGAAATACTTTCATTTTTAGCCTATTGCAGTTCTCTTCTTGCAGGCGTCAGCTCCTCATCACATCATAAACTCCAGACAGTTCAAAACTCTGCTGATCGTCCCTTTACTTACACCCAGTCACATCACCACATTACACCTGAGCTCCAAAACCTCCACTGGCTTCCCATAAACTATTCAGTTTAAGATCCTTCTTCTCACCTATTCACCTACAAAACTCTTCTCAAACCCTACAAGCCTCTGGTTCTTCTACCGCTGGTAGAACCTCATGCGCAGAACATACTTAAACTTTCTGATAGGGAATGTAATCAGATACAGGCGTTTACACGGATTTTATTCTTCTATTTAACGGATTATTTACAGGATTACCCACCTCATTCAATCGGATACAAACTGTATTCCGAATGGCCTCAATCGGACTCTATTCTGATTGAGGTGTTTACGTGGACGTGTTATATTCCGATGGAGCTATTAGTCAGATTATTAACGGATTATTAGGCTGCATGTAAACGTGGCTAGTGATGAAATGTTCGTATCAGTTGAGTCTCCAGTTACAGTGGTCAGTGTGCAGGAACAGTACTGTCCGGTCTGCATTAAATATACATCTGTGATTGTTTTCAGGATGTGTGAGTGATAAATGCTGAGAGTGGTTGAGGCCCCGATCAGCAGTGAGACGGTATGAGGCCTGTTTCCCACAGACAGACGAGCTGACTGAACGTCAGGCGCCATGGCAACAGATGCTGCAGGAATTCAGTCTGTTCTTTGTGCTGTGAGGCGTCTCTTGTCCGACCAGCTGCATCTTCACTCTGAATCTAACGGTAGTCTGGTGCGGCGTGTGGAGAGTGCGCTGACCACTTTCTAATAAAATTCAAGTAAACCCAGCATTAAAATGGTGAGGAACCAGACGTCAGTAAAGGCTGTGTCTGTTGTGCGGGTTCCCTCTCTGGTACATTTCAGGGTACAAACGCTGTCACTTGGGGTGGAACCCTCTTCAGTACCTTTATTTAGAGAACATCATTGTACCGTAACGCGCTGCAGTTGTGTTTTGTAAGGTGTGTTGACTCCATACAGCCCAGTCTTTTTATTGTGTTATCGAAATGTACAAATACGGCATTTTCCTCCTGAGAAAGTGAAGGTAGTGTACCTGTAAACCGTTTTGAGCTTAAGGACTGTGGGCTAGAATTATAAAACGCACCACCAGGTAACACGTTTGCTCATTCATAAACAGGAATTGCTGGTGAGTTTTCCCATATCGCTGCATATTAAAATACATTTATTTTAACATGTTTGGGGAAATATTACACATAGACAAAAATAAATGTATGTAAATGTGTTTATCACATTTGAAAATGTATGAAAATATCCAGAATCCTGTCTGATGCTCTTCACTGTCTGATACCTTTAGAAATGAATTTGTGTTCCAGTATCTTCATTTTAAATCTGATCAAATGATCCTTTAACAGGACAGAAGCGAGTGTTGTGGGTATTGATACTCTGTGAAAATGCAGTTATGATCTGATATCTTGTTTATGTGAAA
Source organism: Colossoma macropomum (assembly GCF_904425465.1). Taxonomy (NCBI): domain Eukaryota; kingdom Metazoa; phylum Chordata; class Actinopteri; order Characiformes; family Serrasalmidae; genus Colossoma; species Colossoma macropomum. The sequence goes on from NW_023494784.1 coordinate 1,551,816, forward strand.
TACATTGTGTGTGAGAGTCTGACTGCAGACGTACATGGTTAATGTAAAGTACAGTGCAGATCACAGTCAGTACGTTTAGTCACATCTATAACCTTCATTACTACATACAACTGAAAACTTATAATAACAAATACAAATAAATCTTAAAAAATATATTTAACAAAACCAAAAACAAAAAAATTGGCCATTTTTATAAGTATATTTAATAAATATATTTGGAAAATAGACTTAAAATGCGTTTTTAAAATATATTTAATGAATACATTTCTGGGTATTTTCATAAATTGCAAAAATATGTTAAATAAATACATTTGAAATGTTTTTTTCTGTACGGGTTATCAAGAGTGCCATTTCAATGTGATTGAATGATGATTAATAACACAACACAATCCCCCAATAAAATAACGCACTGAATGAAACGCTCTGATGGGAATTTTCTCTACTAATCCTTCTAACTGCTGTTGTAGGTGTAGATTGTACAGATTGGCTCTGTACTTAAAACAGCCTCTTCTTCCTGCATCAAATTTGACGTTTCACCAGACTCCCCTCCTAACACAGCACCCCCCATCCCCTAGCACATGGAAGGTTTGGCTTATATCCCAAATAAGTGAAGAGTAATTTGATAAATAGATTCTAATTACATGTTCGTACCACAATACAATTCAGGCCATTTTAGTAACAATAGTTACTGCAATTAAATTGAATTGGAAAAATGCCTGAATTCTTATCAGTGAGAAATTAAATCTTACACACTGCAATATAAGTCCAACAATTAAAAGTTGAATTTTAAGAAATCTTTATGTAGGTCATTTTTTTCTAGTATCAACAATATTTTCTGATAAAGAAACTTTGTTAAAAGTTAAAAGCATCTTTAAAAAACAATTTACCATTATTTGCGAGTATTTCTTCCCTTAAATGTTAGCTTTCTCTGATTATTATTATTATTTTTTTTTTATTTCTTTCATTGTATTCATTTCGACAGCCAACCCGAGCTTCCCTTGGCATGGGGTTTTTATTATTTGTAGCCTCATTTACATGTCGATTTTGATTGGCTCTTGTCTAAGACACCAGCGCTTAATCACCACTGTAATGACTTTTTGGGCAGCTCTTATTTCGTTACCAAGTTTATGAATCTGGTCCATTACGTTGGGTAATTCTTTTATTTGGATTTAGATGCTTTGTAAGTTATTTTTAATTTACCATAAATTCTATTAAATTCACCTTTAATGCGAACGCTGTTGAAGATTCCACCAGAACGTTTGTTCACAGTTGGAACTTCTGTCTATAATTTTCCTGAAAACCCAGTTGGGGCTGCCATGACGCCTGTTTCCGATCGTGCTAGAATTCCAGTAGTGCTAACCAGAGAATTTTTAGAGAGAAAATTTAAATTGACTCTGGTACAGACTACACTCGACGTGTGCTGTTGTCAGGAGCCACAACAACAAAAAAAAAATTTAATTGTTTTTGCAAAGTATGTGCTTTAAAAACCAGCAGATTTATATTTATTGTCCATGCATTTCAAAAAATGACATATCATGGCGAGTGAAATGTCTAGTTCATATATCTAATTTCTCATTTTTCATATATCTAATTTTCTCATATCATGGCGAGTGAAATGTCTAGTTCATATATCTAATTTCTCATTTTGAGATGCATGTAGGAATATTCCAGGATTATTTACCTTATTACAAGATATTTTTACTCGGTTTGAGTCATTTTATTAGGTAAAATTATCACATTATATTGTCATATTTCTTGAGCAACTTTTTTGCCAATATGGTGAGCTAAATTTACATAATAAAATGACTTAAAACATGTTAAATAATTTTTAAGTTACTAAGTTAATCTAAATAATCCTATAATATTCTTACAACTATCTAAAAATGAGAAATATTAGATATAGCGACTAGATTTAAAATCATTTCACTTGCAAAAATATGATTTTTTGCAGTGTGCTCCCTGTGCGTTCCATACCGTAGAAGAAGGAAAGGAAAGTGGTGTGACTTGCAGCTTTAAAACTGAAATGTCCTCCAAAAAGAGCATGTGTTTGCTCATAAAAATAGAATGTATAGCAAATAGGATATATCTGAGCTTATCCCTGCTTTCCAGGAGACAGCTGCTGTGTGGCTGCAGGATTTCACCAACCCTGCAACGCTCCACTGTCCCTCAGCATTACCCACCTGATGTTTACCTTTACCTTCAACTATCTTGACTCTACATCAGCTTTCAAAAAAAAGCAAAACCTTTTGCTATAGGGATAATTTTATGGCTCTGTGCTTTCATAGTTCTGGAGCTTTTCACCGTCTAAACCAGGGGTCTCCAATCCTAGTCTTGGAGATCTGCCACCCTAAACTAAAACTACTGATCCAGGTAATGAAGGCCTTTAGGGGCATCTCTATATTACAGCCAGGTGTGTTGGATCTCTCCAGAGTGGTAGATTTCCAGTACCAGGATTGAGCACTCCGTGTCTACACCTTCAGAAAAGACAAACTGGTTCACTTTATCTATATAGCAAACAATTTCATGTTATCTACCCACTGTCTATGCCTCGAGGGGTGGGCACTGTCAAAACACGGTCACCACAGCTTTTTAAACTAAGCAGTCGCCTATTATTCTTGTTGATGTTCGTTAAAAAAATGTACATCTACTATTTGACTCATTTAGAATGTAAGCACCAAAAACTGGCTTAGGTTATGAAGGTTAAAATTCGGTAACAATCATGAACAGCAGTGACAAACTGAGACAATCTTCCTGGGGGATTCCTTCTGCTAGCGCCTCTGTGGGAGTATATCTGGTAGGCATAACATTCTGACCACCTCCTTGTTTCTGCGCTCATTGTCCATTTTATCAGCTCCACTTACTATATAGGTGCACTTTGTAGTTCTACAGTTACAGACTGTAGTCCATCTGTTTCTCTGATACTTTGTTAGCCCCCTTTTACCCTGTTCTTCAGTGGTCAGGACCCCCATGGACCCTCACAGAGCAGGTACTATTTGGGTGGTGGATCATTCTCAGCACTGCAGTAACACTGACGTGGTGGTGTTGTGTTAGTGTGTGTTGTGCTGGTCTGAGTGGATCAGACACAGCAGCGCTGCTGGAGTTTTTAAACACCTCAGTGTCACTGCTGGACTGAGAATAGTCCACCAACCAAAAATATCCAGCCAACAGCGTCCTGTGGGCAGGGTCCTGTGACCACTGATAAGGGACTAGAGGATGACCAACACAAACTGTGCAGCAGCAGATGAGCTATCGTCTCTGACTTTACATCTACAAGGTGGACTGACAAGGTAGGAGTGTCTAATAGAGTGGACAGTGAGTGGACACAGTGTTTAAAAACTCCAGCAGCACTGCTGTGTGTGATCCACTCGTACCAGCACAACACACACTAACACACCGCCACCACATCAGCATTACTGCAGTGCTGAGAATGATCCACCACCCAAATAGTACCTGCTCTGTGAGGGTCCATGGGGGTCCTGACCACTGAAGAACAGGGTAAAAGGGGGCTAACAAAGTATCAGAGAAACAGATGGACTACAGTCTGTAACTGTAGAACATTGCAAATGTACATAAAGCATATCTCCACTCCTCACTTCTTCAATTGTACATACTGTAAACATGTACTTTAAGTTGTAATATATCATTTGTATCATGTGTTATTGTAACTTCCACAGTGTCAACATTTGTAATGTAACTGTACCTTTTTTGAGTTTTGCTGAAAATGTTGTTCACAACTGCACCAAACGAATTTCCTTCTACATCTAATAGCAAACAAAGTGATTCTGATTCTGTCCCCTGTTTTCTATTGCTAAGCCTGGCTAAACAGCAATGCCAAAGCACTTACTCTGCTAAGTTTAAGCTAATGCTACTCATGAATTGTGCAGCACGCGTTCCTTCACATTCCCGCGCTACGTGACCGAGGCGCCATCATTTATTAACGAAGCAGCTTCGGTTTCACTGTCCGGCGCCGGGACTCCACACAAACTCTCAGCTCGCAGAGGAGTACAGATGGTCAACAGAACCAACACGGAACGACCCTGTAGTCAGGAAAAAAATAAATCAGGGAAATTAGCCAAGCGTTTTGAAGGAAGATGAGTGTGAAGCGTTTAGCCCGAGCGATGTGCAGTTCTGAGGATGCGTCATTTCAAACCGTGAGTCGATTCATCTCTTTGTTTTCTGAAGAAAAAGGGAATAATCACCGCCAGGCCCAGGAGACGCTGCCTGCTCTGAGTGCTGTGGTCATGGCTGGAATTAAATCAGTATTGACTTTCCAGCTCATTGTCCTCTTGTCTTGTTTACCTGATAGATTCTTCTACAGTACTTCTGTTTATCTGAAGTGGTTGTGTCTTCATATCCACTCAAAAATTTCCATGCAATACAATCCTGAACAACACAGGTGGGAAGAGCCACATTGCTAGCTGTGTAGTATGAAATGTGAATGAAACTCCACTGGGCTGAATGGATGCTAGCATGGTTAGCATGAAAAATATATGACTTTGCTATCCCTGTGGTATTTCTGGGTTAAAATACCTCTTTAAATCATAGAAAAGAACAGAAAAAATTATATTACATGAACATTTTTCTGAAAAGTAGCGCTCAATCACGCACTAACTAGCATAAAATGTCAATTAGCATCTGCTGTAGCACTGCTAGCTGTCCCTGACACTCGTTTCTCAGAGGACGAGTTAAGCATGTCTTTGTCAGACAGTGTTTTGCTCATCTAATCTTGGAAAAAGGTCTTGCAAGCACGTCTTAACCATGCAGTTTTTAACGTACCAGGTTGACTCTACACACTGTGTTATGGTCTCATACCTGATAGCTGAAGATAGTCACAAAACCTGTAAACTGCGTCCCACAGCCATGTTGTAGACAGTGCGTCAGCATAATGTATGAGTCAATGTCAGTGGCTTCCAAATAAGGACATCAAGGAAAAGTTGGAGCAGATTTCTACCAAATTGCTAAGTTATCTGTGAGTCTCGATGATGCATTATCTATTGCCCACAGTAACATCCTTGCTGAAAAAACTGGCAAGCTGGTCTAAGATGGTCTATGCTGGTTTATGCTGGTCTGTTGCTGGTTTATCTGGTCACCCCATCATGGTCATGCTGGTTGACGAGCATACCAGCATCAAAACACAACAAATCGCTGTTGTCGGAACAAAACCTCCTATCTCCAAAATGACAACTTTACAGGAAAAGGTAAAAACACGCTTTACTTTTAATGAAAGTCAATGGAACCAGAATTTTTTCAGAGTGATTTTGGCCTGTTTCTTTTGGTCCATTCATTATGAAATTTGCACACAATGTAAAGAGTAACAGGTACTTTCATATCATGTCAAAAACTGAAAAAATGGAGGTGATATGCTGGTTTTGCTGGTAACAAGCCATGCTGGTCCATGCTGGTCTTTCTAGTAGGGATATCTAGACATCTATAGTTACCTTGCAGAAGTTCATGCAGGTTTTTTGCAGGAGCCAGATGAAATATTGCAGGTGTGAGCAGTACTAAAAAATCACATAGACCTCTAGTCTACAATATGCTCAGAACAGCATGTTATGATGCAGTTTATCAGAATAATGATAAATATCAACTACAAATCATATTTCTACATATTACAATTACAATACTCTAAAACACAATGAAATCTTTTATGACATTGTTAAAGGCCGTTCTGTATTATTTTGACTCTTGTTGGATTACATGAAAACTTTGATTCATCAAAACACCCACAGAAACTAATCTGAAGCTGTAATTGGTCAGGATGCTCACAGCACACTGTGATTGGTTGGAGGGCTCATTTGCACATTACAGCCCTCTGCGACAACAGTATTGCAAAGAACGATATCAGGATAACGATTAAGAAACATTATATTGTGCAGCTCTAATGCAATTTCAAGCATGCAGGAGTCATTTTTTGTTTGTGTGAGTTTCAAAATTATTCTCAGCTTTGCTTTTTAAACCTGGCTTGGTTTTGACCCAGAAATGCTCCCATGATTCAGACTACCACTAAACTCCCAAACATGCCTGTGTAGCTAACCATGAATGAAGCTGAACTGGGCTGAATAGAACATGCTAACATGTTTAGCATGAAGTATTATGCAACCCTGCTATTCTTTTGTAGCGTTTCTGGCTTAAAGTACCTCTTTAAGTCAAGAAAGGAACTATAAAACATTTATTATGTAAACGTTTCTGCAAAAAGAAGTGCTTATTCAAGTACTATCCAGCATGAAATGTCACTTAGCATCTGCTATAGCATTGCCAGCATTGCTGTTTATCAGAGGAAAAGTTAGACGTTCCTGCATTTTGCTCATCTAATCACGGAAAAAATGTACGGTTTAACCACTGCAGTTTTTAGCTTACCCAAGCTTTGGTCATTTTTCTGGCTTTCATGAATGACGCAGGCGGTCAGAGTGTTTCTAAAGCTCTGGGAATATTCTGGAGCAGGAGAGTAATAACGTTCCTTCGGCTCTGTGCCCACATCCGACAGAACCAGCCTGAAATACATTTGGATTCCGCTCCATTATCACCCTTTTATCATCCAAAGCTCGCCATGAAACTCAAATATGACTTTCAGCGTCTCACACTCACTTCTATTCACCGTGCAGCAGAGTAACAGGCTCAAAGTGAGAGGTAACAACAGGCTTCTGAAATACTGTACATGTACAGTAACATCCTGAGTCATGAGTAGAATTCCCCGATGGCTGTGTTCGAGTTTCTGGGTTAGAGAAACATGCCCAAACCCGTCGTCATTACCATGACCGAGTTTCCCTTGATTTTGCTGTTAAATCCTAAATCCGCCTCGAAAACTGGGCTCTAACGATAAGACGGATTAGGAGATAAAACAGAAGTTTTTACTTGCACTCGCCAAAAGCGATTATTCAGGCCTGGAAAAATGAAAGGAAAAAACACTGTAGTATGAAGCATTCATTGATTCAAGCTTTCTACAAAATCCAGCTCAGTAATGTGCAGAATACACGGAAACCCCCGCCAATATTTCGCTGCTGTCGGATCAAAACCTCGTATCTCCAAAATGGTAACTTTACAGGAGAAGGAAAAAACATAGTTCACTTTTAATGTAAGTCAATGGAACCAGACTTTTTTCCAAGTAATTCTCAGCCATTTCTTTTAGTCCATTTATCTTTAAATGTACTCACAATATAAAGGACTGTAGGTATTTTCAAATTATGTCAAAAACTGAAAAACGACAAAAATGGAGATACGAGGTTTTGGTCCAAAAGCAGCGAAATTCAGATTCAGACAGAGACTGTAGTCCATCTGTTGACGCACAGTTTGTGTTAGCCATTCTCTAGCCCTGGTCAGTTTCTGACCACAGAGCCACGCTTGGCTGGATGTTTTCTAATAAAGTAGATGGTGATGGTGGCCAGCGGTCAAAAGAGTACTGAAAATGTATAGAGTATAAAATATAGTATATAGAGTGACAGTTCACTTGGGTGCAATTAAGAGTGTTAATATTATAAAGCAAATTACATAAATAAGATTAAATAAGTTTTTTATTGACAATTGCAAAGTAAAGATTCTGATTTACTTAAACTTAGAATTTGCCTTCAGAAAGAAGATGCAAATATTGAAAGTTCATTTAGCTGCCCATTAGACTACCAGAGAATCTGTAGTGAGTAGTGCCCCTCAGGCATGTCTACTGAGTTTGCAGGCACTAGAGGGCCATAATTGAAACGCCACCGGGCAGTTATTTCCAGCCATACAAGACCAGGCCTCTATCTTTTTGAATGGGGAGAGACCGAAATAGTCAAAACTAAACACCAAATTACCATTTTAAAAAACCTATTTGAAATCACTGATACAGTCGCACAAAACTTCATAGACAGTTTGTAGCGTTTGGCACAGTAACACACAAAAAAACGTTTTTTCAGGTCATCCTGGCTACCACATCTGGGGGGCGCAGGGGCCTTCCAGCTGGCACTGCAGTGTCATCACCCTTCTCTACTCGTGATATAACCAGCTCTTTTACTTGAAGGGTGGGACTTTCTCCACAAACTTGGCGAGTGGGCAGAGTTCGTTACTCTGACGTAGCAACAAGCTGCTCGTTAAGGAACTATAATTTGGTGAAGGAACTGCGAACATTAAAACATATTAAACGCCGCGTTCACGGCCCAGTTTATTAATTTATTACTTTATTTATTTAACTGTTGTATAAAAGCAATAGAACACTCGAGGAGTGTGTTATCGCCAATAACATCACGGCTGTGATGATCTACGGCGACCAAATCACAGCCGTGATGTTATTTCGCGATAACACACTCCCTCTGTGTTCTATCGCTTATACAGCACGTCCCCAGATAATACTAATCCAACTCAAATAGGGCTTAAAACACACTTCCCACAGGTGTCGGTAACGTAGCGCCGCCCTTGCAAGCTTTTTTATTGCAGTACCACGATCGACCTGCTGGGGCAGCGATTCCAGACTGGCTTCAGAGCAAACATTCAGAGCTTAAGTTGACTCGTTTTGACGGCTGGGTGAAAAGGCGTTATCTGGATTGCTTCTGCTTTTCTGCAGAGCACTTTCTCTCTCTCTCTCTCTCTCTCTCCATCTCTCTCTCCGTCTCTCTCTCTCTTTCTCCGTCTCTCTCTCTCTCCATCTCTCTCCCTCTCTCTCTCTCTCTCTCTCTCTGTACACACAGGCGGAGAGGTTTGGGTTTTGTGACGGGGATGAAGAAAGAGGGATGAGACTGGCTTTAAATAATGAATGCTAAGAGACTGTTCTGAGTCATACAGGCTCTTTGAAGTGACACAACTTTCAACCATCACTATTATATCACCTCGCCGCTGAGCGCGAGACTCTTGTCTAACGGCGCAGCTCGACTGATTTCAATTTTTACAGCTGTCCTGAGTTTTTGAAAAAGTAACCTTCACTTTTTTAGTCTTTCCAGAGTAAATCATTGCACCGTTTTAAGTCTACCCTCACACACGCAGCGTTCTCCTGAATAAATATTAATCATTTTGCCTATTTCTTGGACAGAAGTACAAGAATCCCTGCTGAACAGTCCAGCTAAAACCAGCTTTGATGGTAGCTGGTTTCAGAAGTTCTGTGCTTGTCTTTGAGAGTTTTGGGCAGAATACTTTGAAAAAGTAGCGATGGCTGAATACTGAATACTGAATACACTGTCCTAAATGTATTCAGTAATTCATTCCAATTACAATACATAGAAAGGAAACATATTCAGAATACATTTAGGACAGATATACATTGTATAAGTACATCTTTCTTGTGATTTTCATTTCATTCACACTGTTTCGTGCTGTTACTTAATGTTTCTTGAAAAATTGAATTATTCAAATGAATTAAAATATGAATGCAAGCTTTTCAAAGTTCGTTTCACACTTACTGTCTGCTTCAGTCCACTGTTGCTCCCACAGTCCCACTGTCCTTTCATGGCCCAAAACGGGTCATCTACAATCAAACCACTTTGGGAGTCACAGCATTTTATGTTCTATTTGCAATCTTGGCTGTGAATCTGTCTCAGTATGTGCTGATGTGCCAGCATAGACTAAAAAATATAAATGAAAACACAGACTTACTTTGCTCTGCTTTAAGCTGTAGCTCAGCTACAGCCGCTTTTCTCGCATCTCCAGCAGGAAACTTTTCCTCAAAAGTAGAACAGTTTCTTGTAAAATGTCTCTCAACTTTCAACTTTTTGTGAGGCTTAAGTCGCTTCTCATTCACCAGCTTCTCATTGAATTTTCCAGAAATGAAACCTCTACACCATTTAAGGTGGAACGGGAAAATTCGAACGAGAAGCTGGAGAGAAACTGACTTCAGTTTCGTGACTTTTTAGTGTTTCAGTTTCTTGTTGCAGATTAAACGTATCAGGAAACCAGCTGGAGTGAATGTAAACGCAGATAGGTCCATTTGTCTCCAAATTATCGATGTTGGTCTTAAATCTCTCACTTTGTCTTATCTTTCTAAACTAGCTAGGCAAGACTGTTGTCTGTGTTGCTATGGTGACCAGCAGTCTGTGCTGATCTTCAGGGTTAAAGGAGGATAATTTTATTTTTACCTACAAAGCTAATTCAGCTGTGGAGCCGCAACAGGACAGTAGCCAACAATTCGCCATATTCTAATAACAAAACCTCACAGATTTGACTATAAAGTGAGTATCTGTGTGATTGTCAGTTAACAGCATGTATGTCATTTGCCATGGAACACATGAACAAGTCCAGTACAACACCAGAGCTGAGCTTATCACTCGTGAACCTGTGCACTACACAGTTCAGTCATCCCTCTAAAGAGATAATTAATGCTCAGATTGATTACTGGCTTATCACATTGATTTATCAGTCTACTCAGGCTTTAGCCATTTTTGTAAAGAAGCCATTTTTTTATTACTTCTTTAGAGTAAGTGTTTACATGCTTTGTGAGTTGGGCAGTTAGCGCCTGTTAGCTCATATACAGAGTTGGGCCGTTAGTGCCTGTTAGCTCATATACAGAGTTGGCCAGTTAGCGCCTGTTAGCTCATATACAGAGTTGGGCAGTTAGCGCCTGTTAGCTCATATACAGAGTTGGGCAGTTAGCGCCTGTTAGCTCATATACAGAGTTGGGCAGTTAGTGCCTGTTAGCTCATATACAGAGTTGGGCCGTTAGCGCCTGTTAGCTCATATACAGAGTTGGGCAGTTAGCGCCTGTTAGCTCATATACAGAGTTGGGCAGTTAGCGTCTGTTAGCTCATATGCAGAGTTGGCCAGTTAGCGCCTGTTAGCTCATGTACAGAGTTGGGCAGTTAGCGCCTGTTAGCTCATATGCAGAGTTGGGCAGTTAGCGCCTGTTAGCTAATATACAGAGTTGGCCAGTTAGCGCCTGTTAGCTCATATGCAGAGTTGGGCAGTTAGCGCCTGTTAGCTCATATACAGAGTTGGCCAGTTAGCGCCTGTTAGCTCATATGCAGAGTTGGGCAGTTAGCGCCTGTTAGCTCATATACAGAGTTGGGCAGTTAGCGCCTGTTAGCTCATATGCAGAGTTGGGCCGTTAGCGCCTGTTAGCTCATATACAGAATTGGGCCGTATAGAGTATCTCTCACATACAGAGTATCTCTCACATACAGAGTATCTCTCACATACAGAGTATCCGAGGGTTTCAGTCACGTGATTTCTCTGTTGTTGCCGCCATATTTGGGACCGAATTTCTGGCTTCGCTGCTCCGCACGAACGTAACTAGAGGTGAAAGATGGCTAAAATTACTCTCCTTACTTTGGAAGAGAAAAAAATGTTACCACAACAAAGTCGATAAAACAGGCTCTGATCCTTATACAGTCCCACTTAAACTGGCGGAAAGTTACCAAATTTATATTTCCCTGCCATTTATATTGATCTCATACTCAGCCCCTCTCCCTATTCTGGGGTCTCTCAAAGCATTTAACAGCACAGAAGCCCACCGGCTCCTCACGTCAGGGTGGGTAAAGGATCCCATGGTGTTCATAAAGAGGAGATGAACTCTGTCATCATAGGAGGGTAACGACATCAGCTAATTAACACAGATGTGAACAATGCAGGCCTTCAGATAACTTTAGCTGATGTTATCAGCTGAGAGATAAACAGTCGCCCCCTAACGGAGCTGCAGACCGCCGGTATAACTTTACTCTCTGTTTCTGATTTAAATGACGTTTGAATGGAGAAACATAAGCGTTAAATATCAGACTGAATGTCGCAGGTCGGAAAACGGCATTGTGTTTCGACAGACGTGATTCTGTAAGTTTGCTAGTTCAGTTAGTTCAGAGTTCAGCTCCAGTCCTGCAACCCCTGCACTGCATTACTGTGGTTTCCTGGTTAAAATACCTGATATTATTAGCTAATTAATCCCTTCTTGAGCTGAATGAGGTGTGAACAGCAGAGAGAAACACTGAACTATACAGTGCAGGGGCAGAACGGTCTCTGTTCTGCATAGCGCCCGTTTGTAGGTTGAGTCATTTTAAAACATAATGGTTGTGGGTAGAACCTCACATAGCGCTTTGTGGCACAGCACGGTATCATATCAGATATCAGTTATGAAATGGGAATGAAAGTGTTGTGGAAACCAGGTGGTTATTTTTCCTCCATGTTCTTTCTGGGCCTTGCACATTATGGTATGATCACACCAAATGACCTAAATGTGTGTTTGCGGGACATCCGTAAATCTGGCCAAAGATGTGGGCAGTATCTTGGACTGTATTTTTGGATGAATGCAGTGATATTTGCTGTTCAGAGATAAAATGATCCAGTTTTTTTCCTGAAGCTTGTTCAGGGTAAGCGAGCCATCTGGTCCAAAAGAAAGACCACCTGTGTAAGACTGCTACATTTTAAGAGCCAAGGAGCTCTTATGAGAATTAAGTGTTTTTATGCTAACCCTTTTCCAACATGGCAGTGAAATACAGTACAGTTCATAAGTATTTGGACAGTAACAGTAATAGTAACTCTTATAGTAATAGTACTCCAGCACACTGGATTTGAAGGTTAAAATGCCATTAAGGGCCATTCAGCACCAGTTATTAATTTTTCAGGAGATCTTTCTGAGGAGATTAGATATAAAATAATTCACTTGCAGAAGGATTGGGAAAAGATTAAAAGCTCCAGAGAAAATGGGCCTCCTAACAACCACCTGGAAGAGCTGGTCGACACCAAAACTGCCCCCCATCAGATAAGCAGCACTTAAAGCTTTCATCTCTGAGAGAGAGGAGAAAATCAAGCTGATCAGATCTGAAAACATCCACAGGTGTTTCTGTCCATCCTTCCACTGTGAGAAGACGACTCAGCGCTGTGGGTCTGAAAGGATGTGTAGCTGATCAAGAAGAACCTCACTGAGAAAAGGAGACGGACACATCAAACAAAGAAGCTGAACGATGGACTGACCGCTCCAGAGTCCAGACCTCAACACCACTGAATGTGTTTGATTACTTCAGAAAATGATCAACCAGCTTCTAAGACTGAACTTTGGAGGTGTGTCTGCAGATTCTTTGAGGAACTGAAAGTGAGTCTCCTGAAGAGAATGGAAGCTGGAATAAAGGCAAACACTGAAAAAATGATACTGAGTTTTCCAGGTTTCTGTGTAATTTTCTGTTAATGTTTTCTTTTTTCCTGATTCTGAAAAATGAATAACTTGTACTAAATGTCTGATTTGAATGTAAATTAAAATAAACCAATGGTGGTCTCTGACATCGCACAGTACTGTAAATAGGAATCACATCACTTTATGGTTAGAGCACAGATTTAGGAGACCAAGCAATTGGACAAGTTCGTGTAATCTTCAATTAAATTGTAAAGGCCAGTATTTGGTTGCAGATCCTCTGCACAGACATCTCGAATATGGTCTGTTTTTTGTCGCTGTACTAAGCTTGTAATGAAGTCTGTTTCACTTCCTGCTTGTTTCAGGTGGTGTTTACCTTCTCAGGTAGAGATCTGCTGCTCAGTGGGTACAGGTTGGGTGACTGATCTGGCCCACCAGGAACTCTTGTCCCTGAAAAACTCCATAGTTGCTAATCAGTGCGGCTGGGGTGGTTGTGGACGAAGCTTCATCTTGCTTGATACCTTTAGAATTTGTGTTCCAGTATCTTCATTTTAAATCTGATCAAATGATCCTTTAACAGGACAGAAGTGAGTGTTGTGGGTATTGATACTCTGTGAAAATGCAGTTATGATCTGATATCTTGTTTATGTGAAATACATTGTGTGTGAGAGTCTGACTGCAGACGTACATGGTTAATGTAAAGTACAGTGCAGATCACAGAAGAACGTTTAGTTACATCTGGAACCTTCATTACACTCAACTCAACACAGATAATAACTAATACTAATAAATGCATTTTAAATATTTCGCTGCTGTCGGAAGAAAACCTCATATCTCTGAAATGGTAACTTTACAGGAGAAGGAAAAAACCTACTTTACTTTTAATGTAAGTCAATGGAACCAGACTTTTTGGCTGAATTCTTTTGGTCCATTCATCATGAAATTTACACACAATATAAAGGACAACATGTATAAAAATGTCAAAAATGGAGATATAAGGTTTTCTTCCGACAGCAGCGAAATATTTAATAAATACATTATTTGGCCATTTTTCTACAATGTGAAAATATAATTTATAAATACATTTTGAAAACATTTTTTTCACATGGTTTATCTTGAACCACAAAACTGTACTTGTTCTATATGAATTGCATAAGCCTCCATCTCTGAATGAGTCCCTTCTGTGTTCTTCCCCGCAGCCACAGGACCAAAACCTCCGGGTGTCCCTCGTCCTCCGGGGGCTGGACCTCCTCCCAGGGACCCCTGAACGGCTGGGACATGGCGTCCAGTAGAGACGGCCGCGAATGCTTCATCGAGTGAGTACGCCGCGGGTTCCTGCTTTGCAGCAGCTCTAGTGGGGCTCAGTGTGCAGACAGAATGCTGATGGGTTCCTCCTCAGACTTAACACACGCTCGGCGTACGCGCTCACTTCAGCACATGAAGGAACGCGAGACAGAGAGAGGAATAGAGTGGGAGTGACACCTTCACACAGGGGGGCGCTTTGATCTCCCTGACACTCGAACGCCGCTCGTTCGGAGACTCTGGGGGACGCGGACATTAGCATACATGCACACAAACACGTCACCTTTCCGCAGAATTCACCGCTTTGAATGCTGAATGTGCCTTTCACGCCAGTCGGGTAGATTTGAGGAGTTTTTCATTTCAGAAAAGAAGACGTGTCGGTGCTCAGCGGAGAATTCGGAAGGAGGATCCGTCCTCTCCCCCCAAACACAGATCAAATATTTTATCCAATCAGAATGTGACCAAAATGTGATCCATCATGGAAAAAACATTTGAGTCATTCTACAGAAACGTCCATTTCTGTGTCCCTAGTGTTTACAGATATATTAACATGTTAGGGTTACAATTTATTTATATTTTAAAATAAAACAATAAGTTATTTTAACAATTACACCTTCTTACACCATCAATTTAGCAATATTGGTTTTTAAATCAATTACATAGAATTCCAAGCACCACAGAAGAGCTCATCCTCACAGTCATGTGTGAAGGCTGAGGCCTTATTTTGAGGTAAAAGCATGTTTTTCTGCCATTTTAACTACAATAATCTATACATGACAATGGAATATATAAATTAAACGACATAAAGAAAACAAATGCCAAATAAATATTATAAAATATATAATGAAAGTTGTGGTCCCCAGGAGTCGTGTCACTGGTGTGACTGCATTACAAAAAATCTCTTATTTTGAAATAAAAGTCACACTGATGACATCACTTGACTTCCTTCACTTCACCGAGGTAACTGTAAAAAAAAGAAATATACAAAAGGATTAAATTCCATATTTTAGTGGATGTTCCATGATTAACACCATGTGGTTTGATGCTCTGTAGCACCCATTTTGTAAAATGCATTTTCATTAAAAATGATTTATTATGTGTAACACCAGTGACGATCAGTAACACCAGTGACTCCTATGGAGAGATAGAAAAGTGGACGTTTCTGTAGAATGACCCATATGCACATATATCGTTTCTGTCATTTGTTGTTTTTTACATAATTCGTAAACACCAGCTGATCCTTTACACTGTGTGAAAATTTTACGATTAATGGACCAGCAGAAATGCTCCAAAACTGCAGGGAAAAGATCTTTTTACATTTGAAAATTTGAAAATTCCAGTTACTCTCTGTGTTATGTTAACATTTCTTGATTAACGGACCAACACAAATGCTCCAAAATGACTTAAAAAAAAATCTTGGTACATAATGTTTTGTTCCAACAGAAGCGATATAGCAATACATTGAAATATATGCAAATATGTTGATTAAATATACATATATGTATGTATAATGATATATGTATAATAAACACATGAATTTCTGTGGACTATAGGCGCTTTGAGAGCCAAACAACTGAGATCTGCCAAAAGGGGCAGATTTACTGTTTTGCGGTGTCACAAACTCTCTTTTGGAGTTAAAAAGTGATGTGATTTAAAAAACAGACGCAGTAGATTGTAAGTTTAAAGGGGCGGTCACTGCTCTTTTGCACTTTTGCCTCATTTGCATATCGCTGCACTTGGAATAAAAACTTGTGTCTCTAAAATGGTAACTTTACAGGAGAAGGAAAAAACATACTTTACTTTTTATGTAAATCAGTGGAACCAGAATTTTTCAAAGTATATTTTGGGCGTTTATCATGAAATTCACAGACAATGTAAAGGACAACAGGTACATTCAATTTATTTCTAAAACAGGACGCTGTTGGCTGATTGTTTTTGGTTCTCAGTCCAGCAGTGACACTGAGGTGTTAAAAAACTCCAGCATCACTGCTGTGTCTGATCCACTCAGACCAGCGCAACACACACTAACACACCACCACCACATCAGTGTTACTGCAGTGCTGAGACTAAACCTCCTAAATCCTGTCCTAACTTTAGGATGAACCCCAACAGGGTCCTCACTTCTGTTTAAGGTCCGTTTCTATGGTTTTTAGGCAGCTGAGTCAGCAGCATAGTTCACTACCAGCATAATGAGCTCCATTTATTTCTGCTGTAAAACGCTGCTTTCACTGTGAGATGATTTTCTTTTCTAACTCTGCGTTTTAAAGATCTCAGACGCTGCAGACTCGATCTCCACCGCCCCTCTGATCACCTTCGTGTGTTAATGTTGATGATGAAATATTACAGTGATGGTGGTGAATAATGAGGAGGCGGAGCTGAACGTGTGTCTGTTTATTAGGAGGAGTAACGTTAGCGCGCTCGGCTAAAGCATTTGGGAAATGGAGACTGAAACTGGGGGGTGGCGATGCTCTGATAAACAGCAGGGGGCACTCTTACAGTATTCACAGCTTAAAGTTTATCACTCTTTAGCTTAGTTTGACCTTTTTACATCAGTAACAGCAGCTTAACTCACATTTTTAACATTATTTATTGATGTGTTTACGTTTCAGCCGTGTGTGTATGGTCTGTTGCTAGGAAACAGACATGACAGCTGACTGTTAACATCGAGCAGGTTAAGATCTCCTAACTGGAGATAAGATGCTGTAAGATCAGATAAAATTCCTGATTTAAGATCAGATTTGCTTCAGTAATATGAATTTGTTTAAAATCTTATCTTGACCTGTCAGATCTTCAGACTAATGACAGGAGGTTTCTGTAATGCGGCCCCAGATGCATAATGAGCGTTTTTGATTGGCTGTTTCATGAAACTTGCTCCATTAAGTTAAGATGGCTGCCATTGTTGCGGCTCAGTTTCAAGTGAGTTGCATACGCTTTACCTTATGCGACTTTCACCATGTAAAGCCTAAAGGTGGGCTTCCTCCCTCCCCTCGTACTCCGGCGGTTAAAACCGGGCTGCAAATGTAACAGGTGCGCTCGCGGCGGTCTCGTTTGGAGATTCGTGTTTCTGTGGGAGGAGGACGAGCCTTTGTTTCTCGTGCCGCTTCCTCTGGCAGAATGCATTCTCTCTGCTTCTAAAAATACCACAGAGCAGAGCAGAGCAACGCTGCTCGCACAATTCTGCAAAGCTCCTCCGTGTTGCTCTCATCTCAGGACAGGTCCGGCTCTCTCGGACGGCTCTGTGGCTGCTGCCGTGGCTCGAGGCAGTGGTGTGTCCCGTGCCTTTCCATGTGGTCATGTTGGGGGTGGAGTGGGGTGGATGAATACCTTTTTTTTTTAATTAGCTACCCTATGAAGGGAGGGAGGGGAAGAGGGAGGGAGGGAACTTGTGGCACATGGCATCTGGCCCTCGCTAGCATAAGGGGGCAGCTTACGTAAGAGTGGAGCAGAGCGCTTGACGGATGCTCGGGATGCGGAGGAATGCGTCTCGGGAGAAGGCTCCGGGTCTTTCTGCTTGCGTGGTCGCGTCCCGTTCTCGCTCCGCTGCACGCCAGCCTCGGCCTCACTCTCGCTCGGGTACGTGCACTTCTGACGCTAGAACCACAGCACGGGTTCTCCCAGCAGACAACTTACCTCCTAACAGGCAACTTCTCTTACTATTCTAACTGCAAGTGGCTGTTTCATTAGTTTTTTCTCTACTGAATGATGTCATATTTACATTTGCATTTCTTGAAGCCTCTAGAATTCAGGAATTGTTAATTGTGAAAGAAAAGGAGCTGCAGAAGAGCAGCTGTTGCTTGTTTCTTGTTCATTTTCTCCATTGCACCAATGTTCTCCTTGCATCTGACCAGGTCAAAGCGTGTCCTGCCGTGGCACCAGATCTCAAAATAGAGCAAAGAAAATTGCCACAGCTCGATATAACCGTACCTCGGGCAGTGTTCCGGCGATTCGCTCTCTTTAGAGGGGAATTCTACTGTGTTTTTTCCAAAATGTCTGCAAAAAATTATGCCTTGTCAAGTGAAACAATCCTAAATCTAGCCGATATATCTAATATTTCCTTTTTTGAGATGGCTGTGCACTTATTATAAGATTATCTACCTTATTTCTAGACATTATTTACTTGTTTTAGGTAATTTTATCAAGCAAAATTGTCCCACTGTAGTGGCGGGTAATTTTGCTGGTTTTGAGCACGTCTTAACAGAACCACAATTATCTGCCAACGTAGTGAGATAATTTTACCTAATAAAGTTACTTAAAAAAGTACAAAATGTCTAGAAATAAGGTAAATAATCTTAAATTAAGATGACAACAATTGCACAAGAAGAATTATTAGATTTATTGACTATATTTAAGATAATTTTACTTGACAAGAAATTTTTTTGCAGTGTAATTAAATGCTTAAAACAAAATGGTCTCAATCTGAATTGTTATGAGCCTCTAAAAGCTTCTCCGCAGAAAGTTATTACATGAAATGGTTATGAATTCACTGCCTGATGTCTACGACATTGATTTACGGTAGTTTGGGCCTTAAAATCCGTTCCCGGTGGAGGGATATGTTTAGGGTGTTGTCGTGCAAAGTAGTCCCCCAAAGGAAATGTACTACTATTTTACCATCAATAATGTTTTATAGAAAATGTAAAAGCTCAGAAAGTTCACTGGTGGTTTTGGATAGGAAATAAAAAGGCATATTTGTGGTGACCCCTGGTTCCTATCAGCACCACTGTAAAGAAACCTGAGTTGGTAAGTATCTCTACAGTTCAGACGACTCTGGATGACTTTCCATCTCAACCACTGAATTATGCAGAATAAAATCTGCTTAGTTCCCCTTTAAAAGCCCTGGACGTGATGCCTTTAAGTGTTAATTGTTTAGCCAGGTGAATTATTAACGGGGGGCCGTGCTGCACTGGGAGCTGCTGTGGCCGCTCGTCCGTGTTGGGATGAAAGCTGGTTCTGAATGAGGACCCGTAATCTGCTGCTGAAGAGGGGACGGCTGGCCTGACAGACAGTGTGTGGGTGAGAGCTGCTCTGAATTACAGGCTTTAAACGTGGTCATGCGGTGATTCGGAGACACGTGGCTTTCCATAGCAGTTTCAGTGCTGCTTTGTCATCTAGATGACGGTGATCTGTAATAATGGACCCTGCTGTCCATAATGTATTCTGAATATTTATAGTAGGGTTGTCAGAATTTTGATACCGATATCATGCTTATTGTGTTTTTATGGCTTGACAGAGTAGATACCACATAAATCAGGCTATTTAAAGAGCCAATATCCTACAGTTTTCTTACATTTTAAATCTGCTTATTATTTTTTGGTCTACTCAGGAGTCGCAACCCAAATGTTAAGATGAGCCATTTTGTCCTTTCAACAAAAATTAAACCACCTTGGGAGCCACAACATTTTATGTCCATTTTACCATCTTGGCTGTAAATCTTTCTCAGTATGTGCTGATGTGCCAGTATAGACTAAAAATAACATAAATGAAAACACAGACTTACTTTACTCTGCTTTAAGTTTCAGCTCAGCTACAGCTGCTTTTCTCACATCTCCAGCAGGAAACTTTTCCTCAAAAGTAGAAGTTTCTTGTAAAATGTCTCTCAACGTTCGAATTTTACGAGGCTGAAGTCGCTTCTCATTCGCCAGCTTCTTGTTCAAATTTTCCTGTTCGACCTTAAATGTAAACCAGAATGTAACTGATGCACCATTTAAGGTGGAACGGGACAATTCGAATGAGAAGCTGGCAAAGGAGAAACTGACTTCAGTTTCGTGACTTTTTAGTGTTTCAGTTTCTCGTTGCAGATTAAACATATCAGGAAACCAGCTGGAGTGATTCTAAATGCAAATAAGTCCAGTCGTCTCCAAATTATCAATGTTCGTCTTAAATCTTTCTCTTTGCCTTTTCGTTAGCCACTAGCTAAGTGAGATCGTCTATGTTGCTATGGTGACCAGTCTGCGCTGATCTTCAGGGTTAAAGGGTGAATTAGCAGTTCTACATTAACTCCAGAGTTTAAGACCATTTATTGTTAAACTGTGTTGAACGATCAGCAGAGCTTTATTTTACTGTAAAGGAGGATTATTTTATATTTACCTACTAATCTAATTCAGCTGTGGAGCCGCATGTTTAAATGACTTTAAATCCCTTTATTCCTTAGAATGGAACAGGCTGTTTTTGTTACTGCGCCTTTACGACATAAGTAAATGAGCCCTGTTTTGATTGGCTGCCCCCATTCAAAAAGCAGTCCAGGCTGAAACCCTCCTTATCACTTCAGTGTGAATGGGCGGGGCTGAACTGCTGTAGGCTGAAGGATGTGTATAAATATGCAAAAACAGTGAATTCTAAATGGGTTGTTTTTGCAGCTTAGTATCCATACATGAAAAAAACGTTTTTCGTGTCTAGGCATATCATGGAAAAATGAAATTTCCTTTCTTTTTTAAAGTAAAAGTGTGAAGTTTGATGTAGTATTAAACATATTGTTCACTCCCCTGTCCACACAGTCCATATATGTTGTCACAAAAAACAACACATTCGCACATTTATTCCTTACTTGTGCCTTATTTTGCCTGCAGCTTTTTAGCCCTGCCCATTCATGCTGAAGTTATTGCATGCAGTTTTTGCATTAGGGCAGCCAATCAGAACAGAGTTCATTTAAAAATATCAATCTTAAAGGCGCAGTTACAAAAACAGCCTGTTTAATTGTAAGGGATAGCGGTAAAATAAGCGGTAAAAAGCGGTAAAATAAAAATGCAAAAATGTATCGAATGTTTTTAGTAAATAAAACCACACAAACATTGTAAGTGGACCTCAGTGAGGGGGATAAAATATAACATGCCCCCTTATGAAGGATATGGACCCTTTAAATAAACAACTAATAGTACTGGAAGTTAGAGCACTAAATTAGTAAGAAGGTAATGAACACTAATTTGTAGATTTTGAGTCCAGACTAGTTTAGAAAAGTCTTGCAGGGCTGTTCTTAGGTAGTTGTTTAATAGGCCATAGGATGCTGACAAAGGCAGACCGCTGGCCCTCTGTGCTGTTAAAGGCGACAGTAACAATAGTAGGACATGCTGAGCTTCGCCTGGTCACCTAGTTAACCTGATCTTCCAGGTAAGAGGAGATTCTGAGACTAGCACTGCGTGCAAGTTCACCCAGAAAGACACTGACGTGAGGGCCGAGCGTTGTTTTTCATGTGACTGGATGGAATAACAATAATCAACATCTCCAGCCTGGGTACAGTCCATCCCTTCCAGGCATAAACGCTGGTTATCTAACCGCTGGTCAGCTCCAGCGTGGGGGAAGCCTCAGCCTTCTAATCAGACTGTGGTGCGCTTTGGAAAAGAAGGCTTTTGAAGCCTGGTGTGATCAGCGTTTGTCAGGATGTCAGAGCGAAGTTGTGATGTAGGTGTAATTTCTAGATGTGGCACAATCGGTGGCTGATGATTCACGAGGCGGAAGACAGACAGCAGAAGATTCACTGCTGAGTCAAAAAAGCACTGAAACCCAATGTTAAAGGGACAGTCCACCACAGTTTAACTCTGTGGTCACTGTGTCTGGTAGACTGACTTTGCTACACTCTTACAGGTGCCGAAATGGGTCAAAATTACAAGACGTGAAGCTGTTCACAGTGGTGGTGACTTACTGAGTCAGAACTGTTCACAGTGGTGGTGATAGGAACCAGACGTCCACCTCTAAAAGCTCCCTCACAGAAAGTTACTACATGAAATGGTTGTGAATTCACTGCCTGATGTCTGAGATTTTGTTCTGCAGTAGGTTTGGCCTTTAAATCCATTCATGGTGGAGGGATACATGCAGTGAGGCAAAATAGTCCCCAAAGAAAACTTATTATTTCAGATTTTCCACTATTTTCCATCATCAACATTCCATATAGACTCAGAAGACTCGTGTAGGTTCACTGGTGGTTCTGGATATTAAATAAAATGTCTATATTTGTGTTGTAGTCATGGCGACCCCTGGTTCCTATCACCACCACTGTAAAGACGTCTGAACCATTTCACACCAAACCACTCTGAATCTCTCTGTTTACATCTCAATCACTGAATTATGCAGAACATTTTGAAAAATTGGTGTAGTTTAGTCTAATGACAGACTTCTTAATTTCTAATGAAAGAAATAACGCTTGAAATGAGCAACATTGTCTGCTTTAACTACACATAATGATTAAAAAACAAGTCATAAATAATCTAGAAACAGGCTGAATAATCTTTAATAATGTTATTCTTACAACAATCTCAGAGTGAAAAATATGACACATATGGACTAGAATGAAGATGCAGTGAACAGTTCGCAGTTCTTTCCAGTCTCATTTTTCGAAAACAAGCTTTTTAAAGTTAAGAACCTCCACAAAGTGTAAACGTTCGACACCAATTAAAACCAAGAACCATTCAGGAGGCTTTATTTTTAAGAGTGTAGCTGCTAAACTGTTCAGGAGATAGAAGAAGCGGTTGCTAAGGAAGCCCCTGAGGATGAAACTGGGACCAGAATCAACAATTCCAGCAGAGTGCTGCATTTTTAATGACCCTTCCCAATTAGCCGTCCCTTCCTCTGGTCTTCCTGTGACTCTCTCCACTCTGCACGTTCTCCTGGACGGTCCGACCGAATGCAACCGAGGAGCCCAGAATGGAGACAGTACTTGTTGATTAGCCTCCCGCTGAGAGCTCTGCGTGTGCATTAACTCAGTGTGAGCGCGGCAAACCCCCGTTACAGCGGAGCCACATGAGCGGCTAATGCTAGTGATTAGTGCCCGTCAGGGTCCTCGGAGCGCGGGGCTCGGGAGGCGGGCCATCTTTAGCAGGTGGCCATGGTTGGAGACAAGACAGCGCGCTTCCTGCTAGCTGGCACCCGTATGTTTCTGCACCGCACACAATCTGTTGGCCTCGTCACGTTTGTGCTGGCGCGTGTCCCGCTCATATTTTTGTCTCGGAGGTCCGACCTCGCCCCCCCGTGTCGCTGCGCAGAGATGAAGTGAATGAACCAGCCACAGCTCAGGGTCGTGTTTGCGGTTTTGTAAGTGATAATCTGTGAGGTGAACGCGAACCTCGGTGTAGGGATGTTCTGCGGGTCGCGCGGCCTCCCCTCGCTCCTTCTCTCGCTGCGGCTTGAAAGATTAATTGTAGGGTTTCAGCGCAAAGTGCAGCGCGTGTCAGGAGTGATGGTGACGGCCTTGCCCGGCCCATGGCTCTAATTAGCTAACAATGTGGGCTACTCAAACAGAGCGGCAGCTTTGAGAGCGCGGGGGAATAAAACATGGCTGATTTCAACAGAACAGGCTGCTGTACAGACTCACATTTTCCTCTGATCACGATTAGTGACTAGCCTAGCGCCTAGCCGCTAGGCCATGTTCGAAGCTGTTGTAGAACACTCTTTATAAAACAGATAGTTCTGGTCCTAAAATCTGATTGGTTGAGCCGCATTCAAAGCCTTTCTAAAATCCACAATATTACACTCCAATGACCCCCTCACAGGAACTGAACACGAAAAACCCTTAGTGTTAGTGAAATAATCTTTGACTCTCATGCTGCTCACGTGGAGCACCGAGTGCACTGATGAAGTAAGAACCCATTTTTTTGTTTAAACTGAGAATCTGACGGCTTATTTTCTTAACTAGAACCAGGCTGGTCAGCTAGCTAACAGGCTAAAATATAGCAAACATGCTAAACAACTCCATCATTAATATCACAGGCTTGAATTAAAACACTTACGATATGATTAACTGTAAAACGGCAGTACAAAAGACCAAAAAAGTCACTTTAATGTCTTACAAGCTTGTCCGTTTTGTCGCGTCAAACCCAGGCTGAATCCCAAATGCCTCCGTATGCCCTAATAGTGTTCTAGCTATGAAAGTTCTAGCCTCTACAGCCAAACAGTGCATCATTTATCGAGTGTGGATGTGTCTGAGGCCCACATGACTGTTTCTTAGCTGTATTTTGCTCTGTTGGGCTGCAGGATCCAGTATTTAAACTCCTATGTAGTGCACTATGTAGGGAGCAGGGAGCCGTTTGAGATTCAGCCCCAGTGTGAGAAGAGGGCGCCGCTGGATTGGTGCTAAATAAGACTCACGCTGGTAATTTGGTGACCAAAAAGTACTTAAAAAGCAAAGGTTTCTGTATTAAGCAGTGCTGTGTTATCATATGTTCACTGTTATGTGACAAAAAATTAAAATGACCGCAGTGAACAGCGACGGGTGACCGAGCGCTCTCATTCAGCAGTCCATGGTTGCTTGGAACTACATTTCTTGGTGAAATACTTGTTTATGTCAATTATTATATAATATAATAATAACAAGAGTTATTTTCTGAAAAATACTGTATTTTATCATTTTATGTTGGCTGCCGTTTTATACCAGCAATAAGCCACTTGAGCTGCGCATTACTGTAATTTGATCATGGGGAAGAGGGTTTTACTGCGCTTTGCGTCGTGCCTAAGAACACCCTTCCCTGTGATGAAACTGCAGTAACGCACAGCCTCTTGTGGCTTATTGCTTTAATATACACACAACTGAATTTTGCATTACTGCACCAAAACACCAAACCCTTCTGCTGTTAATGGAATAATCTTTGACTGTAGTTCTGCTTGCATGGACAGCTGATTACACTATTGAAGTGAGAACCCAGTTCAGTTTAAACTGAGGGCCTGACAGCTAGAACTATGCTAATCTAGCTAGCTAACAGGCTAAAAGGTTCTTAATTAAAGTACTTACTACATGATTCACTGTTAAACTGCAATATAAAGGACTAAAGAATGTCACTTGAATGTCTTACACACTTCTAACCACACTTGCTGTAGTTCTGCTTCAAATAGCGTTAAACTCTGAATCTCACATGAATATTTATTAGTGATGTCACGCACTGATTGGGTGCGGGAGCCAGTTTTAAGTCCTGTGTATGACTCTAAGATTAGAGAGCCATTTGAGCTTCAGCCCCATTGTGGGGGGGGAAAGGAGGTACAGCACAGTTAGCTTGGTGCTAAATAAGACTGGAAATCTCAAAAAGGCGCTAATGGAAATTAGCATTGTAGTTGTGGTGGTAATTTGGTGAGGGAAAACTGTAAAATGAAGGTTTTTGATTAAAACTGTGATATTATATGCATGACTGTATTAAATTCATCAAACGACTGCAATATACGGTGACGGGTGACATTTTCTTGTCCTCTTTCCGAAGTCCATGGTTGCTTGGCGACAGCAACATAAAGGAACTACGCTTCTTGGTGGAACAATTGTTTTTTCTTGATTATTAATAATAAATTAATTATTGAAAAATTGTGTATTTTATCACATTTTATGTTGGCCATCATTTTATAGAAGTAATAAGCCACTTGAGGCTGTGCGTTACAGTGGTTTTATCGCTGGTAAGGCTTTTTTCTGCCTAATAACACGTCTTACCCGTGATAAAATCACTGTAACGCACGGCCTCTTGTGCCTTATTGCTTTATTATAATTTCAGAATAACGTGTGGAGGATTTTTATAGAAAATATATACTCAAAGATGCATAAGAACAGTCTTGTGTACCTTCTTCTCAAGACCACCAGATTGAGAATCACTGGTTCAGAGCACCGTAAGATATGGAGGCTGGTTGACACTTGATATAATATTTACTTAAGTTATGTATGTTTGAATATTAGACATACAAACAGTAAAACTTGGATTTAATATCTCAGCTCTACCAGCCACGTTACAGCCAGGCTAGTCCCTGATAATTCAGCAAATAATTCCTGATATAAAGGCACGGCTCTCGCCGGGAGCTGTTTTACTTGCTAATGAAGGGCTCGAGGAAATAATGTGATAATCAGGGCCAAAGGTCCGAGTGGGCACAGCTGACCTCCACGTTCCCAGACAGCGCTGACCGTGTCTCAGACATCATTACGCCTCTTCCTGGCTGAGCTGCTAATTCAGTTTCTTAAGCACACAAAGGCCAGAGACAATATGTCATCAAGTAGGGCGCAGCATGGCAATTTAACAAGCCAATGGGTCTGTTCCACTGACACAGTCCTCTTACTGTGGTGACTGTGTGGAAACATCTGCGGTAAACAGTTAAACAGTTTTTATTTCCCAGAAAGTGTTTACAAATGTTAATAATAATAATAATAATAATAATAATGATAATAATAATAATGATAATAATAATAATAATAATAATAATTAGAGAAGCACCTATCTTGAATTTTTGATATTCTAATTTCTTTACAGCCAGGTTTATTGATGGCCAATCTTTAGGCCAATTTTTATTAACTTTTTTAAATCCAAAGTCAAATTTGATCATAAAATAAGTGCCGGCAAAATTCATAGACTATTTTGTCATTCATCAGTTTGATCTTTGGCGTACCATCAAACTCACGTCTAGTAGCACAAATGTTTAATGACCTAAAACAGTGCTTGTTTGCAGTTAACTAACTAAAATTATTATCAATATTAATTATAATACTAGTAATGACAGTAAAAATAGATAGTAACGATAATATTAATCATTTGTCGCAATCCAATACAAACGATTGGCCTAAAGTTAACAGAGCCACAGTCTGTCTTACATTCTCTAAAATTATTATCTAATGTTCAACAAGCGTACACTTACTTTTTACAGTTAAAACAAAGTTTAAACAGCACTGCATGCTAAATATTTTGCGAATGTTAAAGGGCCGTATCATGGAGTTTTTCTCACATTTTAAAATAAAGGAGGTTTGATGTAAAATATTAACACTAAGCTGCAACAACATCCTGTTTTGATCTCATTGTTTGTGTGGTGTCATAAGAACCAACTCATTTACATATATCCACATATTCAACCTATATCCGTTTAGTCCCGCCCACCCAACCTCTAGTAGTTTAGCTCTGCCCAATCACACTGAAGTTATAAGGAGTGTTTCAGCTATGAGAACTTTCTGCATGAGGCACAATACGGGGCAGCCAGTCACAGCAGAGCTCATTTACATATATCAGTCTTAAAGGCACGGTGATAAAAGCCACCTGTTTAATTCTATGGGATAAAGAGAGTATGGTCTGGCAGCGCATTTTTTATGAGTACGAGTAAATACTAGTACTGGGCCGATACCCGATACTCGATACCAATATCAGTATCAATGCATCCCATTCTTTCCTCTTTCTCTTTCTGTCTCTCTCTCTCTCTCTCTTTCTTTTCTCTTTGTGTCTCTTTCTCTCTCTCTCTCTCTCTCTCTCTCTCTCTCTTTCTTTTCTCTTTCTGTCTCTCTCTCTCTCTCTCTCTCTCTCTCTCTCTCTCTCTCTCTCTCTCATGCTTTTTCAGTCACGTCTCTCAGACCAGCTCACTGGAGGAGGTGCGTCTGGGTCTGGACGGGGATAGGTTAGTGCCCCCAGCGCCCCGGAAGGTTGAGATGAGACGAGATCCGGTGTTGGGCTTCGGCTTCGTGGCAGGAAGTGAGAAACCGGTGGTGGTCCGCTCCGTCACCCCAGGTAACCTGGCCGAGGTTCACTGTGCTGCCCTCTGCTTTCCACATTACACATGCATGTGTCACTATATTGCATCATGAAAATTTCATAGGACACACAAAGCTGAGCTTAGGGTTCTATTAATGTTTCATCTCTTTCATAAGCACAGTGCCTGCATCGTTATCTCAGTTCAATCATCGCTTGTAATTAATTGTTTTATAATTGAAGCAAGTAGCGCAGGTCTGAGGTGTGCTGTGTTTTGATGATGCAATCTAATTACATTTCTTACGAACTGCATTTTTTATGAACTGGTTCTTTCAAAGTTTTTGAAATTGAGAATTAAAAAAATGCTAGTCTGCTTTAATAGTAATGATAATGATCTTTATTTTTGTAGTATTTTTCATGCTGCTGGCAGCTCAAAGTGCTTTACAGACAGGTAATAGAATAGTAGAAATTATGAGTATTAATTTAAAATCATATAAGACAACGATACAGATCAAATTAAAAAGATTCATTCACCAAACAGTTTTAATGAAGCTCTGAGTTTTCAGATGTTTATTAAAAGTGAGCTCTGAGCTCGACTGTCTAATAAAAGCTGAACTGAGCTCCACAGTTTAGAAGCAGAATAACTGAAAGAGTCTCTCCACGTTTTCTGTGTTTTACTGAAGGTGTTCAGAAGGTCAGAATCTGCAGATCTGAGGTCATAAACAGACAGACGGTCAGGAGCTTTAAGGTCATTTAGAGCTTTAAAAACCAGCAGCAGAGCTTTAAACTCTCTCTAACAGATCCAGGCGGTCAGTGCAGTGTGTAAACGGGGTTATATGAGCTCTCTGTGTTGGTGCTGTGAGGATCCGTGCTGCTGAGTTCTGTACGGGTTCTAGAGGATGGATTGTTTTCTCCAGTAAGAAGATCATTACAGTGATCAACTCTGCTGAACAAATGCAGCAACGAGTTTCTCTGCGTCGCTCTGAGAGAAAAGGCTGAACTTTAGAGATTTTCTTATGATAAAAAGCTGCTTTAGTGACTGTTTACATGCAGATTAAACAGAGCTCAGAGTCTAAGATCACACCCAGGTTTCCTACCACAGGTTTGGTAGATGAAGCTAAAGAGCTTCAACTAGAAGATTCTCATAAAGCAGCTTTCTTTGAGTTTCTGTACCAACAATCAGTATTTTAGTCTTTTCTTGATTTAGTTGTAGAAACCTTTGCAACATGCACTGAGAAATATCAGACACACAGCTGGTTAGTCTGTCTACAGAGTCTTGATTATTAGAAGGATTGGAAATGTGTAATTGTGTCATCAGCATGGCTCTTAAAATTGATGTCATGTTTCCTAATGACATCACCCAGAGGTAACATGCACAAAGAGAAAAGCAAAGGCCCTAAAACTGAACCTTGAGGGACTCCACAAGAAATGTTGAGTGAATGATTTCCCAGTGGAACCAAGAACTGCCTGAGAGGCCCAATATTCAAGTGATTAACAGTATCAAAAGCTGCACTAAGATCCAGTAAGACCAGAACAGAAGGATTTTTGTGGACTTTTTGTACTGTATTACTGTCTGACTTGGACTCGGAACTGTCTGAACGTGATGGAAATAAAGAGTTAAACACTTAAACCTTTTTTTCCACAGGGGGTCCTTCTGAGGGCAAACTCATTCCCGGAGACGAGATAGTCATGATAAACGACGAGGCTGTCAGTTCTGCTCCCAGAGAGCGAGTCATCGACCTGGTCAGGTACTGGACTCTGACTAAGCTCCACACTGATGCACTCATAAAACAAGCTTTATGGGGAGATATTTCAGAATTTCTGCATAATTAAATAGTTAAGATTTAAATAAATGAATAAATCATAAGGGGTTACTCATTCAGAGTGGTTTGATGTTAAATGCTCTGAGAGACTTGCTAAGTCAGAAGTGTTCACAGTGGTGGTGATAGGAACCAGACATCTACCTCTAAAAGCTCCCCCACAGAAAGTTACTACATGAAATGGTTATGAATTCACTGCCTGATGTTTTATGGCAATTTTGAGAAGATTTTGGCCAACAAATCCATTCGAGGTGGAGGGGTACATCTTGTGAGACAAAGCAGCTCCCAAAGAAAACTTAATTGTTTCCGATTTTCTACTATTTTCCATCGTTAACGTTCCATATGAACTCAGAAGACACATGTAGGTTCACTGGTGGTCTTGAATAGTAAATAAAATGACTATATTTGTGTTGGTTCCTGTCATCAACACTGTAAAGAACTCTGAACCTGTACAATCAACCAGTTTTCATCAAACTACTCTGAATGATTGACTGAATTATGCAGAAGTTTTGATCAGTGGAACTTTAAGGTTTTAAAGTAGGTGTTCAGATATATAGTCTGGGTCCCATGGGCTCCTATTGTAGCTCTGAACGCCAAGTGAATGTGAACGACACCTGGATCGACATCAAAGTTCAGAACAGTACAAGTTGGACACCTGCTGGTCCAGGGTTTCTTCTGAAATGAAGGGTATTAATAGGGGAGTTTGTCCCCCTTTGCTGCATTAACAGCATCCACTCTTCAGGGAAGGTTTACACTAGATGTTGGAACATTGCTGTGAGGATTTGATTGAGCAATAGTGAGGTCAGGTCCTGATGTTGGATGGTCAGTTCTGGATCAATAATCATCCCAAAGGTATTGGATGGAGCTCCATCACTCCAGAGAACACAGTTCCACTGCTCCACAGCCCAATGCTGGGGGCTTTATACCCCTCTCAGGATCATGTGCAGCTGCTCCAGAGACGCCCATTTTATTGGTCAGTGCTTTATCATGGAGGTTATACAAGCTGAACAGCTACTTAAAGGCCGCCAATTTTTGACACAGGTCTTCAGTTTGTATAATCTCCATAGAAAAGCATCGACTAATAGAATAAGATGCTCTGCAACAGCTACACATGAGCCTAAGGTCACCATGCCCAGTTCACTGTTTCGAAGGTCTGCCTAGATATTTGGACATTCAGTAAACATCAGGGTCCTGTTACATCCTTTGTAAAGCTAACACAGCATTACACAATAAGAAAATCATACCAACAGTGAAACGTGATGGTGGTAGTGTGATGGTGTGGGGATGCTTTGCTGCTTCAGAGAATGAGCAACTTGCCATAATTCTGCCAGAAAGTCCTGCAGAAGAATGTCCGGTCATCAGTCCATGATCTGAAGCTCAAGCACAGTTGGATTGTCCAGCAAGACAATGACCCAAAGCACAAAAGCCGCCTCTGAATGGCTCAAAAGAAACAGGATTTGGGCTGGTCTAGGCAAAGACCTGATGTGAACCCCAATGAGGTACTGTGGCAGGACTTTAATGAGTCTGTCCATGCTCCAAAGCTGACCAGTGTGGCTCAGTTCTGCAAAGAAAAATGAAGTTCTAATGAAGAATGAAGTTCTAATACCAGAATGTCACATATTACACATAAAAACATTTGAAAAGTGAAAAGTGGGGATCAAATATTGAGGTAGATAACCTGGTATCATTATGGTAAATAAGTAATTAAAGTGTACAATTTACAGTATATAATAACTCAAAATTCTTGAATATTTGAATTTTAAATAAAACATCTAAAAACACCTTTTGGTGTCTGTATATAAAACAACACAAACTATTAATATAACAAATGATTCCAAGCTTTCGAACAGTAGTATAGGAGAGCACTTCAGGTCTAAACAGCATCTACAACAACAGCAACAACAACAACAACAACGAAAACAGTGAAGACAAATTGAAAGAGGCCTAAAAGAGACTTTATAAAGAAAAATCCCTAAACTGAGGAGAAGTGTGAGGCACCATCTGCCTGCTAACAACACCGTAATGTCTTTATC
Organism: Colossoma macropomum; assembly: GCF_904425465.1. Classification (NCBI taxonomy): domain Eukaryota; kingdom Metazoa; phylum Chordata; class Actinopteri; order Characiformes; family Serrasalmidae; genus Colossoma; species Colossoma macropomum. The sequence continues at coordinate 1,583,371 of NW_023494784.1, forward strand.
CCCACAGTTTCACACCAATTCACACCTCCACACTCCAGCTACTGTCATGTGACCCTTACAATTTCTGTGAAGCACCCGCAGAGATTTAAAGGAGTCGTTTGGCTAAAAATCAAGTTTACACAATCCCGCCAGCAACCCCCCCCACACACACACACACACACACACACACACACACTGTAAATGCAGTCCATCAGCCAAGACTTGTTTGGTGTTCGAAGTAGTTGCTTCTTTAGTTTCAGCACTGGAGCTATGAGGCTAATGTGGCTGAGTAATGGCGTATTTGCCTCACCAGTTGCATGATGCTAAAACTCACCTCAAAGCATGTGGAGGTGAAGTACTTTAGCACAGCCATAGACACCAACTCACCAAGTTGGGAGTGCAGTGAACCTGCACAGAACAGTCTGAAAACAGCTGCAAAGGTGAAACAGCATTTAACAGCTGGAAAAAAATAGGATTTTAAGCATGCGAGGTTGCTGTGGCAACCAAAAAACAAACTGTGCTGTTTTCTGCTTGCACATATTTGACTTGCAGGTTCTTTCCCCTGTTCGACTGTGGCCTGGTATGTAAATTAGTCTTATTCTAGTATATGATGAGGGTTAGCTGACCTAATTCTGTATTTTTAAATTAGAATTTTATTTTCACTTGATGATGACCCTCATTTGAATGGGTTCGAAGCATATTTTTAAGGAACCATGTCTAATTTAATCCATTTCCCCATTTTCTGCTTTGTGATTTGCTCATAATGTTATAAGATGACAGTCTTAAAAAAAAACTAACTTTAGGGGGTTTCAAGCCATATTTATGTGTTAGCCCACTACTGTCATTTAACAATCTGTTACTGTTACACATTTAGCTAGCTAGTTTGAACAGGACTAAAGGGTTATTTAATCAAATCTAGGCGAAGGTAGGTGCTGAAAATATGTAATTTGTAACAGATAATCCAGATATAAATATGAACCAGTCAAGGTAATTACGTTTTAGTCATTTTCACGTGTAATGACGTTAAATTGAATATACGGTATCTCCTCACCAGTTATCTTAGAGAGCAGTGAAGCGAGTATTTTAACATGATATTTCATTAAAAATTGAAATAACTTCTCATATCATATAAAACCATAGCTGACACAACACAGCGTTCAGATTTGAAATTGGTGATTGGTCAGCTGAGATGTAACAGTTTAAGTCAAAACTACTATTTCCACACTATTATGTGGTCAGATTGTTCAAGTTTCAAGTTTATTTGTCATTTGCACAACATGTCAGGACATTCGTGCATTGAAATGAGGTGAGGCTCATTAGTCACTCTACAGAAAGTAAATACAAGAAAATACTGAAAGTGAAATATATATAATATAAACAAAATATACATGAAATATAGAGACAGGAGGGACCTATGTAAGCAGAATGTACAATGCTATGTACAAATATATTTATATTAAACAAGAGATAATCTGTGAAGAGTATATACATTTTAAAGTGACTAATAGTAATAGTTCTACATAGTTTTCTGGTTCAGCTTTGTCTATTTCTGCTGCAAACCTCAAGAGCTCTATCGTAATATTAGTATCTGCTGTCACACCAACAATCACTGGTGATTCCTCGTCTTCATCACATTCAACAATGACTTGAGAATGTGAAGAATCTGGCTCTGGGGATTCCAGTATACAAGTCAGTCGTGGTAGTCTGTCATCACAGCAGTCTTCACTGTTGTCCACTATTGACATCACGCAGCACATTTTCAGCCATCAAATTTCAAACACGTTTTCCAGCTTAACTCACATCCACATCTCTTCAGTAGCAAAAGAAGATATGATCTCTTCAGGGGGTCCATTAGCTGTTGATTGGGCTCAGCCACTATTCCAGTCGTCTTGGCACACCACTTCTAGATGTCCTCAGAGACTCAGTGTCTTGACTCACTCTGCTTCCCAGCAGGTTTAGCCACATGGCTAAGGCTAGCAGTTCCTTCACCCTCCTGTCACTGGAGTAAAACACGTCTTTAGCAGCACTTTAGCTCGAGCTCGAGTGAGTTCTCCAGCTCAGCTGTGAAACGCTCCTACTCAGGTTGGCCTGCGTCCCTCGAGAAGTAAACGTCAGCGATCCTGAGCGCCGTATATTATCTCTGTTAACTTAAAACTCTCCAAACCACCACAGCGTTTCGTTTCTGTGTGGGCAACGTGCGAACACGTACTTCACAGAAAAGCCTTCAAATAATCCTGCTCCAGGGTTTTAGAGCAGACCGGATGATGTGAATTTACTGCAACTTTCACAAAACCATTTGTAAAAACTCTAAGGTTTAAATCAGGGCAGAAAGCGTATTTTGGCTGACTGTTAAGAGCCAATTATCTCAGATATGTGTAGGCGGCAACGTTCGGTCCCAAACAGGCATAATAGCTTGAAAGGTTTGTTTAATCTTTTCTCTTTCTCATTTTAGGAGCTGTAAGGAGGCCATTGTTCTGACGGTTGTTCAGCCGTATCCTGTAAGTTTTCCCAACATCTCTGAACGTTCATCTATTCTTTAGTTATGTAGACAAAATCATGTTGCTTTTGTCTTCCTGACAGAATTTGAATGTGTATTGTAAAAACACTCACTGTTCACTTTATTAAAAACACCTACCTTGTTAGAAACACCTACCTTGTGCTTCCACTCACTGGCCACTTTATTGGAAACACCTACCTTGTACTTCCATGCACTGGCCACTTTATTAGAAACACCTACCTTGTACTTCCATGCACTGGCCACTTTATTAGAAACCTCTAACTTGTATGTTTACCACCCTAAAAATATCCAACCAAGAGTGGTTCTGTAGTCAGAAACTGACCGTTGATGTCCAGAGGATGGCTAACACAAATTAGCTACAAGAGACGTCATCACATTTGACCTGGGGCCGAACTCTTGCAGACTCTTTGGGCTGTGCCCCCACCCATGGGCCTGGCTTATAATTCACTAACTCTCTCTCTCATGTTTAGCAAGTTGAAGATTCCCCACTAGGAGGAGCTATTGGCACTCAAGTAGCTTTTGTGTGCATCACTGAAAGGGAGGAAACTGGCATGAAACTATACTAGGCTAAAGGGAAAAATCATAAAAAGTGACAGATTTGTTACTCAAAGGCCTCTTAAAAGGTCCACATATCCATGTCTAAGGTTGAGTTGTCGAAACAGATGCTAAGCCCAGTGGAACAGTCAATATACGCCACCAATCTTGGTGGCAACATAGAGGCGCTGGCAGTTATTTGCAGTGGTAAAAATGAGAGACACTACTGCCAAGAATCAATAAAGAATAAATTAAAAATTGACTTGATTATGCCATCATGTGCTTAGCCAGTTGCTACTATAAAGGAACATGGTGGCTATCAAGCACAGCCTCTTTGACACACTTTTGCCTGCTGTCTTGTTACAAATACCCTTGTTCTATAATATGTATTGCTAGAATGTCCCTTGTACATTTAAATAGGTGTTGTTGGTAAAACTTTGATGGGACTTTGATGATCCCAGAGCTACAGTCTGTAACTGTCCTCCAGCAAGGTGGAGCTGAGAGGGGTTTCTGATAAAGTGGCCAAGGAGGGTGGATTGATGGAAATCTCTTATTTATAAATGTGAATGTTTCAAACTTGTTCAAACACACTCAAGATGTGTTTCTCTGCTTAGGTTGCCATGAAACATCCTAAGGTACATCCCCATTTCTAAAGAAAGTTGGGACGTGATGAAAAATGTAAATAACAACAAAATACAATGATGTGCAAATCATTTAAATCATATATTTCATTGAAAATAGTATAAAGACCACATATCAAATGTTGAAACTGAGAAATTTTATTGTTTTTTTTTGAAAAATATTTGCCCATTTTGAATTTGATGCCAACAGCACGTTCCACAAAAGTTGGGACGGGGGCAACAAAAGGCTGGTAAAGTTGTGTAATGCTTAAAAAAAAAACAATTGGTGGTTAATTGGCAACAGGTCAGTAACATGATTGGGTATAAAAGAGTTTTTCAGAAGTAAAGATGAGGACGGGTTCACCACTCTGTGAAAGACTGCACAATCAAATAGTGCAACAATTCAAGAATAACGTTTCTCAACATAAAATAGTAAAGAACTTTTGTTTTTCATCATCTATGGTACATAATATCATTAAAAGATTCAGAGAATCTGGAGAAATCTCTGTATGTAAGGGACAAGGCCAAAAACCAGTATTCACTGGCCGTGATCTTTGGGCCCTCAGACAGCACTGCATTAAAAACAGACATGATTCTGTAGTGGAAATCACTGCATGGGCTCAGAAACACTTCTGAAAACCACTGTCTGTGAAAAAGTTTGGCGCTGCATCCACAAGTGCTAATTAAAACTCTTAAACTCAAAAAAGAAACTGTATATAAACAGCATCCAGAAATGCTGCCACCTTCTCTGGGCCCGAGCTCATTTAGAATGGACTGAGGTGAAGTTCCTAAACGCTTACAGAGTGTTGTTAAAAGAAGAGGTGATGAAACACAGTGGTAAACAGGCCCCTGTCCCAACTTTGTTGGAACGTGTTGTTGGCATCAAATTCAAAACGGGCATATATTTTTCAAAAACCAATACAATTTTTCAGTTTCAACATTTGATATGTTGTTATTGTACTGTTTTAAATTAAATTTAAGGTTTAAATGATTTGCACATCATTGAATTTTTATTTACATTTTGCACACCGTCACAACTTTTTTGGAAATGGGGTTGTACTTGCAAAAGCTCACTGGAGTGCTACCCTGCAGACAAATTTGTGCAAAGGCTTGATTTTGATGTAGTTGTGCTGTTCTAATTGGAGATGAAAGCTTTTTGTAGTTAGCATATTCCAGAGGCCTTAGCACTTAAACTGAACAATTAGCTCTGTGTCCCGAATCTGAACCAGACATCATCTACTTAAACTTAAAAGACAACCCAGCTATGTTTCTTCTGTTGATTTTACTACTTACGTTACCCTCAGCTCAAGTTTCCTCCAGCATAGAGAACAAAGCTAGCGCTTTATTCTACAATAGCAGTGCACGCTAAAGATAGCAGAACCTGATCTCCACTTGTTTGTAACTGGGTTCACTTCAGCGTATAGGATGAAAGTCTTTTCGTGGCCATAAACGATCTGAGAGGCACAAACTGTCGAAGCTAGCGGAACGTAGACAGCGCTAGGAATAGCTAGTGCTGTGACTCAGCATCTACAGGGACTTCCCCTCAAACACAAACACGTCCCATTCATTTCTCACAGAGGGATAAACACAGTACAGAGCGACGCATGGTTTGAGTTCTAATTTTACATTCTTACGATATCACACCAGCTCAGAGTGCTACGGGAACGGTGTTCTTCAGGCCACGGACCATTAGTGAGACGCAGTATGCTAGCAGTGGGTCACATCTCTCTGTTCTTGTTGTTAAGTGAGGCAGCGTAGCTGAGTCATCTGCCTCCTCATGTGTGTCACTTTATTTTCCACAGTCACCCAAGTCTGCCTTCATCAGCGCTGCCAAAAAGGCCAAGCTGAAGTCCAACCCGGTCAAAGTGCGTTTCGCCGAGGAGGTCATTATTAACGGTCAAGTACCTGTAAGTGGAAAATTGCACTATTTCTGCTTCCGTGGCTCTGCTGAACTGAGCACAGCGAGCGAGGAGCTGTGAAAGATCCAAAAAATGTGCATTATTTATTCATTAGAAAGTTAGCAAAGTACGTGAAGTTAAGAAGTTGTTTGTGCATCTATTAGATTCTTGGCTGAAACTGAAAGTGACAAAAACCCAAAATAGCTGACAGTAAATACAAACAGCTTACATAAAGTAAACGTACTAAAATGATTGCAGTCTGTAGCTGCAGAATGTGCCATGACATCCAGCGTCCTCAGCCACACAGAACAGTTGGCATCCAAAGCAATGAATTCCATTATTTGTAGTTATTCTTTGTTATTCTATTCTTTGGCATTCATTTCATAAACAAGTGGCGTGCAGATGGAGTTGGCGCGCTCAAAAGGATCTGTTGTTTTGCTGTTTGTCATGTTTTCAGGTGCTGTCATGCCTGTAGTGGAGAAGGTCTTGAGAGACATGAACAGAGATTATATTTCTTATCCAATGTTTAATGCAGAAACCGTGAAATACAGTCAAGTCAAGTCAAGTCATTATTTCTATAGCACATTTAAAAGACAAGTCTCGGCCGAAGTGCTGCACAATAATATCAATTAAAATAACCACTACTAACTAATCAAAACTTTACAATATATTGATACAAAACAAATTGAATAGAAAGCAATAAAACAAAAATGAGCAAAATAAACAAAATATAAGAACTACACTGGCACAACAGAACCAACCAAGACAGAACAGATACTGACTGCATAATCATTAAAAAGACTCAAAAGCCTGAGAAAATAGATGGGTTTTAAGATTTGACTTAAAAACCTCTATTGTGGGGGATTCCTTAATGAAAAGCTGAAGACCGTTCCAGAGTCTTGGGGCAGCTACAGAAAAGGCCCGGTCACCTTTAAGTCTCTTCCGAGACCGTGGAATGGCTAAGAGCAACTGGTTAGAAGATTGTAGAACTCGTGAGGTGGAATGGAAGCAGAGGTGGTCGGAGATATAGCTCAGAGCCGAGCCATGCAATGCTTTAGAAACAAATAATAAAATTTTAAATTTAATTCTATACTGTTTTATTGGTAACCAGTGCAATGATGCAAGTACAGGGGTGAAGCTCTCCCTTTTCTCAGTGCCAGTCAGGAGCCTTGCGGCCACATTTTGGACCAACTGCAGACGTGACAACCCTGACTGACAGATTCCCAAGTACAGCGAGTTGCAATAATCAATAAGAGAGGAAATAAAAGCATGAACAACAGTTTCCAGTCATATGCAAAAGTTTGAAGATGTAAAGTTTTTAAGAATAGTTCCACATGGATGATATTTGCACTGTTAATCTGCTGCTTAAACTCTTTGAACACGTCCGCGCTGACTGGCACAGGAGAGTGAAGAAAACACGCAGCTTTTTTAATCACTATTTCTCATTTTTAGAAGCGTACAAATGATTTGTAAGTCACTACAGGCCTGTTTAGTCATTTTGGTCAAATTTGTCAGCCGATTTTCCCTTTCAACTGAAATTTCTGACCATTTTTGCATCTGCAAAATGTCAGTGCATCCCTAGTATCTATGGAAAAAATGAAATAGAACATTCCGCTTTGCTGCTCACGCTGTGTCACAGTAGCAGCTCAGCGCACTCAAGTAGATACTAATGTTGCTGCTAGCAAGCTGAATATCGTTATTCAGGTCTTTAACTGTAAAAACTCCCTTCAAATCATCACTACAGTGAAGAGGGTGAATTTCTCAAACCACAGAAATGAACTCTTCAGACGTGAGTAAGTTAACAAGGTCACTTGCTATCCAGATACCTTTCCTCAGACTACTTTTCTCAGACTGAATCGTTTTTATATCAGAATCGCAGTTTAAGAAAGCGAAATTTTCTAATTGCAAGAGCTGCAGTTTTTTAATATTATAACCTACATTATCAAAACGGGAAATTTTATCCTAATAACACAGAGTTTGTGAACTGCCTCTAGATGAGTTAGATCCCATGTGTCAAACACAAGGCCCATGGGCTAAGTCAGGCCCATGACACAGTCCTATTCAGCCCGCGAAATTATTTTAATTCTCTATTATTAGTAGCCCGTTTCGCCCTGAGATGCACTACAGTCCCCAAAATTTATTTTAATTTGGATTATTTTTGAATAAGTATTTAATGCCTATGTTGCTATTGCAGTTTTGGCATATTTTGAATAAACAGTGGCCTGTTAGGGTGACAAAATCTGAAGTAAAAATGAAATAAAAGCGCAGCTGGGCGACCTGAGGTAGATCAATCACAGGCAACCAAACCTCCATGTGTTGTGACATCACAACCACAACTTACTGGCAGTCTGGTGCACTACATTCAGGGGTCGAGCCTGAACTTTATACCTTATAGATAATAATCACAAAATAAATTGCAGTTGCAATATTAGTCAGAAAAATCGCAGTTAGATATTTTCCCAAAATGGTTCCTATTTAGTGCTGAATAAAGATCTGCTTTGGTGGACATCCTAGTAATCTGCTTTCAAATCGCTCAAGCAGTCCTTTGGTTTGAAGTGCTGCACACTGCAAAATATAAAAATATTATTTTTCTGTGGTGTATTTACAAAGTGCAGTACTGCAGTTTCTCTTGAGCAGTACGCCACAACAGTCATGCACAGAATATACTCTAGTGATGTTTTCTACTTATGAATTCTGAAAACTTAACATTGTAAAAACAAAAGCACCACAGAAATGTTGTGTTTCGCTGGTCGTAATTAAGACGTTGTTTTTTTGGTAATGTAGTTACCGCGTCAACTTGGGAATTTTTTCCCATTTTCTCCCCAGTTTAGTCTTCTCCGATTCCACCCACTAATTAGGACTCCGCCAAACACACGATACTACCAGCGCTAGGAGGACAAAGGCGAACACAAGCTTTCTCCAAGTGCAGTGAAGCTCCACTGCATCTTCTCAAACTGCCGCGAACGCAGCGTTACTGGACAGCTGAACCGCCAGTTCTCTTACTTCAGCTAACAGACGCCTGCGCTGACTAGCATCGCACTGAGTGATGAGAGATGTAAACACGTAATCAAAGTGATCAATACAGTAAAAAAGAAGGTCAACAAAACTAAAGCGTTGTGAATACTGTGAACGCGCCCCCTGCTGTTTATCAGAGCGTTGCCGCTCCCCAGTCTCAGTCTCCATTTCCCAAATGCTTTAGCCGAGCGCGCTAACGTTACTCCTCCTAATAAACAGACTCACGTTCAGCTCCGTCTCCTCATTATTCACCACCATCACTGTAATATTTCATCATCAACATTAACACACGAAGGTGATCAGAGGGGCGGTGGAGATCGAGTCTGCAGCGTCTGAGATCTTTAAAACGCAGAGTTAGAAAAGAAAATCATCTCACAGTGAAAGCAGCGTTTTACAGTAGAAATAAATGGAGCTCATTATGCTGGTAACGGACCTTAAACAGAAGTGAGGACCCTGTTGGGGTTCATCCTAAAGTTAGGACAGGAATTAGGAGGTTTAGTCTAGTTAGGATGTTTGTGTGATGCTGTTTTCTTATCTGGAGTTAATGATGAGATTATGAAGTCAGGAACTGTTATTCTGGAATAGATACTGAACTAAATTCAGTCTATACTGAAGTCGCCATGGAGACTAAACAGATCAGATTTCAGACTGAGTAAGTTTGTGTAATACAGCCCCAGAATTTCTGGAATCAAACAGCTCTACTGTGCTTTGTTAGAACGGAGTAGGTTAATGGACGTGGATGTTTCTGGGAGAGTAAGTAATGAGTCTGTTTAATGATTAGCATATGCTAATGCTATTCTACCGCTCGCAGGAAACCGTGAAGGACAACTCGCTTCTCTTCATGCCAAACGTTCTGAAGGTGTACCTTGAAAACGGACAGACGAAATCCTTCAAGTTCGACTGCAACACCTCAATCAAGGTACTTTTCCAGTGGTTCTTTTTGCAAACACAGATGTAACTAACAGCTTTTTAAAGGCGTGTTAATTGACATTCGTCCTCAGTCACAATGTGAATTACCCGCGAGGCTGAGCGGCCCACATTTTGGAGGAATTTGCAGCTTTGATCAGCGCTCTGTCCTGACTTTCTTTAATTATGACCAGAACAAGATCCGAAGGCGCATTCATTTTCTCCCTCTCTCAGTCTTGTGCACGGATAAACACAATTAACCCGTTCACCTGTGTTCCATTACGTCCTTTCCATTTGCCCAGACACGTTAATGAGCCCGGACTGTTTTTGTTTTGAAAGGACGTCCTCCTGACCCTGCAAGAGAAGCTCTCCATTAAAAGCATCGAGCACTTTTCTCTGATGCTGGAGCAGAAGACGGAAGGTTCCAGCACCAAGCTGATGCTGCTGCACGAGCAGGAGATGCTAACTCAGGTACTGTGCTCTCTGTTGGTTCTGACATGGTTCGCAGGGACTTTTGGTTAAGGAATGTGTGGGATCTGGCGGTGAACATGGCCAAACTCTGCCTGACCCAGCATAACATGACTTGTTGGTTGGTCAGAGACGTTATTAAAGGGCTGCAGTATTTCCAGAGTGATATTTTCCAGTTTAAAGACTAGAAAACCTCCTGCTGACGGTGTATCTCAAAGGTGGAAGGCAGTTTTTGAAAAACTACACCTGCTTTGAGGTGATTTTTGGTTTTGAAATGTGTTTATCATTATCTGGTGAATGCAGAAGGAAAGCAGACGGCTAACGATACTATTAGGAAGCTGAATATCTTATTGCAGCCAGATAACTGGGTCCCACTTTATATTAAGTGTGTCTAATAACTGTGTAGTTACACATGAATAACATATGTAGCAATAGTGTAACTAATGATGATTTAGCCAATGTTATAGATGGATTGCAGAAGTACAGCCTGTGTAATTACACGTGTATCAACTTCAGGTTTGCCTCATGTAATTACACAAGTGTATCTTTTTAATGCACTACAGATCAGAAGTCTTTTCCAGCAGTTAAAGGAAGTATGTTTTACATAATTACTGTGGAATAACTGTGTTGTAACAAGGTGACCTAATCACATAACATCGATTAATACCATTCTGTAATTACACTGTACCTTTATAACAACTACACAGGAGCTTTCCTGTAGTTATTACATACTTGGGAAAATGAAATAAACTGCTGTTCCAGTCTGATTACTACTGTAATTACATTTATGTTATTACCCTTGTGTAACTACTGGCTGTTACAACTATAAAGATACACTTGTGTAATTACATTAGGCAAATCTGAAGTTAATACAAATGTGTAATTACATACAATAGTACTTTTGTAATCCATCTGTAACAGTGACTTAATTATTAGTAGTTACATTATTGTTGTATATGTTATTCACATGTAACTACACAGTTATTATAGACACTTAATATAAAGTGGGACCGATAACTGTCTTCAAATCATCATTACAGTGGAGAGCATGGATTATATACGGACTCTTGATGAGGAGGACAAGCTAAAAGCTTAAGTTAGCTGGCTATCTAGATATTTTACCTCAGTTTGGCTCCTTTTCTCTGACTCAGAAGGTAAAAACTTGTCTTTGCTGTTCATTTAGTGATAAATAAAGATGGAATTGCTGTTTTCTATACCATCTGCCTTTGTGCTTATCCCATGTTTTCAAATCGCTCATACATATACGTATATATACGTTCGTTTCCTGGGGTGTATAAGCATCCTCTCCATTCTGCTTCATTTTAAGCATTTTTTAACAGGAAAACTGCAAAAACAGCACGTTTGAATACTTATCAGATGCTTTTATTCAGATAAGAATCGTAAGAGTTGAAGGAGAATGTAGCGTTCAGTGGCGAACCATGACAGTCAAAACTCGTAAATTGAAAAATACCACCTCAATGATAATGCTAGCTTCTGCTAGCATCCCTATAGGATTTCAGTATACTGACAGTGATTCGCATGAACTTTTTCTGATGTGGCTGAAGTTAAACGGTGTGGCAGCTACAATCTGGCGTAGTTACGCAACAGATTGAGTGCGTTTACATGCACTTAATAACCAAATAACTACAGAAAATCAGATTTTGTCAGTAATCCAATCAACACTTTTACATGCGCTTGGGTAATCAGATAATGGGAAACTCCGGGTCTACATGAGTCAGACAGTAATCAGATTTCTGCTTTACAACCAGCCAATAAACTCAAGACGTAATGTAAACGTAACGTAAAACTCAAACTTCATGCGGCAGCTTTTTTTTAAGCATCGCGCCGCTTTACCTGAAAATGTGAACAAACATCATCTAGAAGATGAAGAATACTTAAATCCTTCATTTCGTCAAGGATGTATTTGGTTTCAGTGTCGCTCCAAAAGTGTTTCGCTGCGTCTCGCGCCGACGCTGCTCACTTATTTCCGGTACCGCAGTCTGTTTTCACACATGCTCAGACTGAGAAATCTGAAAGAAATCAGAGTAAGAGTTTCCATGCACTGAGAAATCTGATTACTGAGCTCAAATCCAGCCTCTTTATTGGATTTCTTAATCGGATTTCTAGACCTTACTCTGATATAAGAAACCAGAGTGTGCTGTTTACATGACCATTTGAATAATCAGATTATAATCGGATTGTTGAGTAAAAATCGCTAATAGTAGCTGATTTCCCGTTCCACCTTAAAGTGCACGTACTGGTGCTATTGTGCTTTGTAACTCTGGAAGAGTAAAGGATTTGCTAAATTGTTCTTAGCTACAGCTGCAAGTGTTGCCAAAGATAGAGGATCCCTCTGTGGGATTAATTCTTATAATGATTGACTCAGACAAAGGGAAAGGATCCAATTAGACCCAGACTAACAGATGTAAACAGGCGCAAAAAATCCAAGGAGTAATCCAAAAAACGAGATCCAGAAAACAGTCCAGGGTTCAAAAACACTAACTAACCGAAGGATAATGAGAAAGCAGGCTGAGAACTGCAGTAGAGAAAATACAAAGACTCCACAAGGAAAGACAACACGGATAGTCTATTTAAAGCTCACTAATGAGCCCCAGAGGAGAAACAGATGTAGAAAAGAACTTCAATATTGGAGAGATGGCAACCTCTGGAGGCAGGAGGGGAATCCCCAGCCTATATGTGACAGTAATACACTGTAAAAAAAATATAATAATAATTAAAATGGTCAGAAGTCTGGCAGGACAGGGTGCCAAACATTAGCCAGAAGTTTAAAAGAATGGCAACAAATTTAGTTTGAAAAAATGGTCAAAAGCCTGGCAGAAAAGGCAGCCAACCTTTGGCCATAATTAAAAAAAAAATGTATCTAAAAAAGGGTCAATAGTCTGGCAGCACAGGGTGCCAAAACCTTACCATGAATTAAAAGAAAGCTAAAAACCTAATCTGAAAAATGGTCAAAAGCCTGGCAGCAGAGCGTGCCAAACATTGGCCTTAAATTTAAAAAACGCCAAAAATTTAATCAGAAAAAATGGTGAAAACCTTACCATAAATTTAACATAATGCCAAAAAACAATATAAAAATGGTCAAAAGCCTGGCGGCAGAGGGTGCCAAACACTGGCCAAAAATTTAAAAGAATGTCAAAAAAATTTACCTGAAAAATGACCAATAGTCTGGCAGCACAGGGTCCCAAAAACCCGACCATAAATTTAAAAGAATGCTAAAAATGTAATCTAAAAAATGGTCAAAAGCCTGGCAGCACCGGCTACATTTCACATTACAGCCTCAAACACAGACAGATTTTACAGTTATTACCATTTTTTGCTTTACGTTTAATGTATGTATTTATGGTAAATTGTACTGTAAATTGAGCTGCTTCCTTGCCGACTGGATGCGAGTCATCCACCCAGAAGTATGGCCAACTATTACGTTTACAAACATACTATTTAAATATAGTTACACCTTATTAATTTCATTATTAATTACATAGTTAAGTAAAGAATTACATTTCCATTGACTTCCATTCTGTATAAACCGGATCGAAGCTTCTGAGCTTTTTCTGTTTGTTTCAATGTCAAAAACAGCCAACAGCAGAATTTCTCTGAGTGAGAAATGATTAAACAAAAGTAAGAAGATTCGTATCGACTGAGAGATAATCTTAGCATTGAGATCCTCCTTTTGAGGAACCCAATTACAGATGCTGCGTAGAACACAGCTGGGGTCACTCAGTCCCACTGCGAATCACCTGCTGCAGCAGGACTGAATGTTTTTAAGATGGTTAATTTTATGGAGAGTCCTGCTGATGTGATCACCTCACATTACTGACATTATTACTGTAATAATAAGAGCAAAGCTACCATTAGTACTGCTGCTTATAGCACTACCCGGTTATCTGAGTCAGTTGTCTGAAATGCAGCAGTGTTGCAGTCCAAGATCATAGAAAAGGTAAACTAAGATGTATTGTTGTTGTTATAACTGAAACACTTATGCTGGTTTACCTTTTCTTGTGTGGTATTCGGAAGCAACGTCTTGTGTTACCCATTCAGACCAAAACCTACGATCCTCTTGTGGATTCCTGACAGTTTTCAGAGTTAAAGGAGTGGGTTTACATGCACCCAATAATCCGATCATAATCAGATTTCTGCAGTTATCTGATTATTCAAATGGTCATGTAAACAGCACACTCTGATTTCTTAGATTGGAGTAAGGTCTAGAAATCCAATTAAGAAATCTGATAAAGAGGCTGGATTTGAGCTCAGTAATCAGATTTCTCAGTGCATGTGAACTCTTACTCTGATTTCTTTCGGATTTCTCAGTCTGCATGTGTGAAAACAGACGGTGGTACCGGATATAAGTGAGCAGCGTCAGCGCGAGACGAAGCAAAACACTTTCGTAGCGACACTGAAACCAAACACATGCTTGGCGAAATGAAGGATTTAAAATCCTTCATCTTCTAGATGATGTATGTTCATATTTTCAGGTAAAGCGGCGCGATGTTTTAAAAAAAGTAGCAGCATGAAGTTTGAGTTTTACATTACGTTATGTTTACGTCACGTCTTCTTCTGTGGGTTTATTGGCTGGTTCTAAAGCAGAAATCTGATTACTGTCTGACTCATGTAGACTCAGAGTTTCCCCATTATCTGATTACTTAAGTGAATGTAAACACGCTGATCGGATTACTGACAAAATCTGATTTTCTGCAGTTATCAGATTATTAAGTGCATGTAAACACACTTAATGTTTTAAGCAAAAAGATTTATACCAAAAGGAAAAAATGACAGTTTCATAACAGTGCACAGGATATTAGGCTGGAAAAGTTCATGTCATATTCAGGTAACATTTACTAAACGATAAACACAGCCAAGCTTCCGTCTACGATTTCACAGCATCCACCCTTTTCTTTGAAAAACTGAAACAAGAGATGTTAGTGAAAGATATTAAAATAGCAGTCAATGTTTAAACAAAAAGAAATATTGATTTATTTAGCTGCTGAAGGACATTCATTCATTTATTCTTCGTTAATAACGCCCTTAGAGGGCGGCGGTGAGTGGCGTTTGTTTATTTGATGTTTGTTAATAACGCAGCTAACCACTGGATGCCGAGCAACAACAACTGTTGCTTTACTGTAATTTACTGAAACTGCTTAAAAACATGCATTTACTTTTCTGACCAAAGCAGTGGTCTAAAAGCGGTAGAGCACCAGAGGCGATCTGTTATGGGGTAAAACTCACGGCTGTGATGATCTACAGCAGCCAAATCACAGCTGTGATCTCATTCAACATCACATTGTTCCAGTGGTCTACTGCTTCAATCTCACCTTAAATCTTTCTGTCTCGTGTCGTTTATCGTTCAGGTCACGCAGAGGCCGGGGTCACACAAGATGAAGTGTTATTTCCGCATCGCGTTCGTGCCGAAGGATCCGGTGGACCTGCTGAGGCGTGACCCGGTGGCGTTCGAGTACCTTTATGTACAGGTAACCACTTTATCTTCCATTCATACTTATCATTTTTATACATAATTTAATATGAATTGTGAGCTACATGTTGAGTGAAGAATTCGTCTTCTTTCAGTTGTGGAATTTGGGATATTTCTCCCAAATGTTTATCTTCATTTAACTTTATCTTTCTTTTTATGTTTTTTTTCATTTTGTTGTTTGTATCTCCCTATTTTAGCCTTTTTGTAAAGTACTTCAAACAAGTTTCAAAAAGATAGCATATAAAAATATTTTTAAATATTATTGTACAAGAACATACACTATATGGCCAAAAGTATGTGGACACCTGACCATCACATGATAATTCACCATTTAAGTTTGTTGGACACCCCATTGTAAATCCATAGGCATTAATACTTCACAGCTCTAACACGTTCCACTCTTCTGGAAAGCTTTCTATAAGATTTTGGAGTGTCTGTGGGATTTTTTGCCCATTCATCCAGAAGAGCATTTGTGAGGTCAGATGCTGTTGTTGGACGAGAGGACCTGGCTCACAGTCAGTGTTACAGCTCATCCCGAAATCCTGAAAAAAACATTTAACGAAGCTCTCGATGCTCAGATCTTGTGTTGTTGTTGCACCAGGCGCTTCCATTTCACAACAATAGCACTGACAGTTGTCCCGGGCAGATCTAGCAGGACGGAAAATTCATAAAATGACTTGTGGTGCAGGTTGCATGTGATACTCCTAAAAAGATGGTTCTTTAAGCGTTCTTTAGTAAAGAGAAATTGTTCTATATAGATCCATGAACACTCAAAGAACCATTTGCATCATTAATGAAATGGTGACATGGTTTTTCAGATTGATGCAGAATATGCTGTGCATGGTTCTATATAGAACCTTTTTGAAAAGGGTTTCTAAATGGCCCAAAAAAGGGTTCTACTATTCTTACAATCTTCACATTGTAACAATAGCTTTTCGGTGCTATATAGAAACATATACAATACATTTCCATCAATCTGAAGAACTTTTTACCATTTCAATTAATGATGCAAATGGTACTTTGAGTGTTCCTCGTTCTATATAGAACAATTTTCTTTACTAAAAAACCCCTAAAGAACCCTTTTTTAGGAGTGTGATGGTGCCATGTTTAAAGCCACTGAGTTCCTCAGTTGTTTGACACACCAGAACTCAATAATGGACAGTCCACATACTTTTGGCCATATAGTCTATATTATTATGAATAAGTATCGTATTCTATGCTTTTGTACCACACAGTACAGCGCATTGAGTTATGCTTTCTTAATTTTGGGGCAGATTAACTGTAAATGTCCCCCCCCTCTGTTTGTGAGCATAAGTGCATATTTATGTATAGTTTAAAAATAAATTCTGACCCTAAGTAATATCCCAATTTATCATTTTAGTGCTGCACTTCTAGGTAAACCTTATATGCGCAGAAGCCTCGCAGTGGATGATTAAAAATAACGGCTTATTTTTGATGCTCAAAACCATCAGAGACATGAGTCATTTACACTGTAGACTGAAAAAACTCTCTCTCTGCCACTCTCTCTCTCTCTCTCTCACCCTCTCTCTCTCTCCCGCTCTCTCTCTGTCTGTCTCACTCTCTCTTTGCTCTCTCTCACTCCCTGCTCTCTTCTTTCTCTCTGTCTCTCTCTCTCTCTTGCTTTCTCTCCCTCTCTGTCTCTCTCACTTGCCCTCTTTTTATCTCCTCTCGCTCTTCTTTCTCACTTCTCTCTCTCACTCTCATCTCTCTGTCTCTCTCTGACTCTCTTGTTCTTCTCTCTCTCCCTCTGCTTTCTCTCTCTGTCTCTCTCTCTGTCTCTCTCTCTCTCTCTCACTCTCTCTCTCTGTCTCTCTCTCTCTCTCTCTCTCTCAGAGCTGTAAGGATGTGGTTCAGGAGCGGTTCGGCTCGGAGCTGAAGTACGATACGGCTCTGCGGTTGGCGGCGCTGCAGATGTACATTCTGACCCTCAGCACCAAAAACACACAGAAGGTCTCCCTCAAATACATCGAGTGAGTTCCTCTAAACCGTTAGCTCTGACTGCAGTGACGCAGGAGCAGAATCACAGTGCAAGATGGTTTTGTTTTCTGAAGATTTAACAGTGCAGGAAGTGACTGAGAATGATGAGAAGTCTATAAATGAAAAACACTAAACAGCAAGAAGATCAGAATCTTGCATACTTCAGAACACTGTGAACAAGAAACAGAACCTGCGAAGGGCTAAAGGCTCATTTACGCTCAACGTTAAATACGGACATATGCACGTTCTCTGAAAACATCACCACAAATTCTGGGGTCAGTGTGGCCAATAGTTGAGGAGAGACAAGACAGTAGCCATATAATATAAAGCAGTGGTTCCCAGTCGAATGACACTAAGGGTACGTCAAAAAATTCCGACATTAATCTTTACTTGCTTTAATCAGTCGGCCGCACAGTTATACAGGTACTTTCCTAATATAGGCGACACAGACAGCTTCCAGCACAGGGAAACTCGAGATCTAGTAGATCAGTATTTTACTCTTTTATCATAAAAGGCTGCATTAGAGAAGGAACTGTAAGGGCCCAGCCTGCGCCGCCGGCCGCCAGCAGAGGGCAACGGCAGTGAGGTGCCGTAAGTTCAGGGAACTCCAATTCCCAGAAGCCCTCGGGCTGATTAGGCCCAACCTGGCACACCTGTGGACCCCTCTACTTAAGGCTGTGGCAAACAGCAGCCCTTTGTCAGACCTCTGTAGAGGGGTGACCGGTACGGTACTTAGCCCAGGTGGGTATTTAAAAGAAAAGAAAAGAAAAGAAAAGAATAGAAAAGAAGGCTGGAAAAACAAAAGAGAGAAATCGCCCCAAAACTACTTAGAAACCAAAAAGAAGGCTTAAATAAGAAGCGGCTCCAAGCCAAACAAAAGTGTTCGCTCCACAAAGAGCAAACAGGTGAAACATAAAGTTGACCTTCCTCTCAGAATCACAGAGGAGATGTTTAGTTGTTTTCTGATTATCTTTTATTTCAGATTTTCTATCTCAGCCTTTGTTTGAGCTGCTTTCAGCGTCCCCTTTGTTTGCCTTTTTCCTGCCTTTTTTTATTTCCCATTGGTTGAGGTGTTTTTTCCCATTTCTGCCTGTGCTTCCCGGTGGTGCAGTGGTAACTCCGGACAGTCAGTACACCGGCCGGTTTGAGTCTGGCTCTGAGCCACCTCAACTCCAACGTGCACAATCACCAAATTCACACTCCATCACCTCAATAAACTGATCACCTCACGTTCAGGAGAAACTCTCAGCAGTGGAGTTAATTCAGTTTATTGTGCGCTGCCGTGCTGTGCTTGTTAGTCGAGTACTCGAGTTAGTTTCACTTTCACAAAAGCGGGTTAGCTCTCAGTTTAAGGGAGTTATTCCAGAGCCAGTTTATGAGGAGTCTGGCCACTTCCTATTTCCCCCATTATATCAAAAACAGGACTGCTAAACAGCAGAGGGCGCCCACGAGTGAGTCCTTAATGAATGGGAGTAAATGGAGCTCAACGGCTAAAAACAAAGTGTTAAAATAGTTTCTAATCACTGAACCAGAACTTTCCTTTAATTTTAGACAGTAGAAGGATGGATTTCACTAAAAAAACAAAGAAATCTCACCTGTATTTTTCCTTTATTCTACAGCAAACAGGTTTTGGGCAGCAGAAGGCGGGCATTACTGCTACTGAGTGCTGATTGGTTGGCGAGCGGAGCAGCTCATTGGCTGTTCGCGCTCACAGACGTCATGAATGTACATGAGGCGCCGTTTTAAACTCCTATAACTCAAGTTTAAAAGCTCTTAAAAATATAACAGCAGTGTTAAAATGTTTTATGCTGTTCAGGAAATAAATGAATTCTTTTACATTAAAAATGTTTCAGCATTTATAAACTATGATTTTGCTCAAATGCGCCCTCTAGTGTTTGAGAAACCCGGATGACATTGCAGAGTGGAAGTTCTCCTCTCTACAAGTTCTCTGGTTATTCGTCTGTAGCTGCAGTGATTAGCGCTTAGCTGTTAGCGTTTAGTTTACGTGTTTGTAGCGCTGTTAAACGCTGAGCTGATGATGTTACTGTGATGATTGTGATCTGTGGCTGAAGTTAGTGAACACTTTGTTACTCGCTGTTCTTTTCACATCCTCTCTCAGACACACACTCATGCCCTCATACTGATGCTGCAGCCTTTATTTTTACAAATGTAGAAAGTTCAGTCCTCTGTCGCCCCGAGCTCTGACAGGACCTCCAGACTGACCCACACCCAGAATACAATAGTACAGAAACATCCCTCACTTCTTACGACAGACTCTTACTCATCTCAGGCTGTGAGTGACGAGGTCAGTACCTAAATTCATCAAACTCAGCGCTGCCTCTGCTGCTCCTCGTCCTCTCGCTTTCCTCCGTCACCCCATTTCCTGTTGGCTGTTTCTTCCTCCATCACCTCTAGTTCTTGTTCTAGTTGATGTATTTTCTCCATTTTGCTCCTCTGAGTGGATCAAATAACAGAAATAACAGTTAATACAAATTCAAAATGTATCTCGTCATCATTTACGGTGAGCTTAAAATCATCATCATCATCACTTTTATTCATATAGCGCCTTTCCTGTGCTCAAGGACGCTTTACAATCAATACATAACACAGAACACACACACACACACACACACACACACACACACCCACACACTCCATGGTTCCCACAGCTAGCAGAGGGAATTTCACTGACGACACCCACACAGGTACCACAGTATAGAGTCTAAAGGAACTAATTAAGATTGTCTTAAGAGAAAATTTGAGAACCTCTTAGTGTTTGGGTTAAGGAGCTTCGCAAGGTTTTCTTAAAGCCTTCGTGAGTCCGGCCCCTGGAGGTAATGATGAGCAGACAGGGCTACAGACTAGACACAGGAGAGACACATGAAGCCCCACCCATTCAGCCTACAGCAGTTTAGCCCCACCCATTCAGCCTACAGCAGTTTGGCTCCACCCATTCAGCTACAGCAGTTTAGCTCCACCCATTCAGCCTACAGCAGTTTAGCTCCACCCATTCAGCTACAGCAGTTTAGCTCCACCCATTCAGCCGATGGCAGTTTAGCCCCACCCATTCAGCTACAGCAGTTTAGCCCCACCCATTCAGCCTACAGCAGTTTGGCTCCACCCATTCAGCTACAGCAGTTTAGCTCCACCCATTCAGCCTACAGCAGTTTAGCTCCACCCATTCAGCTACAGCAGTTTAGCTCCACCCATTCAGCCGATGGCAGTTTAGCCCCATCCATTCAGCCGATGGCAGTTTAGCTCCACCATTCAGCTATGGCAGTTTAGCTCCACCCATTCAGCCTACAGCAGTTTAGCTCCACCATTCAGCTATGGCAGTTTAGCTCCACCCATTCAGCCTACAGCAGTTTAGCCCCACCCATTCAGCCGATGGCAGTTTAGCTCCACCCATTCAGCTGCAGCAGTTTAGCCCCACCCATTCAGCCGATGGCAGTTTAGCTCCACCCATTCAGCTACAGCAGTTTAGCTCCACCATTCAGCTACAGCAGTTTAGCCCCACCATTCAGCCTACAGCAGTTTAGCCCCACCCATTCAGCCGATGGCAGTTTAGCCCCACCCATTCAGCTACAGCAGTTTAGCTCTATCATTCAGCTATGGCAGTTTAGCTCCACCCATTCAGCCGATGGCAATTTAGCCCCACCCATTCAGCCTAAAGCAGTTTAGCCCCACCCATTCAGCTATGGCAGTTTAGCTCCACCCATTCAGCCGATGGCAGTTTAACCCCACCCATTCAGCCTACGTCAGTTTAGCCCCACCCGTTCAGCCTACAGCAGTTTAGCTTCACTCATTCAGCCTACATTTCAGTCCAGGCTGCTTTTAGAGCTAGTTTTTTCTTAAGAAAGCCTTCGTGAGTCCGGCCCTGGAGGTAATGATGAGAACACAGGGCTACAGACTAAACACAGGAGAGACACATGAAACAGAAAACCCAAACAAAGAGCATATGGCCAGAGCAGTGAGGACGTAAACAAGGAGGGAGACAGACGGAGGCGACAAGGCAAAACACTTATTTACATTCTTTATGAACAGGTTTGAGTTTGCACTGTTTTCTGATTGTTTCAATGTCAAAAAGTAACGACAAATGAGAAACTTTTCTTTCTGCAAAACGAGACTAACTTCATCAAAACGACCTTCTCTTCTACTTACAAACTCAGATGTGGTGTGGATTGAATATTTACAGTCTGCACTTTCCACACAATTTCTCCACTTGTTTCTATGAGCTATGAGTCAGAAATAATTCAGTAATTATGTGAATGTATCCTGTTTGAACTGATTTAGTATAGAAACAGATTCTTTAATGTTACACAACATGGCTTTATATCGTCACTGTGCTCTCCGCTGCACTGGCAGTTTCCCAAAATAATCTGAATTGATTAAGGCGTGTGTGAACGCTTCGCTAGATTTATATTCTTACATCCAGAAGCGCCTGGATTCAGTGAAATATCACTGACCGTCTCAGACAATGTGGGAGCTCATTAAATTACACAGGCACAGCAGGCGCGCTGCACTAAAGGCCAGGCTGGAGGAGCTCAGTGATGTCCGAGCTTCGCCTGGCAGATAATGGACAACAGAGCTCAGTCCAGAGATCAGAGGGCCCTTTTAATGGAAAACAGGATGTTTAATAAACTTTTTATTATAATAAGAGTTTGATGTGGTACGTAAACATGTTTCAAAACAAACCATTCGCTCCCCAGTCCATACAGTCTGTAACCTACAGCAGTTTAGTCCTGCCCATTAAACCTACAACAGTTTAGCCCCACCCATTCAGCCTACAGCAGTTTAGCCCCACCCAGCAGTAGTTTAGCCCCACCCATTCAGCCTACAGCAGTTTAGCTCCACCATTCAGCCTACAGCAGTTTAGCCCCACCCAGCAGTAGTTTAGCCCCACCCATTCTGCCTACAATGGATTTCAGTCCTAATTTGAAAGCTTAGAGCAAGACACTATACAAGACAGCCAATCAGAAGAGAGGTTATTTAAATATATCAGTCACAGTAACGTAACGTAACATCCTGTTTAATTCTAAGGGATCAAGAGAGGTTTGTAAAATGCTCATGTTAAAATAAATTATGTTTTTGTACATAAACCCACACAGACGTTATAAGAGGACTTAATAAAAATAAATAATGTTCTTACATGTTTTCAATTACAAATACATTCATCTAGTGCAGCTGATGAACTCTATGGATATATTGTCTCTTATGCCTCTCTCTCTGTCTGTCTCTCTCTCTCTCTCTCTCTCTCTCTCTCTCTCTCTCTGTCTCTCTCACTCTCTCTCTGTAGGAAAGAATGGGGTTTGGCTCTCTTCCTTCCTCCAGCAGTGCTTTCCAGCATGAAGGAGAAAAACATCAAGAAGGCCATCACACACATCCTGAAAACCAACCAGAACCTGGTGCCACCTGGTAAAAAGGTAAACTAAATAAAGAAATAAATCATTAAAGAGCACTGATATAATTTTTTAAATTTAAGACTTCGTATGTAAACATTGTGAAAGGCTCAATCCCATTTCACCCCTCGCCCTACCCCTCTGTTTTACATGTTCACGTCTAGGGGTAGGGTGTCCTGATTCTTGTTGAGATAGAGGGGGAAGGTGAAGTGTTCGGACTACATGACCCTCCAAACTGAGGTTTTTCAGAAACTCCAAACAGAGAGTTATGAGGAAAAAAAGAAAAACTGGCAAGATGGAGAACAAGAGACCAAAGAAACCCAAAAATTTGAGAATTTTCTCTGTTAAAAAATTACAATAACCATCTTATTATCTTAGTTTAATGTCGTTTCAGTGTATTTTGGTCGTTTTTTTTTCATAACAAGCATTAAATATCGCTAACAGTGCTAATGTCTCGGTAGCTAGCTATCTAACTTTTCCGTTCCACCTTAAATAGTCCAGCAGTTCTGACGCCTGAAGCGCCAGAATGTAACTGCTGCTCCATTTAAGGCGGAACGGGAAAATTCGAACAAGAATCTGATGAATATCTGACTTCAGCTTCATATCACTGAAGAATTAGTGGTGGGTGATAATAAATAATTGCCCCCCTCTTTGAAGGCATATGATTCCCTAAATGTAACTAAAGCCCAGCAGTGAGGAGCTGAACTTTACCCTCCTCTGCTGTCACTGCAGACTGGCAGGGTCGCCTACAGAGCAGCGCTGGTAGCTGTTAATGAAGTGATGCTCTTTTTATTTGAGGATCCCATTTCAGAGGGAAGATTTCAACCACTACCCTGTAAAAAAACAAGGGGATAGGGTAAAAGTAAGAAATGGGATTGGGACAAAGTTTCAAAATATACTGTTCGCTCTCCAAACAATACAGTCCATATGAGGAGACTGACCTGCAGGAACAGCCTATCAGATTCATTGTTTTTGGGATGTCATGAAAACCAACACTTGTTCAGCCCACAGCAGTTTAGCCCCTCCCACTCACACTGACCTTATAAGGAGTTTTTCAGCCCAGACTGCTTTTTGAATGAGGCAGAATACGACAGCCAATCAGAACAGCGCTCATTTACATATATCAATTTTAAAGGAATCGTAGGGAAAACAGCCTCTTGTATTATAAGGGATAAAGAGAGAAAATGAATTATAGCAGTATAAACTATAAGAGGAATTCAGGAAAAAATCATAATAATAATTTTTATTTATATAGCACTTTTCATGCTGGTGGCAGCTCAAAGTGCTTCACAGACAAATGACAAAACATAGTTATACAAGAAATTATTAATATTTATTCATAATCAGAAGAAATCAAATTAGATCAAATTAGAAGATAAACACCACGAGACGTAGAGTTTTAATTAAATGCTAAACAATAAAGATAATTGGAAGATTTGGGTCCTTTAGTGTTTTTAATGGTATTGTGACCATTTTGTTGTTTTTTGTTATCTAGCACTTTATAAGTCTTTTTTATGAGGTTTTCTCTTACTGTACACACACAGACACAGATTTGCCCCATTTCCACTGTATCCTGATTATTACCATTAATCTGTCTTTTTAAAGCAGGAGGCGCTGCACATGCCTCAGATGATGCAGCTAGGAATGCACACTAAGAGGAAACGTGAGAAAACCACAAGCTGGAATGGTTTATGTTTTGTAGCAGCTCACACTACAGAATCTTCAGCTGTAGTGACTCATCACTGAAGGGGCTGATGTGGCGCAGGCTGCCCCCTAGTGGAACTTCTGCAGACTGCACCGAGAAAAAATTACTCTGTATTAGATAGATAGATAGATAGATAGATAGATAGATAGATATTTTATTGATCCCGAAGGAAATTTAGACAAATTGAGACAGTTATAATAATACATACAATATGAAAAGAAGAATGTGTACAAAAAACCCTATCTACAGGCATAAATACACCTAAAAATATGCAGTGGATCGTTCCTAATGACAGTTATTCATCAAAATCTGTGGAAAGACAAGGACAGTGCTCACAGCTTTAGGCAGCTTCCTCACTCAAGCCTTTTAAAGCGATGGTTTGGAGACAAAACAAGCCCCCCTGCCCCCCACACCCCACCACTTACACTAAATTTAGTCGATAATAAAAGATAATGTACACCAATTAGCATGGTGCTAACTGCATGCCTGAATCATATAAAGTAACATCTAATATACATTTTCACTGAACTATCACTTTAATACCATCCTGCTTAAATCTGTTCCCACCAATTTTCTGCATAATTTAGTGGTTAAGATATAAACAGAGAGATTCAGAGTGGTTTGGTCTGAAATGGTTCAGATGTCTTTACAGTGGTGGTGATAGGAACCAGGGGTCGCCATGACTACAACACAGATATAGACATTTTATTTACTATCAAGAACCACCAGTGAACCTACACGAGTCTTCTAAATGTATATGGAATGTTGATGATGGAAAATCTGAAATAATAAGTTTTCTGTGGGGACTATTTTGCCTCACAGTGCCCTGCATGTATCCCTCCACCATGAACCTTCATGTACTTCTGTGATGTTTTCATGAGATCAAATTGCGAAAACAGGAAGTGCATGGCTCTCTGAAAGCTGTGAAAAGTGGAACGAAACCGTAGATTTCTCAAACTCAGCTCATCTGTAGTTGCGTAATACTATTTTTATAAACTCTGTGGACTGTTCCTCTTTTTTTTGATATGCTGCTGCTAGAGGTGCTTGAGTGTTTTGGGCTGTGTATATTATTATAAAAAACAATAACAATAGAAATATAAATAAATCACACTCACACACACACACACACACACACACAAGCACACAAACACACACACACACACACACACACACACATATATATCGCTGCTGTCTGAATAAAACCTCATGTCTCCAAAATGGTAACTTTACAGGAGAAAGAAAAAACATACTTTACTTTCAATGTAAGTCAATGGAACCAGACTTTTTTCAAAGTCTTTTTGAGCCGTTTATTTTGGTCCATTCATCATGAAATTTACAGACATTGTAAAGGACAACAGCCATTTTCAAAATATGTCAAAAACTGAAGAACGACAAAAATGGAGATACAAGGTTTTGTTCCGACAGCAGTGAGATGTGTATATATATAAATATATATGTGTGTGTGTGTGTGTGTGTATATATGTATGTATATATATATATATAATATGTGTATGTGTGTGTGTGTGTGTTTATAATGTCATATGCAAAGGTTTGAACATTGCATTGAACATTACATTATTTTACGCATTTTGTTTATTTTCTAAGTGAAAATATAAAACATCCTCCACAGTGAACAAACTTAAACAATTTTCTGCAAATTTTCGCTTCCTATTTAATAAAAACATAAATATAAAATGTGCCATATGTTTTATTTTTTCCCGATGTGTTAAATTCAGTAAATGAACAGTGACTGTGTATTAAGGTGTGCAGGAGTGTGTCTCTGTAGAGGACGTGTTCACTTACACTTAGAAAATCAACCTTTTTGAAAAGGGTTCTGTAAAGCACCAAAAAGGGTTCTGCTGTTGTTAAGATGTCACGCTCCTCAGCTCTGTTAAACACTGTGGATGTTCTGTTTCCAGCTGACGGCTCTGCAGGCGAAGGTTCACTACCTGAAGTATCTCTGTGACCTCAGGCTGTACGGAGGGAGAGTCTTTAAGTCCACTCTGCTCGTGAGTCTGTGATCACTTCACTGAATCTACATGCGCAGAATGAAACACTGCAATAACGATGTGAAAGAGTTAAAATACTTCATGTTAGGATTTTAGGTCGGTATCAGAGACGTAGGATAAAAGACAGCACAGCCTTTTCACTGTGAAAGATAAGCAATTATTAAAATGTGGAATGTCCTTTGGTTTGTATGTTTCAATCAAGACGTGGCTAAAAAGTGAAGTTTATAAGTATTAGTATTTTGTTCTACAGTTTTTACAGTCATTTTAGAATCTTATACCGCTCTGTTCATCATTCTGGACAACACTTCCTGATCTTTTTACAGCTCGCTTTCTATTTTCCTACTAATTATTTAATATGATACACTCAGAGCTCATTTATGTACCTGTCCTAAAAGCACAGTCATTAAAAACAGCCTGTTTAATAGTTATCGGTCCATAAAACCACACAAACATCATAAGAAAAAAAAGGAAAAATGTAGAATATGGGCAATTTAAGCTTGAAGTCACTGGAAATGTTTGGACTGACCCAGCAAATTGGTGGTTTCTGCTGAATAACTAATATATAGCAATAATTTTACCCACAAACCAAATCATTGCCAGCACCAAAGTTTCATAGCAGAAGCTGTATTTGTGTGTATATATATATACAACAGTTTGTTCCGGCCACGCACGCTGATTGGTTGAGAAGCGTTCTGACGTGGTGGTGGTGTGTTAGCATGTGTTGCGCTGGTCTGAGTGGATCAGACACGGCAGTGCTGCTGGAGTTTTTAAACACTGTGTCCACTCACTGTCCTCTCTATTAGACACTCCTACCTTGTCAGTCCACCTTGTAGATGTAAAGTCAGAGACGATAGCTCATCTGCTGCTGCACAGTTTGTGTTGGTCATCCTCTAGTCCTTCATCAGTGGTCACAGGACGCTGCCCACAGGACGCTGTTGGCTGGATATTTTTGATTGGTGGACTATTCTCAGTCCAGCAGCGACACTGAGGTGTTTAAAAACTCCAGCAGCACTGCTGTGTCTGATCCCCTCGTACCAGCACAACACACACTAACACACCACCACCACGTCAGTGTTACTGCAGTGCTGAGAATGATCCACCACCCAAATAGTACCTGCTCTGTGAGGGTCCTTGGGGGTCCTGACCACTGAAGAACAGGGTGGCGGCAGCAGTTCGCGGTGGGCTGGTAACATCACTTTAAGTCATAATAATAATTAAAAATCTAACAATCAAATTTTAACTGATTTAAATGACAGCAGAGACGTACAAATAAAAACGTTGCAGTCGCAGCTCATTAAACATCATCGGTTTGAGCCAACGCAGCCACAGGTGCGCAATGCAGACAGTTAGCGAGCTGGAGATGGAGAAGTTTCTCAGGGCGCGTTCACACCTTGCTTGTTTGGCGTGGACTCATCACACCTTTTTACTTAGTTGCTCCGTTTTGATATGTGTGAACACTCCACCCGTACTGCAGCAGACAGCTGAACTGTGTTCTGGCAAAACTCGCAGGCCTCGTACTCGCTTTCAAACGAACCCTCTCGGTGGGAGCGCGTTCTCTGAATTCATCAACAGAACCTGCGTTCCTCTTCCAGCAGCACATCGCCGCTGTACTTTCAGCACAATCTGCCTGTTTGAATGTCTGATTCTTTACAGACTCTCAGCATGAGCTGCTGTTAAAAACAGTGGATGGGCCATAAAATCATAGTGACCTGAGTGTTTAAACTGATGAACCAATGAAAGAAGCAGATATCAAGTAAGCCCGGCTGAGTGGAGCGGTTAGTGTGGTTTGACTGTTTCAGATGAGGCGCTAAAACCCTTAAAACTAAAGAGACCAAGCGATTCCTCTTTTGGGGAAGCCAGTGGAGTATTTTCAGGGAACATATGATGGACTGCAGCTCCAGATCATAGTCCACATCTACCTCGTACATTTCTTTTCTTTGTTTTTCTTTTTGAATATTATTTTAACATATGTTTTTTTTTAACGTAAGTGCAAATTTTGCAGATCTACTGATAACCGGAATGGACAATCTGATCTTTTTCAGGCCTTAATTCTCAGGTTTTCAGTGAGAAAAAGAAAATCATATTTAAAAAGGTTGATTTTAGTTGTCCTGCTATGTGTTGCAGTCATAAACAGGTGGGCCTTGGGGGGAAAAGGTTGAGAACCCCTGCTTAAAAAGCAGCCCGTAGGATTTTCTTATAGGTCTTGCGAATACTAATGACATACAAGACCAAACCACAGCGTGTTCCGAGTGCTAGATACTAGTTTTGACGTTGGTGTCTGTGTTTCTGTCACCAGCAAGGTGAAAAACACACGGAGGTGACCCTGCTGGTGGGGCCGCGGCACGGCATCAGCCACGTCATCAACACCAAAACCAACCTGGTGGCCCTGCTGGCGGACTTCAGCCACGTCAACCGCATCGAGATGTACACGGAGGACGAGAGGAACGTCAGGGTGGAGTTACACGTGCTGGACGTGAAGGTGTGTTTGGATGGAGACAGATATGGATGAATAAAGAAAGCTTGATCTGTTTAATTTGATCCAAATCTCATCGTCTGCAGCAGCACTGCAAACAGGGTTTCTCAGGATAAGTACTAGTTACTGTACGAATGGTGATTCACCACTGAAGATCCTTTTCAGTGCAGACTTTTTAGGCTTAATCCCCAAATAGAATTACACCACACCACGGTGTAAAGAGGCACTTTACGATTTATCGACAAAAAACAAACAAAAAAAAAAAAACAAGCTAAAGCTTTTCTACTAGAGTCTTAAGAAGAAACTAGTTGTTAACATAAGCAAGAAAGTCTGATGTAGGTTGAAGTTTTAGGCCCAGTCCCATTTCTTACTTCTTCTTACGTTCTACCCCTTGTTTTCGAGTGTTGCCCCTTAGGACTGAGTTACAGGGTAGTGGTTGACCTCTGAAATGGGACCCTCAAATAAAAAGAGCATCACTTCATTAACAGCTACCAGCGCTGCTCTATAGGCGACCCTGCCAGTCTGCAGTGACAGCAGAGGAGGGTAAAGTTCAGCTCCTCACTGCTGGGCTTTAGTTACATTTAGGGAATCATATGATCTTCAAAGAGGGGGGCAATTATTTATTATCACCCACCCCTAATTCTTCAGTGATATGAAGCTGTTCGCCAGATTCTTGATACAAAATTTAACAGAACAATTTTCCTTCTGCTTTCAGACGGGAAGCATGGCTTAATGGGTTTTTGTCCGCAAGTCGTTTTTCCTCTACTTTCCATTTTCACAAAGTTCTCATTGTTTTCTCAGCCCATCACACTTATAATGGAGTCCAGTGATGCCATGAACCTGGCGTGTCTGACCGCTGGCTACTACAGGCTGCTGGTGGACTCACGGCGCTCCATCTTTAACATGGCCAACAACAACACAGGGGGTAAGAGACAATTCATAATCTCAGCCACTTACAGGGAGACCGACGAAGCATTAGATCGTTGCTAAGATCGACCTAAACTAGGACACTTAGCTTATTTAAATGTTTTTAATAAATGAATGTTTTTTGCAAACATGAGGAAATGTCTGCTATAAGCTCTATTTTGGGGCAACACACATTATCTCCCTTATTGTGATGAAAGCACTCAAACCTTTGGTAACATCTCGGTAAGTAAAATCATCTTAAATTAAAATATCTAGTCAATATATCTAATATTTCTCATTTTGAAATTGTGTAGGAATATTATAAGATTCAACTTATTTATGGATGTTTTCACTTGTTTTAAGTAATGTTTTGTGTGAAATATAGATCAGTTTGCTTGTTATGAGCATTATTTCTTGAAAAAAGCAAAATTATCTGACAATAGAATATAATAATTTATCTAAAATCACTTAAAACAAGTTGAATTGTCTAGAAATAAGTTTAAAATATTCTAATATTCTTACACCCAAATATTAGATATAACAACTAGATTTAAGATGATTTCACTTGCTGAGATCTCATTTGCAGCACATGTGCTTTTAACAATAAGTTAGAGTTAAATCATTATTTACTCAAAACCTGCTCTTCATACCGAGAAAGATGCTTAATCTAATTATACATATTAGTATATATAAATATAAATATGTAAATAATATAGTAGTAAGTATTATATGTAAATAGTTTTATGCTACCAAACCTTCGCAGGAAGTTACTTGACAATTGAAAATTTTCAGTAAAGTTGGGAAAAAAGTGAAAATTTTGTGTCTGTTCTGTTTTTAGGCCATGACTCCCGTGAAAAGCACAACTACCAGGCGATTGAGTGGAACTACGGGTCGTGTAGCGGCTGCGAGGACCACAGCAGGGACCTGTCAGAGCCGGACTCGGAATACAGCGTCTGTGGGAGGCGAGACGGTAATGTCGCCCCAATCTACATCACCGAGCTCCACCAATCACAGCGGGCGATCAGGGGAAGCCATGCCCACACCCACGGGCACCCTCAGCCCTTTTTTAGCACCGCCAGACCCAAGCCCCAAGAGTCTCCCCGGAGCGCAAAGGTGTCCTTTATATTCGGGGACCCTTTGCTGGACAGTGTGAACCCGCAGAACTTGGGCTACCAGAGGCTGATGGAGGACATCCCAGAGGTTCTGGACGAGCACAGGTCCGTGTATGGGCAGCAGGAGGACTATAAGCCCTTGGATCCGTCGATGGACATGGTGGACGGCTTCCAGTATGGCGCCCACATGGTCTACGGCGACGCTAAAATCTTTGGCACCACCGAGGGCATTGAGGAGCCACTGCTGCACGACATCTGCTATGCCGAAACAACGGACGATGCTGAGGACGAAGATGATGTCAGCTGTGAAGAGGACATGACGATGATGGGGGAATTGAGGGACAAAGCATCCTCGCTGCTTTCCCTTTCTGAATCCAGCGACGATATCATTGATTTGACCTCCCTCCCACCGCCACCAGAGGGCAACGACGAGGAAGACAACGACGTCCTCCTGCAGTCGCTAAACCTGGCCATAGCTGCCCCGCCGCCGGGGTTCAGGGACAGCTCGGATGAAGATGAGCACCAGGGGACACAAGCGGGGGACAGGAAGAACCAGAGCGACATCCCGGTGTCTCTGATCGATGCTGTGCCGATGCAGGTCAGCAGGGGGACGGAAGAAGTTCTGGATGACGCCGTGGTCTCCACCCTGCAGGCACTGGAGGCCTTGGCGGCATCCGAAGACCAGTCGCACCCACAATCGGACAATAGTTCAGGTTCTTACACTATTGTAACATTCATTCATTGACAGTGCACCAGCCATTGATTTCTGTTGACTTCCCAGCCTCCTTTTTTTTCCACCCCACATTTTCCTACGTTTCTATATTGTGTGTTTTTCATTAGCGACATAACCGTGAACTCATTGTTTCGTTTGGAGATTTTGTTTGTTTTGTGAACCAGTTGTTCATTTATTTCATTATCTATGTACACATCTGTTGGTTTCATAGTCTTCAAAAGGTTTTGTACAAATAAAAACTTTTAAAATATGTGTGAGGCGAGTCGTACGGTGTGACTACTAAAAAATTATTTGTCTTTCTGGTCTCTCTGTGGCACACAGGTGTAGAAATATCTCGGTCCTTTAGCCCCGAGTCCGCTTCAGATTCTGGAAATGAGACAAATTCCTCTGAAATGACGGAGAGCTCCGAGCTGGCGACAGCTCAGAAACTCTCCGAAAACCCTCTGAAAATGTTTGTAGCTACAGCTGAAGGGTATCAAACGCTGTCCGAAGAGAAGACCGAGTTTCGGTTAACCGCTTGTGACGCAAGGGCCATATCCAGAAGCAAGGAGGATGAGCATCAGTCCACCGGCATTCCTCCTTCTCAGACCCTCCGCTCGGACCACCTGGAGATGGAACCGGAAACCATGGAGACCAAATCACTGACTGAGTACTTCAACAAAATGCACATGGATGCTGTGATGGGCAAGCGGCAAGGGAAGGTTGATGACGGGACCTGTGGGGTTGGCGAAAACGAACCTCGCCATATGAAGACCGCAGAGGACATTGTTGGGAGGTTCAACAACTTCAACGCGTTTCCGTTTCAGGATTCCAGACAACAGATTCTAGACAACAAACCGAAGGACCACATTTACTCAGAGTTGATCGGCGACGGCAGCATGTCTTGTGCAAACCTGACACCCAAAAAGAGCAACAAAATAGAGTCTGGTGACTCGAGCACGATAAACCCGGGTAAACCCAGAGCACCCGGGATGGACCCGAATGCTCGCTCTCCTGCTGAAGAAGCATATTTAATTGAGCAAGCCGCCAACGAGCAGCAGCAAATGAAGGCTTCCCCGGCTGAGAAGGAGGTGACGCGGTTGTACGAGTACCACTTGACGAAGAGGATGTCTTCGCTCCAGAGTGAAGGTATTCACTCTTTGCAGAGTTCCCAGTGCTCTTCCATCGACGCCGGCTGCAGCACCGGAAGCAGCAGCTGCGTGACGCCCATGGACTCGCCACTCTGCACCGCGGAGAACGTCCACTTGCTCTCCGAGTCCTCTCTGAAGGGTCTCGGCTTCCCAAGCACAGACGAGAAAGTCTACAGCCAAAGCCCACACAGCAAACTCATCCATCAGAATGTAGATCCTACATTTTTACGGAAGCACCACACTCCACCTGCTGCAGAGCCACCGAGCGGTGCAGGACGGGAGGGCTGCCAAAGGATGCCCAAGATTAGAGAAACTACAGGTAGGGCTTTTTGAATGGTTTGAAGGGAGAAAGTTACTGATACAATCTTTGACTTCAGTTCAATTTTTTTTAAATTTCTGCATGATTAAATGGTTAAGATGGAAACAGTCGTTCAGAGTGGTTTGGAGTGAAATGCTCCATTCTAGAGTCAGAACTGTTCACAGTGGTGGTGATAGGAACCAGACGTCCACCTCTAAAAGCTCCCTCACAGAAAGTTCCTACATGAAATGGTTATGAATTCACTGCCTGATATCTGAGACGCTGTTTAGCAATAGTTTTGAGAAGGTTTTGACATGAAAAGTAACTTTTTAAACACCATGCATGGCGGAGAGGTACTTTATTTTAACGTACATAGTGTCTTTATACCACACTGATTTCCATAGACTATAAAAAATGTTCTCTTTTAATATAACGTTTTACTGTAAGGTAGAGTAAATGATAATACAGTAATTGTATACTTAACTCATTTGAATATGCAGAAATAATTTCATTTTTTATATACTACGGACTGGTTTCCCAGACATGGATTAAGCTTAGCCTTGGACTAAACTGCAGTGCCAATCATCAGCAGAATGTCTTTAGTCCAGGTTTAGCCTTTTTCTGGGTCAGTGTCTAAATATCCAAAGGTTTGTAGACACTCGCTGATCCAGCGTTTCTTCTGAAATGAAGGGTATTAATAGTGAGTTTGTGCTGCAGTAACAGCCTCCACTCTTCTGGGAAGGCTCTACACTAGATGTTGAACATTGCTGTGAGGATCTGATTGAGCATTAGTAAGGTCAGGTACTGATGTTGGATGGTCAGTTCTGGGTCACTCCAACTCATATCTTTATACCCCTCTAGCCCACGCTTGGCATTGGGCATGGAGACCTTAGGATCATGTGCAGATGTTCCAGAGCGTCCCATTCTATTGGTCAGTGCTTTTCTTTAGGGACTAACAACGCACACAGTACCACCATGAATGGGTTTAAAATATGTTTTAGACCAAAACTTCCTCAAAACTGTCGTAAAACAGTGTCTCAGTCATCAGGCAGTGAATTCATAACCATTTCATGTAGTAACTTTCTGTGAGGGAGCTTTTAGAGGTGGAAGTCTGGTTCCTATCACCACCACTGTGAACAATTCAGACTCTAAGTTTCTCTAGAACAGAGCGTTTCACACCGAACCACTTAATCATCTTAACCACTTCGTTATCAAGAAATTCTGAAAATTTTGTGGAATTCCATTATTAAAGTAGCTGAATTCGCTCATTAGACAGTGAGTCTTGATACTTTCTGATTGACAGTGTACTTCAAGTAAGGAGAAAAGGGAGAAAATTGAAAACTGGAAAATCTGACATTGACAGTGTCAGCTGTTTCAGAACTGAAACTGAACCGCACGCAGTTTCTTTGAGAGGAACAATGTTTTGATCATGCTTTCCTTCTGCTTTTCCTCCCACAGTGTAGCACGTTGAAGACGAAGGTGAAGCTTGTGTTTTGCACTCAGTACATCTGCACCGATCCTAACCATTCATGCATAGCACAGAGTTTTAGGTGCCAAACCAGAGGTCTCTGGAGGTTCTGACGTTCTTCTTGTGAGCTTCCCCTGA
Organism: Colossoma macropomum; assembly: GCF_904425465.1. Taxonomy (NCBI): domain Eukaryota; kingdom Metazoa; phylum Chordata; class Actinopteri; order Characiformes; family Serrasalmidae; genus Colossoma; species Colossoma macropomum. The sequence goes on from NW_023494784.1 coordinate 1,618,166, forward strand.
TACTTCCCCGTCACAGGACCCCCACTCTGGTTGCCTCAAGATGGAATTTCCATTGAAAAAATCATTTATTGGCTCAGGGAGCTTTGAACGTTTGTTTGAAAGAATCTAAACTCATATAGACGAGTCTTCAGACCACAAAGAGGAGTTACAAAATTCAGAAAAGCTGCCTCAATCTCACAGCACAGGCTTCTGTGTTGTTACCAACTAAAAAAAGCAAAGAATGACCACTCAAACTCTGGAGATCAGTGAGGTCAGTCCAGTCCAAACAGCTCTACCAACTTAAGGAAGCTGCATTAGTGGTATTCGTGAAACATCGGTGGACACTGGGTACACTTCGGGAGTCTACAGTTGTGGAATGAAGGATTCAGACTTCATTTTTGAGGCTAAGTGGACATACGGTTGTATGCAAGTTTGGGCACCCTGGTCAAACGGCATGTTTTGTTGAAGTACACATGCACTTTCATATACATGCAACTTAAATATGACACACTTCTTTCAATGTTAATGCACAATTGTCATTTATTTGCAATAATAAATATATTAAATAAACAAACAAACAAATAAGTCGAAACAAAATGTGCCACGTGTCCAGAGCCACTTTGGAAACAAGTGTTGTGGTCTGTTGAAAGAAAAATTGAACTCTTAAACTATCATCACCAAAGGCATGAAAAAAGCAGCATCTGATGAAAGGAACACCTTGCCAAGTGTAGATCTATTTTATTTTTGTCCATTGTGTTGTTACAGTTAACTAGCTAAGCTGCCAAAAAAAAGAAAAGAAAATTACAAAAACACTACCCTCACTACACTACCGATAAACAAAGTCCAACAGGTCAAACAAAAAAGGCAGGCCACGCCTTCATTTCCTTTATTAAAAAAAAAAAAAACATAACTTTTTTATGTACCCACATGTACACTGCAAAAAAATGGTATCTTGTCAAGTTAAGTGATCTTAAATCTGGTCAATATATCTAATATTACCCGTTTTGAGATGGTTGTGGACTTATTATCTTGCTTATTTCCAGACTTTTTACTTGTTTTTAGTAATTTTAAATTAACTAAACTGGCAGTTAATTTTGCTGGTTTCAAGCAAAAACAAGCAAAATTATCTGCCAGGATAGTGAGATAATTTTACTGGATAAAATTACTTAAAACAAGTAAAAAATGTCTAGAAATAAGGTAAATAATCTTAAATTAAGCTTATAACAATCTCAACAGGACGAATATTAGATTTATTGACTATATTTAAGATAATTTTACTTGACTAGATGCTATTGTTTTGCAGTGTACCTGTAGGCCAGCAAATCACAGCTAACAAAACTGGTCTGTCAACTGGCGGACAGCAAGGGGAGCTGAGTAGCCTCCGCCGACAGGAACAGCCAATCACATGCCTGGAAAAGAAGGACGTCAGTAATGCAGCAAACTGAAAAACACTGAGAGAGACAACCAAACACGGGATGTAACAGTGTTAAATTCAGCAATATTATAATTGTGCATTGAGGAAAATGTGACACATTTAAGTTCCTTTTCACTTAGAAAATCAATAAATTGTGACCAGCAGTGCCCAAACTTCTGCGTGCAGCTGTTTGGATGGTGCAACACGTCCTGCATGTCACCACAGCACAAGAGATGGAGATGAAGGTCATGACATGCTTGCTGTACCTGCTGAAACCTTCTGGGCCAAACCTCGGGCAGCAAGCGCCGCTGACCAAAGCACCTCTGCATTTGCCATCATCCCAACATCTGGCTCGTGGTCATTCAACAGCACTCGAGACCCTCTTTCAGAAACTTTAGACTAAAGAACGCAGCTGAGTTTCAGCTACTTCAAAGCCATACACAGACACACGGTTACATCTGACCACCAGACACGGAGCGGTGACCGGAGTAACCGAGCTAATCTGGCCAATGTGAACTGCTTTGATAATCCATGCCTTGTGTATATTTTGTGTAATATGTAAAATAAAGAGAGGGAATTCTACAACACATAGAATTTTTAAAAGACGAAAATATTATTATTCATAAACCTTGGTAGACGCGTTCTTATGATTATATTATAAATGTCTGGTCAGCGGATTATTTATGTACAGACGCCTCACTCCATCAGAACTATAGGACATATAAATAAACATGTTGAAAACAATAAGAAATTTCAGACGACGTCACTAATTCAGTGTAAAAATCTTTTGCATAAGGAGGTTTATGAACATCTTACAGTCAAATGTGATTTATTTGCATTATCAAGCATATTAAATATTTCCAGTCATCACAGTATTGTGCTGTCATCATTTAAACTTACACAATTACATACATTATATCATAATAGACAGAATATGCAGAACAGATTTACTCTTTTGAAAAGTATTGGCACTTATTATGTTCATAATTAATGAATTGAATTTTATTCAGTAATAATTCGCAGACTGTAGATTGATATACTAATCTAGACACACAGAGGTGTTTAAATGTTTTATTCCAATATTAATAATAAACTGTAATTATTTTTAAAGCTAACTTTTTAAAAAGTTATCTGCTGGAGATTTTCTGACCATGTTTTAAATGTGAGACGTTTGTATCAGAACATTATTCTGTTTTTTTTTAACTTCATTTTGAATATCAATTTTTATTGATCAATCAGTTTATTAAAACTATATTCTGTGCATACAGTTATTAGTTTGTTCTGGCTATTAATTTTATTAGAACTTCATTCTAAATTTCGATTCTTTTAGAACTTCATTCTTGATTTTAATTTTATTAGTACTTCTAGATTTTAATTCTTTTAGAACTTCATTCTGGATAATTTTGTTCAAAATCCATTCTGGATCTAAATTTATCAGAATTTCATTTTTGATGTTCTACAGCTTTCTAAGTCAATTTAGAACCTTCTACAGCTCTGTTCATCATTCTGGACACATCTAACATTTCATAGGTTTTATTTACAGTTTCATACTAAGTAGTTGACATCTATGGAGCTGTAGAGCATCAGCGTCATATTATAATCATATTATACATTTTTCAGCAATTTTGTTTTTATTTTATTGAAAGCAGCAATCCCAAACTTTTGAATGCTTGAGTATCCTAAACTGTTATTTTTTCTGTATTATTATTATTATTATTATTATTATTATTATCAAGAGGTTTGTTTTAATATAAAATATGAATCTTTTCATAACATGTTCAGTGCTGATGTAATGGAAGGGAAGTTCCTCTCGTGAGGTTTTGCTTTCGTTTATGTGAAAATCAGAGCTGAGTGCGCTCAGGCAGAACACTTTAAATGCTATTTTTACATTTCTGATCTCTTAAATGGAAAGAAAATTAAACCTAAACGTGCCTCTGTGGTTTGTAATGGAATTTTAATGAGTTGTGTGCTGGTTAATATGTCAATAATTAACTAAAAGAGATAAAGTGATTTCAGATTATACTCACAAAAACTTACACGGTTCAGTATTTGGTGAGGACTCTGTGTTGAGACAAATGGAATAATCTTAAAACTAGCCAATATATCTAATGCTTTTAATTTTATTGAGACGGTTGTGCGAAGTTTATTCAACTATTTTCCAAATGTTTGTAATTATTTTGTCATTTTAGTGTCTGATTAACACTACTCTACAATAAAATGTTACCAGACATCTAAAACAAGATTGAACAATCTTATAATAATCTTACAACAATCTTATAATGAGAAATATTAGACATGCTGACTAGATTTAAGATTATTTCACTTATTAATATATCCCTCTTTGCAATAAACTGAATTTCACATCTTTGAATATTATATGGGGGATTTGTCGTGAACTCAAGCATCTAGGTGGTTAAGTAATGAGGAAGTTATGCAGGTTAAATTTAGCCACTCTCACTTGCGTTTATGGTTTTGTGTCTTCATGGTTAAGAGCACAGCATGTAGAACACACAGAAAGGCTTTTCAGGACCACATTGCCTGTCTGCTCAGAAACTTCTATGCTTACAGAGGGCAGTTTAAGAAGATACGACACTGGGTTTGAGGACAGAGCCCAATAAAAAGGTGGTGAGTAGCTCTACCTTCTCTAAATCTAGTCTGTTCTTAATGCTGAAAGATAAGAATCTTCTCCCACGATGACTTTCAATAGCGTGATGAGTGGTCATGTAATGGAGAGTCCCCAGTCACAGAACTGTTGAAGAAAACTTTCCCTCAACAATTTTGTTTTAGGTGTATCCTCTGGTGAAGATTGTTAGCCGAAGTATTGAATGATAATGCCTGTTTTGCTAGTGTGAATAAGAGCATTGTTCACTTGTCAGTAAGTTTTAAGGTTCTTAAATGTGCCCATGTGAAATCTCTACTGAGAAATTGTTCAAGGTAGTGAAACTTGCCAACTCAGACTTCTTTACAGTGGTGGTGATATGAACCAGGGGTCATGATGTCTACAGTATCTTCTGAGTTTTTATAAGTCATGTTGCTGACGGTAAAATAGTGGTTAATCTGAAAAAATATGTTTTCTTTGGGGATTTTTGCTTTTCAACACCCTGCATGCACCACTCCATCATGAATAAAGGCCAAAACTATTTCATGTAAAAGCTTTCTGTGATTTTAGAGGCATTAAACTCTTAGGAACCACATCAAACCACTCCAAATGACTTTGTTTACATGTTAACAGTTCTGAAATTTTGAAAATGGGTGGAATTATCTTGTGTTTAGGTTATTACTTCATTGCCACCTTCTGTTATGATCTCTGAGTAATACAAATTGTCTCCACCTCTTAGATGGAAGGGAGGACGTTCATGACAATTTCCAGCCTGATTCTTTTCTGTCCATCTGTGTGGTTAGCGACTGAATGGTATCCCAAAAGTCTGCCGTGTGATGTCTCCAGGGCCAGCAACGGAACCGAAGTGACCGTAGACTGCACCAGCAGAAGCCTGACCAATATCCCGATGGGAATCCCATCAAATACCACCAACTTGACCCTCACCATCAACCACATTCCTCACATTCAGAACACCTCATTCCAAGACCTCATCAATATCACTGAGATCGACCTGCGCTGCAACTGTGTTCCCATCAAGGTCGGCCCGAAGGACCGCATGTGCACACAAAGTGTGACGATTGATAATGGGAGCTTTTGGCAACTTAAAAACCTGAAGTCCCTTTACCTGGATGGAAATCAGCTCTCAAGCATACCTAAAGGACTTCCTCCAAACATTGTGCTTCTCAGTCTCGAGGTTAACAGCATCTCCTCGATTCTGAAGGAAAATCTTACAGAAATACCCAACATAGAGTTTCTGTACCTCGGTCAAAACTGTTACTTCCGAAACCCATGCAACAGGACATACTATATAGAAGAGGATGCCTTTTTGCACCTCGACAAGATGACCTTGCTCTCACTTAAGTCAAACAATCTGTCCTCTGTGCCACAAAGACTACCATCCAGTCTTAAGGAGCTGTACCTGTACAACAATAACATACACAGGGTGACGGAAAAGGATTTTCAGAATTTGACAGAGTTAGAGATCCTTGATTTGAGCGGCAACTGTCCTCGCTGCTATAACGCACCTTTTCCGTGTGTTCCTTGCCCTAACAATGCAGCCTTTGCGATTGATAAAAATGCCCTCCAGAATTTGACAAAACTGAAAATTCTCCGACTCCACAGTAACTCTCTCACATCAGTGCAACGAGAATGGTTTAAGAGCTGCAAAGATCTCCGGGTGTTAGACCTCTCAAGCAATTTCCTGGCAAAAGCAATAACACACACCTCCTTCCCTCATTCTTTGCCTTCTCTAGAAGAACTAGATCTCTCTTTTAACTATGAGCTCCAGAGGTATCCTTCTTCGCTAAACCTTTCCAGAGCTTTCTCTTCACTCAAGTCTCTCAGGATCCTGAGAATCAGAGGTTTTGTGTTCCAAGAACTGAAACGTGAAGATATCTCCCCTTTGACGAGTTTGGAGAAACTTGAGATGATTGACCTTGGCACGAACTTCATAAAGATAACAAACTTAAGCATCCTTAGGGAGCTGAAAAACTTTCACATCATCAACCTGTCGGACAACAAAATATCATCTCCTTCTGAGGCTGGACCTGCAGCTGCTTTGGCGATGGCACAAGGTGCTCCCAAACAGGACAACACTTCCCCAATGTCGCGAGGTGCTCAGTACCAAAGTGGGGAAGTGAGAGAGATTCACTATTTCAAGTATGATGAATATGCACGCAGCTGCAAATACAAGGATAAGGAACTTGGGACACTGAGCCCTTTTTACACGCAGTGCAGTTCTTTTGGGAAAACTTTGGACATCAGCAGAAACAACATTTTCTTTTTGCATTCAAGATTCCTAAATCTTCAAGAGCTCAGGTGCCTGAATCTATCAGGAAATGCCATGAGCCAAGCCTTAAATGGTTCTGAGTTTGTTTATCTCAAGAATCTGCAGTACCTTGACTTCTCCCACAATCGCCTTGATCTGATGTACTCCACCGCATTCCAGGAATTGAGCAATTTAGTTGTTCTAGACATCAGTTACAACAACCACTATTTTGAAGCTGAAGGTTTAACTCATATGCTGAACTTCACCAAGAATCTGAACAAGCTGACTAAATTAATAATGAACCACAATCAAATATCAACATCCACCAACATGGAGATGGAAAGTTTCTCTCTGGAACATCTGGAATTCAAAGGCAACCGTCTAGACATGCTGTGGAGAGATGGTGATTTAAGATATGTCAACTACTTCCAAAAGCTAGTGAATCTGAAAATGCTTGACATTTCTAATAACAACCTCAACTTCATTCCCAAGCAGGTTTTCCAAGGCTTGCCACAAACACTCACAGAATTACACATTACAAACAACAAATTGAAATCATTTATCTGGGAGGGTCTTAAAAATCTCAAGAAACTGAAGGTCTTAAATCTTGGTGGCAACCACTTGACAACAGTGCCTGCAAAGCTGTCCAACTGTTCAAAATCTATTTTGACCCTGATTCTCCGCAAGAATCAAATTGCAAGCCTTACTCCTAATTTCCTCCAAGATGCTTTCAGCCTGAAAAACTTAGATCTGAGTTACAATCAGCTCAAGTACATTGAAGAATCAAGCTTTCCTGAGGGGGTCAGAGACAATCTGCAGGTCCTCCATTTGAACAACAACAGGTTTGTTTGCTCTTGCAACGCCACATGGTTCGTCAGATGGATCAATCGCACCTCCGTGAATATCCCCAGGCTGGCCACCGATGTCAACTGTGCTGCTCCAGGCACTCAGCGAGGTCAGAGTGTGATTTTTCTGAACCTTCAAGCCTGCCAGCACAGCTCCCTGTCCATTATCCTGAGTATCCTGACAACTTCCATGATCCTGAGCGTTCTCACGTTGTCCATCTCCAGCCACCTCTTCCTCTGGGATGTGTGGTATATCTACCACTTCTGTCTGGCCAAAATCAAGGGCTATCGTCGCCTTCTTTCAGAAAGCACGGCCTACGACGCTTTCATCGTATACGATAAAACCGACAAAGCTGTGAGCGACTGGGTTCTGCAGGAGCTCCGTGTCCAACTGGAAGAACGAGGTGAACAACAGCTCCAGCTTTGCTTGGAAGACCGTGACTGGATTCCTGGATGTCCCCTCATTGAGAACCTCTCTCAGAGCATCCAGCTCAGCAAGCGCACCGTGTTCATCCTGACCAGCCGTTTCATCCGGAGTGGCCAGTTCAAGACGGCCTTCTACCTGGCCCACCAGCGGCTTGTGGATGAGAAGAACGACGTAATCATCCTGATCTTTCTGGAGAAGTTCTCCTCAGCTTACTCCAAGTACCTGAGGCTCAGAAAGAGACTGTACAAGCGGTCAGTGCTTGAATGGCCCAGGAACCCTCAGGCGCAGCGGTACTTTTGGTTCTGTGTCAGGAATGTCATGGCAGCGGAGGGCCAGCAGCACTACAATAAACTCTTTCAGGAAACTCTGTGACAGTTCAGATCTTCAGGAAGCTGTTTACAGTGTAAACAGTGAAATCATCTGGCATTTAGTATATACATATTTAATATATCTAATAGATCCCATTTTGAAAGTGCTGTAAGAATATTTTAAGATGCTTCAGCTCATTTTTACATGTTTTTACTTTACTTTCACTTTCTAATTTTATCTATTGTTATTAATAATTTGTTGATTTATATGCCATTTGAATAAGACAGTTCAGATGAAATAACTAAAAAACAAGTCAAAAACAGATTAAATAATTTTATAATATTCTCTGAACAGTCTCGTTATGAGAAATATTAGATATATTGGCAAGATTTAAGACGTTTTCGGTCACCAAGACAATGTTTTGTAAAGTAAAATGTTTTTGTTTTTCTTCTATAGTTAACATAAACTTTTTTTATAATTAATTATTATTAAATGAGTATTGCTGTAATTATTGTGTGCCCATGTTAAAGACAATTTTGAAACTTAATGCTGTCTTTCTTTTGACTCACACAAAAAATGTGTGAAACAGAATGTCCCATGAAAAGTACCCAAATTCCCCATTTATTATTTAAAGTACATAACGAAGTGACATCTGGTTAGATGAAACTTATTAGAATACCTGAATTTTTCATTGTGTTTCTCTTTTTTCAAAGCATTTAATTTAAATTCAGGCACTAGTTTGGGAAAAATGTCACTACTGTCTTATACTCATCTTAAAGAGGAATTCCACTGACTGCCATCAAAATTGTTGTATATTTAAGAGATTTAGCTGTAAACAGGGTCATTCAGAGTGGTTTGGTGTGAAACGCTCCGTTCTAGATAAACTGAGTCAGAACTGTTCACAGTGTTGGTGATAGGAACCAGACGTCCACCTCTAAAAGCTCCCTCACAGAAAGTTCCTACATGAAACGGTTATGAATTCACTGCCTGATGACTGAGACACTGTTTTATGATAGTTTTGAGAACTTAAACTCCATTCATGGTGGAGGGATACATAATATACAGGGTGTTGTGAGGCAAAATAGTCCCCAAAGAAAACTTATTATTTCAGATTTTCCACTATTTTCCATCATCAACATTCCATATAAACTCAGAAGACTCGTGTAGGTTCACTGGTGGTTCTGGATAGTAAATAAAATGTCTATATTTGTGTTGTAGTCATGGTGACCCCTGGTTCCTATCACCACCACTGTAAAGACATCTGAACCATTTCACACCAAACCACTCTGAATCACTTTTATTTCCATATCAGCTACTGAATTGTGCTGAGTCTTGTTTTTGAACATGTGTATAATACATTTTTTTGCAAACTGGCTTCTAGTTGTGTTGATTGATCCTCATACCAACCACAAGAAACTATGCCACAATAAATCAAAACATTACAGTCCAAAATAAGGTCTATTGCAGCCTTCTGAGTGTCATGAACCATCCCTGCTCTTCAGTCTTCAGCTCTTACAGTTCAAACAATTATAATGTGCACAAAACTGACCTTTGCTCTGTCTGTTTCACCAATGCAATAGAAAAACAAACATCTCAGCTGTGGACAGAATTCAGTGAAATCGGTTTACACTTTCATGTGACTGATACATATATGCTAGAGAAAAGGGAAGTGAGTCAACAGCACTTCCCCTTATGTACTGACACTTAGAGGTGCAAAAATAAAACAATAGCTTCTGTGGTATCTCACTGATCAGAGTCTGACCAATGAGCTGTCCCTCAAACTCCCTAAACAGGTAGTTATGTTTGATACACTATGTGATCTGGCTGGGAAACGGAACGTTGAATATTAGCATGTGAATGGCCAGGTGGTGAAGACCTCTGTATCTATCTAGATAGACATATATATATATATAGATAGATATGTACACATACACTAGAGACACTGCTGCTGGCAGTTAGACTTCCTTTTTTATCGAGGCAGCTCTCTGTGAATCCTGCAGCACCAGTCATTCAGTCGTAAGAGTCCTGTAACTCTGCAAGAACTATATATGGAGCATCGCTAACATGGTAAGGAAACAGATTTGTGTTTTATCTTTATAATCTCTTAAAATAGCTAATATTAAAACTTGTATTGCATGTTATTGTGTGTGTTTGGCCCGATTTGACACTATGATCTAGCTTTGTACTCTCAAAAGACGTACAACCTGGTTTTGCATGTTTTAGACACTTTATTCACCTATGAACTCAAAATAACTGGTAACAGTAAATCCCTTAACAAGCCAGGTTTATTACACACTTCTATAACCTAAGAACAGCTCCATTAGTTTGCATTGAAGTCACTGTAGTTACTGAATAATAAGCCGTAGTATATAATAAACCTGGAATGTTAAGGGGGTAAACAATGTTACATAACATTGACATAACCATGCATTAAACATGTAATGGCATTTCTGATATGTTGTCATTATATTGAGTTATTACAGATTATGTCCAGTAAGTGTCATGTTATCATTACTGGTATTTTTAATAATGTTTGATGTTGTGATGACTAACTAGAGTATACTTAACAACAATTAGCATGTGATATAAGCTTTCATAACATTAAAGATTATGATATCTGCCATAACAGCATATGACATGTTTATGGCATGGTTATATGTATTAGTGTTCAAGTAAGGTTTTACTGAAAAGTTGCCCAGTTCAATTGTTCTCCTATGCATACACTTACAGGATGCTACTGGATACTGGTTCAGGCTAGCATGCTGGGTGATGGTGGCATTCCCAGTCAGCCCAGATCCCAACGATCTGGACAAGAAGTTCTTGAATTCTCAGCCATGTGACGTGAGCCAGAACACCACCGAAGGAACAGTGGTCTTCGACTGCCACAGACGGGGACTGAAAGAGGTGCCAGCAGTTTTTACAAACACCACCAGCCTCGATCTGTCTGAGAACAGAATCCGGAATTTAACACTGGATAAAATGGGGAAACTGCAAAAGCTAAAGGACCTGAATCTCAACTGGATGAATAAAAATAACGATGTGAACATCACAGCAGGAGTTTTTGCAAACATGACGGGTCTAAAGAAGCTACAGCTCAGTGGAGTTGGTCTGACACATGTACCTGAACAACTTCCGAAGAGCCTGAAAGATCTGCGGTTGATAGAAAACAGAATCACCTCACTAAATGCTACCAGCTTCTCTAACACGATGGCCCTGTTCCATCTCAACTTGTCCAAAAACTGCTACTACTGGAATGTTTGTTCGAAAGTTTTTACGATTGAACATGGAAGCTTTTCCAATCTTTCCAAGTTAAGGGAGTTGTCTCTGTCCTTCAATAATCTAACACATGTCCCCAGAGGATTGCCCGTCTCCTTAAGGACGCTTGAACTCGCTTCCAATAGCATCGCATATATTGGGGAGGATGATTTCAAACAACTGCAAAATCTGTTGATTCTTAAAATCCAGGGGAACTGCCCACGCTGCCATAACGCTCCATATCCCTGCATCCCATGTCGGAATGGTTCTATTGAGATACACGAACGAGCTTTTGACAATCTCCGGGACCTTCAGTTGCTGCACCTTGCTGGGAACTCAATTTGTCACATGAAGAAAGCATGGTTTGATAACATAGTCAAGCTTCAGGAGCTCTACCTTTCGTACAATTTCTTGATGCACGAAATTGAGAGTGGACATTTTTTAATGAATCTGCCGCTACTGAAGAAACTTGATCTCTCATTTAACTACGACCTGAAAGCTTATCCCCAATCTGTGACACTAGCACCTACTTTTGCAAACTTGACCTCTCTTAAGATCCTCCACATTCAAGGTTTGGTTTTCAAAGAAATTGACAATGAAACTCTGAGTCCTCTCTACAACCTGCAAAATCTGTCGGTGTTGGATTTAGGGATAAATTTCATTGTACGTGCAAAGTCAGACCTCTTCAGGCAATTTCAGAGTCTGAAACTGCTCTATCTTTCGGAAAACCGTCTTTATCCCGTTAGCACCTCTGAGGTCGGGCAGTTGGGCAGCACTTTTGGTTCAGTTTTCACCCTTCCTGGACTGTCAGGGTCCAGCTCTAAAAAGGAACAAAATTTTGAGGTGTCCAACAGGCTCGTCAAACCTGAGTGTTACAATGCTGGTCGTGTGCTGGATCTAAGCAAGAACAATCTCTTTTTCATCTCCCCTGAGCAGTTTAAAGGATACGAGAACATATCCTGCCTCAACCTGTCCAGGAACGGCTTTGCAGCAGCTCCGAATGGGTCCGAATTCACAGCTTTGCCCCAGCTGAAATATCTAGACTTGTCTTACAACAAAATTGATTTGGCCTATGATAACGCCTTTAAAGAGTTGGAGAAGTTGGAGGTGCTGGACCTCAGCTTCAACACACATTATTTTACTGTGCCTGGAGTTACCCATAATCTATATTTTTTAAATAAGTTGCACAAGCTGAGAGTCCTAAATATGAGCTCCAACGGCATCTTTACCTTAACAACAAAGAGGTTGTACAGCAAATCTCTCAACGAGCTCCAGTTCCAGGGCAACAAGCTCCAGAAGTTATGGAAAGATAAAACTTATGACAAGCTTTTCGAATCATTGACAAACCTGACGTACCTCGACATCTCGCACAACGAGCTGACAGATATCCCTGATAGAGTTTACGCCCACCTGCCTCACACGATCAAGAAATTCAGACTGGCCCACAATACTCTGACGAGTTTCAACTGGACTTTGATGAAAAGGTTCACACAACTCGAGGAGCTCATCCTTAGTTACAACAGATTGACAAATGTATCCAATAACATAAGCGTGAGCACCCCCTACCTGCAGTATCTGGACCTCAGGCACAACAGGATCTCTCAACTGACCGACAGGTTTCTCATCGGTGCTGTGAATCTCAAGCGACTGGACCTCAGCCAGAACAGACTGGCCATCGTCAATGAGTCCACCTTCCCGTCCAAGCAAGAGAACCACCTGAGCACTTTGTGGCTCCACGGCAACCCTTTCCGCTGCACGTGTGACATAATCGAGTTCATCCTTTGGATTGACAGCAGCGATGTGGCGATCCCAAATCTTGTCACCTCCGTGAAATGCAACATTCCTGAATCCGTCAAAGGGAAAGCAGTGGTGCATTTCGACATCAAGGAATGCATTGACAACGATGTTGCCTTCCTGGTCTACTTCTTCACGACCTTCTTCATTTTTTGTGTAACCTTCATCTCAACCATAATGCACTTGTTCTACTGGGATGTTTCGTACTTGTTCTTCTATATGAAAGCCAAATTCAAAGGATACCAGTACCTGAGTTCTGTGGACAGCATCTACGATGCCTTTGTGACCTACGACACCAAGGACCCACTGGTATCCGAATGGGTCCTGAACCATCTGCGGGTACAGCTGGAGGAACAGGGGGAGCGGTACCTACCCGTGTGCCTGGAGGAGCGGGACTGGGTGCCAGGCTGCCCCTTGCTGGATAACATGACCCAGAGTATCCAGCAGAGCCGCAAGACTGTCTTTGTCCTCACGCGCAGTTACGTCAACAGTGGCTCTTTCAAGATGGCAGTGTACCTGGCCCACCAGCGGCTACTGGAGGAAAGTGAGGATGTGATTGTGCTGATCTTGCTGGAGCCCGTCCTCCAGAACTCTCACTTCCTGCGGTTGCGGCGGCGCCTGTGTGGCCGAAGTGTCCTCGAGTGGCCACGGGCGCCAGCCGCAGAACCGTGGTTCTGGCAGTGTCTGCGGAACGCCATCCGGGTGGAGAACAGCGCCATGTACAGCCAAATCTACTCCAGATACTTCACCAGCAGGAGGGCAGAAGACTGAAATGGGGACCAGTTCTACTGGAAAACTGTCTTGGCAGAGGAAGTCAGCTTAAGTCTAACTGATATACTGTAATATTTCTTATTTTCAGATTGTTGTAAGAACATTGCAGGATTACTCCACTTACTGCTTGTTTCTGTCTTTAAAAAAAGCAGATTTCCAACAGAATATGGCAATTTAAAAATGTAATCACCATTACTATTAATACTAGACAAGGCAAGTTTATTTATAGAGCACCTTCCATACGCTGCTGTCATTCAAAGTGCTTTACAAATGAGAAAATACATTTAAAAATGCATTAAGGAGAATAGAAATTAAAAACATTATTAAAACTGGATTAAAACAATAGATTTAAAAGAGAAAGTTGTGAAATTAAAAATCAAATTAGAAATTAAATTAGAATAATAAAGGATAATAAAGTGCTGTTACAGAGAAGAAAGGCTAGAGATGCTAACCGTGTTTAAACTGAGCTGAAAGCTACTGAAACAATAAAAATCAAATTAAAAGTTAGAATAATAAAGGATAATAAAGTGCCTTTACAGAGAAAAAGGTTAGAAATGTTAATAGTGTTTAAAACTGAGCTGAAAGCTGCTCAAACAATAAAAATTAAATGAAAAATTAAACATTAAATTAGGATAATAAAGGATAATAAAGTGCTTTTACAGAGAAAAGGGTCTATAAATGCTAACAGTGTTTGAACTGAGCTGAAAGCTGCTCAGACAGGATCATTTTCAGGCTGGTTTAAAGTGTCCAGTGTCGGCTCTTCTAATGATCTCTGTCCACTGGGTCCATTTAAGAGCAGCACAGTATCTAAACACTGCTTCTCCATGTTTAGTCTCCACCTTCGGCAGGACTGACTGACCAGTTCCTAATGATCTGAGAGTTCTGCTCGGCTCATATCGCTGCTGTGCTTACTTTTGCTAAGTAAACGTGTGTTTAAGTAAGTTGAATAATCCTATACCATTCTTACAGTGCATCACTAGATATTAGATATAGTGACAAGATTTAATTTTCCAAGATGTCATTTTTAACAATGTTCTGCCGACAGTGATGGCTGCTAGACTGAAACAGGACTTGTGCACTGTAACCCAGTCCAGAACGAGGTCTTATCTGTTTTCACACAGACCACGAGTTTAGTTCATTCAGCTGTTTGTGTGAAAGCTGTGAGTTTCCTCTTGTTTGTTCAGTATTTTTGCTTCATATTTTACTTATAATCATCAGAATATCGACTTCTGCTGATGCTGATTCAGATATGAAACTGAATGTTTAATGTTTAAAGTTTAATGTCCGGGAAAAGAAGAGTAAACTGCATTCATTCATTCATTCTTTTCTCCTGTCGTTTGTGTGTTAAAACTAAGGTTATCACAAACTTTCTACTGTGTTTATATTGTTCTTTCATATTTGTATAAAAATCCTGAAAGCAATGCAAATCTTTATACATCTTGTCAATTAAAGTGATATTCGTTTTTTAGAATAGATTTGAATCTGTAATGTTTAAAGTATAAGTTTCATATGAGTTTCATATTGGGGGTTGACATGCTGTAAAAAGTTATTCAATAATTGATTGTCTTTGCTTTTTTTTTTTAAATAAAGGTTGGAAATAAAATCTGCCCCCCTCCTTACCATTCACACATTATTAACACACACACACACACACACACACACAATGGAGGCAGAGTACATCAATTTATTGCCTTATTATTGTAACAGTGGTAATATATACACCGGTCAGGCATAACATTCTGACCACCTCCTTGTTTCTGCGCTCATTGTCCATTTTATCAGCTCCACTTACTATATAGGTGCACTTTGTAGTTCTACAGTTACAGACTGTAGTCCATCTGTTTCTCTGATACTTTGTTAGCCCCCTTTTACCCTGTTCTTCAGTGGTCAGGACCCCCATGGACCCTCACAGAGCAGGTACTATTTGGGTGGTGGATCATTCTCAGCACTGCAGTAACACTGACGTGGTGGTGGTGTGTTAGTGTGTTAGTGTGTGTTGCGCTGGTCTGAGTGGATCAGACACAGCAGTGCTGCTGGAGTTTTTAAACACTGTGTCCACTCACTGTCCACTCTATTAGACATTCCTATCTTGTCGGTCCACCTTGTAGATGTAAAGTCAGAGACGATAGCTCATCTGCTGCTGCACAGTTTGTGTTGGTCATCCTCTCGTCCTTCATCAGTGGTCAGAGGATGCTGCCCACAGGACACTGTTGGCTGGATATTTTTGATTGGTGGACTATTCTCAGTCCAGCAGTGACACTGAGGTGTTTAAAAACTCCAGCAGTACTGCTGTGTCTGATTCACTCAGACCAGTGCAACACACACTAACACACCACCACCACGTCAGTGTTACTGCAGTGCTGAGAATGATCCACCACCCAAATAGTACCTGCTCTGTGAGGGTCCATGGGGGTCCTGACCACTGAAGAACAGGGTAAAAGGGGGCTAACAAAGTATCAGAGAAACAGATGGACTACAGTCTGTAACTGTAGAACTACAAAGTGCACCTATATAGTAAGTGGAGCTGATAAAATGGACAATGAGCATAGAAACAAGGAGGTGGTCAGAATGTTATGCCTGATCAGTTTAGGAAATAATAAAAATAAACCAGTTCTGCATGAAATAATAAAGTGAAACAGTACAAATGTTCCCAAATTTTTACCGTGGGTGTTTCCAGCTCCAGTCCTGTAGTTCCATCTGTACAAATTTGTGTTTGTTTTCACATCATAAGTGATTCTAGGGCTGAATCAGTTGTGTCAGGGCAGGAAAACAACGCTGCGCAGTGCAGGTGGACTACAGATCTAGAGCTGGGAATCATTAGCCAGAGCATTGTGGAGTAAACATATTCCAACTTGCAGTACCACCAGCGGCCGCCAGGTGCCACTGCTTCACAGCCTTTCAGCCGCGCAGAGGGCGTTGGCCACTCGGTGCTGTGCAGCGATGACGTCGTGTCCCTTTGTGCTGAAAAAACGCGTATTTTTGAAAAATACAGTCACAACTATTTACTCTCATTTTAACACAAATGCACGTTTTAAAGCCTCTCGCGACGGGATTGTTTTCCCGTGAGCAGATATTTCGAAATCGGCGGGTGTGACGTCACGCCCCTCGTTTGCATACGGCCCCTATATAAGGTGGTGCCCAGCTCCGCTCTCTCACAGTGCAGTTTTATCTGGAGAAGGCCACATCATCTGTTTTACCAGCAACCACCTGGTAAGTGCACTTTATATGATATTTCAGCTTCCCCACATCACCACATACTGTAAATGTACATGATTTTAATGCACACTCTATTCCTGGCCTCATTTAAGGCAGCACTATTTTATTTTCTGGCTTTCTTTCTGGGCCTTCCGAGAGCAGGGCTCCATTTCACGCAGTAATGCTGACTTCATAGCAAGCACAGCAGCTTATTAGTGGCTTTAAAGGAAGATTTCGTCACTGTGCGTCAGACAAAAGCTGCATGAGCTGTCCAGTCTTTGTTCGGGCAGCTGCGCCCAGTCCAGCAGCGCGCATGGAAATATGCAGCAGCCTTACGGATGCATGCAACTGTGTGAGATGTGAGCACGCACGGAAACGTGCTGGTCCATCTCTGAAATCTGGACGGCTTTTGCAGGGCAGCGCTTGCGAAATGCAAGAGAGTCTGTCTGAGTGACGGATTGGCAGATGTGTCCAGATGTCTTAATTGTTTGTCTTGAATGCATTTAAAAAAAATCTTGAATTATGGCCTTTGGAAATGTTTTGTCTGTGGTAGGAATCTTAGTAGGGTATAAATTGGGCCAGGTTTTGAGGTCACAGGTCAGTTTTTGGGCTCTGGAGGACAGAATTGAGATGCTCAGCATGTTCTCTTTTGTTTCAGACCAACCGCAAACATGTCTGACAAACCAAACCTGGAGGAAGTCACCAGCTTCGACAAGAGCAAGCTGAAGAAGACAGAGACCCAGGAGAAAAACCCTTTGCCATCAAAAGAGAGTAAGTACCTTAGTATGGCCTATTAGATTTGCAATATGTTTAGTCATCTATAGGCACTTGGGTTTGCAATTATATGTATATGATGTCCAGATTTAAACACAAATGAAAGACAAAATGATGTAATTAATGTCTTTTTTTTCCTTTTCAGCCATTGAACAGGAGAAGCAGGCGGGCTCATCATGAAGCCCCACCTCAAGACTCCACTATGCACTGTACATTCCACATTGCCTTCTTTTTTCACCTTTTAGCTGTTAACTTTGTAATGGGAAACGACAAAAGCCAATTCGACAAACCTAAGTTGCATTCTGATTGGACGAAACCAAACCAAAAAAAACAAACGAATAAATGACTGTACAGCCCCGAGACGGCCCGTACCTCCTTCCCTTTTTTTAATGTTGTGTTTTGAAATATTAAAAAAGAAAATGCACCACTGCGAAAGCTGTCAGATGTTTTGTGCGGCGGAAGAAGAGGAAGCAGCAGTGCCGATAGTGTGGAAGCGAAGTTTCGTTTCAGCCTCAGACACATCGAGTGGCAAGAGGAGGGGGCGGGGCCAAGAGTTTGAGCGACAACTTCCAGGGACCTACATGTTCACTATCTCGGGCTTGACCTGGGTTGACTTGTGTCAAATGCTTTCAAGTCATGCAGTGTTTGTTTCTTTTAAAGTTTTTTGTATAAGTTCGAACCTTGGAATGCACAATTTTGTTTTGTATGCAAATAAAAAGAACAGAAAACTGTAATTTGTGTGTTCTGGCTTTTTTGGGTTGGGAAAATGTTTAAAGGTTCACTGCATTTTCTGCTTTGGGCTGGTTTAAAAAAATTGCATGCAAGATATACATTAGTCAGATTTGTAGAGAATGTCGCTGCTGTCAGAACAAAACCTCATACATCTAAAATGGTAACTTTACAGGAGAAGGAAAAAACAGACTTTTAATGCAAGTCAATGGAACCAGAATTTTTTCAGAGAAGTTTTGGGCCGATTCTTTTGGTCCAGTCATCTCGAACTTCACCCATAATGTAAAGGACAACAGGCTTTTTCAAATTATGTCAGAAACTAAAAAAACGATAAAAATGGAGATATGAGGTTTTGTTCCGTCATCAGCGATTTATTCACCTGTGAGCTCGGACGCTAAGCTCAGATGATAGTAGAGCTTGTGTTTTGTCCGACTGACACATATTCAGGCCTTACGCTGCGCTGTGTAAGTGGATGAGGAGGTTTGCCGTCGGTGTTGGCACCCTGCTCTTGCCCAACTGACCCAGAAAAATGTCCCAGGGCAAACTGCAACGTAAGGGCTTAGCGGTTGAGCCTTGCCTCAAAGCAGTGCCTCCCTGCGTGACACCAACAGCTACAGGAGGTCATGGAAAGGTTTGGAAACTTTGGGCTGCTGCTTGTTCACAGGGTTACAGAAATATGTTTGCTTGATACGTTTTAGATGGAAATGCCAGCAAATCAAAACTGCTAGCAAATCAAATTGCTCGAAATATAATTGTGTAATCGAAATGTTCGCACTTGAACTGGCTCCTTCCTTGATAGCAAGAGGACACTGGACCACTGTCGGCCCGCTGATGGCAGAGCTGGTGGCCCACGGGTGTTTTGCTCAGCTTTTTCTGGGCGGTCCACCAGTGGTTAAGCGGAGTAATAGACAAAATTTCACTTATCGTCGTTCACTTTCCACCCACAGTCCAATTTACTGATTTCTCCTTCCTTCTTTTCTTTATACTTTGTCAATTAGTTTAGTAAATCATTTTAATCCAGCTCAGCGTCAGCAACACTTTCTATACAATCATTTTACACTAGCTAACTTGTTATACTAACTAGTTAGAGCTTATATGCAGGACAGTAATCTGGGTGGTCTGATGGTGGACCAGCAGTAGCAAACAGTCAGTGGGGTGCCGACCTTATCAAGCCAGCGGACCGATATAGGCTGCTGTCTGGGTTTGGAGCATTAAAGGTGCCAGTAAGCAGATTCTCCTGAGAGGACGTGCTCATCGCTACACTTAGGGTCAAAACCATGTTAATCATGCTACTCATGCTAACTCCCTCTGGTATTTTAAGTGCTGTTGCCAGCAAACAGACGTCTCCCGAGGTTGGGAAAGGATCCTCAGTGGAGATGACTAATAGAGGCTTTGGCCTTGTGCTGTGAGCCTGCTAGCTAGCAGTTTAACAGAGCATCCAGCTAGCATGGCTAACAGCTACAGCAGCATTGTGTTCACAAGGCTTATCCAGCACCAGCTTTGTGATCAGGCTAAACTGGAGCACAAACTAGGCTGGTTTACTGGTGCTTCCCCAGATAAGTGGATTGGTGCTAAGCTGGTTAGCTTTAATGATGTATTAATCTGACCCAGTGGTGCAGCCTTTATGCTATAAGGGTTGTTTTTGCATACCGCTTTCTAGCTGGCCAGGCGACCAGTGGAAAGGTCAGCTGGAACCATTTAGTCCCGTGGCTGATTTCACATGACTGGTGAAGATGGTAATAAAATGTTAATACACTTTCATTTTTCACGTAGCTAACATGATTTTGAATGAGCAAGTTATTCAGTGAATCGGCTAATCTAAATTTTCTGCACTATTATGTTGGAATAATACAGATTTTTTTTTTTTTAATTCACCAAAAACAAAAAAAGGTGGCAATAAAATACAGTGTAAGTAAAATAATCTAAATTTTGGGATTTTTAAAGCTTTCAAATTTTGTTTTGGCCAAACAATCAATGTGTATACTTTATGGAATAATGTTATATTCAGTCTAATAAATTGAGATTTATAAATTCAGATTTGATGCAGTTAACCTTTAGATCTATACATCTTTACAGCCTTGTTTTCTATCCTTTTGTATTATTCATGGCCGATGATCCGTGTGAATGCAGAAACTGCTTTGTTTCTCACGTCTTTGTTCATATCTGAGGATATAACTCATGCAGGGCATGATTTCCTCCTCCTTTTCTCTCTCACTTCCTTTCAGCTGTGGTTAGCCATTGTTTTCATATGACCGTTTGTTGGAATCTTCACACCATGAGTGAAGATCTGTAAATTTGTTCCCTAAATTTGTTTAGTTTATTTACAACTTTTTGGGGTTTTTTTTTCATTTTGGGTTCATTTTTCGGATCTTTTTAAAAAATTTCTCTTTTTTTTAACAAGGCCCTACTATGAATGAGATTTTGGTATTAGAGTCTGTGTCTGCCACCACGTCTGAGCTTGACACGGTTCAATATAGTAGGTTTCGAGCTGAGTTTGGGGCGATTATTTATGTGCATTGAGCTCAGGTTTGTGATTAAGTAGTGATTTTTATGTTTATTGTTTTATGTATGCATGCAGGTCGGGTGTCAGATTTAGCGGTACCAGTTTTGGTCAGGTTTGGGCTTCAGTTTCATACCTGTATAGTAGTAGCTTTTCAGGTGGTTTGAAAATATTTTCAGTTATTTCACACCATGTTTTAGAACTTTAGCCTGATGGCTCGATGATGCATATACACACACACACACACACACACACACACATATATATATATATATATATATATATATATATATACATCAGCAAATCCATCAATGTGTGAATCACTTCTAATCTACACTTAAAAATAAAATAAACCCCCCCAAACACTAAGAAGGACGAAGCTGAAGTTGGCTTCCTATTCGCCAGCTTCTTGTCCGAGTTTTCCCGTCCCACCTTAAATAGTGCAGCAGTCACAGGAAAAATCAAACAAGAAGCTGGTAAATTAGAAGCTAACTTCTGCTTCATGTAAGAAGGTTCTAACGTTAATCGATTATGAATATCTACACGGATTAAGGAATGCTGTAACTTACCGCTACAAAGCTTTAACCATCACTGTAAATAAATAACTACTACATAAAGTTAAGATCCTGAATAGACTATTAAATGAAATAAGCTTCATATAAAACCAGAGGAAAAACAATCACATCAACAGGTTCTCTGTGCCTCATTAACCACACGGCCATATCTACACATAAACATCACACAACCAATACACATCACACAGACATGAGTGTGGATCACTGCGTTCCCTCCGTTATATAATCCTGTCCCACTGTCTGAGAGTGATATTCCTGAAATAGTGTAATTTTGGACAGTATCTTTATTAAACTGCTGCTCTGTAATGGTACTGAATGCAGTCCAGCAGCGATGTTGACCCTCCTAAAATGGCGGCGCCGTTGACGTGCCTGGCTGGACCCAACGTGGCATCTAGGTATGTATATCTTTGGTAACACCATTCAAGAATCCTGAAAGAGTGTGAGGTCACTCTTTGGAGATGGAGGCGCGTTGTAATAAACAAATGACCTCATCAAGTAAACAAAAGCAAGTGAATAGGGCTCAGAGGCCAGATTGCATTGTGTGATAGGACAATGCTAATGCTAAAGAACTGAGAGGTGGGTTATCACTGCTGATTTACATCTAACTGAGCTGAATAGATTGCTCAGAGATTGCTGCAGTTTATGTAATGTGTGCTAGTGATGGTGCTGAATATTAAGGTGCTGAGTCTGCCGAGGGTATCCTGGGACACTAACGCGGTCCTCATTATAACATCCAACTCCTTTTAATCCTAGATCTGGGATGTTTCTACATTTTGAAGTGTGGAGCTTCAAGGTTTATGTTGAAATATAATCCCACCTTGTATTACCCCTGTAAAAACCGTCTGTTTTGTAACCCGGCGTTCGCGCTGGCTGCCCTGAAAGAGAGAGAGACATGGAGGATCAACAGGATCAGCCTGCCATCCTTAAATCCCCTCTCAAACCAAACAGCTCGGTTTGAGCATCATCCCATTTCACCATTTCATTCTCACAGACAATAAACAAGGAATAACAATCCAGTGCTACAGCCGCTAGCACCGCGACCAGCGCTAATGCCTCGAAAAGGCAGTGCATTAAGTGGAAAGAAGTGCTTAGAATGTAGTGGTGATACAGTATTTTATATTTGTTAACATGGTTAAAGGCAGCAACAGACGCTGAATCAGATGCTATGGCTGCAGGCTTTGTGCTAATGCTACTGGTGTTAGCTGATAGCAAGAGGATAGTGGACCACTGTCGGCCCACTGATGGCAAAGCTGGCGGTCCACTGGCGTTTTGCTCAGCGTTTTCTGGGCGGTCCACTGGTGGTTAAGCAGCTTATTAGACTTATTAGAATTTCATTTATCATCACTCATTTTCCACTCACAGTCCAGTTTACTGATTTTTCCTTCCTTCCTTTTTTTAGTTATACTTTGTAAATTAGTTTAATAAATAATTTTAATCCAGCTCAGCATCAGCAACAACATTTTCTATAAAATCATTTTATATCAGGCCTAGTCATGATTCTTTTCTCTCTCGATTGTTTGTAATATTTTTCTATAATGTCTTACTATATAAGTTTATTTTTTAAAATAAAAGTCTGTGTGCATTCAAAATCTGTTTGAGGAGATTAAAAACAAGTTAGAACTTGTATGCAGGGCAATAGTCTGGGTGGTCTGAGGAGGGACCAGCAGCTGCAAACAGTCAGCAGGGTGCCAACCTTATCAAGCCAGCGGACCGATACATGGTGCTATCTGGGATGTGGAATTGTTGCGTCTGGGAGAATTTTCCTTATAAAAAGATCTATAGTAATACTTCTGATTTTCTGATGTAGATTCTTATAATTACTTGTTTACTACAGGAAATTACTGAAGTGTTATAGGTAATTATAAGTTGTCTCCAACTGTTATCTTCCTTGTTGTCATGCTAATAGGCAAGGTTCTTTCATTCAGTAGGCTAGGTGCTAAAACCAGAGAAAGGCATGAGAGAGTGGACTGTAAAAGATGCTAGTAGCACTTTCTGGGCCAATCTGGATAATGTGCACTCTGGGTAATGTAGTATAGCGAGGGCTAATGTGAGTAAGTGTTTATTTTTGCATTAAAAATGGGTTTCTAAGGAGTTGCAAGAAAAAGAGTACTTTAAAAGAGCAAAACATACAGCAGGCCGTAGAAAACGCCAAGGACAGTGAAGGGTAAGCAGTAATTCGGCTAGTTAGATATGCAGTATTTAGTGACGATGGGAATATTTGCTGTTTTATAAATACTGGAACTTGAACAGAGGATGTTTTAAGCTCAGTGTGGCTGCTTTAGACTCACACACAATCATTCCTCTGTGCACAGACACAATGTCCAGCGGAGACCTTCGGCCCCACCACGAGTTGCAGTGGTGCCATGCTAACACAAGACGCTAATGCTATAGCATGCCCATTAGCTTCAATGAGAGAACTGGATTTACACACACAGAGCAGCCAACAGCAGGAAACATCCTCCAGTTTTTACAGCTGAATAAAGCTTACGTGTGTTTTATCTGCTGATAGACGCAGCTTTCACTTTCTGAAATACTAGCATACTAGCATTCATGATTTTCAGGTATATCAGTACCATAAGGCGTCCAGTGAATTAAAGCTAGGTATTCAGTTTGGGTCATAACAGTCAAAAACCTTAATGAGAATGCTAATTTCTGCTAACCCCATTGGTGCACAAGTCGTTCTAGATTAAACATAGATATATGAACCCTGATAGCAAGAGGACAGTGGACCACTGTCGGCCCGCTGATGGCAGAGCTGGCGGTCCACTGGTGTTTTGCTCAGCGTTTTCTGGGCGGCCCACCGGTGTTTAAGCAGAGTCATAGACAAAATGCCACTCATCATAACTCATTTTTCACCTACAGTCCAATTAACTGATTTTTCCCTCCTTCCTTTCTTTAGTCATACTTTGTAAATTAGTTTAGTAAATCATTTTAATCCAGCTCAGCGTCAGCAACACTTTCATTCAGTCATTATTTTATTTCCTCTCAGTTGTTTGTAATATTTGTCTAAGTTTATTTTCTAAAATAAAAGTCTCTGTGCATTTAAAATGAGGAGATTAAAAACGAGTTAGAGCTTGTATGCAGGACAGTAATCTGGGTGGTCCGAGGGGGGACCAGCAATGGCAAACAGTCAGCAGGGTGCCGACCTTATCAAGCCAGCGGACCGATATATGCTGCTATCTGGGAAGCCTGTAAAAGACATTCTAGATGTTATATTTGAATCTTGTACCAGATATTATCATATATCTGATCTTGTATGTAGCTTTACAGTGACTCTTTCGGTCAAGAGTCCTAGCGTAGAGCTGCCGTCTCTGTTTTCCATTCCTAAATGTAAATATACTGGTATATAGTATCACAGTCAACAGTCCATCCTCTGAAACTTCCGTCACAGACCAGTGTTTATTCTAACATCTTACTTACCTGCCTTATTACCCCACTTACCTGTCTGTTACCTCACTGACTCCTTTCTTTGCCACTATACACCCTTTAACTGCTGCACTCAGCACTTTACCTTAAGACACATACTTTGCATATTGTAAGGTTTACAGGTATGACTGTGTGTGTGTGAGTGAGTGATGGTAGGAATGCATGTTTTATTTTATTTTATTCACTACATGTAAATGTCTGTCTGATACTCTGCACAGTGAGCTCCTGTAACCAAAACCAAATTCCTTGTATGTATAAGCAAACCTGGCCAGTAAAGCTTGATCCTGATTCTAATTCTAACAACTGACTGAAATCTGGTTAGACTAAGCTCATATTCATATTCAGTGACATATCTAGAACTTCCAG
This sequence comes from Colossoma macropomum, assembly GCF_904425465.1. Classification (NCBI taxonomy): domain Eukaryota; kingdom Metazoa; phylum Chordata; class Actinopteri; order Characiformes; family Serrasalmidae; genus Colossoma; species Colossoma macropomum. Next base: position 1,643,393 of record NW_023494784.1, read on the forward strand.
AAGGCCTAGAGTGATGGGTTTACTCACTAAATTGGTCCCATTGTAAATCAAAACGTGATTGGTTGGTTCCTCTGTCACTTCCTAATTATGTTAGTCGTTAATCGTGTACGGCCTTCAGTTCAGGTCCCGAAGTCCTAACCAATGGGAGAGCTCGCTTGGCTGTATGTACCTAAATATCACAGAGAAAACAGTCCTGATTGGACAGTTTTTTCAAGATGTTAACCCCTTTGTTTCCAACAAAAACTTCCTATTGAAATAAGAGTGTTCCTACAATACTAACAGAGCTTAAATACAGCAAGCGTAATGATTCTGTTTAATAAAAATAAAATAAAAGCTACAGATATGTAAGTTGACATGTAATGAATACCGTTTACATTAATGTACTACAGCTTAATCAAAGACTAGCATGACCAGCGTCACATCACAAGCACTTTAAGCCAATTCACAGTGCTGGTTCACTTGGCAGAGAGTGAATTGCGTCATTCACGCTGACGAATTCTCTGCAGATGAGAATAATATGTGTGTGTGTGTTGTTTGTGTGTGTGTGTGTGTCACAAAGAGATAATGAGTGTATTCTCCTCCACAAAACTGACTGTTTGAAAAAATTTCACACCAGCACAGACGGCGCTGCTTCTTTCTCTGAGCGCGAGGTGCTTCAAAACGACTACATTTAAAAATAGACCAGAGTTCAGTGAGAGAGAGCCTTGAAAGGCCCATCTCCTACATTTTTCTTGTATCCTATTTAGTTTCCTGACATCTTCTTATGACATTTCTGTCATTTTATGTACCAAAAAAAGACATAATTCATTTTTACGTGGCCTCTCTTTCTCCCTTAGAATTAAGGCTTTAATTACCTTTAAGACTAACATACAGTACTGTGCAAATAATATACATGATAGATTTAAAAAGCTGTTTATCTGCTCAGGAAGTGTTTATATGCTCAGAAAAGCACTAATATTAGAATAAAATCTAATAATATTAATACAATAAGTGGCAAATGTATGTCAATGTGTTCATTTAACCATTTCAACCATTTTCTCTGTTTGAGGAGTCATCCAATACCTGGTTTATCTAATCAATCATCCAATACCTGGTTTATCTAATCAATCATCCAATACCTGCTTTATCTAATCAATCATCCAATACCTGGTTTATCTAATCAATCATCCAATACCTGGTTTATCTAATCAATCATCCAATACTTTCTTTAGGTAATCAATCATCCAATACCTGGTTTATCCAATCAATCGTCCAATACCTGGTTTATGTAATCAATCATCCAATAACTGGTTTATGTAATTAATCATCCAATAACTGGTTTATGTAATCAATCATCCAATACCTGGTTTATCTAATCAGTCATCCAGTACCTGGTTTATCTGATCAACACTTCAGTATGTTAATTGAAGCGATGGCTGGAGACCTTTTTGAAAATGAGAAATTATTGTTACTTTTTACTGTTTATATGAATTTATTCTAATGATATAATATCACACATACTGCCCAAATAAACAGTTTAAATAATGTGCTGACTTTTCTACAGTACTGTATGTAAATGAGCTCTGTTCTGATTGGCTGTCCTGTATTGTGCCTCACTTAAAAAAGAAGTGCAAGCTGAAACACTCCTTATAACTTCAGCATGAAAGGATGGGGCTAAACCGCTGTGACAATATTTACATTATATGTCACAAAAACAAAGAATTCAAAATGGGCTGTTTTTTGCAGTTCATACACAAAAAGTTAACCCGTTGTATGAACTTAATTCAACTATTTCCATTCATTCAAACACAGTAGAGTCCGTATACAAAGACTTTGCAACAAAAAATTCAACATTTCAGTGCAATTTATTTCAGTTTCATTGGAATTGAATTCTCTCATTCACTCAGCATGAACAGTTTTCTTTCACTGAACCTCATAGTTACATAAAGACAACACAGTTAAAGTGTTTAATGTTGACATATTTTCAGTTTGTCCAGCAACACTCTTGGTTCAAAAAAAAAAAAAGTTAAAAAGTGAAGGAAATTCCTTTTCCTGTGATTTGGGCCCTTTAAGTGTTTGTTTACATAGTGAGCGATGTGAGTGAGTCTGACTGAGCAGTGATTGTGATGAGTTTGGCCGGCAGTGCTGGTGCTGTGCAGCCATCTGCCAGTGTTGTGATGACGGCTGCGCATCAGACCAGCCAGTTCTCTCTCTCTCTCTCTCTCTCTCTCTCTCTGTGTTTGTGTGGGGTTTTTCCACTGACCTATTTGTTACCATAACTAAATATACACCTCTAACCCAACCCTAGCCTTAAACCTCAACAACCAATAGATCAGCTAGAGACCTCCTATACTTTCACTTTAGTCCTTTAAAACACTCCTATTTTAATTTTTAATTTTTTTTTAAACCATCCTAATTCCAGTTCTAATTTGATTTTTAATTTAATGATTTTCTCTTTTGAATCTGTTGTTTTCTTCATTTTTTTTTTATTTCTGTTCTCGTTCACTTTTTTTTATACAACTCTGTATTTTCTGACTCTGTATTTTCTGACTCTATATTTTCTCATCTGTAAAGCACTTTGAATGACAGCAGTGTATGAAAGGTGCTGTATAAATAAACTCGCCTTTCCTTGACTTTCTTTTTCTTTTTTACTTCCCAAATTTAGGGGCAGATTTACAAAAGTTTTTGTGACATCACAATTCCAATATTTGCAATGCCGAAAAATATGCTTTTCACTTTTTCTTTTTCGCTTTTAGTTTTAGGGTGGACAAAAAAAGTCTGTATTCCTGAATGAAATGGGCCACGTGACCCACACAACGCTGGAAATATTAATGTGTTTGTGTTATTAATCATCATGCAGCTATTTCTGTAACTAATAAAGTGCACATACAGTTTAGTTTACAGTTAAAGTTACTCATTATATATTATAATTAAGAATTCTAACTCAATACCATTTGTCTATGGCTTATTTTTTCCCCTGAAGTCCACATATTACATTTATTTAATGTTTACGCACCAAAAACAGCAATAATTCATTTGTACATGATCATCTTCAAACCTCTCCTTATCCCAGAATTAAACAGGCTGCTTTTGTTACTGTCCCTTTAAGACTGACATATGTAAATGAGCTCTGTTCTGATTGGCTACCCTGTATTGTGGCTCACAAAAAAAAAAGGTCTAGGGTGAAACACTCCTTATAACTTCACTTGAGTGGGCGGGGCTAAACTGCAGTAGGCTGAATAGGTAGATATATGTAAATGAGTTGGTTATTCTGACGTCACAATTTTTTTTTAAAAAAAGTGGATTCAAAATAGTTTTTTGCAGTTTAGTTTCCGTAAATGGGCTGTTTGGACTGAGGAGTGAATGTTCTGAAACTTCAACAATGTTTACATATTACAGCTCAATTTAATAAAAGGGAAATTCGTTTTTCTGTGATAATTATGCCCTTTAATTAGAGAAAGGCCCTGTGAATTTCCTCTTATCTGACCGTTTGCCTTTGTTCAGAAAAGAGGACCTTGGCATTTAAATAGATGGGAAAACAAGAAGGACGACGAGGTGAGAGAGATTTCTCACCCTCAGCGCTATAAGCAGTGGAGGAAGTTCAGCTGACCAGAATAACTGGGGTTAGCCGAAGCGCCGTGCGGTGAAACATCCGTCCTCCAGCAGATCCTGGAGCTTCAGGACGTTTCTTCATCTCCCACAGCGAGGGCATCCAAACCAGGGGCTAGCAAGAGGCTAACAGCTGTCCAGGATGATGAGCTGGACAGCTTTTAGGCTCTTGCTCCTTGAACAGCACTGTCCTGCTGTGGTTGGTGGACACTGTTAGCTTGCAGGCTCTAAACAGGAAGGTCTTTGCTGAAGTGGTGAAGTGGCATTCAATCTTGGGGCACGTTTTGAAACCTTGTGATTGACAAACTGACCAAAAGTGGCTATTGAGCAACAGATAAGGCGGATATGCTAATCAGAGGTTGGATGTTGTGCCAGCAACACTTGCTTATCTGTGGAATCTGCTCAGTGTGTTGTTTTTTGATTAAATTACAATATTATCAGTATTAACATTTCAATTAGAGCAAATTATGAAATTTATTTGATTTGCCATGCTAAGCTAACACATCATTTTAGATGCAGTGTTCAGAGCCTTGAGCTTAGATATACAGACCTATATGCCGCATTGGGTCCAGCCAGACACGTCAACGGTGCTGCCACTTTAGGGCGGTCAACATCGCTGCTGGACTGCATTCAGAACCGTTAGAGAGCGACAGGTCAAGAAAGATACTGTCTAAAATTACAGTATTTCAATAATATTACACTCAGAAAGTGGGATGGGATTATATGACGGAGTGAACGCAGTGATCCACACTCATGTCTGTGTGATGTGTATTGTTTGTGTGATGTTTATGTAGATATGGTCGTGTGGTTAATGAGGCACAGAGAACCTGTTGATGTGATTGTTTTTCCTCTGGTTTTATATGAAGCTTATTTCATTTAATAGTCTATTCAGGATCTTAACTTTATGTAGTAGTTATTTATTTACAGTGATGGTTAAAGCTTTGTAGCTCAGTAAGTTACAGCATTCCTTAATCCGTGTAGATATTCATAATAGATTAGCGTTAGCACCTTCTTACACGAAGCTGAAGTCAGCTTCTTATTTGCCAGCTTCTTGTTCGAATTTTCTCGTTCCACCTTAAATGGTGCAGCTTCAGGCACCAGTAACTGCTGCACCATTTAAGGTGGAACAGGAAAACTCTAACAAGAAGCTGGCAAATAGGAAGCCAACTTCAGCTTCATCCTTCTTACTGTGTTTTGGGGGTTTATTTTATTTTATGTGTATTAAGATTAGAAGTGATTCACACATTGATGGATTTGCTGATGTGTCTGATTGTGTTTCTCGCGCTGAACCAGGTTTTTAACGTCAGGTGCAGACTGAATACTTTCCTGCTGGTCCGGACGGCTAATTAGCACGATTAATAGCGCCTGTCATGTTTATGAGGACGTTGCTCTGTTTAATTTTTTTGTTTGGACCACTCATAATGTTGCCAGCCAGGTTAGGATGTTTTAATTTAGTTCCAGTAGCTGCTCAGTTTAGTCTATAAGCTCTGTCGTTGGCTATATAAGCGATTAGATGAGAAATTAAAGTTGTATTAGTAACTAGGTTCACTGTTAACTAGCATACTGATGGTATAGCATCATGTAGCTAACAGTATTCAGACATCAGCAGGTACATTAGGCTGTATTTTATCTCATTAACGGTATGATTAGCTACCTTTCCTGTTAGCTGGAGTTTGGTAGAGACTTTTATGACGTATATTTAATGCGATCAGTAATCAATGAGGACAGAGATGCAAGAGCAGAGAGAGAGAGGTAAATAAAATAAAACCAATGTGAAACTATCACCTGATTTAGTATACAGGTTATTTTCAGCTGAAAATAAATGTAAATAATATAAATAAGTAGTTAAATGATTAAATACATTCAAACAGTCTAACTGGATTCAAATCTGTTCATGGAGCCACAGCATTTTACAGAGAAATGGAGAAATGGTGACAAATGAATGGGCAAAAGAAGCAAAACAAACAGAAAAGGAGGAACTGACGGTTTGTGCAATACTCATATTATTCTTTTTTTTTTAGTCACCATGACGCGTACGTCACTTTTCTGCAAAATGGACCTCACTAAAATGTTGGTCCTGGTTCCGGCCCTGAATAAGGCGGATGGTGAGTGAGGATCTCTATTAAGAGGTGATGGAAATGACCTCTGCTCTGAATGTGGTGGCTGTGGATCACAAACCGTGAAAGCTACCCCCCTCCCCCCTTCTCAAACATATACACAAGCTCCCTCTCTTCTCTCTGTTGCCATGGCAGCAGACAGGTGTGAGCGTGAGCGGCAGCATGACGTTTCTTCACACTTTCAGGCCGAGACGCAGTCACACTCGCAGTCCAGCACCATGTTCACCCAGAGCACTGCAGTACACTGATGTGACAACATTACTGTTGAATGTCCACTCACTGACCACTTCATTATAATCCTCTACCTTGTGCTTTCACTCTCTGGCCGCTTTATTGGAAACAACTAATTTGTGTTTCAACTCACTGGCCACTTTATTAGAAACACTTACTTTGCGCTTCAACTCACTGGCCACTTTATTAGAAACACCTACCTTGTGCTTCCTTTAAGTGGCCACTTTATTAGAAACACCTACCTTGTGCTTCCGCTGAAGGGCCACTTTATAAGAAACACCTACCTTGTGTTTCCTATAAGTGGCCACTTTATTAGAAACACCTACCTTATGTTCCCACTAACTGGCCACTTTATTAGAAACACCTGCCTTATAGCTCCACTATCTGTTGCAGTACAGTTTATTAGCCCCCTCTACCCCATTCATCATTGGTTAGCTTCTGAAGGCCTAGAGGACGGCTAAAACAAACTGTACATCAACAGATGGGCTATTTGTCTGAAATCTTTGTTTTCACAGAGTGAGTGCCCTCTGACTGGCCTGAAAACAGGAAGTGCACTCTCATTTTTGATGCTGTCATTTTTCCAAAAACAGCATCAACAGGAACAGAAAGGTTTGATGATCTAAAGCTGGAGTGTGAAGCTCACAGGGCCTCAGTACTGTGTTAGTTCAGCATGGAGCATTTAGCTTGTAGTGTTGTGTAGGTGTAGAGCATCGTGCTTCTAGGTAAGTGAAAGAACAACAAATCATAATAATCATAATAAATACTGAATAAAAAGAATAAAACTCACATTTAAGTGTCCTAATTTTACATACAACCTAAAATGCTTATAGAAATGCTAATAAAAAACTGCAAAACAGCTTTATTAGCATTTAGTTTCTAGTTAGCACCAAAAAGGCGGTTCTTTTATTATAACAAGCCTGACTTTCCAACAATAGAAGAGCCCTTTCTGGTGCTAAATGGAGCCCTTTTCAAAAGGGTTCTATATAGAACCATCTACAGCGCATTCTCCATCCGTCTGAAAAGCCTTTTCATGATGCAAAGAACCCATTAATCATACAAAGGGTTCTCTGAGTGTTCTTGGCTCTATATAGAACCATTTTCTTTACTATAAGAACCCTTGAAGAACATCATTTTTAGGTGTGTAGTACTGTCAGGCGAACACCTGTGTTTGAGCAGGTTGTGGTTGAGAATGTGTTAGTGAGTCAATGTGCTATTTTTACTGCAGCACTACCGTTTCTCACACTTATTACCAGGAGCTTAAGAGAGACTGTGCCCAGAATGCATCCCTCCCCCTTTATTAATGTTGTGCTATATAGCGGTAAAACTCATAAATCAGTGAATTAATGAAGTGAATGAATTCAGACACCTGCGTCAATATTTACCAGCTGCATAAACAAACCAACACGAGTTGCTTGTGAAGCTGAAATTGGCTTCTTATTTATAGCCATAACATAGAAAAGCTCAGGTGATGAGGAAACAAGGTGCTGCAGGATTTATTTTAGGATACACGATTAATTGTTGCTCTATAACTGCAGTTTTTGCCGGTAAGGTAGTGTTTGGCGTTGTTGCTGTATCAGCAGTGTCTTTGTTTTTGAGTCATTCTACAGAAACGTCCATTTCTGTGTCCCTAGCGTTTACAGATATATTACACTTAAAAAACGTTAGAATTTATTTTAGATTTTAAAATAAAACAATAAGTTATTTCAACAATTACACCTTCTTGAACCATAAATTGAGCAATATTGTTTTTTAATCAATCATATAGAATTCCATGCACCACAGAAGAGCACGTCCTCACAGTCGTGTGTGAAGGCTGAGGCCATATTTTAAGGTAAAAACACATTTTTCTGCAATTTTAACTGCAATAATCTATACTTGACTATGAAATATATGGTTTAAATGACATAAGGAAAACAAATGGCAAATAAATATTATAAAATATATAATGAAAGTTGTCCCCAGGAGTCGTGTCACTGGTGTTACCGCCTAACAAAAATCTCTTATTTTGAAATAAAAGTCACACTGATGACATCACTTGACTTCCTTTTACCTGTTTTCTAAGGATCTATGAAGAAAAGCTCATGGTGAGTCCACTGTGTCTTTCAGTTATCAGAGATTTTCTCATTCAGCTCATGATTTCATATGAAGCTTTTAGCTGAAGTCACTGGTGTGACCGACTTTATTCTGAGGTCACTGTGAAAAAATAGAATACAAATGGATTAAATTCCATATTTTAGTAGATATTCCATTAAGGCCACTACACAATGGACATGCCACACTGCGCTGCATCATAGCAGGTACACTACAAAGCACTGCTTCACTACATAGAATGCGTCACAGTGAGAGCTAATAAACGCCAAACATGGGCACATGTTGCATGACCTGACATATTTACGGGCTGAAATTAAACCTTTTACAGGTTATTTGTATACAGTGCAAGAAATAGTGTCTTGTCAAGTGAAATTATCTTAATTCTAGTCGATATATCCAATATTTCTTCTTTTGAGATGGTTTTGCACTTATTATAATATAGATTTATGGTCATTTTACTTGACAAGAAACTTTCTGCAGTGTAAATTTCTTAAACACTTCTATAATCTAAGAATAGCTCAGTCAGTTTGCACCGATGTCCCTGTAGTGACTGAATAATAAGGCTTTGTGTGTAATAAGCCTGAGATTTTAAGAGGTTAATGACATCAAACGCCATTTATCATTGGTATTAGTTCATTAACTCTTCACAAACTCAGTGTTTTCAAGCTGAAAGATACGAGTTGAAAAAAGACGAGGCTAGCAGCGTTAGCTGAGTTAACTCACCGTTAGCATTTGTCTGCTTCTTTCTCTGTAAATTTCAAGCTGCGTGTGATCTGCTATTGCTTTCTGTGGTTTGATTCTGGGTCTTACTCAACACAGTGATGACAAAATGCTGAGCGGTGATTTGTGACGCACTTAGAAACCAAACAGTGCTAAGATTCACCGAGCGCCGCTGCGCGTTGACGGCAAAGTCGCCTCCAGTTTGTGCACCTACATCAAAAACAATAGTTTTCAATGTTTGAACGCTTTGATTCAGTCAATGCTGAAGATCAGATTTTGAAGAGAGAAGAAACTTGAAAGAAAACTTCAGAGAGAGAAACCTTGAATACTTTCACCAGTTAGCATTGTGCTAATTGTTGGGGGTTAGGTGCCTTGCTCAAGGCCGCGTGACTGAAGTGCCCTTGAACAAGGCACCTAACCCCCAACTGCTCCCTGGGCGCCATGGATAGGGCTGCCCACCGCTCTGGGCAAGTGTGCTCACTGCCCCCTGAGTGTGTGTTCACTAGTGTGTATGTGGTGTTTCACTGCACAGATGGGTTAAAATGTGGTGGTGTAATTTCCCCGTTGTGGGACTAATAAAGGTCACTTAATGCTAATAATAATAATAAAAATAATAATAATAATAATAATAATCTGTTCATTCATTCAGCTTGTTATTTGGCCTCCAAAGTTATTGAAACTCGTTCTCTGGCTTTTGTTGTTCTAAAAAGAGCTTTGAGATTTGTTTCTCTATTTTAGGTCATAATCTGGCACACGAGAAAACATTAATTCAGTATCTATTTATAAACGGATATGAGGGAAGGGAGGTAGAGCCGCGCCGGTGACCATTCATACTGAGCCACTCTGATTCCTCTAAATAACATTACGCTGACCAGTGAGCCGACGTCCGTCCTGGTGTAATTAAAACAGAACTCCAGCAGGAGCTTCAGCACAGACTCTGAATCAATAAAGGACAATAGTGGTGTTCTAGATACATTTTTTTCAGGGTGAAGGAGATTTATGGTTATTTGATATCGTTATTGTTATGATGTTCTTTACTGTTATACTAATATTGACATACAGGGCTGTGCAAAAGTCAGAGACCCCCGGGGTCAGGGTGAGACTTATTCTCAGATCAGGTGTTACATAATGCAGACCAGCCAACCACAAACTCTGTATTGCTCCTGCACCCATACAGGCATCTGGATGGAACTGCCACGTCATTTGATGTGGACAGTTACAATCAGCAAACCGGGGCTGAACCACTTGAGGTGGTGGGGGGGGCTGGTTTAACCCCCAAATTAATACAGACGCACACTTGGATGTAACATTTATAGTTTGTCTTGTTTACATATTAGATCACAGTAAAAGGCCCAAAAGCCACCTCTGGAAATTCTCCTGACTCACCCGATTACCCACTCCTGTCCGGCACTGGAGAGCCAATGATTTATTTACTTTACAGACTTTACAGTCAAAACAGCCATTACAAGTCATTCATTTTTAAGGAGGTCTTTCTGAAGAGGTTAGATATGAGATAAAGCACTAAATAAGGAGAAAGTCAAAGGAAAATAAGTGAAAAAAAACAGGAATTTCCAAATCTGGAGTTCAAAAAATCATTAAGTTATACAGAGAAAATGAGACTCCTAACAACCACCTGGAAGACCTGATAGACACCAAAACTGCCCCCATCAGATAAACAGCACTTAAAGCTTTCATCTCTGAGAGAGAGGAGAAAATCAAGCTGCTTCAGATCTGAAAACATCCACAGGTGTTTCTGTCCATCCTTCCACTGTGAGAAGACGACTCAGCGCTGTGGGTCTGAAAGGATGTGTAGCTGTCAAGAAGAACCTCACTGAGAAAAGGAGATGGACACATCAAACAAAGAAGCTGAACGATGGACTGACCACCCCAGAGTCCAGACCTCAACACCACTGAATGTGTTTGATTACTTCAGAAAATGATGTGTGTCTGTGTGATTTTTCTGTATTAAGCTTTTTTCCATACACTGAAAATGATTTGTTCTCAATGGTCAGTTTGAGTGGAGGTTAAATAAATGAAGGAGGTCTCTGACTTTTCCATAGCACAGTATTACTACTATGTATGTATTCTATGTTATGTAGCATGATATAATTATATTTGACATAGTATTTCATTTATTATTAATAATTAGTCATTGTAATTGCTTCTCTTGTATCGTCATCATCATAATCCTTATTGCTATTATTTACAGCTGTGTGCAGTAAATGTGTTATAAATGTAGCATCATCATTGTCACTGATGTGAGAAAGTCTTACTTTGTTCCCAAAAGCACAATTACACATAATTACAGCTAAATTAAACACTCCGGCTGCTGTGTTAGAGCGCCAGAGGCTGACTGTTTGTCTGTTTGTTTATGTTTGTGTGGACGCTAGGCTGCTCTTCATGGGAAAATAAAAGCTTTAGGGACAAAAAAGGGTCATTATTAAAGAAACGTCATCATTAAATCCATTTGGGAGCCTCATGTGAACCTTCACAGTCTCACACAAACAGAGTGAACTAACAGCTGCAGCTATTTCAATATATTTGTATTTGATGGTCCATATCATACACTTCCTATTATATTCTTCCCTCTGAGGTCCATTTAGAACATTTGTGTGGTTTTATGTGCCAAAAACAATCATATTTCTCTTTTACATGACCTTTTCTAACCTCTCTTAATCCCTTAGAATTAAACAAGCTGCTTTTGTTACGGTGCCTTTAGGACTGATCACCGATATGACCACCTCCTTGTTTCTACGCTCATTGTCCATTTTATCAGCCCCACTTACTATATAGGTGCACTTTGTAGTTCTACAGTTACAGACTGTAGTCCATCTGTTTCTCTGATACTTTGTTAGCCCCCTTTTACCCTGTTCTTCAGTGGTCAGGACCCCCATGGACCCTCACAGAGCAGGTACTATTTGGGTGGTGGATCATTCTCAGCACTGCAGTAACACTGACGTGGTGGTGGTGTGTTAGTGTGTGTTGCACTGGTCTGAGTGGATCAGACACAGCAGTGCTGCTGGAGTTTTTAAACACCTCAGTGTCGCTGCTGGACTGAGAATCGTCCACCAACCAAAAATATCCAGCCAACAGCGTCCTGTGGGCAGCGTCCTGTGACCACTGATGAAGGACTAGAGGATGACCAACACAAACTGTGCAGCAGCAGATGAGCTATCGTCTCTGACTTTACATCTACAAGGTGGACCAACAAGGTAGAAGTGTCTAATAGAGTGGACAGTGAGTGGACACAGTGTTTAAAAACTCCAGCAGCACTGCTGTGTCTGATCCACTCGTACCAGCACAACACACACTAACACACCACCACCACGTCAGTGTTACTGCAGTGCTGAGAATGATCCACCACCCAAATAGTGCCTGCTCTGTGAGTAAATGAGCTCTGTTCTGATTGGCTGCATTGTAGTGTTGCCTAATTCAGGAATCAGCCCGGGCTGAAACACTCCTCATAACTTCAGTGTGAATGGGTGGAGCTAAACTGCCATAGGCCAAATAGGCAGATATGCAAATGTATTGGTTTTTGTGACATCACAGAAGCCATGCATTCAAAAAGGCCTGTTTTTGCAGCTCAGTTTCTACGTATGGACTGAGGAGTACATTTTGAGGAGTGTGTTTTCTGAGGAGTGTGCTACATTTTGAAAATTTACCGGTGCTTATAAACTACATCGAACTTCAAAAAACTGAGGAAAATTGTCTTCCCTTTCCATGATTGACTCTCCAGGAGGTAAAACCCCGTGAAACAGACAGATGCTCTCAGCTTGTGTTCGCACACCAGCATTAAAACGAGCACAAAGTAGCAGGACATGAATATTTAATGTGTACAGTATGGAGTGCAGATTATGTCACTCACGTCCATTTAACCCTTACAGGCACACAGTTATTAAACACTCATTTTATTATACTTAAATGTAAAAACTCAATTTCAAAAATGTTGGGACAGTAGGGAAAATGTAAATAAACAGACAGCAATAATTTGCACATCCTTGTTGATCAGTATGCAATTGAAAACCTGTCTCAATGTGAAATATTTAATGTTTTAATAATTACCTCCTTTATATTGCACCAGAGACGTCATTAAGGACCGGTCACTGGTTGAAATATGTATGGGAAAGCTTGTAACACTCAACATGGCATCTGTTTGCAGGGAAAGCCCTCCCCCTCAAGAGAAAGAGCCAGCTTGCTGGTTACACCATAAGCGGGAAAGCTCCTCCCATTATAGAGATCTGTGCAAGCGCAGTAGCCAGAAAAAAAAAGAAAAAACGTTTTTTTTGTGTTATTGAGCCAAACATGGCAAACTATTTATTATGTTTTTGTTAGATTTGATCAGTGATTTCAAATCTGTTTTTGAAACAGTAATTTGACCTTCAGTTTTGAGTATTTAAGTCTCTCCCTGTTGAACGAGATAGAAGCCTGGCCTTTAATAGCTGGAAATAACTGCCCAGCAGTTGTGCAAAGATGGCTGCAGAGTGAACAGACTTTCCTATAAGGACTTTGATTGCACTTATAATGCGTCATGCTATCAATGGGAGACAGGTGTGGACTGCAGGCAGGCCTGTCTAACACCTGCACTCTCTTACCTTGAAGCCACGCTGTTGTAAAACATGAGGAATGTGGTTTGGCATTGTGTTGCTGAACCAAGCAGGGACGTCTTGGAAAAAGACGTTGTCTAGATGGCAGCATATGTTGCTCCAAAATGCGTATGTACCCCTCAGCGTCACAGATGTGCAAGTTACCCACTATCACACCCCCATACCATGACTAGGGTTGGGCAGTATGATGGTAACATGGTATACCACAGTGTGTAAACATGATGACAATATTTTAAAATGATGACGATGTCAAAATTACAACATGCCAAACATCCATTCCATGCCTGAATGGAAAAATAAACACATTCCACCCATTTATAGCTTAGAGGGGTCACTGATTGGTGGTGTGGAAGCTCCAACCAATGTTAGCTACAACCAAGCCACTCAGATTTCAATCATTACTGTTAATCATCTAAACTTAGCCCCAGTGGAAAATATTCTGTGGTGGGCAGAGCCGTTATCATGGCAACAAAGCTAACACTAACCAGCTCCTCTCTCCTAGTTAGCAGCACTGTTTGACATTTATCAATCAACCCCAATGCCAATCAGGTCCTTTTCCTCTTTATCCCAGAGAACACAGTGCTCATTATTTCCAAAAACAGACCACAGCACACATTTTCACTTCATGTCAGTCCATCTCAGATGAGCTTCAGCCCAGAGGAGTCGGCGGCGTTTCTGGATGTTGTTGATACATGGCTTCTGGTTCACGTAGTGGAGTCTTGCATTTGTAGATACAATGACAAACTGTGTTTACTGACAAGGGTTATCTGAAGTTTTCCTGAGCCCACATGGTTAAATTCACTACAAAAGCATGTCAGTGTTTAATGCAGTGACGATTGAGGAATCAAAGATCATTAGCATTCAATGTTGGATTTCTGCCTTGCTCTTTACGCACATAGATTTTAATACTGATCTTCAATAATAAATCCTTTATCTTTTTATCTTAATGTTATAGACTGAATGTATGTATGGACTAACATCCCTAAATTTTTAAAAGATGGGTGGAATTCCTCTGTAATTTTGATTCCAGATTCATTTAAGAGCACAGCAAGTCTAGATTTGATTTGATCTGATTAAATAACTGGTTTGGTCTCTAGAGGCATTGAGTTCTGTATTGTAATCTTGCGTCATCTGCATGTAGAGAATATTTCAGACAAAACGAAAACACTCAATAAAGCCGGTTTCTATAATCCCTCTGCAGCCATGCTAAGTGCTGAATACTGTCAGTGAGGGATTATGGCTCTGACTCAGTGAGTTACTGCCCCTCCAGAAAGGTCAAAAGGTCACCAAGACGGCAAAGACCAGGGCCAAGCATGGCCTCTAATGAAGGGCTGCAGTATTTGTATGGTTATTCGTTATTACTATTTATCTGCTTGTCTATTTAATCAAAACTGATTAGATAATAAATTTGTGCAAAGATGAAGTAACTCATTACAGTCTGAGAAGTAATTAGTCATTTGTAATGGGGAATGTTTTGAGGTAGCAGTGTCTGTGATCAGTCTGACCAATCATGTCAGGATGTGTTGCATTACATTAGTCTATCATTATAATTGCAATATGCAGCAATACAATATCAGTATTGGTATTTTGTCCTAAAATCTGATCAAACATGGCTCTTAAGTTGATTATTTTATATAATAATTATAATATGAAAGCACAGCAGTCCTTATATTATTACTAGATAAAGCTACCCGCTCACATTCAGTCTTATATCAGCCGCCTGAACAGTTAAATCTCCACCCAGACAGACATTTATATCCAGAAAATCCACAATGTTCTATCATCAAAGCCCTTTTTACCTGCATACATTCAGAATCCTCTCTGGTTTCTCTTACAGAGAGCAGGATTACACACCATCTGACTCAGTCCTCTCAGAGCCAGCGAGATTCAGCTGCCAGATTATTGGAACTTCAGAAGCATTTATCATTTTAAATATCATCCAGCTGCCATGTTGTTTCAGCCCGGCTGTCGAGAGAATCGGAGCGGAGGGATTTTAGACATCCGGAGCCAAGACTGAGTGGGCTTGTACTATTTATAGCAGTTAAAAAATAAACGCATGTACAAATTAGTGAGGAAACGACTGTACTGTACTGTACACTCTGTGATTTTATGACAAATGTCCGTGTTCCTGCTTGTATATATGTACAGTATATGTATATAACATAGTATGTACATATATATATGTTGTCGGATCCCTAAACCTGTCCTAACTGCTTAGGTGGGACTCCAACCTAAACCTCAGCATTTGGACGCACCTACAAGCCGCTAAGCCAGAGCTTTTATCCAGCGTTCCACAACTGCATCTTTAAAGGGGAATTCTGGCTAATTTGAAGCACTGGAGGGTCTATAGAGTGAGATTTTCCAGTTTAAAGGTTAGAAAATCTGCTGGAAAAAACAGCATTGACCAGCATAGGTGGCCACCAGCAAGACCACCATATCAGAACAAAACCTTGTCTCCAAAATGGTAACTTTACAGGAGAAGGAAAAAACCTACTTCACTTTAAATGTAAGTCAATGGAACCAGACTTTTTTCCTAGTAATTTTGGGCCGTTTCTTTTGGTCCATTCATCATGAAATTTACACACAATGTAAAGAGAAACAGGCATTTTCAAATTATATCAAAAACTGAAAAGCAACAAAAATGGAGATATGAGGTTTTGTTCCGACAGCAGCGATATATATACTTATATATAACAACAATAAATATGATAGGTACCTGTCGATTAACTACTATCAAAACTCATCGTAAATAAATTACTCCTGATGTTTGTGGTTCTATATACACTCTTAAAAAATGTGGTAAAGAAAATGGTTCTATATATACACTTAAAGAACCTTGGGGTCCTTGCATCATGAAAGGGTTCTTCAGACCGATGGAGAATGCGCTGTAGATGGTTCTATATAACCTTTTTGAAAAGCGTTCTATATAGCACCAAAAAGTGTTCTGCTATTGTTGCGATATGAGCTTGTGACAATGGAAGAACCCTTTTTGGTGCTATATAGAACCCTTTACAAACTGTCCCAAAAACAGTCATAATTCATTTTTACATGGCAATTTTCTAAACTCACTTCATCCCTTTAGAACAGGCTGAATGATATTTTATAAATATAATAAGACTGATACATGTAAATGAGCTCCATTCTGATTGGCTCATCTCAAAAAGTAGTCCAGGCTGAAACACTCCTTATAACTTCAGTGTGAGTGGGCGGAGCTAAACTGCTGTAGACAGAATAGGCAGATATATGAAAAGTAGTTTTTTGTGACATCACAAAAACAGTGACTTCAGAACAGGCTGATTTGCAGGTTAGTTTCCATATATGGACGGTAAGAACTGGAGAGAGAGCCGTACGTTTTAAACCAATGTTTGCAAATCAGACTCAACATCAAACTCTTATTATAAAAGTGAAGGAAACTCAGTTCTCCCTGATATAGTCTGATACGGTCTGATATGCTCTGATATACTCTGATATGGTCTGATTTGCTCTAATATAGTCTGATATGGTCTGATATGCTCTGATATAGTCTGATATGCTCTGATAAACTCTGATATGGTCTGATATGCTCTCATATAGTCGGATATAGTCTAATATAGTCTGATGTGCTCTGATATGCTCTGATATACTCTGATATGGTCTGATTTGCTCTGATATAGTCTGATATGGTCTGATATGCTCTGATATAGTCTGATATGCTCTGATAAACTCTGATATGGTCTGATATGCTCTGCAATAGTCTGATATTGTCTGATATAGTCTCATATAGTCTGATGTGCTCTGATATGGTCTGATATGCTCTGATATAGTCTGATATGGTCTGATATAGTCTGATATGGTCTGATATAGTCTGATATGATCTGATGTTGTTTAATATAATCTGATACGGTCTAATATACTCTGATATGGTCTGATATAGTCTGATACAGTCTGATGTGGTCTGATATGGTCTCTTTAAGTGCTGTAGAATAACTAAAGGCAGTCTGCTGTGGAACTGAAGGAGGTTTCTAAGGAGGTTTCGGTGCCGTGCTGTTCAGAAGGTTCTGTGATGGAGATCCTGTGAGACACTTCTGGGCCACTACTGATAGAAGATGCATGAACAGGCTGAGAATTTCCTAAAATAGCTCAGGAGGATGTGGCGGCTTCATCGGCATCTCGCCTGTGAGGCGAGTTCACTCACCTTAACCAATCAGCATCAGGCAGCAGGTAGGAGTGACCTCAGGTAGAGCAGGTAGGTGGACCATACTGGGCTGGTCATCACGGTGTTGGGGGGGGGTGGTGGCGGGTTGGGAGGACAAATGCAATTTGAAGCTATGAAAACTGTTTAAAACTGTTTATCTTGGCCCAATTTCCAGAAGTATCTGGTAGAGAGAGAGTTCAGGGTGATGCTCGCTCTACCATTTATAAATCACCTCTGTGCTAAGATGCTTTTGGGAAACTCAGCCCTGAGCAGTGAGCGTGTTTTTGCTACTAAAACAATATATAATACTAGAATAAATACAAATAAACATAAATAGCATGGAGACACTGTGTAATGATACAATATACAGAAACAAACACAAATACAGTAAAAATAAAATATGACGTTAGAATAAACACAAACATACACACCATAAAAATGCTACATAATGGTACAATAAACACAAATAAACATAAACACAGTACAAAATGCTAGAATAAACAAACAAATGTAATACAGTAAAATTTTATATAGCATCAGAATAAAACCAAACAATCATAAATAGAGTAAACACAATATATAATATTGGAATAAATAAATATAAGTGTAAATACATATAAACATAAATACAGTAAACACAATATAACATTAGAATAAATACAAATAAACAAATACAGTAAAATCTGTACTGTATGTTTGTTATTATTATTGTTATTATTATTATTATTATTGTGTAAATAAATGTACAGTTGGTATTTTTAATAACAATCATAATTATTATTATTATTATACGGTACTGAAACTCAAGCCAGACTACTGTTAATAATTAAAGTAGTAGTAGTAACCACAAAGACAGTGGTTCTATCTAGAACCATGAACACTCAAAGGACTATTTGCATGGTAAAATGGTTCTTCAGATTGATGGAGAGTATGTAGTATGTGGTTCTGTATTTTCGAAAATGGTTCTATAAAGCACCAAAAAAGGGTTCTGCTATTGTTACGTTGTCAAGCTTGAAATAATAGCAGGACCCTTTTTGGTGCTATATAGAACCATTTTCAAAAAGGTTCCATACACATTCTCCATCAGTCTGAAGAACAATTTCTCCATGCAAATAGTCCATTAAGTGTTCATGGTTCTAGATAGTTCTTGCTTTTTTCTTAATGTGGATAACTGAATAGGTGACTTGTGAACCAACATGATTAACTGAATCTCTCTCTCTCTCTCTCTCTCTCTATATATATATATATATGTATATATGTGTGTGTATGTATACACACACACACACACATAGGTAGGCTCTTCCCTCTACATATCTCTACATACCCTGTGAAGGCCTAAATGCAGCTCTGTGTGAGGAATTTGATGCGTCAGTGTGATATAACTTTATAATGTATGACTTCATAAGTGAGAATTTCGCAGATTGTCATCCACCGTATTTTTAGTTATCAGGTTAAACAGAGCTCTTTATACAACAATCCCCTCACAGAGCTGAGCTAAATCTGCACGGGTCAAAACAAGAAGATCTGAAACAGCCCTGAAGTTTTTTCCGGCCACAGGAAGTTCCCCCTTACACACCGTTCCCAAAGGGACAGCAGCTCACTTCCTCCAAAACAATCACTGCTGAATCTTAGCACATCGGCTCGCGATCACGTTCAGTGGTGTTTAGAAAAGGCCTGGCTGTGTTTTATTTGCCCAGGTCTGTTTTTGTGGTTTCATTATGTCATAATTTATTGTTATATGACCGTTTTCTAACCCCTTAGACTGAAACAGGCTGTTTTTGTTACTGTGTCTTTGAGACTGATCGATATGTAAATGAGCTCTGTTCTGATTGTCCCGTATTGTGCCTTATTCAAAACACAGTGCAGGTTGAAACACTAGTTATAACTTCAGCATAAATGGGCAGGGCTAAACTACTGTAGGCTGAATGGGCGGGGCTTAACTGCTGTAGGCTGAATGGGCGGGGATAAACTGCTGTAGGCTGAATGGGTGGGGCTAACCTACTGTAGGCTGAATAGGAGGGCTAAACTGTTGTAGGCTGAATGGGTGGGGCTTAATTGCTGTAGGCTGAATGGGTGGGGCTTAACTGCTGTAGGCTGAGTGGATGGGGCTAAACTTCTGGAGACTAAATGGGTGGGGCTAAACTACTGTACACTGTTGGTTGGACTGGTGGAGCTAAACTACTGTAGACTGAATAGGCAGATATGTGTATGTGTGATGGTTTTCGTGACATCACTAAAACGCTAAATCCAAAAGAGTCTGTTTTGCCGCGTAGTTTCCATATATGGACCATTTGGATTGGACAGTGAATGGTACATTTTTCTCACCGTTTATAATGTTTACATGCTACATTTATTTCACAATGTGAGGAAAGTACGCTCTTCCGTGAGATTTGGCACTTTACGAACAATTATCTTCATCAGTCTCACTTTTTTAAATCATTTATGGCGCAAAACAAGCACAAAGAGTCTCCCAGCAGGTCATTATGTTTATTTTATCAATGGTTGTGATTTTAAATCAGAGCATTTTCATTTGTTTTAAGAGCCTCTTCTTAACACTCTCTCTTCAGGGGTATTATAGTGCTGAATTTAGGGGTTTTAAGTTACATTAAGTAACTTTTTTTACCATAATTCTCAAAAGCTGCATTGTTAACACACTGGTTGTGGTGTATTTAGATGTGATCTGAAGTCCAACTGCAAAAACTTCACAAAACCACAAAATATATGTTTTAAATGAGATGTAAATGATTATATTGAGCAATACAATCTGCCAGTGGGGTGAGTCTACTAAGAGCCTACTAAATGTCTGGAAATAAGCAATTATATCTATTTAATCACCCCAAATATCCTAAAACTAGGAATAAAATAAAGTTTGGAATTTAAGCTGTAATATAAGCACCCAAGTTTCAAAGTGGTGAGCAAACTTGGTTCAGGATGGTTTCAGTATGAAGTAGAACATTTTGAGTCTCAGATTTCAAGCAATACCTTTTTACAAGGAGACTTCAATATTAAATTATTATTGTGCATGGAAGCAGAATCTTTTATCCTTACATAACAGTTAAAATGCTCTCTTTTCATATTTTATTACAAGTTTTAAGATATTTAGTGCGAGGAATGAGACATTATTGCTTATTTCAAGAAATCCTCGTTCTGCTAATTGGTTTGCTTGACATAATCATTTACATCTCATTTCAAATACATATATTCTAATTTTTGTGAATATTTTTTTAAAGTAGATGGCATCTATAGCCACACCGGGTGAATTTACGAACATATACAGCCCAGGATGCGATATATTTTGGTTCTCTCCTTTTAGTTAAGCTGTTGTAGTCAGATCTGCCGGAGTCGTTAGCCACACTCTGGAAATGTTCACATTCTCTGTTTTACATACACTCAAACAGAACAGAACTAATTCCATCTCCCTACTTTTTTCTGAGTAAACGACTGCCCACCTGTCCGGCCGGACACTGATGGATGAATGTTTGTCGAGCTCTCCTGCTACCCGCTTCAGACCAGCTGCCCACACCCCAGTCACCGCCACTTGCCTTGGACTGGCTGCCCACTCTACACTGAAGTTTTCATGGACTCCTATTACTACTACTACTATTAATATTAGTAGTATAATAATTGTGTAGGTAGTTTGACCAGAGGAGGATGGGTCCCCCCTTGTGAGCCTTGGTTCCTCCCAAGGTTCCTTCCTCAGCTCTGAGGGAGTTTTTCCTTGCCCTGGCTTGCTCACTTGGGGGTTTTACATTTCATGTTAAAACTTTGTCTTTACTGGAATTCTGTGAAGCTGCTTTGTGACAACATCAGTTGTAAAAAGCGTTATACAAATAAATTTGATTTGATTTGATTTGATATCATGATGAACGCCCGATCAGGAGTAACATTCTGACCACCTCCTTGTTTCAACACTCATTGTCCATTTTATCAGCTCCACTTACTATATAGGTACAGAGCAGGTACTATTTGGGTGGTGGACAGAGTGGACAGTGAGTAGACGCAGTGTTTAAAAACTCCAGCAGCACTGCTGTGTCTGATCCACTCAGACCAGCACAATACACACTAACACACCACCACCACGTCAGTGTTACTGCAGTGCTGAGAATGATCCACCTCCTAAATAGTACCTGCTCTGTGAGGGTCCATGGGGGTCCTGACCACTGAAGAACAGGGTAAAAGGGGGCTAACAAAGTATCAGAGAAACAGATGGACTACAGTCTGTAACTGTAGAACTACAAAGTGCACCTATATAGTAAGTGGAGCTGATAAAATGGACAATGAGCGTAGAAACAAGGAGGTGGTCATAATGTTATGCCTGATCGGTGTATTTTATAATCAGTGGGCAGCTGTTGGTATTAGCCGTTAGCTGTGGTTAACTGCCCTGCTGTGTTGCAGGTCAAGCACTTCTATTGTGAGCTGCTGAACTCCTACATCTTTGGCACACAGCAGGCAAATCCCCCAGAATTCCTCTGCGTGATGTGAGCACTCAGCTATCTGGCTCAAGAGGGGAGAGGGCGTCCACGGCCATATTAGGACGTGGAAAAAAACTAGCGTTGGCCTTTTTTTCTCCCCTCGCTTTGCTAAGGAATGTCGTTCTCTATATCAAAGTTTCACTCACAAAGATCTCTTGTTTCAGGGTGTGAGGGGGTGGGGTGTAACACAAGGCAGGAGAGAGACAGATGGAGAGTGAGAGAGAGAGAGAGAGAGAGAGAGAGAGAGAGAGAGACAGAGAGAGAGGGTTTGATTATGCATTTTTGTATTGTGTATGTAAGTATTGGGTATCTAAGTGTCGGAATTAGTGTCAAAGATGGAATTTCGAGTTTTTAATGCACCATCAGCTCTCAGATCTACAGCATAAGCTGTAAAAACAGCCAGAGATGGGAAGAATGCATGTGGTCAGTCTATTTTAACCTGATAAAGTGTGGAATTGCATCAACAGCCTGAGTGCTGAGTCACTGGCAGGGGCGGAGCTCACCACTTCAGTATGTTGGTGCGAATTGCTGAAACTGAACAAAGCCTACAGTATGTAAAACTGCAAATGTAAGCGTGGTGATATATTACAGTAAAAATCTGACCAATCCTGCCAAAAAAACAACAAACGGGGCCTTCTGGGTCTTCAGAGGAGGCGTAGTGATTTCTGTGAAACATAACAAAGATTTCTAGTTTATTTTGATTTGTTTTCGTTGTATTTACACTCCATGCATATTGTAGCGTCTCTCTACTGGCTTGTTCAGCTGTGGATGTGGTCAGGCAGAGCGGCAAGCGCGGAGGGTTCCGCCGTGGCAGCAGTGAGAGACTTTACTCTCGTAAATAAGTTGCTGGTGTTAAGTTTAAGTGGTGCAGCATTGTTGTGTGTGCTGTGTTGTGCTGGACTGTGGGTAGGTTGGTTGGGTCTGAGTGTCTACCAAGGACTAGGGCTATGTGGCTGTTGGTAACTTGCCTGCTTCCCTGCTGCATCGGTTAGCGCTGTGCAGCAGGCCTTCCCTACTGCATGGTTAATAAAAGAGCACTCATTTGAAGCATTATGTTTCTCTTGTCTTCTTCCTCAACACCAATGCCACAGTGGTGTCAGAAGTGGGATCACCCCATAAAGGCCGCAAGCTGTGAAGAGATCCGGTGCATTGGGGTGGAGGTCGCAGCGCTCAGTCTCTCTCTGCTCCAGGCCCCAGGGAGGACTGCGCAGCCTTGAAGGAGGACTGGCTGTGAGGCCGTCAGTGTTTGTCCATGCTGTGCTTGTTTACTGGGACAGTGGACACTCTGTAACCCTTTCAGCGTGCCCCCATGTACCCAGGTACTTCTACTCAGAGTTTTTCTGGACCTCGTTCGGACTTTGTGGGTCCGTCGGGACAGCACCTCCGAAGGCAGGGAACAATGTAGCATCCCACTACTAGCTCAGAGCGGATGCATGGGGGGCGTGGCCATGCGGAGTGGTGAACATGGAGCACCACGGGTACCGCTGTGGCAGCGCTGAGCGACTTTATTCTTGTATGTCTGAGTGTCTACCATGGACTAGGGTTGCGTGGCTGTTGGTGACTTGCCTGCTTCCCTACCGCATCGGTTAGCACTGAGCGGCGGGTCTCCCCTGCTGCATGGTTAATAAAAGAGCACTCGTTTGACATGCTATGATTCTTTAAGGGTTCTTTAGTAAAGGGAATGGTTCTATTTAGAACCACCGCATGTTTAAACTCCCTTGGACGGTGAAACAGTATGCAAAACGGTTCTGTATAGCACCAAAAAGGATTCTGCTCTTGTTACACTGTCAATAGAATTTGAATTAACAAAGCTTCAAACACACTGTTCGGCAACAGGGACGCTCTTACATGGACTCAGTTGTTATCAGTGATGATCAGTGACAGCACAGACAATATATAGTCAGCACTAGTTAAAAGCCACTGTATGCATGACTGATGGTGGGAGAGAGACTCGGAGCTAAAACGGTGTCTGTTTTTTCTAAACTGAGCAGTCTAAGCTAAAAGGAAGTTACAGAGTCTATTAAGGTAAAACACAGGAAGGTTTGTGGTGTAGCATGAGACACGCAAGCACAGAGATGTGCAACTGCAAAACGCCTCTCGGCTGTAGCTTTCAGACGCACTGCAATTGCAACACAATGACATGCTGTTCTCTGCACAACACTATAAAAGTATGAGGAAACTTCAGGCGTCAAGGCGCTAATGTTTATAGCTAATGCTGATGTTCATTTGCCCATGTTTATGCAGTGTCAAAGTGTCAGCAATCATATATTCAAGTCTATTAGTGATCACTCAAGTGTGTGAAGATTTAGGCATGCAGTTAGCACCATGCTAATGAGGGGTGTATAGGGTTTCATTGTTACATTAGTCTCGTAGCTCCAGGGCTAAAACTAAAGAAGCAAACTTCAGACTCCAAACATTTGGGGTAGGAGGGGAAACTAGGTGCATGCACAGTTCCCATGGGCCACCTTATGCTGGTTCACCAACATACCAGCATCCAAAACACAATATATGCTGGTCTATGCAGGTTTTTCTATCAGGGCAACCAGTCGTTTCAGTTTGTTGCAGCCTCTTTCCTTTAAACATTGCAAAACACTGCATATAACTTCAGTTCTGCCTTTCAGACTCAAGGATTTGTAGAATGCAAGGCTCATTATTTGAAGCTGTGTTGAACCTGAAGGGTTTTTAGTGGGGATTTAGTGCAGTGTCTGTAACTAATAAAGAGACTAAACTCACGACTAAAGATTCATGACTCACACTTGCACCTGAGAATCAGACTCACATAAAGGAACTAGTACACATCTCTGCTACAGGCTGTAACTCTATACTTCTATATAGACTCTTATTATTTACTAATGGTGCCAGAAATGTGTAAATTACAACTCACAATTGACTGTAAAAGGTGCAACAGCTATATATTAATGGGTCATTCTACATAAACATCCATTTTTGTGTCCCTAGTGTTTTCAGATATATTACACTTAAAAAAACATGTTAGAGTTACAATTTATTTATATTTTAAAATAAAACAATAAGTTATTTTAACAATTACACCTTTTTCAGCCATCAATTTAGCAATATTGCTTTTAAATCAATCATATAGATTGCGAAGCACCACAGAAGAGCTCGTCCTCACAGTCATGTGTGAAGGCTGAGGCCATATTTTGAGGTAAAAACACATTTTTCTGCAATTTTAACTACAATAGTCTATACATGACTATGGAATATATAATTTAAATCACAAGAAAACAAATGCCAAATAAATGTTAATAAAATATATAATGAAAGTTGTGGTCCCCAGGAGTCGTGTCACTGGTGTTACCGCCTAACAAAAAATCTCTTATTTTGAAATAAAAGTCACACTGATGACATCACTTGACTTCCTTTTACCTGTTTTCTGAGGATCTATGAAGAAAAGCTCATGGTGAGTCCACTGTGTCTTTCAGTTATCAGAGATTTTCTCATTTAGCTCATGATTTCATATGAAGCTTTTAGCTGATGTCACTGGTGTGACCCACTTTATTCTGAGGTAACTGTGAAAAATAGAATACAAATGGATTAAATTACATATTTTAGTAGATTTTCCATGATTGACAACATGTGGTTTGATGCTCTGTAGCAGCCATTTTGTAAAATGCATTGTGCATTAAAAATGTCTCTGGTGTTCCTTTATTATGTGTAACACCAATGAGGATCAGTAACACCAGTGACTCCTATGGAGAGATAGAGAAGTGGACGTTTCTGTAGAATGACCCAGATATTCCTACAATGCATGCAGTTCTAAAGCCCGTAACATAGCATGATAGAAGTTAGTCAGTCTTTTTGCATGATGAATAATCTAAAAAGCCTCTCAAAGTGGAAGCTACTAGCACCACCATGTGCTGCGGTCACGGAGGAGAACGTCAGGAAGTGATGTCATCTGGGCTAAGAGTAGATATGGAGGCCGCTAGCACCACATTTCCTGCTGCAGTTCTGAAGGTGACACTTATGATGATCACACTATGTGGATCAGCCTCTCACACAGAGGCCTAACACACAAAAACTCAACCATTTTCTAACTGTTTTGATAAAATGCAACATAGAGCTAAAAGTATTTATGCGAATCCAAACGTCTCAAATATTCCTCAGACTCAGACTGGATACAAATTCAATGTTCACAATTTCAACTTTATCACCTTTAACAATTTTAATCTGGAGTCACTTGTGTTGTGTCAGCAAGAGGCATATTAGCCTATGTAAGCAATGATTGCTTAATATAGTCATTAAAGTGAAGCTTTGATTTGGATGCCTGTTTTTTATTTTATTTATTGATGATTTAATGGCAGCTGTTGCACATTTAGTTTAACACTCTCGCTAAAGTAACATAGCAGATGCTACCATCAGGAATGATGAGGTGTTTTGGGTTAGTAGTGTTGAGGTCTGGATTGAAACCTTGGTGCTATGGGTCTGTTCAGACTGGCTAGGACAGCATTGCAGTAACGACTTTACATGACCGCTGCAAAACTGACACATAAAGTCATACGTATGAGGTTGGAAATTAAAGGTTTGGCTGCATTAATATTGGCATTTTATTTAGTTTTGTTAATGTATTTTACTTCAGGCTGAAATTTAAGTCGTGAGTCCGAGTTGTGTTGCAAGCCATTTAAGGCCAAGTCTGAGTCGAGTCACAAATCAGTCAAAATGCAACTTGAGTCTGAGTCACTGACTCGAGTCCCAATCTCTGGACTGTAGCCCATCTGTCTAATTCTGCCCCCATCAATAAATAAATAAAGGGCCTGGTCAGTTTATGCTTCTGATATATACACTGTATGGCTAGAAGTATATCAGCACCCCAACTTTACTTGTTGACCATCTCACTTCAAAACCACAAGCATTAATATGGAATTTTGGGGTCCAAAGGGTTAATTATGTGGTCCTGGACTCCCTGGGGCCCACCTGTATTTCTTTAATTTGGATGCCTGTTTTTATTTTATTTATTGATGATTTAATGGCAGCTGTTGCACATTTAGTTTAACACTCTCACTAAAGTGACACAGCAGATGCTACCATCAGGAATGATGAGGTGTTTTGGGTTAGTAGTGTTGAGGTGTGGATTGAAACCTTGGTGCTGTGGGTCTGTTCAGACTCAGACAGAATGTTATTGGCTAGGGCCAAAAATGAAAGGCCTGATTAAAGCTCTAATGTGGTGCTTTCAGCAGAGCTAATCCAACTCAACCTGCCCACAAAATAATAATACAAAAGAAAAACATTTAAAAAGGTGGAAACACCAAGCTGTGTGAAAATAAACAGGCTTTTTCGGCGCCTATTTGCCTTTTTTTTTTGGTGACAGATGATTGCTAGCTAGCAAGTGGCTGTGAGTATCAGCGTCCTGCATGCTTCCTGTACAAGACTGCACATCATTCAGCTGCAACTGCTGAACCCGGCAGATTATTCCACACAATTCCTCCACAACCGCTTATAGAACTCGACTGCGCAGCAACTTTTTAGAGATAATGGACCAGTTTGGGCTGCTCTAGATGAAAAGTCTGGCTATCGCGTTTCCTGCTAACGCTAGCAGTCCAAGAAACACGGAATTTTTTTTTCTTCTGTTTTGTTTTGCTTAAGTCTGTGGCCTTTTGTGTGCCTGACCAAGCATGACCTTAGGTTAAATTTTACCATCCATTAGCAATGAGATGAGATTCTGTTTCTTTTCTGGTGCTGTGCCAGTGGCTGAGCGACTCATGTGACCTGACTCGCGTGTAGTGGAGCCGGAGGGAGTTAGCGTTAGCATTCTGAAAGTGTGAGATCACAAATGACTCAGAATGGTGAACAATGCAACCCTGCTGGGGTCGAAATCACACCAAAGCGTTTGTTTGTGTTTTGTTTGCTGAGGTCAAGGTGAGGGTTAGCATTAGCATTTCATATAACAGCTCATCAGTCTGTAGTTTTTATAGCAGCAATGCTAGCTACCCATTACTTACTGAAACTTCAGCCAGATTAGCTACTGTGCTAGTTAGAAAACCATCCAGACTACATTGTAGTTGTTTGCTTTTTCCTTTAAACGCCACATTTACCGCATGTAGCGCTTCATTTTTCCTTTCAGTCTGCTGGTTATTCTGTAATAAAAGGCTTTTTAAATTGTAGCTGTCCCTGATAGCAAGAGGAAAGTGGGCCACTGTCGGCCCGCTGATGGCAGATCTGGTGGTCCACTGGTGTTTTGCTCAGTGTTTTCTGAGCAGCCCTCTGGTGTTTAAGCAAAGAATTAGACAAAATTCCACTTATCCTCACTCATTTTCCATTTACAGTACAATTTACTGATTTTTCCTTCCTTTCTTTAGTCATACTTTGTAAATTAGTTTAGTAAATAATTTTAATCCAGCTCAGCGTCAGCAAAATTTTCTCTATAAACTTATTTTATAACAGGCCTATTCATTATTTTTTATTTCTCTTAGTTGTTTGTAATATTTGTCTAACTTTATTTCCTAAAATTAAAGTATCTGTGCATTTAAAACCTGTTTGAGGAGATTAAACTAGTTAGAGCTTGTATGCAGGACAGTAATCTGGGTGGTCCGAGGGCGGACCAGCAGTGGCAAACAGTCAGCGGGCTGCCGACCATAACAAGCCAGCAGGCCGATATATGCTGCTATCTGGGGTATCGAACCTGATGCTGCAGCGAACTGCAGAACAGCATTGCAGTACCAGCTTTGCATGACACATAAAGTCATACATATGAGGTTGGAAATTAAAGGTTTGGCTGCATTAATGTTGGCGTTTTATTTAGTTTTGTTAATGTATTTTACTTCAGGCTGAAATTTAAGTCTCGAGTCCGAGTTGTGTTGCGAGTCATTTAAGGCCAATCTGATTCGAGTCACAAATCAGTCAAAATGCAACTTGAGTCTGAGTCACTGACTCGAGTCCCCACCTCTGAACTGTAGCCCATCTGTCTGATTCTGCCCTCATCAATACATAAATAAAGGGCCTGGTCAGTTTATGGTTCTGATATACACACTGTATGGCTACAAGTATATCAGCACCCCAACTTTACGTCCATACATTTGTTAAACATTGCACTTCAATATGGAGTTTTGTGTCTTTCTGGGGGTCTAAAGGGTTAATTACATGGTCCTGGGCTCCCTGGGGGCCCATCTGTATTTCACAGCTGTAATATCAGTGTATTAATAGAATGGCCACTCAATGTACTGTAAATGGTGTATATTGGGGAGACCAGACATCCCCATTTTCCAGGGATAGCCCCCATTTTGGTGGTCTGTCCCTGGCTGGAGTTGTCCCTGGAAATGTCCCTGTTTTTAGCAACAGATCTCTTTAGGCGGAGAGCAAAAAATCTTTCACAGGATTACTGTAATCCTGTAAATGCACACTGACCATTTTCCTTATTGAGTGCCTCATAGTCTACCAGCTTCACTCACCATGTTAGGTTATAATGTTCTAACATGGTTCACAAAGTTTCTTAGTTAGTACCCAGTTTTCTCAGTCGGCCTTCACCAGAGTTTATGACAGTACAGCAGTTAACATGGCCAAAATACAGGAAACAGGAACTGACCCCCCCTTTTTAATTTTATAGATAAAATCATTGGATATTTTAATGATATATTGACCGCAGAACTGGAAATGTCCCTTGTGTTTATTTCAGGCATCTGGTCACCTTTGTGTATATATAAATAAAAACGCTGTGTGATGTTTTGAGCTGGGTAGTTCAGCCTGTTTTTATGTGTTTATAGTGAGCATGTGTTGTTCTGAGAGGCAGCTCAGTTGAGGAAGTGGTCAGTTAGATACTGATAACGAAATGTTAATGGCTCTGTGCAGGAAGTCGGTTTGGACTGACTCTGAGTCAGTAGTGTGTCACAGCCGGACCTGCTGAAAAACAGCCAGCTCCAGACCAATGGCTTCAAAAATCACAGAGTCCAGTAAAGTTCGGCCAACTGCACCGAGTCTGTTTCACTTCAGTTCGTCCAAACACTGAGGATGAGTCAGTACAGCAGGCTCACTCAATTCTGCTCTGCACAGTATGTGTGAGTGAGTTTCAGTTCTTTAATGTTCACTTTTGACGGAACCAGAGTGATCCTTTTTGATACTACATTAAGCCCCCTTAATCCGAAAGTTTATACGTCTTTGATTGAGGTTATTATCATGCCCATGATCTAGTAAAATATATAAATACATTTCCTTTATTAAAATGCACTTGTGTAAGAAATAACAAATATTTTGTTAATATTGCAAATAAAAACAAGTTATGGTGTCCAAACATTTGGTAATCTAATATATCCTTTAGTCTGAAGCTGTAGCATTAGCTAGAAAACAGTTTGGCCCGGTTAGCTATGTTAGCCTTAACGTACAGTTAATAGTGCTAAACATAACGGCACTGTCGGAATAAATCCTCATATCTGTAAAATGGTAACTTTACAGGAGAAGGAAAAAGCATTCTTCTTAAAACCCACTTAGGCAGTTTTTACGAAGGTTCTGACTCACCAATGTTCTCTTATCTGGGATTTGTTCTTAGGTAAGAACAGAATCTACACACAGTCAAGAGCACAAAGGTGAGAACATTTCTGTGCTTTAAGAACACGTCATGAATCTGACGGAGACTTTTTCTTAGGACCTTCCTCAAGAACACACTTAAGAACAAACTTAGGGAGATACTGGTAAATGAGGCCCACTGCTCTTTAAAGGCGGCCTGGTCACTTCAAGCTATACAATTCTACGCTGTAGTAGAGCCCAACCCAACACCAACCACCCCACCGCACTGCTGCATGTGGGTCATTCTACAGAAACGTCCACCTCTCTATCTCTCCATAGGAGTCACTGGTGTTACTGATCCTCATTGGTGTTACACATAATAAAGGAAACACCAGAGACATTTTAATGCACAATGCATTTACAGAATGGCTGCTACAGAGCATCAAACCACACATTGTCAATCATGGAAAATCCACTAAAATATGGAATTTAATCCATTTGTATTCTATTTTTTCACAATTACCTCAGAATGAAGTCGGTCACACCAGTGACTTCAGCTAAAAGCTTCATATGAAATCATGAGCTAAATGAGAAAATCTCTGATAACTGAAAGACACAGTGGACTCACCATGAGCTTTTCTTCATAGATCCTCAGAAAACAGGTAAAAGGAAGTCGAGTGATGTCATCAGTGTGACTTTTATTTCAAAATGAAAGATTTTTTGTTATGAAGTGACACCAGTGACACGACTCCTGTGGACAACAACTTTCATTATATATTTTAGAATATTTATTTGCCATTTCTTTTCTTTATGTTTAGATTTTTGCAGTTAAAATAGCAGAAAAACATGTTTTTACCTCAAAATATGGCCTCAGCCTTCACACACGACTGTGAGGACGAGCTCTTCTGTGGTGCTTGGAGTTCTAGATAATTGATTTATAAACCAATATTGTTAAATTGAGGCTCAAGAAGGCGTAATTGTTGAAATAACTTATTGTTTTATTTTAAAACATAAATAAATTGTAACCCTGACATGTTTTTCAAGTATAATATATCTGTAAACACTAGGGACACAGAAATAGACAGCAGTAATGCTGCACTGATGAGAAAGAAAGCCTGACGTTAATGAGAAGAGCAGCAGGACAGAGTGAAGGAAGGAAAGAGAGAGAGATAAAGAGGAAAAGATTCTTGCAAAATACAACAATACATTTACGGGCACTTATATTTGCATGTACATGTTTGTATGCTTGGCGTGTGCAGCTGCACATCTGCCTGTGTGGATGTTCCTGAGACACTGTGTGTCTGTGTGGGGTTGTTTTTCTCTGTAACTTCCTGCTTCTGTTCTTTGTGTGTGTTTTCTGTTCCTTCTGCATGAGCTTATTTCCTACATTCGTTTCAAAGACTCCTCTCAGCAGCGGCGCTAACGCTAGCGCTCAAAACGGGAACTAGTGCTGTGTCTGAGCTGCTGTTCTGGGCTAAAGGCGGCTGAGATACACCACCAACCCCATGAGGAAGTGAGAGAGAGTGGAGAGTGCAGTACGTGTCTGCAGTGAGCTGACGTCCAAAATGGGACATAAGTTGTGACTGCATGTAGCACAGCAGTGTTACTTGAGTTTAGCACATGATAATAATAAAAAATCTTTGTTCATGAAGAGTATTTGTAGTTTATTTAGACAGACAGAACTGAATAACAGTGTTTAAAGGATCAATATTCTACATCTTTCTTATATTTTACATTTTTCCCTGAGGTTCATGTATGATATTCATGTTGTTTTAGGTGCCAAAAACAGTCATTATACATTTTTACACAACTATTTTCCAACCTTTTTTTTATCCCTTAGAATTAAACAGGCTGTTTTTCATTTTGTTACTGGGCCTTTTAAACTAATATACACCGATCAGGAATAACATTCTGACCACCTCCTTGTTTCTACGCTCATTGTCCATTTTATCAGCTCCACTTACTATATAGGTGCACTTTGTAGTTCTACAGTTACAGACTGTAGTCCATCTGCATACCCCCTTTCATTCTCAGCACTGCAGTAACACTGATGTGGTGGTGGTGTGTTAGTGTGTGTTGCGCTGGTGCAAGTGGATCAGACACAGCAGTGCTGCTGGAGTTTTTAAACACCTCAGTGTCACTGCTGGACTGAGAATAGTCCACCAACCAAAAATATCCAGCCAACAATGTCCTGTGACCACTGATGAAGGTCTAGAAGATGACCAACACAAACTGTGCAGCAGCAGATCAGCTATCGTCTCTGACTTTACATCTGACGGTGGACTGTGGACAGTGGACTGACAAGGTAGGAGTGTCTAATAGAGTGGACAGTCAGTGGACACAGTGTTCAAAAACTCCAGCAGCACTGCTGTGTCTGATCCACTCGTACCAGTACAACACACACTAACACACCACCACCACGTCAGTGTTACTGCAGTGCTGAGAATGATCCACCACCCAAATAGTACCTGCTCTGTGAGGGTCCATGGGGGTCCTGACCACTGAAGAACAGGGTAAAAGGGGGCTAACAAAGTATCAGAGAAACAGATGGACTACAGTCTGTAACTGTAGAACTACAAAGTGCACCTATATAGTAAGTGGAGCTGATAAAATGGACAATGAGCGTAGAAACAAGGAGGTGGTCATAATGGTAT
Source organism: Colossoma macropomum (assembly GCF_904425465.1). NCBI lineage: Eukaryota > Metazoa > Chordata > Actinopteri > Characiformes > Serrasalmidae > Colossoma > Colossoma macropomum. Next base: position 1,676,495 of record NW_023494784.1, read on the forward strand.
TGCCTGATCAGTGTATGTAAATGAGCTCTGTTCTGATTGGCTGCCCTGTGAAAAAGCAGTCTGGGCTGAAACACTCTTTATAACTTCAGTGTGAGTGCACAGAGCTAAACTGCTGTATTGGCAGATATATGTAAAAGCATTCGCTTTGGTGACATCACAAAAACAATAACCTCAAAACACGCTGTTTTTGGAGCTTAGTTTCCATACATGGACTGTAGTGATGTTTTTTCTTGTGAAATTGGTCCCATCGATTGTAAATCAGTACATGACTGTTTGACCCCCCTGTCGCTTCCTAATGATGTTGGTATTTAACCTAATGAAAAAGGCCTTCAGTCCAGCTCCCGAAGTCCTAACCAATGGGAGAGCAGCTAGGTTGCATCTGCTTAGATACCACAATGAGAAAACGATCTTGATTGGACCGTTTTCTGTCGGCAGTCTCAAGATTTTAACCTTTTTGTTCCCAAACTAACAGTGAGGTAAGAGTATCACTACAATACTTACAGAGTTTAAATACAAGTAAGGTGATTCTGTTAAATAAAAATGAATGAAATATTACAGATTCATAAACCATTAGATCTTATCTGAAGACCTAGAAGGTTCTGAAGGTTCCTCTATGTGAAACTGACATAATGCTAATTGGCTGTCATGTTTTATTCATTGTCAGCCATGTTAGCATGTTTGGTCAAACTCCATTGCAGCCTATAGATTCAGTAAGACTTGAAATCAGATTCAGGACCACCAAAGCTGTATTTCTAGCAGGTTTGTTGGATTTCACTTGATTTATAGTGACTTTTGTAACATTTGTGGATGCTAAACCTTGCTGGCCATTGAACATTAGCAAGCTAAAAGGGCACTTTGCTATAACTGTTGCTCCCTCTTGCAGGAATCCCATTGTGTTTTTAAACAGTGGCCGCACTCAGTCTTCCTTGAGATCTACATGGGTGGACAAAATATTGGAAATTCCACATTAAAAGGACTTTGTAACTAAATCGCATTCGTCAAGGCAACCACAAAGGTGAGTCATATTAGCTGGAATGCCAGTTAGCGGTATGTGTTAGCATTAAAAGCACTTTGATCTGGGAATTTTCAAAGCAACATGAGGCAACCAGAGTCCCAAATAGTCAGTGCCTGAGTTGCAGCAGTATTGGTCATACAAGCAACAAAATTCATCATTTAAAGAGAAATGTCCTCAATAGTCTGTCAATAGGCTAAACACAGACAAACTGCATTGGCAAATAGGAACAGTGGATGTGAGCTGACATTTTATAGATAATTAAACAGGATCATTTCTTAACTGCAAATTGGTCACGGCCTACGGTTTGAGAACCACTGGATTAGGTCGTATAGGCCTGCTTGTTGACTGACTGGGGTCACATACCTTCTTCTTGGTCAACAGCAGACGTGTATGAGAGGGGATTGTGTGTTGAAGTACTTTAATTCTTGTAGTTGATAAAATGTCATGCCTGATACGATTACCAGTGTTGGACAGTAACGAAGTAAATGTAATTCGTTTCTGTACTTAAGTAGTTTTTTTGTCTGTCTGTACTTTACTGAAGTTTTTCCATTTTGGGCGACTTTTTACTTTCACTCCACTACATTTCAAAGTCAGATATCTCACTTTTTACTCTGCTACATTATGAGAAATCTGTCGTTCCTTTTGGCTTGTGTGTGCATAAAAACATGTCAAGACAAAAGAAGCGTGAAGCAAGAACACCAATCAGGGCACAGCGGTCACTTTGTTTTGAGCTTGTTTTGACCTGTTGGTCATACCGACCCAGTGCAGCACACGGTTCAACATCAGTGCAGCAGCGTAAAATTTTGGGAGAGTCTATTCAACATAAATGATGAACTAACCTAACTTTGTGTAAACAGACCCCAATATAGAAATATGTACTCATATGCAGTTGTGACTGACGTGTCTTTATTCTGAATTTATACAAACACTATTTCATTTTTATAGTAAATTAGTTTAGGCTAGTTTATGTTTATGAACAGAGACCTACAGATGCAGTTTAGTAGAGGAAACTCATTTGTGAATCTGAGTTTAAAGTTTTTATTAAACTTAAACTTGTAACTAAGTTCAAATAAATCTTAAACTGAAACTTTGCTTGTTTGTAAAAAGTGATTTCAGAGCCACTCAGTTGTACCTGATGGAAACTGTTTGCCTTCAGTGTTTTGTGCTTATGATAATTTTAATAGACACTCTATTAAAAGACTGGTTTACCAAGAGAGACACTGGAGTATTTTCACCTAAAATGAGTTAATGAAGCGAGTCTTGTTATAAAAATGATAACAGGACATCAGAGTCATAATAAATCTTTTAGTACTTTTACTTTCGATACTTAAGTACATTTGAAGGCAAATACTTTTGTACTTTTACTCAAGTGGAGGTCTAAAGGGAGGAACTTCTACTTTTACTGGAGTAATATTTTCCTTGGGTGTCTCTACTTTAACTCAGGTACATGGTTTGTGTACTTCGTCCACCACTGACGATTACGCTGGGGTGGGTCTGGGGGCCTACAAGAAAGTGTGGCCCAGTTAATCGTCCCCTGCATACACCTCACCATTTAAAGCCTGATTTTACCCCCAATTCACCTCTTCTGGCAAATTTTCACAAACTGAAACAAATGTCCAGGTGGGGAACACAATTGGAAGCAATAGATGATAATTTGCTTAGTAAAATAAGCAAATTGATTGACAGAAATAAATTGAATCTTATAATATTCTTACAGCCTCCTCACACTTTGTTGCAAGAATATTATGAGATTTTTTGCAATTGTTTTAAATATTAGATATATTAATATTAGATATATTGACTAGATTAAAGATGATTTTATTCTAGACATCATTTTTTTTGCAGCTATAAATTCAGGATTCCTGACGTTGGGCCTGATATTTAGTGCACAATGGCTCCTAAAAACAGCAAGCTTACATGACACACCTCTTAGCTGTTCACTGAGCAGGGAGGAGAACTTCCTGAGTAGTTCAGAATGGAAACCACCAGTAAGGCCAATATAAAGGATCATAGATTCAGTAAGTGAGGATATGTGGACAGGCAGGCCTGCCTGAAGGTAGTGAGCACCTTACTTGGTAGCTTTCTACCCCTTAAGGCCCAGTAATGCACGGCTCACCACTGAACACAAATGGAGCACAATTACAAATCAAATCTGACAGATCGTCTCTGGTTGTTGGTGGCTGTTCTGAACCAGAAAAGCAGCAGGTTTGATTGCATTGACATCTACATTTTTAAAGGAATAATAGCCAACAAACTGTCATTCTACAAATTCATTCAGTTCATGAGAGAAATGATGTGAGAAACCTACCGACACAGATGTCTTTACAGTGGTGGTGATAGGAACCAGGGGTCACAATGTCTACAACACAGATATAGTCATTTTACTTACTAACACCCCCTTTGGCAGAAATCACAGCTTGCACACACTTTTTGGAGCCAGCTAGGAGTCTTCCGATTCTTGTTTTAGGAAATTCCACCCACTCTTCCTTGCAGAATGTTGCTAGCCCTGCGATAGGCTTGGTCCAGCTTGCATACACAGTATGTTTCAGATCTATCCTCAGATTTTCAGTGATGTTCACGTCACACTGTGAAGGTCATTCCAAAAGCTTCAGCTTGCATTTCTTTGATGGATTTTGTGATTTTTTTCAGGTCATTCTTATGTTGTAAAAGCCAGACCCTTTTCCGCTTCAGTTTCATGACTGACTTTGTCACATTTGCTTCTAGAATGATGGGGAAATTTAGTGGAATCCTTTGTTCCATCTACCCGTGCAAGGATTCATGTGCCACTGGCTACCACACAACCCCAAAGCATAACAGATCCACCCAAATGATTAACAGTTGGCACAGTGTTCTTTTCATCAAATGCTCCTCCTTTTTTCTCCAAACTTTGGTGATTTGTGTCCCAATATGGTCCTTATTTACTTTGTTAGTTCACCGCACTTGTTTAAAAATTTCTTCTGGCTTAAATAGATGTTTTGCATACTTCAGGCATTGACTTTTGTAATGAGGTTGGAGACTCTGGCATGCAGATCATGTTTGTGAAAGCAACGCTGCACAGTAGAACGGTGCACCACCACTGCTCTGTCAGCTAAACCTTCCTGCAGGTCCTTTGATGTCATGTGGGGGTTTTGCTTTGCCTTTCTGTCCAACATATGAGTAGTTCTGTATGAGAGTCTTCCAGATCTTGCCTTGACTTCCACAGTTCCCCTTAACTGCCATTTCTAAATGACAGACAGATAGAAGTGCTTCGATATCCTTTTAAAGCCTTCCCCATGATTTGTAGGCATCAATTAGCTTCATTTTCAGATCCTCGGCTAGCTGCTTAGAGGAGCCCATGGTTGATGAGTGTTAACAGAAGATTTGAAGAGTCAGAGAATTTATTGCACTCTGGATCATCATCAGCTGACAATTCCTGATTCCTATTCCTGCTTCTCCAGGCCTAACAAGTCAATTAAGACTTTGAGACTTTACGGCTGAAAAAGGTGTCCAAACTATTATAACTGTTTCCTATTTTTTTAGTTTTTAAAACAGAAAGTAAATGTTCATTAACATTCACAGAAGGAGGCTGCAGAGGCTGTTTTTTTACTTCAACAAAATATGCAATATATAACACATATAATTGTGCACTCAGCTCTTCCACTTTCAATGAAAGGGAACAAATCTTTGATTTGTGTTGTTAAAACATGCTTTTCAGTTGGCTGCCACTGATCTGCATCACATTTCCAAAAATCTGACCTGAGCTCAACTTCATTTCGCTACCCCGCCTGTCTCTGGTGGACCACATGCAGCTTTGGAGGTCTCCAGAGGTCGTTATGTAACACACCAACTAACCAGACCTTCACGGCGACATTGCACAGCTGTGGGCTTAGCGCTCTCCTCTGAGAGAGGTGCTGCCGGACAAGCTGTTAAACAAGATTTCCTGGACACCTTCATGCACGTTCAGCCTCCCGGAAAAGAAATGAATCATTAGAGAAAGAGAGTGGGCAGAGAAGCAGATCTAATCAGGAACCATGGGAGAAGAACGTGGTGAATCAACACAGAGATTCACTGTGAAGCTGCAGGATTGGTTAGGGATAATTACCCCCTGGACCCTGACAGGCAGCAAGCATGAACGATGTGTGCAGGAAGTGAGACCTGTGAGCTCATGCTGAAGTGAGAAACAGATACTGCCAGTATGTTCTGTGAGAAAAAGCAGCTTCTGACTGGAACTGTGACAAAGATCTGCGACATTAGAATTGACTGCAGGTCATTGTTGTCACATGTGTTTACACTGCAAAAAATGCTATCTCTGCAAGCAAAGTCAGCTTAAATATAGTCTAAATATCTGTTATTTCTAGTTTGAAATTGTTTTTAAGAAAAAAAGACTTTAAAATTAGCTTCTTTTACTTTAACCCCTTAAAATCCCAGGCTTATAACATACTAAGGCTTGTTATTTAGTAACTACAAGGACTTCAGTGCAAACGAGTGGAGCTATTCTTAGGTTATAGTATTGTATAATAAAACTTTGGGCCTGTCTGTGGGCACTGGCCATGTAAAGGGTTAAATTTGTGAAAAAAATAAGTAATTTTCCTGCTTAAAACAAGCAAAAGTATCGGCCAATGGAATAAGGCAATTCCATTAGCTAAAATGAAAGTGAAAAACATCTAAAATGTTTTTTCTGTGACTTTTAGAGCAGTTTCGGCCTTCAGTTTCTGCTAGCAGCCCTGTGGGATTCTGGTAGTATGTTAGCGCTAAGCTATCAGCACTTCACATGAACATTTTTTGGTGGTTCTAGATTACATACAGACATTTAGAGTTTGTAAAAGACATTCCATATGTTTTATTTGAAGCTTCTAAAAGACATTAACGTATATATGAGTTTGTATGTATCAGTTTTAAGCCCATGTGGTAACAGTTCCAGGCCAAAAATGCAGTATTATTACTATAATTTACAATCAAGGCTAACAAACAAATTGACAAATCTAGTTTTAACTCTTTGAAAGGTGATAGAAATCCCCTCAGGCTTCTCTATGGCTACGTTCACATTACCAGGTTGAAGTGACACAAATCTGATTTTTTGCCCTAATGTGACTCAGATCTGATGTTTTCTGATCTTTTCAAATCCGACCTGAGCCACCTTCATATGTGGTCCTAGATCAGATACGTATCCGATTTGTGGCCATGCGGCCTTAATGTGACGCTCAGATCTGAATTCATGTGCTTTTTTCCACTGTGCGCCATCATTCAGCGTTACCATGGCAACAGCGCTGAACAGAAGTTAAAGCCTGTAAACGGTGGAAAAGCATGGTTTTAATTGTTGATCTCTTTCAAACAGGCAACAGTTAATTACTCAAATGTTAAGTTTGTCTAAGTTTATTTAACAGTTTATTTAAGGAATAAATGGACAGTGAAGATATTTGCTGCTTGTATTCTGTGATAAAGCAATGCAAACAGAAGGCGCTCTCATCTTGTGACATGTATGGTGTGAAATAATGACCACTGTGGTTGCTACTGGTGTGAAATCCACTTTAAAGTGACTCTTTCAGTATAGAGTCCTGATGTTGACAACTCACCAAAACCTGGTTAGACTATGACTCATATTCACAGTCAGTGAGGTATCTAGAACTTCACTAATGACTTCTTATTTTAATCTAACGTGTAAGCCCTTCAGTCCAGCTCCTGAAGGCCTAACCAATGGGAGAGCTCGCTTGGCTGTATCTACTTAGATACTACCGAGAAAAAAAAATAGCATCATGATTAAATTAAACTAAAATCAACAAAAAATTAGAGACCTGTATTTTTTAACGTCACAGAAATCATTAGACCTTCTGTGAAAGCCTAGAAGGCCCTGATGGTTCCTCACTGATGGTTCCACACCAGACTGTATTTAGTTATTGCCCATTCATAAGCAGTGATCATCCAAACTGCAGTGTATATACAGAATCTCTCTCTTCCTGCCTAAAAGCCTCCTCATGAAGAAGAAATGATTCTGTGGTTCAATAACATGACATGAAAAGTGATCATATGCCATTAGCTCTTATGAGCATCTCCAAGTCGCTGGGTGTCAGCTGACCCATCTTAATGGCCAGCATCATTAGCTCATCTGCTGGTCTGTCCTAATGCAGGAATCCTCTGGGGATCGTCTAGAACAGCTTCATTAAGCAGCCTCACTGTGACGGGACACGAGTCTCCTCCATTATTGATGAGGAGAGACAGACGGCGATGCGGCTAAAAGGAGACGTCCACTTAACCACTCGTGCTCCAGAGTTTGTATCTGTGTGATTGTACTGATAACGCCACCTCCCACTGAGAATACCTCGCTCCCGCAGGAGATGCTAATAATGGAGGTTCAGGTCTACAATCTGATTGGCTGAGCCATGTTCTGAGCCATAAAATAGACAATATAGAGACAAATGACTGCACATAACTTAATTTTGTGTTAAAAGGGCATTCCTAGAGTTCAGTATTGTATTAGAGGTGTTATGCAGTATTCTGTAGTGCAGCATTTTATCCTTTAGCCCTATCCATTTGACAGAATTTGCATTTTTATATCGTTTTCATGTTTCTGTGCATTAATTTGCTCTTACTACAATAGCCAGCATGTATTATTCATGATACAACCATTGTGAATCTCTGTGGTGTGACAGAATTCTGACGGCTGGCCTAGCCACTAAGCTATAGGCTAATAAATAGAAGCTAGCGTTAGTGTAACTCATACCCCGGTCATCGAAAGATATCATAAAGAAAACAGCAATTATGTCTTTATTCAGCACAAAATGTAATATAGATGCAATTTTTTAATGTTTTCAGTCAAAGAAAAGAAGCCAAACTGCGGTAAGACATCTAGTTAGGTAGCTACTTTGCTAACTTCATGACAACAAGCAGAAAGCTATAGCTAGCAGCTACCTGGCTATCTAAATACCTTACCTCAATCTGGCTACTTTTCTCTGAGTGAAAGGATGAAAACTGTCCATTCTGTGCTGAATAAATATAGAATCACACTGTATTCTTTTCAATATTGTTCGACAGCTGAGGTCACAGTGCACTAATGTTAGCTTGTCTGTATTTATTAGCCTAGCTCAGTGACAGCTACGCTAGCAGACAGGATTGCTTGCACCTCAGGGATTCCTGATGGTTGTATGATGTATTTGGATGACTGTTGTGTAGTGATATTGATGAACGGAAACATGTAAATGATTGCTGCACTACAGAATAACAACAATAACATGTTAAACTCTAACTTAAGGCTAGAATGGCAATATTTGTGTGCTACCTAGCTAGGCAGATAGGTAGGTAGCTACATTGCTAACTTCAGCTAAGCAGTTCTTCCCACCTTCAAGATGTAACATCAGAGGGAGATTTTAGACTTTTAACTGGAAAAGCATTTTACAACAGTTATTAAAACACATGCTGTGCACAGAATGATTGTTTCTGTCATCATTATTGATAAAATATATTATCACATATCAAATCCTCTTAATACTATATTAAAGAAGATTTCAACAACACTCCTTCGTTGTGATAAAATCACTGTAATACAACACCTCTAGTGTTGTGTTGCTTTATTAAATGACATTTTCTCTCAGTTTTGATTCCATAAGTGGTCGAATACTCGTACCATCAATCTCAGAAAGCAAACATAGTCATGGTAACTAAGGTTGCTGCTTTTGACTGGCTAAGAAATCTACTAGTAGGACTCACAGACCCAGATTAAGCCAAAGCCTACACAAAATTGGATTTTTATTGGTGAAACACCACTGGCTTTGCAAGATAGGCCAAGATTTAATCCTTGTCCAACCTCCCTCACCTGCCCTAACTGCTTAGCTGGGACTCCAACCTAAACCCCAGCATTTGGATGCACCTACAAGCCAGAGCTTTTATCTATCATCCACCAACTGCATCTTTAAAGGGGAATTCTGGCTAATTTGAAGCACTGGAGGGTCTATAGAGTGAGATTTTCCAGTTTAAAGATTAGAAAATCTGCTAGAAAAAAACAGCATTGACCAGCATCGGTCTCCACCAGCAAAACCACCATATTGGAACAAAATCTTGTATCTCCAAAATGGTAACTTTACAGGAGAAGGAAAAAACATACTCTACTTTTAGCGTAAATCAATGGAACCAGACTTACTTCCAATTCATTTTGGGCCGTTTCTTTTAGTCCAGTCATCATGAAATATGCACAAAATGTAAAGAACAACAGCCATTTTCAAATTATGCCAAAAACTGAAAAACGACAGGAGATGGAGATACGAGGTTTTGCTCCGACAGCAGCGATATATGTTGTGTTTCGAATGCTGGTCTGCTGGCATACTAGCAAGGTAGTGCTGGTTCACCAGCAGACCAGCATTTGAAACACAACATATTGCAGCTTAAACCAGCATGGAATTCATGCTACCCTGTTGAAAATAGGACCATTAGAATCCACTGGGATTAAAACCTTATAGTTTTGCTTTCCAATGGGAATTGGCTTCCAATAGAGACCACTAGTTTCCTGATAAAAGTCTTTAGAGCCCATTAGGAAAGCATCACATTGATTAAGAATCAGCCGTTGGTCACCTGTTGAACCATTAGGATCCTTTACACTGTGATATCAACCCATCAAAAAGCCAAAACACATCACAAAACCATCAGGAACCAACAGAAACACTTATTGGTTTCTGTTTTTTTCAGCAGTGTCGTCTAAGCTCTATTTTTTTTTAGCAGGGAAAACCCCTTCTGTATCTTGGTGGTGGAAGGAACTTGTAAAACTACTGCTGCTTTGAGGCAGCAACTTGTTTGAAACGTCTTTATTATTATTATTATTATTATTATTATTATTATTATATTTAATTAACTGGTGAATCCAGAAGGAAGGAAGACAGCTAACATTATTTCTAGGAAACCAAACCGATAACTCAAACGACAGATATGACTCCTGATCAGGAAGATAGCATGCGGAAAGCTAATGCTAGCAAGGCAGCTACCTGGCTATTTAAACATCCTACCTCAGTTTGGCTACTTTTCTCTGCCTCAAAGGGTGAAAAAAGTCCATTCTGTTCTGAATAAATATAGACTCACACTGTATTATTTACAATTTTGTTCAATGGTTGAGGTTAGAGTGCAACAATGTTAGCTTGTCTGTAATTATTAGCCTTGTTCAGTGACAGCTAGGCTAGCAGTCGCATAGATATACCTTCCTAGATGCCACGTTGTCTGTTGTTCTCTATGTGAGGCGATACAGCTGCGCGTCCGCCATGTTGGAGAGGTCAAGATCCGCTTGTGAACAGATTCACTTGTATTGAGAGACGAAGAGTCTCAGGATTAAATCAGCCACAACTTCCTTATTACTCAACCGATTTTCACCAAATCTGTTTAGTTATAATCCTCAGACTCAGATTAATCCAGACTGCTCGGATCTGCTCTCGGTAGCTTTATTACTTTAATAACTGATCGTAATAATTCGCCGTCCGGACCAGCAGGAAAGTATTCAGTCTGTACCTAAAAACCGAGTTTGGTGCGAGAAACACAATCAGACACATCAGCAAATCCATCAATGTGTGAATCACTTCTAATCTTAATACACATAAATATAAAATAAACCCCCAAAACACAGAAAGAAGGGACGAAGCTAAAGGTTGCTTCCTATTCACCAGCTTCTTGTTAGAGTTTTCCCGTTCAACCTTAAATGGTGCAGCAGTCACTTTCTGGTGCCTGAAACTGCACCATTTAAGGTGGAACGGGAAAATTCGACAAAGAAGCTGGCAAATAAGAAGCTAACTTCAGCTTCGTGTAAGAAGGTGCTAACGCTAATCTATTATGAATATCTACACGGATTAAGGAATGCTATAACTTACTGAGCTAGAAAGCTTTAACCACCACTGTAAATAAATAACTACTACATAAAGTTAAGATCCCCTGAATAAACTATTAAATGAAATAAGCTTAATATAAAACCAGAGGAAAAACAATACACATCACACAAACATGAACATGGATCACTGCGTTCCCTCCGTTATATAATCCTATCCTATTCCCAAAATAGTATAATTTTGGACAGTATCTTTCTTAAACTGCTGCTCTGTAATGGTACTGAATGGAGTCCAGCAGCGATGTTGATTGCCCTAAAATGGCGGCACCGTTGCCGTGCCTGGCTGGGCCCAACGCGGCATCTAGGTATGTATATCTATGAGCAGTCGGGATTGCTTGGCACCTCAGGGATTCCTGATGGTTGTATGATGTATTTGGATAATTGTTGTATGGTGATATTGATGAACGGAAACATGTAAACGATATAAAACTGCAAAATCTGTGAAGCTGTGCTGCACTACAGTACAAATAACATATTAAACTCCACTTTTAGGTTAAAACGCCCATTTTGTGCCGCAATCATATTCTTCTTTCTTCAGTTGCTGTGCTTTTTCTCTGGTACAGCAAAGCGTGTATCAAATAGAGGCCCAAAATGAAAACTCGGTAAGGTGTGACATTGTTATGTAACAGCAGCCGTTGCAAAGCTGCACAGGAAGTGCTGCTCCATTATGTTCCTCTTCCAGCGCCGTCCCATAGAGTCCAGCTGTTACTGCCAGAGGTCATGAGGGGTCTGAACACCCCCTCCCCTTTCTCCTGACATGCCAGTCGTGCTAGCATCGCTCTCATCTGAAGTGCAGCTCTTGCTAGCCTGCTAGCCAGTCACGCACGGCCCAGAGCTTCGTTCCCAGTGGCTTAAACCGAAGCCCGATATCATCTGCGCACATGTATTGTTGCTGACATTGTTTCTTGCACTGTCATTCACAGCCTTATACTGAGGCTCGTGTGTGTAGTGAGCTAATACATAGCAGGAGAGCGTAGTCATGGTCTGAAGTGTCACACTTTGCTTTGCATGTCATTGTTTCTTTTGCAATCCCAACACTAAACTCATTCTGGTTGGCCTCAGCGGCTTTGGCATGAAATCCATCAGCGCTAGTTCAAACAGGGCCTTTTCCCCCCAGCATGCTATCTGCACCGAGCCTGTAGATTAAACATGCCAGTTGCTGTCATCGTGCTGAACACTCCTACTGAAGAGCAGGATGTGGTTACACGGGGCTTTCGAAATAAATCGCTACCCCAGTCATCTTCCTCTCCTTTTATAGGCAAAGGCACACAGACACAGCTCAGGCCGTCTGTCGCCGAGGAGACGCGATAGAGGTCAGCGTCAAAGGGCAGTGCCATAGTCTTAATTATATGAGCTTCGGCCTTGTTTGAAAAGGAGACGTCTCTCCTCGGGAAAGCTGCTTTAATTGCTCTCGGGAGGCTCATCAGCAGAAGGCGGGCGAGGAGGGACATCAGAGAGGAATCTTCTACTAGATTTTAAAAAAAGAAAAGAGAGAGAGAGAGAGAGAGAGAGAGAAAGGGAGAGAGGGAGAGAGAGGGAGTCACAAAGCAGAACTCACAAAAGTGTCAGCCGGCCTGGAAGATTAAAGACAGAAACGAGAATCTGCCTAAATGCTGTTTCTGCTTTCTGACAGCAAACAATGGTTTAACTTTGGAGGCTTGTGACAAAAACGTTATTCATTTATGAAAAAAAAAAAGAACAAAAAACCTTCCCTGTTTGGTTGGAAATGACATGCTGGCCTCAGTTTCTTAGCAGCAAAGAAGAGTCTCCTCCCTCTTTACTGAACTGAGCTCAGCTATTGTCTGCAAACTGCTCAGCAACAGTGTGTGGGCAGAAATATAAGCAGGCAGTGCCCTCTAGTGGCCGAATGGAGATCAACCCCGCAAAACTCATGCGCAGTAAAAATGGAGCCTGCTGAATGAGATACAGTTTAAAGGGCCTACATGCTTAAATTTTCTTTATATCCACTTATAAGAAAATGAACCATATAGGCCGTTTAAAAAATCATGTACAAATGAATTATGGTGTTTTTGGGTATGCAAAAACAGACCATTCATTTTTACGTAACCATTTTCCAGCATCTATTTAACATTTAGAATTAAACAGGCTGTGCCTTTAAGACTGATATATGTAAATGAGCTCTGTTCTGATTGGTTGCCCTCATTCAAAAGTGTGGTCCAGGCTCAAACACTTCTTGTAACTTCAGCATGAGTGTGAGGGGCTAAACTGCTGTAGGCTGAATCAATGTAAATGCACTGGTTTTTATGACATCACAAAAACAATGAGTTCAAAATGGTTTTTGCAGTTATGTTTCCATATAGGAAGCGTATGGATTGGGGAGTGCATGGTACGTTTTTTTAACAAAGTTCAAACTCTTATTTGAAAAAAGTGAGGAAAATTTGCTTTTCCATGTTATGAACACTTTAAATCTTGTATGTTGTAGGTTCACTGGTGGTTCTGGATAGTAAATAAAATGTCTATATTTGTGTTGTAGTCATGGCGACCCCTGGTTCCTATCACCACCACTGTAAAGACATCTGAACCATTTCAGACCAAACCACTCTGAATCACTCTGATTACATCTCACACACTGAATTATGCAGGAATTTTGGAAAAGTCACCCGAATTCCCCTTTAACTCCTCTTTCACTCATAGTGCACTCAGCAAAAAAAGGGTTCTATGTAGTACCAGAAAGAAAATATCGGTCCTTTCAATACAAGGACTGATAGTTCCTTTAGTCAACAGATAGTTAAATGGGCTACAAGGTGTTTCTTCAAGTGTTCTCCAGTGAGACAGTGGTTACAAGAACCATTTGAATCTGTAAATGGTTCTCTGTATGGTTCAATGATTCTTTTTTATGATGATAAGCCTTTCATATATGATTCTTCAAAGTACAGCGACAAAAAATGTTATAGCTATTGTCATAGAACCTTTCTAGTACTACATAGAACCCTTTTTGCTGAGTGTATTATGAGTGAAAGGGGAGTTAAAGGGGAATTCTGCAGATTTTTCCAAAATTCCTGCATAATTCAGTGTTTGAGATGTGAACAGAGTCATTCAGAGTGGTTTGGTGTGAAATGGTTCAGATGTCTTTACAGTGGTGGTGATAGGAACCAGGGGTCGCCATGACTACAACACACATATAGGCATTTTATTCACTATCCAGAACCACCAGTGAACCTACACGAGTCTTCTGAGTTTAAATAATAGTGGAAAAATCTGAAAATAATATTCACGCCCAGGCCACAAAACAACGCCTCAGGCATCATTACATTTCATATAATGACTTTCTGTGCTTTTAGAGGTGGACGTCTAGTTCCTATCACCACCACTGTGACCAATTCTGACAATTCTGATGGAGCGTTTCACAAAAACCACTCTTTATTGACACCTCAACCACTGAATTATGCAGAATATTGATTGAATTTCCCTTTAAACCACTACAGACACTGGAGACACAGGCCCAGACCGCAGCTGGGGAAACCCTTTAGGACTGGTTTGATCTGGGATCAGGTGTCTTTCTATATTATTCCGAGTTATTCCTGACTGAACCTTGGAAGAGCTTCAGCAGTTGGAGAAGGATAACGGCGACTTGGCCCGAGGCTATGTGGAAATCACTGCCGGAGATCCAGTGTCAACTATTAACGTGACTAGCATTCTCAGGATGTTCAACATGACCCAGCATGGCCAGCAGAGCAGGGACGAGGCTTTAAAGGACCTAAAGCTCTACAAGACAGCAAGATGTCTGTGCAAAACCATCCGACAAGAAACCACAACTTATTTATTCATTCTTCACCCAGAGATAATTTGCGCTGATACCAGCAGCATCTATTATTATGGGTGTCTAGGCTTAAACAGTAGTTTTTTAGGAGCTTAGTGCACCAAAACAGCCAGATGCCGAGTTAATATCTGTTTACATTCTTCCTCCAACATCCAGCCTGTCAGACACTCCTACATACATGATTACCAAGCAATGGGAATCCATGTGTCCAGGTTGGGTAACACTTCATTTTAAAAGTCTTAAAGCTTTCATAAAACACGTTGGGAATTCGAGACGTGTTGAAAGACAGCGGAAAGGGTTCAAACAGTCCAGAACAACAGGACAGCTGCAAGAAGGAAGGTCACAATCTGCCACGTTCACCTCAGAACAGTCTGCTAGATTCACCTTCACCTCAGAGCAGGGTGTCTCCTCAAAAACACGAGGAAGTGGGCGACGGTCGGATAGTGATTGACGGAAGGCGTGGAACAATATAAAGTATCATACGGGATCATAACACTTCACATTGTATTGTATTGTGTTGTTTTATTGCATCGTGGCTAGAACATAAAGGCTAACCCTGCTGAAAAAGGACCATAAGGAACCATTAGGATTAAAACCTGATAGTGATTCACAGAAAAGTGAGCATTAAAACCTGATGGTTTTGCTTTCTAATAGTGTCCAGTAGAGACCACTAGTTTCCTGTAAAACTCCTTTAGATCCCATTAGGAAACCAGTTAGAATCAGCCATTGGTCACCTGTTAAACCATTAGGATCCTTTACACGGTGATATCAACCCATAAAAAAGACAAAACACATTACAAAACCATGAGGAACCAACAGAAACACTTTATGGTTTCTATGTACGGAGAAAACATTAGCAATGCTTGTGGCTATTCGAAGGGCTAACAAACTAACTCATGACTAGTGCGTTATATTGGGGCTAACATATTAGCTTGTGGCTAGCATGTTTAATCGGGGCTAATATTAGCTTGTGGGTAGAGTCAGAGCCGGTTTATGAGGAGTCTGGCCTCTTCCTATTTCCCCCATTATATCAAAAAGAGGACTGCAAAACAGCAGAGGGCGCCCACGAGTGAGTCCACAATGAATGGGAGTGAATGGAGCTCAACGGCTAAAAACGAGAAGTTAAAATAGTTTCTAATCACTGAACCAGAACTTTCCTCTAATTTTAGACGGTAGAAGATGGATTTCACTAAAAAGGTGAAGAAATCTCACCTGTGTGTTTCATTTTTTCTACAGCAAACGGGTTTTGGGCAGCAGGATGCTGACGTTACTGATACTGAGTGCTGATTGGTTGGCGAGCGGAGCAGCTCATTGGCTGTTCGCGCTCACAGACGTCATGAACATACATGAGGCGCCGTTTTAAACTCCTGTAACTCGAATTTAAAAGCTCTTAAAAATATAACAGCAGTGTTAGATGTCTAGCATGTTAGATCAAGCATAATATTGTACGTTTATAATGTTGAATACTCAATAAACTGAAAATATTAACATTAAAATATTAACTTTATTGATATAGGATACATTTTCTGGTACTTGCCAAATCAAAAAATGTATTGAATCGAGACACCATTGTCGAATTCTGATGAATTCCGTGAATCATTACATTCATAGTGAGAGGGGCTTTTTAAAAACGCCATGAAAATATATTCCTCCTCAGAAAGTGTCAGCCTGAAGATATTTTCCTTTCAGCGCTGCATCTTCCCAAACAGGCTGGAATGCTGAAAGTAAAATGTTTCTCCTGAAGACATACATTTCAACAGCAACTGCATTTCAGGATAGTTTCCATTCCTTGCAGCCTTGCCAAACTACAGTGGAGATGCTGACGTGTGTCCTCTAAGGCCACCATGTGCTGTAATGCAGCCTCAGTACAGCTGCAGGTGTGTTGAGATTCAAACTAGATTTTTCTTTGTTTGATATCAGTAACAGTGACCACTGAATGGTGATTCATGTCTCAGGGTAAAAAAAATACTATGACCTTTTTTACATTGTTAGATTGGCGCATCATTGGCTTCTCCGATTGATGCCACCTGTACCTTAATCTGTTATCCAGTTTGTGAACACAGTCGTCATCAAAACTCATTAATCCTAAACTAACCAAGAATACTGTTGCCTTGTGGAGGGCATGATACATATTATTGTGACATATTAGCTCATGGCTAGCGCTATTTAGGTCAGGGCTACTTGTGGCTAGCATGTTAGATCGGGGCTAACATATTAGCTTATGTCTCCTGGAGTGTCCACTCACTGTCCACTCTATTAGACACTCCTACCTTGTCGGTCCACCTTGTAGATGTAAAGTCACTCATCTGCTGCTGCACAGCTTGTGTTGGTCATCCTCTAGTCCTTCATCAGTGGTCACAGGACGCTGTTGGCTGGATGTTTTTGGTTGGTGGACTATTCTCAGTCCAGCAGTGACACTGAGGTGTTTAAAAACTCCAGCAGCACTGCTGTGACTGATCCACTCAGACCAGCACAACACACACTAACACACTGATGGATTTGCTGATGTGTCTGATTGTGTTTCTCGTGCTAAACTCGGTTTTTAACATCAGGTGCAGACTGAATACTTTCCTGCTGGTCCGGACGGCTAATCATCATAATCAGTTATTAAAGTAATAAAGCTATCGAGAGCAGATCCGAGCAGTCTGGATTAATCTGAGTCTGAGGATTATAACTAAACAGATTTGGTGAAAATCTGTTGAGTAATAAGGAAGTTGTGGCTGATTTAATCCTGAGACTCTTCGTCTCTCAATACAAGTGAATCTGTTCACAAGCGGATCTTGACCTCTCCAACATGGCGGACGTGCAGACGTATCGCCTCACATAAAGAACAACAGACAATGCGGCATCTCGGTATGGATGTCTATGGATGGGGCTGATATAGCTCATATGTAGTGCGTTAGCAAAGGGGTAACACATTAGCTTCTGGCTAGCTCATTAGATCGAGGCTAGGTTATTAGCTCCTGGCTAGAGCGTTAGATTGGGGGTAACATATGAGCTTCTAACACATTTAAAACCAATAACCACTGAATGGTCATTTTTGTCTAAGGGTCAAAAAATGTTTTTAGAAAGATTTTTTAGTCCATTCCTTCAAAAAACAGAAGGCATTTGTTCTGAATGTACAGTCAGATTTATAGTTATATTCTGAATTGTTAAGGTCACAGAAATTACAAGCTGTTGAAAAAATGCTGAATATTAAAATTAAATATCTGCAAAAAAATCTGAAATAAATCAGTATATTAATATTTCCATTATGAGATTGTTGAAAGAAAGTTATTCTCATTTAATTTATTTCTAGATATGTTTACCTTTTGATCTAAAAGACTTAAAGAAAGTGATTTACTCTATTGGCAGATCATTTTGCTTGCTTTAAGAGTTTTTTAAAAAAAAATAAGCACAATTATGTGCCAAAAGAATAAGACAGTTTCTCTAGATAAAATCAACAAATCAAATTAATAAAATAAGCTTATTTTCACAAAGGAATAAATAATGAGAAATATTAGATTTATTGGCTGGATTTAATTTACTTCTAAATTCATTTATTGTATTAATTATTACTGTATTCTGAATTTAATTTACTTCTAGATTCACTAAGACATAATTTCATGCAGTAAAGTGTTTTGACCCCACAGAAATAGAACGAGAAATGAAGTGTTTCAGTAAATAATGTTTCAGTCGTTGCCACATGGACCTTGCTTGACCAGGACTGGCCATGTCTGACCAGATGTTGCTTTAAAAGAGAAAAGTACCTCTTTTGTTGTTGGATATTATATTTTCTTGATCTTTTAATGAGCAGCTTTGCTTCGGGAAGCTAATCATGAGAAAGACTTCAAAGAATATCCCCACTGCTAATGACAAGACCACGTAAACAACTTAGCAAACCAGCTAATTACAACCAAGGACATCGGGAGTGACGGCACATCAGCGTTCGAGTAAGAGGAAAAGAGCTCTACATGCAGTGATACATGCAGGTTCTCGCAAGACTTTTAGCCAGTAGCACTGACCTAAAACTAGAGTTTATTATGTTATTTGTCATGTTATACAGTGTTCTATAAAGCATATACAACAATCAGTCATAACATTGAAACCACCTCCTTGTTTCTACACTCATTGTCCATTTTATCAGCTCCACTGACCGTATAGTTTCACTCTGTAGTTCTGCAGTTACAGACTGTAGTCCATCTGTTTCTCTGATACTTTGTTACCCTGTTCTTCAGTGGTCAGGACCCCCACAGGACCCTCACAGAACAGGTACTATTTGGGTGGGTGGTCATTCTCAGCACTGCAGTAACACTGACGTGGTGGTGGTGTGTTAGTGTGTGTTGCGCTGCTCTGAGTGGATCAGACACAGCAGTGCTGCTGGAGTTTTTAAGCACTGTGTCCACTCACTGTCCACTCTATTAGACACTCCTACCTTGTCAGTCCACCTTGTAGATGTAAAGTCAGAGACGATAGCTCATCTGCTGCTGCACAGTTTGTGTTGGTCCTCCTCTAGTCCTTCATCAGTGGTCACAGGACGCTGCCCACAGGACGCTGTTGGCTGGATATATTTGGTTGGTGGACTATTCTCAGTCCAGCAGTGACACTGAGGTGTTTAAAAACTCCAGCAGCACTGCTGTGTCTGATCCACTCAGACCAGCGCAACACACACTAACACACCACCACCACGTCAGTGTTACTGCAGTGCTGAGAATGACCCACCACCCAAATAGTACCTGCTCTGTGAGGGTCCATGGGGGTCCTGACCACTGAAGAAGAGAGTAACAAAGTATCAGAGAAACAGATGGACTACAGTCTGTAACTGTAGAACTACAAAGTGGTGCACCTATATAGTAAGTGGAGCTGATAAAATGGACAATGAGCGTAGAAACAAGGTCATAATGTTATGGCGGGTCAGTGTTTGTATCTCTCAGCCTCATCAGTTTGAAAGAATTCATAATTGTGTATTGTTTTTATGTCTCCATTCACCAACTCTCTCACTACAATACCCAGCATGCAAATTCATCTTACATCATACCACCATTGGGAATCCCGTGTGGTGTCACCCAATCCTAACTGCTAGTCTGGCCACTGAGCTGTAGGCTAATAAATACAGCCCAGCCAGCGTTAGTGTAACCCTTAACTCGGCCGTCAAACAAAACAGTAAAGAAAACAGAGATTCTGTCTTTATTCAGCACAAAATAAACACCAGAGATGAATTTTTACCTTTTCAGTCAGACAAAAGGAGCGGCTAACTTTAGCTTTTAGCATGTTGTCCTCCTCGTCTGATGAGTCATTTCTTTCATTCCTTCCTTATTTGTTCACCAACACTGCAGAATTGGTATCTTGTCAAGTAAAATTATCTTAATTATAGTCAGTAAATCTAATATTTCTCCTGTTCAGATTGTTGTAAGCTTAATTTAACCTCTTATGCTCGTGGGTATATTTCGTTTTTTTCATCTGAATTTACATGCCCAAATCATAAGGCATATTATTCAGTAACTGCATGAAATAAATGTAAATATTTGGGTTTTTTTTGTAAAAGTTCCCCTCAAATTAACAGAACGCGTGTTTTATGATCATACATATTGCTATATGTTTACAATTTACTGCTGAAAGCCAAAAATCTTAGACGCTCTTTGTATTATTTTATAAAAATTCAATTAAAAAAAAAGTTCAGCTTCTTTTATTATAAGGGTTTAAAATTACATCACCCATCGATTTGACTGGAAAGAAGACAGTTACAGCTCTCATACGACCCCCACATTTTGAAAGAAGCTTATGAAATACGAAAGTTATGAAGTAAAGAATATGACGAAGTGCGTTTTGGAACCACCGGTGGTCTCAAGGAGTTAAAAAGATTAAGATTATTGAACTTATTTCAAGACTATTTTTACTTGTTTTAAGTAATTTTATTATGTAGAATTATCTCACTAACGTGGCAGATAATTTTGTTTGTTTTAAGAAATGTGCTTGAAACCAGCAAAATGATCTGCCAGCACAGTGAGATAATTTTACTTGATAAAATGACCTAAAACAAGAAAAAAATCTGGAGAAAATAAATAAAAAATCAGAAATCCACCCCAAAGTAGTCATAGTTCATCCCACCTTCAAGATACATCATCGGAAGGTGGGTTTTAGTCCTTAAACTAGAAAATATCACTGTAGAGGTGCTCCAGCACCGCTGTAGGTGGAGAGTAGGCATGTTTACAACGGACATATCCATGGTTACGTCTTCCATTTTGACGAGAGAGTCACTTTAATGCTAACATGGTTGAGATAAAATCTGCTGCTCTGTGTCAGTGGAGATCAGCTAAGGAGCTTGAAGAAAGGATTTGTCCTTCCCTGCAGCTAGCAAGTCCATCAATCACAGCTTCCTGGGTGGAATTTCGAAAAGAAGACATCTACGGGCCCCCCCGACCACCACACACACACACACACACACACACACACACACACACTCCCCAATGCTTAAAACCCAACACTCAGCCGCTCCATGCTTTGACAGCCGTCCTCTGGAATTTCAGCCCAGTGAGGGGAGACACTTGTGGGACAGCTAGCACTGAGACAGAGAGAGAGAGAGAGAGAGAGAGAGGGAGAGAGAGAGAGAGGTGTAGGCAGGGGAGACCACAGGGACAAACGCAAGTCAGCGCGAAGGCTTTCAGACTTTCCTGAGACTCTGATTGGCTTCCCAAAGTGCATTTACCTTCACCAGACCCAAAGGAAGAGGAAAGCGACTGCGGGAAAGAAGAGTCGGCGCAGGACGAGGGGAAAGAAAGAGGGAAGTCTGAGCCCGGGATCGCTCGCAAACATGAAACCCTTCACCTGGATCAGCTCCCTGTCCTTCCTGCTGTTCGTTTGCCCTGGAAGAGCCGAGCACAGGTGAGTAAGATCAGATCTGTTGTAGTTCAGGGCCGAGGCTTCAGTCCAGAAAACTGACCCACAGTAAGTTCTACAGGTGACAAGCTAATGCATGTTCTATGAGGACCATACGGTACTGCAAATATCTGAAATGGGCCCAACAAATATAGGCCGTTCACGCACACTGTGTGGCATAAAAATATATTTTAAGAGTTATGAATCCATTACAGCACAGATTGTTTGACGTCAGTGATTCCTTTTAACTGCAAAATGCAATCTGTGAATGTAATTTTTACTGCAATTCTAGGGCATTTTCCAGAAAACATATATTTCCGCCAGTATTTGAGAGTATATTTCAATATAAACAATGCGTTTAGATAAGACTGTGAGTATATTACAAGGCATTTGCCATATATTTCCTTTGCTGTATATACACTATTGTGCAAAAGTCAGAAAACAGCCATGAAGTAAAAGTTTTTATTTTTCAAATATATCATCAAATATAAAATAATTCACTTTATCCACAAAATATGTGAAAAAACAGGAGGTGCCAAAACTGGAGAACTAAAAAACAACTGTATTTAGGATTGGGACTAGCAAAAAACGCTAAACCAACTACTAAGACTGAACTTTCTGAAAGCTAGTCTTCCAAAAAGAATGGAAGTCAAAGTGCGGATTCACTAAATACTGAAATAAATGATACCGTATTTAGTCGTTGAGGCTTCTGTGTAACAGTACTGTATGTCAGTGTACTTTTTTCCATATCGCTGCTGTCGGGAGAAAACCTCATATCTCCATTTTTGTCCTTTTTCAGTTTTTTATATAATTTGAAAATGTCTGTTGTCCTTTACATTGTGTGTAAATTTTATGATGAAGGGACCAAAAGAAACGGCCCAAAATGACTTGGAAAAACGTCTGGTTCCATTGACTTACATTTAAAGCAAAGTAGGTTTTTTCCTTCTCCTGTAAAGTTACTGTGAAGATGTTAAACCCACCACATCACAGTCACCATTTTGGAGATACAAGGTTTTCTTCCGACAACAGTGAAATAGACGGCTTTAAGGTTCTTTTATTGAGCCCTTGCAAGATAACTTGACTCATAAACTCCCCTCGGGAGTATTTCATGCTCGAGTAGATGCGTCTCCTACAATGTCAAGGGGAGAACATTAACAGCATGTCTCACCACTGAGCTCCCAGAATAATCTGCACTGTCTGTCTGCAGTGCTTCAGTTGAGAAGCTGCAGGCTGGCCTTGTACTCAGGGTTTCCTGCATTGTTCATTAGAGAATTCACAGATTCTCTAATGCTGCACGTACCACCAGCTAAACCGTGCACTTTCCTATCATTAGGGTTTTATTACAGCCTTAATCCGGCTCCAGTGCCGCTGTGAGAGCTGTGAATGGTGGGGGCTAAATGTGGCGCGGTAACTGTTAATAACCGGTGGGCCACCTGTTAGCTGAGTCGAGCTTCTCACATGCTCCTGTTTGGACTGTTCTGGTTTATTTCAATCAGCTCTCAGATTCCTCCAGCCCTTTGGAGCCCGGTCTGCTTTTAGGAACCTGGCGGAGAAGCTCTCAGGACTGGAAACATCTGAGCTGGCCACTGAATATAGCCCTGCGGGAGGGGGATGTAGGTTAAGATTCAGGATCCAGAATTCTTGATTGCCATCGCAAGTGGTTTGGGGTTGGTGCAGTTTAATGTACCAAGTATGTGTAAGTTAGTTGTAAACAATGAAGCAGCAATAAACAGCAGTGTAAGCCTGAATAACACTGGGGGAGGGGCTATTTCACAAAGCAGGGTTTCTTAGTTTAGCTACACAAATTTTGGGTTCTTCAAGGGTTCTTTAGTTAAGAAAATGGTTCTATATAGAACCATGAACACTCAAAGAAGTTTTTGCTCGATTAAAGGGTTCTTTACATCATGAATGTTTCTTTGGATTGATAGAGAATGTGCTTTAGATGGTTCTATATAGAATCTTTTTGAAAAGAGTTCTATATAGCGTCAAAAAGGGTTCTTCTATTGCGACAGTGTCAAGCTTGTAATATCAGTGGTTCTACCTCTGTGCCCACCACTGTTAATGACAACCCTACCTGTAGTTTACAGTATAATATGACTGCGTTTGACTGGCGAATGGAGTTACGTAACATGCTTTTGAAAGAAGCACCCAAAATGTGTGTTGAACTGAAACAATATTTTAAAATGTAACAGGAGAGATGTAGATGAACGTACAGAAGTAAAAGTACATTTTTGGCCTCACAAATGTACTCAAAAGTATAAAGTATCCCCTTGAAAACAACTTTTAAAAGTACAATTTGTTCAAAAAGTTACTTAAGGAAACATAACAGAGTAAATCACTGGTGACGGAAGATATCGACAAAATGGTAACTTTACAGGAGAAGGAAAAAACCTACTTTACTTTTAATGTAAGTCAATGGAACCAGACTTATTTCCCAAGTAATTTTGGGCCGTTTCTTTTGGTCCATTCATCATGAAATTTACACACAATGTAAACAGTAACAGCCATTTTCAAATTATGTCAAAAACTGAAAAACAACAAAAATGGAGATATGAGGTTTTGTTCCAACAGCAGTGAAATGTGGAGTGTTACTACCCACCTCTGGCCAGATGTGGCCTTGTAACTAGAATGTTTGGGGACAATCATGAGAAAATATGATAAGTGTAGACTTATGAGGGTGGGAACAAGCTGAGGGTCAAATTTCTGAGCACTTCTTTGGAGATCAAAATAGGAAGCGATGGTTTGTCAACACTGTCTGACAGATAACAAGGCTGTTGCGAGCTCATCGATGTAGCGAAGTTTTTTTTTTTTTCCCCAATTTTCTTCCCAATTTAGTCGTATCCAACTCCACCCAGTAGTCAGGACTCCCCCAATCACACAGTACTACCAATGACAGGAGAGCGAAAGCAAACAGGCTTCCTCCGAGTTCTGTGGAGCATCTTTTCGAACTGCCTCTAATGCAACGTCATTGGACAGCCGAACGCGCTCGGAGGAGACACTAACAACCAGTTCTGTTATGTCAGCTGACAGACACCTGTGCTGGCTAGCATCACGCTGAGTGATCGGGGGTAATGGAGGGGCCATCCTACCCACCCAGAGAGAGCAAGGTCAACTGTGCTCTCCTAGACTCCTGGGCACGAACGGCTGTAGCATCACCAGGGAACAAACTTGTGACCTCCTGATAATATGGGCCAACGCTTAGACGGGTGCACCACTCGGGAGCCCAGAATCGAGTTTTAAAGGATGAAAATTAGCTAACGTTAGCGTTTCACTAGCTTGTTTTGTTTGTGTTAAGGATTGTCTAGACATTAAAAAAGCTGAACTTGAGGAAGTTTGGTGGGTGTAGCAGCAGCATAGCCTTCTTAGCAGCTGATTTCACCACAATCCAGTTCCAACAACTTGTCCCCAGATGTGTATTCTCATTACGACATCAAGCCTAGTCCAATAAGAGTACTACATTAGTGTAGTGAGAGAACACTGATGAACAAAAACATGAGCATTGATATGAAATTGTGAATTCTGTCAAACGAATAAGGCTGAGGGATGCAGTGCTGTGCAAAACCAGGCCAGTGTTGGGTTAGTTACACAAAAAAATGTAATGCATTACAGTTTACAAATTAGTCCACTCCAACTGTAATTGGATTACTTTACTGATTATTTCCTAAGAGAAAGTGATCTCACTGCTCATCTGTACCAACTGGAAACCCAACAGTCCTGTAGTACTGTATCTAGTACTGTATCTAGAAATAAACAGCCAATCACAGTAAACATCATTTGAAAGGTCTGTCAGTATCATTGAGTGTGTTTACATGCACTTAATAACTCCAATAACTGCAGAAAATCAGATTGTGTCTGTAACTGGTTCAGTGTGTTTTCATGCTCTTGAGTAATCAAATAATGGGGAAACTCTGGGTCTACATGAGTCAGACAGTCAACCAGCCAAAGCTCACAGAATCAGACGTGATGTACACGTAATGTAAAACTCGAACTTCATGCTGCGGCTCTTTTTTAAAACATTGCATCACTTGAAAATATGACCTGAAAATATGAACCTACATGATCTAAAAGATGAAGAATATTTAAATCCTTTATTTCATCAAGCATGTATTTGGTTTCAGCGTCACTCTAAAAGTGTTCTGCTGCGTCTCGCGGCGACGCTGCTCGCTTATTTCTGGTACAACCGTCTGTTTTCACACATGCTCAGACTGCGAAATATGAAAGAAATCAGAGTAAGAGTTCACATGCACTGAAAAACCTGATTGCTGAGCTAAAATCCAGCCTCTTTATCGGATGCATGTAAACGCACTCATTGACTTTAAACATCGGTAGAAGCAGTTCAAAAACAGCTGAAATAAAATCTTTCTAAATAAAATCTTGGGAAGATTTTACAACTTTGCCAAGTCACAGTATGAAACGATGGAGAGGAAGAGAAAATGCTTTCCTCGAAACAAGTTCTTCTCATTTGAGAAGTTCTTGAGAGTAGCTGTTACTGAAGAAATATATTCTGGACTTTCCCCAGACCTCCTTTGTGGTTTCAGCTCGACCCGGCACCCTGTTGTTCAAAGCCCTCTCCGGCGCGCTCACATTCCATCTGTTCCTGCGATTTACGGTGGCCGTGTATAGCACGCGGCTTAATTACAGCGGAAGCCCGGTGAAGAAAGGATATGGTGGCTCCCGCTGGAGGCGTCTGTTGAACACTTGAGCTCCATACCATAAACACAGGCGAGATGGTGGGCTGGTTACTCATACTGACCCACATCCTGTCCTGGCCTGCTCATTTACCCACTTCACAGCGTTTAAAGCTGTAATTAGTCCTGGAGAGCCTGAAGGCCAGCTAGCCGGCATCTGTAATGGCCATAGCTGGGTTAAGTTACCTTCAGACGCTAGTTTGTTGTCGACAGCTGTAAACATCAAATGAACAAACCACCAGCAACAGTCCGTTTGTCCATTAGTCAATATGTCAATAGCATGGACAGGACAGACTGTGTGTAGTGGGGCATTTGTGGTACTATACTATCTGCTTAATACAGTTTGATCCAACAGTATCCCGACAGTCCTTCTAGCATAGAGGTATAAAGCCCCCCAGCATTGGGCTGTGGAGAAGTGAAACTGCATTAACTGGAATGAAAGCACTCCATCCAGTACCTTTGGGGTGAACTGGAGAGGTGTTTGTGATCCAACATGAATTGCGCCACAGTCATCTCCATTTCCCACCCCACGCAAAACTTCTCTGCTAAAACAGAAGCATTGAAAAACATGCATTTAAACAAATCAGAACTCTGTCGGAACAACATACTCAGCATCAAACAATAGGACTCTGGCGATAATATAGCTCGTCATAGTTGGAGAAAGAAGAGTTGAGCATATCTCTGCTGTCGGAGCTCCATTTTCATCCGTTTTTGACATAATCTGAAAATGCCTGTTGTCCTTTACACTGTATGTAAATTTCATGATGAACGGACAAAAAGAAACGGTCCAAATTTACTTGGAAAAAAGTCTGGTTACACTGACTTACATTAACAGTAAGGTATGTTTTTTACATCTCCGGTAAAGTTCTCATTTTGGAGATCCACTGTTTTGTTCTGACAGCAGCGATATGATCCCAAAAAAGGCCACAGTGAAGTACGAAGGTGGGAGCATCACAATATGAGGCTGCTTCTCTGCACGTGATACTAGCCTAACACGTCATCAAAGGAAGGAAGAACGGAGCGATGTACCACAAGATTTTGGACGAGACTTCAATCTCATCGGCCAACAAACTGAATCTGGGGAGACGATGGATGTTTCAACAAGATGATGACCCCAAACATACAGGCAAATACTTAAAGACTGGCTTTCAGAAAGAGAGTGAAGGCCTAGTCAGTCTCCGTACTTAAATCCTATTGGAAATGTATAGAGTATGAAGCCCCTCAGAAGGATGCTTGTAACTTTTGGGGACAGTCTGCCAAGAGAAATGGGTCTAAATAGAACCACAAGGCTGCAAGAAGCTAATTCATTCTTACCGTAGGCGCCTCGAAGCTGTGTTTGCCAATAATGCCTTTGCACCAAAATACTGATGTTATTAATTAATCAGTTTTGGTTTTGTAAACATATTTTTGTTTATGCTTATGATTATTTTTTGTTCATACTTATACACCTCCTTGTTTCTGCGCTCATTGTCCATTTTATCAGCTCCACTTACTATATAGGTGCGCTTTGTAGTTCTACAGTTACAGACTGTAGTCCATCTGTTTCTCTGATACTTTGTTAGCCCCCTTTTATCCTGTTCTTCAGTGGTCAGGACCCCCATGGACCCTCACAGAGCAGGTACTATTAGGGTGGTGGATCATTCTCAGCACTGCAGTAACACTGACGTGGTGGTGGTGTGTTAGTGTGTGTTGCGCTGGTCTGAGTGGATCAGACACAGCAGTGCTGCTGGAGTTTTTAAACACCTCAGTGTCGCTGCTGGACTGAGAATAGTCCACCAACCAAAGATATCCAGCCAACAGTGTCCTGTGACCACTGATGAAGGACTAGAGGATGACCAACACAAACTGTGCAGCAGCAGATGAGCTATCGTCTCTGACTTTACATCTACAAGGTGGACTGACAAGGTAGGAGTGTCTAATAGAGTGGACAGTGAGTGTTTAAAAACTCCAGCAGCACTGCTGTGTCTGATCCACTCGTACCAGCACAACACACACTAACACACCACCACCACGTCAGTGTTACTGCAGTGCTGAGAATGATCCATCACACAAATAGTACCTGCTCTGTGAGGGTCCATGGGGGTGTGTGGAGTCAATACAGCTTAGAAAATGTGTGTTCTCTTGCTGTTCTCCTCAAGGCAAATCAGACAGATCTCTGCCGGGAACCTGGCAGGTGTATGTCGCTATGGCAGCAGGCTGGAGTGCTGCTACGGCTGGAAGAAAAACAGTAAAGGCCACTGTGAAGGTAAACAGCTTCTCATCGGCTTTCTGCTCGAGCCATTTAATGGTTCCTTATCATTTCAAAGTGAACGGATCTCCCTCTTACTTTTCCCTGCACACAAAAAGACGGTTCTTTAAAGGTTCTTTTTGTAAAACCATTACCTTTCCCATTGTTTAGTAAAGGCAGTGGTTCTACGTAGAGCCATGAATTAGCACCAAAACAGTTCTTCTGTTGTTATAACCTTGACATCGTAAATACAGCAGAACCTATTTTGTTGCTATTCTCCATCAATCTGAAGAACCATTTGAGCATACAAATGGTTCTGTATAGAACCATTGCCTTTATTAAACAACACACTTAAAAACAACAGTTCTTCAAGGATTCCTTAATAAAGAAAATGGTTCTATACAGAACCATGAACAATTAAAGAACCCTTTACATGATCACAGGGAACTTTGCATGGTGAAATGTAGAAATTGCACGGAGAATGTGCTGTAGATGGTTCTTTGAAAAGGGTTCTTATTTTTTTATGATGTCAGGCTTGTTACAATAGAAGAACACTTTTTGGTTCTATATACAACGCTTTTCAAAAAGGTTCTATATAGAACCATCTACAGCACATTCTCCATCAATCTGAAGAACCCTTTCATGATGCAAAGAACCATTTAAGAACCACACTCTTTGGTGTCATATAGACCCCATGTAGAACCATATACACACCTTCTCCATCAATCTGAAGAACTTTAATCATGCAAAGGGTTCTGTGAGTGCTCATGGTTCTATATAGAACCATTTTCTTTATTAAAGAATCATTGAAGAACCATCTTTTTAAGCGTATGAGACTCTTAAAAACTTGGTACTAAGTAAATGGAATGATGATGGGATCTTCTTGAGGAGAACATTCGACGTCTGCCATGTCATTTTAATTGCATGGTTATGTCTGTGTTACGTTGCGGGTTCATTTCGAACAGATCAATCTTGGTACATTATTAAAAACATCTGACAGACTTTTTCATTCCTCTTTCTATTATAATCTATGGGAAAGTGTACTGAGCACAGACTCTGCTATGAGCTTTAAAGCCTTTCTGTGGTTCTGTGCTTTCAAACTTCACAGAAATATGAAGGAAAAACGATCGTTGGGACCGGATTTAATTGGCCTGGGCTTCCACAAACGTGCGCTTTCGCTTTACGTCTGTGGACCAGCTTGACCTCGCTGTAAACCCTCTGCTCTAAATCCTCCTAATATCTCTCTCTCTCTCTCCCTCTCTCTCTCTCTCCCTCTCTCTCTCTCTCTCTCTCTCTCTTCGTTTGAATGCTTTACCAGCCCAGTGTGAATTCGGCTGCAAGCATGGAGAGTGTGTCGGTCCAAACAAGTGCAAGTGCTTCCCAGGCTACACTGGAAAGACGTGCAGTCAAGGTCAGTGAGAAGGTCTTTAACTCCTTGGGACTACCGGTGGTTCCAAAATGCACTTTGTCATATTCTTTACTTCATAACTTTCATATTTCATAAGCTACATTCTAAAGGTGGGGGTCGTATGAGGCTGTAACTGTCTTCTTTCCAGTCTAAATAGATGGGTGATGTAATTTTTTAATGTAACTTTATAATATAAGAAGCTGAACTCGCAACTTTTTTTTCTACTGAAAGTCGACCCTTTCTTCCACAAATCTGGGCTGTAAACTGGATCTCAGACGGCGTCTCTTCAGTGATCTGCTCTGTACAAATTATTTTTATAAGAAAAAACAAAGATCATAAAACACGTTCTGTTAATTTGAGGGGAACTTTTACAAAAAAAACAAAAATTTACATTTATTTCATTCAGTTACTGAATATTTGTCTTATGATTTGGGTATGTAAATTCAGATGGACAAACCAAAATATACCAACGAGCATAAGTGGTTAGGGGTGGACGATGTGGCAGAAATGTAATGTTGCAATACCTGATGTGATACACAGTACACAACACAATATACTGTTTTCATATTTTATTTGTTTATTTAATGGGGTCATTAGAACTGACAAAGTGCACCAGCACAACAGCAAATTTAATGAAATGCTGTTAAACTATAATATAGGTACAAACAAACAAGTTGCTGTTGTCAGAACAAAAACTTGTATCTCCATTTTTGTCGTATCTCATTTTTTGTCGTATCTCCATTTTTGTCGTTTAATTTGAAAATGGCTGTTACTGTTTACATTGTGTGTAAATTTCATGATAAATGGACCAAAAGAAACGACTCAAAATGACTTGGAAAAAAGTTCCATTGACTTACATTAAAAGTAAAGTATGTTTTTCCTTCTCCTGTAAAGTTACCATTTTGGAGATATGAGGTTTTGTACCGACAGCAGCAAAGTGCTTGTTACTTTCCTGTTCATGCAGTTATTCATTCCCTTGTTATTGTTGTTTGCAGGTTCTCCATAACTCACCTTCATTTGGCCTATTTTATGAGTTGTCAGTTGTTCTGGAACACTGAGCTGTTGTCATCATATCCTCAGAAAAGCTTACCAGAGTTTTACTATTACTATTACTAAATACTACATAAAATATGTTTTTAAAACACAAAAATCAAAAATTGAAGCAGATTCATTCTATAGCAGTCTTTAAAGTCATGATTTAACACACAACAAATCAATCTATGCTGAATATTTGTACGTTTTATTGTTATGCCCAACAAACCTCAACGCTCATTAAGAATGTAAAGATCTATGAATATGCACGATTATGCAAAGTATAAATTGTTGCTCCCCATTTATAAACCACGCTCCTTTCCCCCACTACCCTGCATACCGTCTGTATGAATTATGAAGCAAAGCAGAAATAAAAATAAGCTCCCACTGTAAGTTTAGTAATATTGTCTTTTTGCTGCTGCAGCTCCAGTCACTCGATTTCACTCAGCTTGATTTAAATCTGTGTCCTCTAAACTTGCCTCAGTGCAGCATCAGTGAGACAGTGTTCTAACAATTTGTCCTACCCCAGATAGCAGCATATGTTGGTCCACTGGCTTGATGAGGTCGGCACACCATTGCCTGTTTGCAGCTGCTGGTCCACCATCGGACCACCCAGATTACTGTCCTGCATACAAGCTCTAACTAGTTTTTAATCTCCTCAAAGATTTTAAATGCACAGAGACTTTTATTTTAGAAAATAAAAGAAAATATTACAAACAACTGACAGAAAAAATGACTAGGTCTAAAATAAAATGATTTTATGGAAAATGTCGTTGCTGACACTGTCCTGGATTAAAATGATTTACTAAACTAATTTACAAAGTATATGGGTCATTCTACAGAAACGTCTATTTTTGTGTCCCTGGCGTTTACAGATATATTACACTTGGGTTACAATTTATTTATATTTTAAAATAAAACAATACATTATTTTAATTACACCTTCTTGAGCCTCAATTTAGCAACATTGGTTTTTAAATCAATTATCTAGAACTCCAAGCACCACAGAAGAGCTCGTCCTCACAGTCATGTGTGAAGGCTGAGGCCATATTTTGAGGTAAAAACACATTTTTCTGCAATTTTAACTGCAATAATCTCTACATGACTATGGAATATATGATTTAAATGAATAAAGAAAAGAAATGCCAAATAAATATTATAAAATATATAATGAAAGTTGTTGTCCCCAGGAGTCGTGTCACTGGTGTTACTGCAAAATAACAAAAATCTCTTATTTTGAAATAAAAGTCACACTGATGACATCACTCGACTTCCTTTTACCTGTTTTCTGAGGATCTATGAAGAAAAGCTCATGGTGAGTCCACTGAGTCTTTCAGTTATCAGAGATTTTCTCATTTAGCTCATGATTTCATATGAAGCTTTTAGCTGAAGTCTCTGGTGTGACCCGACTTTATTCTGAGGTAACTGTGAAAAAATAGAATACAAATGGATTAAATTACATATTTTAGTGGATATTCCATGATTGACAACGTGTGGTTTGATGGTCTGTAGCAGCCATTTTGTAAAATGCATTGTTCATTAAAAATGTCTCTGGTGTTCCTTTATTATGTGTAACACCAATGAGGATCAGTAACACCAGTGACTCCTATGGACAGATAGAAAAGTGGACGTTTCTGTAGAATGACCCATAACTAAAGAAAGGAAGGAAGGAAAAATCAGTAAATTGGACTGTGAGTGCAAAATGAGTGATGATAAGTGGAATTTTGTCTATTACTCTGCTTAACCGTCAGTGGGCCACCTGGAAAACACTGAGCAAAACACCAGTGGACCACCAGCTTTGCCATTAGTGGGCCGACAGTGGTTCACTGTCCTCTTGCTATCAGGGACAATGGAAAATCTCACTCAGAGATCTGCATCACTGCTGTAGGAGGAGAGCAGGCATACTTACAACACATGTAGCTCTGTTCTGATTGGCTGTCTTGTATTGTGCCTCATTCAGAAAGCACTCAGAGCTGAAACACTCCTTATAACTTTGCTGGGAGTGGGCGGGGCTACACTGCTGGATATACACCGATCAGTCATAACATTCTGACCACCTCCTTGTTTCTACACTCATTGTCCATTTTATCAGCCCCACTTACTATATAGGTGCACTTTGTAGTTCTACAGTTACAGACTGTAGTCCATCTGTTTCTCTGACGTGGTGGTGTGTTAGTGTGTGTTGCGCTGGTACAAGTAGATCAGACACAGCAGTGCTGCTGGAGTTTTTAAACACTGTGTCCACTCACTGTCCACTCTATTAGACACTCCTACCTTGTCAGTCCACCTTGTAGATGTAAAGTCAGAGACGATAGCTCATCTGCTGCTGCACAGTTTGTGTTGGTCATCCTCTAGTCCTTCATCAGTGGTCACAGGACGCTGCCCACAGGACGCTGTTGGCTGGACACTTTGGTTGGTGGACTATTCTCAGTCCAGCAGCAACACTGAGGTGTTTAAAAACTCCAGCAGCACTGCTGTGCCTGATCCACTCAGACCAGCGCAACACACACTAACACACCACCACCACGTCAGTGTTACTGCAGTGCTGAGAATGATCCACCACCCAAATAGTACCTGCTCTGTGAGGGTCCATGGGGGTCCTGACCACTGAAGAACAGGGTAAAAGGGGGCTAACAAAGTATCAGAGAAACAGATGGACTACAGTCTGTAACTGTAGAACTACAAAGTGCACCTATATAGTAAGTGGAGCTGATAAAATGGACACTGAGTGTAGAAACAAGGAGGTGGTCATGATGTTACGCCTGTTCGGTGTATGTAAAGTTGATTCATCACAGAAACAGTGAATTCAAAACGGGCTGGTTTTGCAGTTTAGTGACCCCATATGGACGGTATGGACAGGGGAGTGAATGTGTGTGTGTTAAACCTTTGTTTACAATGTTTACATATTTCTTCAAACTCCTTTATTTCCCATGATATGGACCATTTAAAGCGCCCTTAAAATGAACTGAAACAAAGCTGAAATATGAAAGAAACCTAAATAAAAATGGATTTAAAAGTATAATGTTATAAATTATAATATAATGGTCATTTAGTTCATTCCTAGTTTGAAATTCACCTACTTGCCCGTTTCCTGTCCTGTTCTCTGAGGTCATGTTCGTCTCTCTTCTTCTCTATTCTGTTACTGACCTCTCGCTGTTGTTCTTTCTGGCTGCAGATTTGAACGAATGCGGTCTGAAGCCTCGGCCGTGTGAACACCGCTGCATGAACACGTTCGGCAGCTACATGTGCTACTGCCTGAACGGATACACCCTCATGCCCGACGGCTCCTGTGCAAGTGAGTGCCCACTTATCTCAACATGGAAGGTGAACATATGAAGATGAACCACCATAAAGTGGCCGTTATTATCACACTGACGGCCCAACTGGTGGTTTGTAGAACTGCAGACATGGAGAGTTCACTGTACTTTAGTCTATGTTTATAGACAACAGTGTGTCATACAGGGTCAGACACCACATAATCAAGTTGATAAGAGACTTATGGTTTGACGCATGTGTGTGATGATTTAGGCGCGCAGTTAGCACCATGCTAATTCCAGCGCATAAGGTTCTATTACGTGTCAACTCTATTTAGCAAAACTAAACTTCCGACACCAAACAGGTCGTAGTTGATCAACTGCATTTGGTGTAAGATTTTGTACATTTTCTGTTTTGCTAAACTATCTCTTTAGTAGTTGTAGCCTTGTAGTATATAAACTTTTCACCCGCTAGATTTTACAGTAAAATATCCTGTTTTTTACTCTCCTACTTTCTGCATGATCTTGTGGAGTAAAAGCTATATTTTTCACAGTATGGCTCATTCTTCTGAATCGGTTCAAAGTCAGAGCTCAAAACACATTTCAGACTTTTAACCTTTTTGGACTTTAGACTAAAATCTTTTTGCTTTGAGTGACCCTATACCTAATTTTATTTAAACAAATGATGATTCCAACAAATGAAACAAACGAGCATTTCATTTTGTCACTACCAAAACAATCATAACATTACTGAGACTTTACCAAATGTTTTAGTCATTATTGTTTCGGTAGTGACAATTTTTGCTAATTTTGATCATAACTCAAAACTGCTAACCAGTACATGACTGGTAAACACAACTTTAAACGGCTGTACACAGACAAAATCACTAAACTACAAAAAAGTTTACTTACTTGCAATAAAAGTGTGTTTTGATAGTGACAGTTTTTCATATTAGACACTGATTTTCAGACTTTGGGACACATTTACTCCAAAACAATGGGATCTAACTGCTCACCAGCCTCCAGGATGCAGCCTCACTTCCTGCTCTTAAATACAGGGCCATGGCTAAAATAAGGCTCCGCCTACAGACTAAAACTCTTTTTAAAGTTTAAATATATAATAAATAAATAAATATTATATAATAAATAAATAAATATTTCAGCTTCACTTTAAATCAAAAAGACCTTTAAAAAAAACACTGAAAAAACAAGGAAAATGTAAATATTATTTTTACATATTGAAATGTAGGGGTATAGCATTTGGGACAGCCACCTCCAGATAGAAAGTAAAATCATAAAAATGATGATTTCATACATATTTAGCTTATTAATATCCCAGTTAATACCTTGGGTTTAAGTAGATCATAACATAATCTTTATACACATCTAAGCTATGAATAATTTATTGAGTTTTTTAACTGTTTTTTTTTACTATGGGACAAAAGATTGAACTAATTCAGTAGAAAAAATATGAAATATGAAAGAATACGAAGCTCTTTCACAAATAAATTAAACCAATCATAGCGCACCTGTAACTAAAGCCCTACCCTGAAAACTGAAGTCCAATCAGTCCATAAGAGACTACTCATTACAGTTTGAGGCAAGTGTGTGATGATTTAACATACAATTAGCACCATGCTAATTCATGCGTATAAGGTTCTACTTTGTTTTAGCTCCACTTTATACAACAGTTAGTTTCGGCCATGCGAGCTGATTGGTTGAGAAGTGTTCTAACTGTGCTGTTATTTCACCATAACATCACGTTTTTTTTCACAAACACTGTATCACTCCGCTGAGACGGCGTTGCTAAGCAACGAGAACACCTAAACAACCTGGAATCAGCCAGACATGAACCGAATACCATTCGCCAAACGTGTAGTCTGATCTTCAGAGTCTGACCAAATCAGACTGAGCCATAAAACTGCCTAAATAAGAAACAGAAAAGCTGCTCAGTGGTGATGACAGTTTGGGAATTTAGTGTAAGGAGCTGGAGAACGAACTGCTGGCTGAGCAGCGAGTGGGGGGAGCTCGTTACTCTGACGTAGCAACAAGCTGCTCGTTAAGGAACTATAATTTGGTGAAGGAACTGCGAACATTAAAACATATTAAACGCCGCGTTCACGGCCCAGTTTATTAATTTATTACTGTATTTATTTAACTGTTGTATTAAAGCAGTAGAACACTCGAGGAGTGTGTTATCGCCAATAACATCACGGCTGTGATGTTATTGGCGATAACACACTCCTTCTGTGTTCTACTGCTTAAATAGCTTAATCATATTGACTCTAACTAGAATATTACAGACGTTTGGATAGGAAGTAAAATTTGACTCTTTAACTAAACTAAACACGCATGAATAGAAATGCCAGATTGTATGAATATCTCTCAATACTTTTTCTTTTGATACTTGAGTGAATTTAAAATCAAGTTCTGTACTTTCACCCAGGTAAAAATGTAAACAGAGCACTTTCACTGC
This sequence comes from Colossoma macropomum, assembly GCF_904425465.1. Taxonomy (NCBI): domain Eukaryota; kingdom Metazoa; phylum Chordata; class Actinopteri; order Characiformes; family Serrasalmidae; genus Colossoma; species Colossoma macropomum. The sequence continues at coordinate 1,713,060 of NW_023494784.1, forward strand.
TCCTGCAGTAATATCTCTGCTTCACTCTGTACTGGATTAGTGTACTTTGCCCGCCTCTGCTTCAGGCCAGGTCTGAGGTGAATGTGCCTCTCAGTGCTGTGGTCGGCGGCGACAGTGTGTTAATGTGCTGTGTTGTGCTGTGTTGTGTTGTACAGACTCCAGGACGTGCGCTCTGGCTCACTGTCAGTACGGCTGTGAGGAGGTTGAGGGGGAAATCCGCTGCCTGTGTCCCTCTGCTGGCCTGCAGCTCGGCCCAGACGGGAAAACCTGCGCGGGTGAGCTCAGCCCTGTTACAGAGGCAGCACTCATTCACCTCTTAAATCCGTCCGTTACCATGACAACCCGTTACTTTACCTGGCAACACGGCTTTCACATCCACATCAAATCTAAACCTCATAACCCATTTCCATTTCCTTAACATTGTGAGTAAACGTTGCAGTGAATATACCCACAGAAATTAGCTTAAATTACATGGAAGTACATTTTTTCTCCTCTTATTAAGCTGTAATTTCAGAAATATGAGGTTTTGTTACAACAGTGACAATATTTTGCCATTATTCACAGATCAGGTCTCTAAAACAGTCTGGTAGCCTATAATCTCTATTTATGAATACATTTCCAGCTGCTCAATATACTGCTAAACTGTATTATGGTGCTTTTTCGTATGTGAAGCACCTTGAGGAACTGGCCTGCAACACCTTCACTCACTCACCTTCAGCAAGCTGAAAATTATCCACAAGGGGGTGCCATTAGCACCCAAATAGCTTTTCGTCAATGTTCTTTGCACTGTTTGTCCTTGTTGGAGTTTAAGGCAAAAATCTTCTCAAAACTATCATAAAACAGTGTCTCAGTCATCAGGCAGTGAATTCATAACCATTTCATGTAGGAACTTTCTGTGAGGGAGCTTTTAGAGGTGGACGTCTGGTTCTCCAGAACAGAGTATTTCACACCAAATTACTCTGAATGACTTACCAATCTATTTCTTATCCAGGACTTACCCAGAAATCAGTTCTCCTTTAAAGTTAGTAGGAAGCATGGTGTCAGGGCAACAGTTAAAGGGGACCTATTATGCTTTTCCGGTTTTTCTCTTTCCTTTAGTGTGTTATGTAGCTTTTTGTGTATGTAAACGTTCTGCAAAGTCCCAAAGCCCAGCGTTCCTTCCAGAAGGAGAACCTCTCTCCCACAGAACCCACTTTTCTCAGCTGCCTGAAACGCCTTGTTGGAATTCCAGCCCTTTTCCTTCGTTACAGGATGACTCAATCGTGTAACACAGTCCTTACTGCCCACCTACCGGCTTGCTCTGCCCCCTCACACAGTGCACAGCGGCTACTGGAGGAGAAGGAGTGTGTTCAGTGTTGTAGCGTGTGGCAAAGACGCTGACCGGATCCATGTATTTTCGGGAACATTTAAGTGTAAATATATTCTAGTAAAGCCCGAAAATAAACTTATGAACATTGAAAATGAGCATAATAGGTTCCCCTTAAGATTCAGAGCCAGCAAAGCTGTTTATGGAAGATGGAGAACATACTACCTCAAATAATTCAAAGGCTCAGTAGAAACTTCTTACATAAATGGGCCTGATTTCTGTTTAAAAAGTGACAGGAGGCTGTAAACCTGCAGCCCAGCAATGAGGCAACTGCTAAACCCATTTCTGTTGTCAGACATTGATGAATGCGTGACCGGAAAGAACCAGTGTCCATACAACCGGCAGTGTGTCAACACCTTCGGGAGCTACTACTGCAAGTGCCAGGGGGGATACGACCTCAAATACGTCAACGGCAAATACGACTGTGTGGGTAAGAAGAACCCGTGTTCGTGTTCTCTGAGTGTACGACGCATATATTCAGTCAGTTACTCATCTGAGCGTGTTTTACCTTTCAGACGTTAACGAGTGCGTGTCCAACACGCATAAATGCAGCCGCCATGCAGAGTGTATAAACACACAGGGGTCCTACAAGTGCAAGTGCAAGCAGGGGTTCCGCGGCAGCGGGTTCGACTGTTCAGGTAAGGGTTCCGCCAACATTTTGGACCGACGCAGGAAGTAAAGCACTCCTTCGCAAGTGAAATCATCTTAAATCTAGACTAAATATCTAATATTTCTCACTTTGAGATTGATGTAAAAATATTATAAGATTAATTTTATATATTTCTAGACATTTTTTTACTTGTTTTAAAGTCGTTTTATATAGCGTTGTATACCACTGCCAAATGATTTACCTCTTTTCAAGAAATGTAGATAATATATCTTATTTTAAAAGATAAGGCAGAAAGTTTAGCTAATTTCATGAAATAGTGCAGATAATTTTGCCGATTTCAAGAATTAATGCAGATTCATTTTGCTTATTTCAAGAAATAATGCAAATATTTTGACTTTTTCTCAAGACATAAAGCAGATATTTTTGTTTTTTCAAAAACAATGTGTATAATTTTGCTCATTTCAATGATATAATGTTTCATTTCAGAAATAATGCAAATATGCTTGCTTTTTTATCAGGAAATATGCCGATATTTTTATTTTTTTTTAATAATGCAGATAATTTTGCTTCTTTTCATGAAATAATGCAGATATGTTTGTTTTTTCTCAAAAATAATGCAGATAATGTAGCCTAATGCAAATATCTTTGCTTTTTAAAAAAAAAAATAATGAAACAAGCAAAATTATTTGCTAATGGAGTAAGACGTGCACTAGAAAAAATACTTAAAACAAGGACAAAAAAGTTTAGAAATAAGTTAATTAGTCTTATAATATTTTTTACAAAATCTCAAAATAAGAAATGGACAGATTTGGGATGATTTTGCTGATTTTTGCTGATGACAGTGAAGTGACTGTTACAGTAAATGTTATAAACGGTACTTTCATGAGTGAGAGTTTCTTTTCTCTCAGCGGTCCCTCTGACATCCTTCACTGTAGAGGCTATATTTTTCATAAAGGGACGCAGCGAGTTTGAGCTGCCAAAAGCCGTTTCCTGTTTTTGGAGCCTCCTGAACTCCGCAGATGTGGAGGGAAGGGAAAGGCCCGCGATTGGAATCCCACCTGTGTAAATATCTGCTCTGTGCCCGACCCAGTGATGGGAGCACGTGGGCAAAGACACGTCCGTGTTATCTGTCGAGAGAGAGTCCCAGCAAGAACCTCAGTCATCCCGGTTATCTCGGTTCTCCCAGTGTTCTAGAGGAGACGGCTGATTCTTTCAGAAATGCCTCGAGCACCAGAGGAGCTCTGTGTGAATGAAGACTTTCTCTGTTTTCTGTAGTAAAGCCTTTTTATCGCAGCTCCTGGGACGGAGACAAAGGCAGTGCAGACGAGTTTCCTAATGGTGAGGCAGCACGGAGACTCTGGCTTGATTGCTGCGTCTGGGTCCAGTTCTCCTTTTGCAGATATTAACCCCACGTTCTGGCTTGAGAACAGTTTCTATGCCGTTTCTAACTCAGGGCAGAAAGCAAGACTGACCTCACATTAGCAGATCGTGTTGCTGCTTTGTACCACGAGACCCAGCATTGCCAAACACTAGCTTGCTGTTTAGTATGTGCTTCATCCAAAGCTGACTTTCTGCTCTGTGATCGCATGATACCACACTGCACTGCAGATCCTACGCACTGCACCACAGATCCTCCACACTGCACTGCAGATCCTACGCACTGCACCACAGATCCTCCACACTGCACTGCAGATCCTCCACACTGCACCACTCTCTCCACACTGCACTGCAGATCCTCCACACTGCACCACAGATCCTCCACACTGCACCACTCTCTCCACACTGCACTGCAGATCCTCCACACTGCACCACAGATCCTCCACACTGCACCGCAGATCCTCTCCACACTGCACCGCAGATCCTCCACATTGCACCGCAGATCCTCCACACTGCACCGCAGATCCTCTCCACACTGCACCGCAGATCCTCCACACTGCACCGCTCTCTCCACACTGCACCGCAGATCCTCCACACTGCACTGCTTGTTACAGAAAGCCCATTCCAGCCAGATAGAGGAAACAGAAATCACACCTGTGTTTTCTCTGTCTCTCTGTTTCTGGTAGCAGCCTGTCAACAATTTGACTTACTGTGTCAAAATAATGACATATAACTTCGACTTTACCTGAAAATAACTACTTGTTGTTAAAATAATTTCTTATTTTTAAATTGTCGAGATTTCGTCTTAATAACAAAATTGCAAGATAAGTAAAATTTCTGAGCAAGAAAAGTTGTTATTTTGAGATGATAAGTCAAATTTCTAGAGAAATTAAGTAATTATTTATGATACTAAGTTAAATTTCTAGATAAAATAAATCATCATTCTGAGATACTATTTTGTGAAAATAAGTAATTATATCAAGATGCTACGACAATTTTTTGAGAAAATGTCATCATATTGAGATACTATTTCCAAATTTGGTACAAATAAGTAATTATTTTAAGATACTTAGTAAAATTTCTGACATTTCTTTATTTCAAGTTGCTAAGTCGAAATTTTGAAGAAACAAGTAATTATTTCAGAATACACAGTCAAAAGTTTGACATTTAGCTGCCAGAAGCTGAGAAAGAGAAAAAACATAAGCATTTTTGTTCTCCTCTACTTGGTGTGTCATGATAAACTGGCATGATTTAAATCAAGACTAAATTTGCTGGCTTTAAAATCAAGATCTACATATAGCATGGAGACCAGATCTGTTCCCAAGCATTACCCTAAAGCATTACATGAGATGCCAAAGTAATACTTTTTAAGTATTACCTGTAAATTTACAAAAAAGACCACCCTTCATGAGGGGGTTTCTCAGAAGCATTGTAAAGACTGCTGTAACCCAAGAGCATCTCAAATTTAATGGTGCAGTTCTCAAAAATGGGGCAGTGTTAGCATTCAAGCTAATAACATTAGTGTTATTTACACCAGTGTTACCTTGGTAAACTCTAGCAAACTGTAAAAATACAGATCATTAACAACCATCAAACAAACGAACATCTCTCAGCGCCGCCCTCTAAAGGCGTCATTAACAACCATCAAACAAACGAACGTCTCTCAGCGCCGCCCTCTAAAGGCGTCATTAACAACCATCAAACAAACGAACGTCGCTCAGCGCCGCCCTCTAAAGGCGTCATTAACAACCATCAAATAAACGAACGTCGCTCAGCGCCGCCCTCTAAAGGCGTCATTAACAACCATCAAACAAACAACTGTCGCTCAGCACCGCCCTCTAAAGGCGTCATTAACAACCATCAAACAAACGAATGTCTCTCAGCGCCGCCCTCTAAAGGGGTCATTAACAACCATCAAATAAACAAACGTCGCTCAGCGCCGCCCTCTAAAGGCATCATTAACAACCATCAAACAAACAAACGCCGCTCAGCGCTGCCCTCTAAAGGCGTCATTAACATGCATCAGATAAACAAACGTCACTCAGCGCCGCCCTCTAAAGGCGTCAATAACAGCCATCAAACAAACAAATGTCACTCAGCGCCGCCCTCTAAAGGCGTCATTAACAACCATCAAACAAACAAACGTCGCTCAGCGGCGCCCTCTAAAGGCGTCATTAACAACCATCAAATAAACAAACGTCGCTCAGCGCCGCCCTCTAAAGGCGTCATTAACAACCATCAAACAAACGTCGCTCAGCGCCGCCCTCTAAAGGCGTCATTAACAACCATCAAATAAACAAACGTCGCTCAGCGCCGCCCTCTAAAGGCGTCATTAACAACCATCAAATAAACGAACGTAGCTCAGCGCCGCCCTCTAAAGGCGTCATTAACAACCATCAAATAAACGAACGTCGCTCAGCGCCGCCCTCTAAAGTCGTCATTAACAACCATCAAACAAACGAACGCCGCTCAGCGCCGCCCTCTAAAGGCGTCATTAACAAGCATCAGATAAACGAACGTGTTAGCAGTTTTACTGTTTTCCTAAAACTCATGATGCGTCTCGATGAACGCATGTTTTGGTTTCTTTCATTATTTATAGTTTAGCCTTATATTAAGTCGGTCACAATCACTTCTTTCCAACATTTCTGTTCAAACTGATCTTTGTAACACGATGCTTTTGGGACACCCAGCCTTAATTAAGGTTGGTGATACAGAAGCTAAGTAGAGGAAGCTTCTTCCAAGTATTGGAATTGACTGTGCATTTGTAATCTTCTGGGCTCCCCCTGCAGCGATCCCAGATACTCCCTCCAGGCCTCGCATTCTCGGGAAGTTTGACAACACCATCCCGGAGCCCAAAGTGACCCAGCTACCCAGGCTTCGTCTGCAGCCGTTTGATTACGATGGAGAAGTGTACATCGGGCCTTCTGAGGAAGACGCTCCAGTTTTCCCCAGCACAGGAAAAAGACGAGGAGGAAGAGGAGGAAGAGGAGGAGGAGGAGGACGACGGTGAGAACGAGGGGAACCAAGTGGATGGTGAGAAGTTGAACCCCAGAGGAGATGTGTTCTGTGAGTGATCAATGAAGTTTGCTGATAATGATTTTGATTAGACAGCAAAGAGTTGGGATTTGTCCTCAGTTATGTTATCGGCCTTACATGTTAACAGGTGCCCAATAACCGTCTAATATAATTAATATATAATATTTTTAGCTGTTAACTGGATGTAATGTGTGGCCAAGCACAAAGGCAGTTTACTAAAAGTCTACACTGTAATAATTTCACACATTTCAATCATCAGGTACCTCTAATAACCTTAAAGGGGATTTTTATTTGTTTTTATTACCCCATAATTCAGTGGTCGAAATGTAAACAAAGCCATTTCAAGTGGTTTATTGTGAACTACATGTCCTCCAAGTTTTTATATGGAATGTTGATGATGGTAAAATAGTTATAAATCTAAAAAAATACATCTGGGGACTATTTTGCCTCACAACGCCCTGCATATTATGTATCCCTCCACCATGAATGCATTGTAAAGCCAAAAGCTTCTCAAAACATCATAAAACAGTGTCTCAGTCATCAGGCAGTGAATTCATAACCACTTCATGTAACTTTAATAACTTTCTGGGAGCTTTTAGAGGTGAACGTCTGGTTCCTATCACCATCACTGTGAACAATTCTGACTTGAATCTCTAGAATGGAGCGTTTCACATGAAACTACTGAAGGACTTAAACATTTAATTATGCAGAGATTTTGAATTCCTGTTTAAAACTGTGGCAGAAGATGTGGGTTAAGCGAGCACTTCCAGATCTGTGAGGTGAGAAGGCTCGGCTCCTCCAGGAAGCACTGAAACTCGACCTCCGCCGCCACATTTATCAACGGGATTGCATGATTTACTGCAGCCTGGCTCAGTATAGAGCTGTCTAGTACTTTTGGAGTCAACAAAGGAAAAGGAGGGAAAGATTCTCAGGGCTAGCTTTGTTTTGAGGCCCTCCAGGGATTTAGCATTAACTTCCAGATTGCTGTTTCTCTGTAGAAGGTCAGAGGTCAGTCAGGATGTCTGGTCTACCGTGTTAAGGACATGTCACTACATGCACCACCACAGCCGGCTATGGATCAGAGCAGGACAGTGTTCCAGCCAAAGACTACAGGAAATACATTTAATTACATTAGCAGACAGTGTTGCAGCACATACATGTCTCTGGGTCAGTTCCCCTCTTATCACTGGAGTGGAACCCTCAAGGGTTCATCTCAGTACCTTTAGTCAGGGAACATAACTGAACCATAATCCACTGAAATGATATGTTCTAAGCTGTACTGACTCCACACACCCCGTCTCGTCTCCAGGCTTTTATTTTACTGTTCTGTTTAAAACATTCGGTTATGAAAAGGTACAAATACGAACTTTTCACCTGGAAAACACTTATTTAAGGTTCACAATCAGACCTTAAAACCACTGTTGGAGCTTTGAGGGAACATTTACACTGTTTGTACCTTGATGAACGAAAAATGTACCTGAACAGAACCTTTATTTCTAACAGTGCAGGAGACTATCTTGAAATATACTGAGCACCTGCCAGAACTCTTTCCCTCTCCTGATCATAGAATAGATCTTTGGACTATTGTTGGATTTAACCTTTCCCTGCATGATGTTGCCGTATGGTAACAATTGCATTATTGTATTTTTTCGCTCAGCTACAACATTGAAGTCAATTTTTCAATTCTTTTAAGAACCAAAAGGCCTGATGTGTAAAATGTTACACGTTGTTCTGCTCACATGACTTCCTGTTGCAGCCTGTGCCTCTTTTCTCATATATCACACAGGCATTACATGGTCTGGCGTCTGAAACACTCTCAAAGCCTGTTTTATACACAACAATTACAAGAAATAATTGACACACAGTCTGTGTGAATGTTACAATTTCATATTTCATTCATATTTCTATCTAAAATAATAAAATATATTTGTTGCCATATGACAACAGCATGTGACAATGGAACTACAGTGTGCTAATAATGAGAGTGAATTAATGCACCACTATAAGACAAATTGGGCACTTTTTTATAACATTTTTACATTTAAAGTCAATGTTTTTATCATAATTATATTCATACATCTCTGTGTTCTATAAAGCACTGTTCCAGTGCGGCAACAGACGTGAACGCATCTTTAGCTGGCTGAATGTGGGAGGTACGGGGGGCTTTCGCTGTGGTCCACTGTTTATTTGCTGAGTTGAACATGTTTGCAAAAAAAAACAAAAACATGCAACATAACATAAAAGAATTAAGTCACCTTTTATATTTTATATGTAATTTTTTTCAAATATGTTAAACTTGGCAAATAAATTGGAATTGTGCAATAAAATTTGCAGTTTTCTGTAGAAAATCTGTTTAAACTTTATTTTACTTTTTGGGGTCACCCAAACATTTGCTGGTAAAACGCTGGTAAACAGCTGTTATGCATGTTTTTTTTTTTCAGACCTGGATGATGAATGTGGCTGTTTTATTGTCACATGCTGTTGCCTTAAGGCAACAAAATGCAAAGTATGCTTGCTCAGTTTTTTTCCCCAAAAAAATTTAAATACGAAAAATCATGAAACCATTTTTATGTGTATTTCAGAATTCACAAGTAAAGGTTAATGCTATGCTGCCTTCAGATTTGGTCAAAATAAGGCACCTTAGAAGGCAGCTGCCTTATGCTGCCTTCCGAAGACACTCCTACCTTGTCAATCCACCTTGTAGATGTAAAGTCAGAGACGATAGCTCATCTGCTGCTGCACAGTTTGTGTTGGTCATCCTCTAGTCCTTCATCAGTGGTCACAGGATGCTGCCCACAGGACGCTGTTGGCTGGATATTTTTGGTTGGTGGACTATTCTCAGTCCAGCAGTGACAATGAGGTGTTTACAGACTCCAGAAGCACTGCTGTGTCTGATCCACTCAGACCAGCGCAACACACACTAACACACCACCACCAGGTCAGTGTTACTGCAGTGCTGAGAATGACCCACCACCCAAATAGTTCCTGCTCTGTGAGGGTCCATGGGGGTCCTGACCACTGAAGAACAGGGTAAAAGGGGGCTAACAAAGTATCAGAGAAACAGATGGACTACAGTCTGTAACTGTAGAACTACAAAGTGCACCTATATAGTAAGTGGAGCTGATAAAATGGACAATGAGTGTAGAAACAAGGAGGCGGTCATAACGTTATGCCTGACCAGTGTATAATGAGCCACTGAAAGTTCTATATTCTAAAGTTCTTGAATGATAAACTCGCCTATACAAATGGGAAGTGCTGTTTATTGGAAATGAAATAAACATTACGGCAAATAATTTAACTGATAGCTTTGGTCAAACTATTGTTTATTTGTCAGTCAGTGGTGAATCATTCACATCTCAAATTCTACCTTAAAGTCTAATAATCATCAGGTGTTAGCAAACCAAAAGTACAACAAGTGTTCTATGTTCTGCCTGTTAATTCACTGTGACACTTTCGATGTAACGTGGTGTTCACAGCCTCTTAAATGCACCCTTTTCTCTTTTGTGAGGGTAAAAGGATCACCCTGTATATCCTCCTCATTATAGGAAACTCTAGACTGTCGCCTCTAAATTGCAAGTGAAGGCAAGCGTGAGCTACTGCAGGGAAAAGAGGGTCTGTGGGGTCAAGCTCACCAAAGAGACAGAGGCCTGGGAAAGCCAAGGAGTGGCAGAACTGATCCGTCAACCTGTCAGAGAGGACCTAGCCGGGCCTTTTTTTAGAGCAGTGGGGCCGTTCAAACAGGGCTGCCAAAACAAACAGGTTTTTTATACATGGTTGATTATTCATGTGATTTAATTGACTAATAATTGATTAATTGGCTGTAATAATAAAACGTAACAGCTGTGACAGTAAAAGATTTGCCCATGTTCTGACAATCTGAGGTTCTGGACTGGGTTGCACCGGTTTTGCGTAAGTTTGTACGTCTTAAAAGTCTTTAAGTATTTAGTTACCACTAGTTAACCATAATTTAGCTAAATTTGGTCGTACCACAAATCAAGTCACTAGAAACAACTGACTAATGTGCCCCTCACCATAACATGTTCAGAGCCAATCTATAAACCTGCTGCCATGGAAATGCAACAGCAGCCTGCTGCTAGGGGTGGGGGTGTGGGGGGGAGGGGGGATCGATTCATAGATGCATCGCGATGCGGACATGAACGATTCTGAATCGATTCACAAATGTTAAAAATCGATTTTCTAAATATTTAATTTATAACATAACGTTGATGGAACGCAAAAGGCGGAACTTGGAAGTGCGGAAGAGCAGCACCCGGACAGTCTGTGGCGGCACATAAAGACAAAACGGATGAGCGAGAAATCCGACCGCCAGCCTCTGCATTAAAGGCTAGTGTATGGAAGCACTTTGGCTTCTATGGAGATGTAGGGAAAAAGGACCTGGACGGGAGCCACACTATATGCCAGTTGTGTCACACTAAACCAAAATATTTTGGAAACGATAAACAAAAGAAGCCATATTACATGTTTCCACCTGTTTTCCACCCGGTTGTAGTTGCTGCCAACCAGAGGACCATTGAGTAAGTGATGTCAAAGCTTCCCCCCAACTTGGAAGCGAATTACAAACTCTATCGCAACTTTTATTGCCAAGGATTTGCGTCCAGTCTTTAAGAACCAGGGCTTTCGTGCTGTGTTGCACACATTGGAGCCGAGATACATCGTCCAGTCTCAAAGATATTTTACTGACACAGCGACCCCCCCCCCGCTCTCTACAACGAGACCAAAACCGAGATTAAGAAATCACTGAATAAAACTGGTAGAATAGCTGTGATAGGCTGCGTGGACATCCATTACCATCCATTGTTTCACCGTAGCGGCGTATTTTATCACAGATGAGTGGCAGCAGCGTCTCCAAACAAGAGCAGTGAATGAGAGCCTTCCAGTTCACTTGGCACATCACTTCCGTTTGATTTATTAATAAAAGATACAAGAAGTAAATTCATTATGGATCATTACAAACACTTTGCTGTAAAAGTACCATGAGAAAAAATCCTGTATAAAAAAAAAGATGCATCGATAATCGATTTATAAGCGCATCGCAGCCTCTGAACCATAATCGAATCGAATCGTGAGGTGCCGAGCGATTCCCACCTCTACCTGCCGCAGTCTCCATGGAAAAATATCTAGTATAGAAGGACACGATGTTTACACGTTTAACTGAATAACCTGAAGCCGCTGTCGGCTTATGCTTTAATATTTCCTTGTGGCAACCAAATATGCAGCTTTATTAAATGTTGCATCATTTATGGACACAACAGCAGCTTAGTGTAAACGTTCCTGCATCTCCTGAGTCGCACTGAGCTGGAGCTGTGCGGGTTTAGCTTTGCGTTCAGAGTTAAAACCGGGGCGATGATTAGAGCTGTAAGTAAAATCACAGAATACAGCATTCAGTCTTTAGCTTAGCTGAGTTAGCCTAACCAAAAATGTCATGTTTTGGTCTTTTTTTGTGCTTTCTATGTGGTTTCTGATGGTTTCCCCAACTCTCAATGCTAATTAGTGTGGTTGCATTACTTAACTACATCAGCCTTGTACCTCCAATGCAAAGCTAAAGACTTTAGACACCAAGTATGCCTTTGCTGATCAACTACATTTGGGATAAAGGAGGGAATTCAGAAAAAAATTCACCAAACTGTTGCTTTTTTTGCGGAATTACTAAGTTCGTTTCTGCGAGACGCTCCACGATTTAAAGAGGTTCAAGTCTTTGTCTTGGAGCTTATGTCGGTCTCCTTGAGCAAGAGGAGACAGGCCTGAGACATCCATCAGCCACGGGGGGGGGAAATTCCACACCTGAGGCGAAAAAGCACCTAAGGAAACAACCCCCACCCGCCCACCCGACGAGGCTTTTATTACCGCCCTCCAGAACAGCTGTTGGCTGGAGGCTCTGTCATCAGGATTTAAATCCACTGCTAACAAAAGCCCCCTGCCAGAGCTGTTTCACTCAGCCAAGCTCAGCTACACCTGGTTCTGCCAGAGAACAGGCGTACCTGAGTCTCAGGTGAAATGAAAGGGAGGGGGGGCTGACACATGGGCAAGCAGCCACTCGCACTCTCAAAGCCCTCGTCTGCATTTTTATGTGGAAATATTTGCAAACTAGTCAGGGGTATTTCCTTTAACACGTTGCTCAGATGCCTTTCACTCGGTCAGTCTTGCCTGCAGAGCTCTTGGTGCCATATTTCTGGCTTGTGCTGATGATTGTTAGATTTGTAAAAATATAATAATAGAGTTAAAGATTAGAGAAACTCAACTTCTCTGCCTAATCAGGACTTTTTACAGTAACTAGACTATAAATCTGTGAGAGATTTTGGATTATGGAGACAAAGTTACATGCAAGCCAGTTTCTAGTTCCAGTAGCACAAGCAAGACTTTGGCCAATGCATCATGTAAACAATGTTAGCCTTAGCTTTTATTGTAGTACAGTCCCTGATAGCAAGAGTATAGTAGACCACGGTCAGCCCGCTGATGGCAAAGCTGGTGGTCCACTGGCGTTTTGCTCAGTGTTTTCTGGGTGGCCCACCGGTGGTGATTGTTTGCGCTGAAACAGTAAAGAAGCAGCAGGAAAAAACATGTTTAAGTGGATCATGGATTTAAAAATGAGATCTGTTGGTATTTTTTAGAGTTTTAAATGTACATAAACTCGATTGTGCCTTAAACTCAGCTCACTAAAAAGCTTCGCTCCACACGTGAGAGACTTTTCACCACTTTTTCTTTGTTTACTTGCTGTATTTTCTTCTTTCACACTCTCAGTTTTGATTGGTTGTTGCAGGAATCTGTTCAGATTGAGTTGTTGACCAGTTTACACTAGATTACACTCAGAGTCGGGTCAAAAAAATCAAACATTTGATAAACTCTGACTGGTCTGAAACGCGATCAGGAGGCCAAAAATCTGAGTCTGCGCCCCTCATATACGACTCGACTCTCTCTCCAACTGTCGACTCCGACTGACCCAAAAATCTGCAGACTAGAGCCGAACAGCTCAGACTCAGACTGAGACTCAGGGCTAAAATCAGGGAACAGTCGTGTGGTGTAACCCCGGTTTAAGAACAGCTGGTGAATAAGGCCCAATGTTTTTTATTTGACATTAAAGAAGGAACCAAGTTGACACCCTTCAAATGTTTTTCATTTCAGTTCCAGATGAGTCCGTCTACAGTGCAGAGTTTAAGGAGATCAATGCGGCTCCTCTACAGGAAAGTAAGATTGATTTTCAGCTTTATGAGTGTCGTCCTGTTTACAGTCCGAGTGTGGTGTATATTCACACATGTTCCTGAACAGGACTGCTGACCGACTGTAACTTTGATTCGGGAGCATGTGAGTGGGTGCAGGACAAGGAGGATGATCTGGACTGGACCGTCCAATACCACGAGAACGGTACTGTGTACGGATATTGGGTATTTACATCAATATCTGCTTATATATTTCATAACTTTGATCATCTCACAAATGGTAACCTTTGTAGTTGGTCACCAAAAACTTCATGTTAAGTGAAATCTCTCTACATGCCAACTGTGCAACACTACTGGAGCTACTAGCCATGTTTACATGCAGCCTAATAATCCGTTAATAATCTGAATAATAGCTCAGTCGGAATAGTCTAGTCTGATTGAAGCCATTAGCAATACATTTTCTATCCGACTGATCGAGGTGGGTAATCCTGTAAATAATCCGTTAAATAGAAGAATAATATCCGTGTAAATGCCTGTATCTGATTACATTCCCTATCGGAAAGTTTAAGTCCGTTCTGATCATGTTCGTCGCGTCATAGTGAAAGTTTATACCGTTCAACATGGCGGAGCAGAAACTGGTCTGCAGAGGAGACGAAGTTTATGCTCTGGTCTTTAAAAGACGGCGGTGGGACGGACGTCCAGCTTATGTGTCTCAGAACACGACGTCTTCCTCTCGGCCTTCTTTAATAAGGACATGTGAAGGACGTTTTCCTGAGTCTGACATCATTTTAAAGTGATTAAAAACACAAGCACTGCTCACTGCTGCTCATCTCACTCTGACCGGACTCACGTGATGCTGGTTGTCATGGTAACATCAGCACTAAGTGGTTCTCTATGCATGTGCATAATTTTGGATCTGATTACTTGTAGTTAGCATGTAAATGGAGATTTTCATCAGAGTGTTGAGTAGAGTGAGAATAAACACTCAGTCTGAATCTGTAATCAGACTGAATTCAATTAGATTGGAGAAAATCTTTGCATGTAAACAAAGACTCCCAAAGAGAGTTTGAGAACACTTATTTACAAAAGATTGTGTTGCCTTGGTTACTTTGTAACAATTTGTTTGGAACAGCTTGGATTTTTTTTTTACTTAAAGATGAATTCTATTGATTTGGTTAGCAGCAGAGTTGAGTTCCGTTTTGCTGAAGCTGGACGTTTGTGTTCTCTTCAGGACTGCAGTACTACATGGCCCTCAGTGGGCTTGTGGGTAATCGGAGAGAAAGTGCCAGGCTGCGGCTGCTCCTCACCGACCTCGTCCAGCAGGGCCCATTCTGCCTGAAATTCAGTTTCCGAATCGCAGGCCCGCAGGTGGGAACCCTACGCGTGATGCTGGACCACAGTGACCACGCCGTGTGGGAGAAAGCACACAGCCGTAACGAGGACTGGCAGACCGACAGCGTCACCATCACCTGGAAGGACAGAGCACCTGAGATGGTCAGCTACATCAGACACATTAGCACTGCTGGACAACACTGATTCAGTATTGCAGTATTTCTCCAAATATTTCACCATATAAGATGATAAGTTAGTGTCAGTGAAGTTAATAAGTCAGCATTAATGAATTTAATAAGTTAGCATTAGTAATGCTAATAAATTATCATCAATTTAATTAATAAGTTAGCATCAATAAAGTTATCAGCATTAATAAATACGTCAGCAATAATATAAATGTTAGCATTAATAAAGTTAAAACAGCATTAATAAAGTTACAAAGTCATTAATAGTTAAGAAATGTGCATTAATACAGTTAATAAGTTAGCATTATTAAAGTGAGTTAGCATTAATATAGCAAATATCTGAGCATTAATACAGTAAATAAGTCAGTATTAATAAAGTGAATAGGTTAGCACTAATAAAGTTAATAAGAGCATTAATAAAGTTAATAAGTTAACATTAATAAAGTGAGTAATTTAGCATTAATGCAGTAATTAAGTCAGTATTAATAAGGTGAATAGGTCATTATTAATAAAGTTTATAAGTTAACATTAATAAAGTGAATAATTTATCATTAATACAGTAATTAAGTCAGTATTAATAAGGTGAATAGGTCATTATTAATAAAGTTAATACATTAACATTAATAAAGTTAATAAGCTTCCTAAGTGTTGATACTCTATAATGTTTGTTCTGATTTGACTGTTTTGTTTTATTTCGCGCTCTTAAATCACACAAAAGGAAACTGTACACAGAATGGAGAAAGAAAAGGAGACTTTTGTTTATTTAGATTTTATGGTTTTTGTTTTTTAAAAATTGTCTGAAGCTCCCAGTAAATTACATACATTACAGTTAACAGTCAGGTCCTGGATACAGACCATCAGTACAGACCATAAAACAGAACATATATACATACATACATACATACATACATACATAAATAAATAAATAAATAAATGCTATGTATTGTGGATGTAATGCTTATTATAATATCAACTATCCCTAAAAATATGGCTAAAAAAAACAATATTATGGTATGTCAACGTCACAGTGTTCCAGTATGGACAGAATATCATGCAGCGTCACGTATTAGTTACACTGGCTCCAGTGCAGACTGAAAGAACTGCAGATCAGTGGTTTCATTAGATGTTTGTGACACTCTTTAAAACTGAAGGGAATGTTTCTGTTTTGTTTTGTTTCCCTCAGATCATCTTTGAGGGAACGCGTGGGAAGCTGGTCGCTGGAGAAATTGGGCTGGACAACGTGGTGCTGATCTCAGGAAGCTGTCAGGACGATGAAGCCGTCATCTTTTAGAGGAGATATCAGAAAAGATAAAGAAAGAACATACCGGAATGTCAGCGTTACTGGCTTGATACAGTACAGTATGAGTACAGTATGATATGATGTTTGTTAAAACGGTGCTTCTTCGTGTGTTTGTGTGTGTTTTTCTGAGCTTTATCCTTTAATGGTGCTCGTTGTGGAGAATGAGGTGTCCAGCGATGGTCAGCTGCAATGAGCCTCATGTTCTGTAACAACTACATTTTTTAAAATCATACAAAGCAGCGTTTTGCTGTCGCTCAGTGTTCAAAGACACTAAGTAGCAAAAGTACTGAAGCCTTCATGAAAAGCTTGCTGTGATAAATTAATCTGCAATATGATTATCAACATTATTCTTCGTTCATCCTGAAAGTTATAAGATAAATATCCACTGTTTGTACCATCAAAACTGTAAAATTATAGCTGCTGTAAATTTTGCCTTCACATATTAAAATTTTGTTGTTTTTTTAAAGCTGCCTCTCATTTGTTTACTTTTTTTTCCACATTTGTCACATTTTTAACTGAAATTAAATGCAGAAAACTGCACCATTAAGCCATTTAATAGCACTGTGCACTATACTCGTTCAAACTGGAAAAAACAGCCTTGTGTTTTGTTTTAAATCACAGATTACAAAATAAGAGTGCCCTTCAAAACTAAAATAAAAAAAAATATATATAAATAAAAAACAGATGGCAACATTCAATAACACCAGACAAGAATGTTTATTAGAAATATTATTTCTTATAATTATTATTATTGAACATTCTTTTCCCAGCTTGTCCACATCACATATTATTTTACTCAAAGTAAAACAAGAGATAATAAAAGTCCACAATCTGTTAAATAAGCCTCTATATTTAAAAAAAAAAAAAGATTTTAGTAAATAACAATGGATGGGTTTGCATGTAAACAGAATTTGTTTGGCAATAATTCCAGCTATTTTTAGAAAAGTAAATAATTTGCTAATTTGTCTTGTATTTGCATTGTAACTATGTTTGATAGGAAAAACTCTTTGTAAACTCAGTTTTTAAAGGACATCATGCTATACAAGGATTTTTCACCGAACACTTTAGTAGAGGATGTAGTTTGTTGTTGCAAAACTGGAACATCGCTGTGAGGATTTGATTGAGCATTAGTGAGGTCAGGTACTGATGTTGGATGGTCAGTTCTGGATCACTCACACTACAAAATAAGAGCCCCCCCCCCAATGAAAGAACAGATGGCAATAGTCAATACACCAGGCAAGAATGTTTATTAGAATTATTATTTCTTTTAATCATTATTAAACATTCTTTTCTTTGTTTATTTTACCCAAAGTAAAACGAGAGGTAATAAAAGGCCACAATCAGTAATATAAGCCTTTATTTAAAAAAAAAGATTTTAGTAAGACTTTTAAAACCATTTATAGGTTTACATGTAAACAGAATTTGTTTTGGCAATAATTATAACTATTTCATAAAATAAAAAATAAATTGTTCAGCAAATTTATATTGTATTTGTATTGTAACTGTGTTTAGAAGGAAAAAACTCTTTTATAAACACTTAGTAACGTAAGAAGTAAAGAACATGATGCTATACAAGGATTTTTAACCTAACATTTTAGCAGAAGATGTAGTTTGTTATCATCTCTGCTGTTGTAATACTGGAACATTGCTGTGAGGATTTGATGGAGCATTATTGAGGTCAGGTACTGATGTTGGATGGTCAGTTCTGGGTCACTCCAACTCATCCCAAAGGTATTGGATGGAGCTTCATCACTCCAGAGAACACAGTTCCACTGCTCCACAGCCCAATGCTGGGGGGCCTTATACCCCTCTAGCCCACGCTGGGCACTGGACATGGTGACCTTAGGATCATGTGCAGCTGCTCAGAGCGTCCCATTCTGTTGGTCAGCGGTTTCTATGGAGATGTTCAATGAGCCATCACTCAGTTATACAATAATACAGCAGCTGGAAATGCATTAAAAGGACGTTTATGATAATCAAATGCAAATATTCTAACAAAACATCCAGAAAATATCCTCAAACTCTCTGTGACTGACACTCACACGCGCAACTTCAGATGAAAGAGAAGAAAACCTGCTGTATGGAGTGAATTCAGAGTGGTTTGGTGTGAAACGTTCCATTATAGAGAAACATCAGTCTTGTTCACAGTGGTGGCGACGGGAACTACGATCAACACGTTAATAAGATAATATAATCCTTTATTAGTCCCACAACCGGGAAATTCTCAGTGTTACAGCAGCAAAGGGAGAGCAAGACACTCAAGAAAAGAAAAGAAGTAACAAGAAGAGAATTAACAAGCAAGTAATTAACTTTGTTAAGTACTTAATAGGGTTTTAATAGTTTGTTACTTGTTACTATATAAACAATATATATAATACTAAACATAAAAAAATAAGATAAAAATATAAACTTTATCCTTCACAAAAAATAACAATGTAAAGAATTATAAATAAATAAAAAGCTAAGATATTTACAGTGTAAGGATATTTTGCCTGAAATTCACATGGAGTTTTGCGCATGAGGTACTGGTTTATATCACACATGGGATGGTGAGGAGTGAACAATATAAACATTATAAATAGAAAGCTGAACAATATTTACACTATAGGGATATTTTTTAAAATATTGCACACGGAGTGTTGATTATATTGCACACAGGAAGAGGTGATAAATTCACAGTATGTTCTGTAGATATGTGAGGTCTAATGGGGGTGGAGGAGGTTCTACTGGGAGCAGTGTTGGTTGTACAGTCTAATATGTTAATATCTAATATGATCAACATGTTTTCATGCTCTTGGGTAACCAGATAATGGGGGAACTCCGGGTCTACATGAGTCAGACAGTAATCAGATTTCTGCTCTACAACCAGCCAATTAAACATAGCATAAAAGTCAAACATCATTAGGCTTGTTTTTAAACATCGCGTCACTTAAGCTGAAAAATATGAACATGCATTATCTAGAAGATGAAGAATATTTAAATCCTTCATTTGGTTGAGCATGTAGTCGGTTTCATCATCGCTCCAAAAGCGATGTGCTGCGTCTCGTGGGTGCTGTATTAAATGCTGCTCGCTGTTTTCACACATGCTCAGACTGAGAGAAACGAAAGAAATCAGAGTAAGAGTTTACAGCACTGAGAAACCCCATTACTGAGCTCAAATCCAGCCTCTTTATCAGATTTACTAATCAGATTTATAGACCTTATTCTAGAGTTGCCACATGTTCAGGATTTCCCTGGATTGTCTAGGACCCGTGGGCCAGATCAGGCCCGCGACACGATCCTTTCCGGCCCGCAAAAGTATTCTAATTTTCCATTAATATTAGCCTGTTTCACAATGCGCTGCACTACAGTCCCCAGCATGCACTGCAACGTGTTGTGCACTCCGACTCTCCTACCTCAACAACAGTCTATGGGACAGCGGTTAATCCTCAATTCTACACAATTCTACGCAATTCCACACCAGTCTTAATGAACCTGCAGCAGAGAAAAATGTCAGGTGTTTAATTCAAGCAGGTTTAACAGACTGAGCTGCTGGGAACATTTACATTTAGAATATTTCAAGGTCTGTTATAAGTGTCTGTATTTTTCTGTTGAGGTTTGTGCATATATTGAATAAACAATGGTCGGTTCGGGTTACAGCATAACATTAATTAAAAATGAAATAAAAACCTTTTTTTTCTGGCCCACAGATTTGATGAGATTTTTAAATAATAAATTAATAATTTAATGAAAAATCAAGTCACTGATCGAGTGTCCAGGAATTTTACAGGGCGAAGGTGGCAACCCTACTTTACTGTGATCTAAGAAATCAGAGTGTGCTGTTTACACGACCACTATGATCGAATATATATATTTGGGTCATTCTACATAAACGTCCACTTCTCTATCTCTCCATAGGAGTCACTGGTGTTACTGATCCTCATCGGTGTTCCACATAATAAAGGAACACCAGAGACATTTTTAATGAAAAATACATTTTGCTAAATAACTGCTACAGAACATCAAACCAAATGTTGTCAATCATGGAATATCCACTAAAATATGGAATTTAATCCATTTGTATTCTATTATTTCACAGTTACCTCAGAATAAAGTGGGTCACACCAGTGACTTCAGCTAAAAGCTTCATATGAAATCATGAGCTAAATGAGAAAATCTCTGATAACTGAAAGACACAGTGGACTCACCATGAGCTTTTCTTCATAGATCCTCAGAAAACAGGTAAAAGGAAGTCGAGTGATGTCATCAGTGTGACGACTCCTGGGGACCTCAACTTTCATTACATATTTTATAATATTTATTTGCCATTTGTTTTCTTTATGTCATTTAAATCATGTATTTCATAGTCATGTGGAGATTATTGCAGTTAAAATTGCAGAAAAATGTGTTTTACCTCAAAATATGGCCTCAGCCTTCACACATGACTTACACATCTTCTGTGGTGCTTGGAGTTCTAGATAATTGATTTAAAAAACCAATATTGATCAACTGAGGCTCAAGAAGGTGTAATTGTTAAAATAACATTGTTTTAGTTTAAAATAAATATAAATAAATTGTAACCCTGACAAGTGTAATATATGTGTAAACGCTGGGGACACTGAAATAGACGTTTCTGTAGAATGACCCATATATATATATATATATATATATATATATATATATATATATATATATATAGCGATCGGAGTATTTCACATCAAACCCCTCTGAATGTTTTTCTTTTACATTTGAAACCGCTGAATTATGCAAACGTTATGAAAAATCTGCGGAATTCCCCTGTTTAATCTGATTCCGTGGAAACATTTCTGATCGGTGGTCACATGATTGCGGTCACGTGACGCGGCGGCGCTAGCATTAGCAGCTGTGCTAGCAGTGCTGTTAGCCCGTTAGCTCCGTGTACCGGCCTCTGTGGAGCTGATCCGTCTCTGTCGAACCGGGACCGCACCACTCAGACCTGACACCCTCACCGGGGGGACTCTAAAGGCTCCGAGCAGGTAAACGTTTCACCGTTTGGGTTAAACTGAACAGAGAGCCGGCTAACAGTAGCGGTTAGCATCGCCGCGCCGGAGCGGTCGGTTTCTGAGAGAAAGAAGGAGAGAAACTGGTTTAAAACACATTTCTGCATTTTCTCTGTTTCTAAAGTCTTTTTTCCGGAGCTTTAATTCGCCGAGTCGGCGGTTTTGCGGCTGGTTTGTTGTTCTGTAAGTTAGCCACTCCAGCCAACTGTGGGCTCGGTCTTCTCGCTGTCAGGGTCTGTTTACTTTTACACAGACTCAGTTTTAACGAGTTTATAGCTGAGATATTAAATGAACTCAGAGAGCAACATGGGGCAGATTAAGATATCACCACTTATATCTCTGCGTGGCCACGTTTTAGCTCGAAAAATGTTCACACAGTCCTGTAAAAACAGCTGAGGAAGTATAGAAATATAATAATCTGCGATATTTACTTCTCTGTTTCACATCCCTGTAGTCTTACAGCAGTCTGTAATACCTGTGTGGTGCCCTGTACTAAATAGTAATTGTCTATAATAATCTGTAATGTTTTATTCTCTGTATATCATCTATTTGGGACTGTTTTACAATCATCTGTAATTGTCTAAAGTTGCTGTAAGACTTACATAGTAATCCTGTAGAACTCCAGGTAGTGTTATTGTAGATATTTTCCATAAGGATGGCTCACATATATCACCATGTTCCATTACAGAGCTGGCCAATGTTGACAAAATTAAGTTTTGCAATATTTTCCAAATATTGTGTAGTATCTAATGAGTTAGTTTTAAGGTTAAAACATTTGCTTTACATAGATAGATAGATAGATAGATCACTTTATTAATCCGTCTATTACAGCAGCACAAAGTATTTCGCTGTTGTCGGAAGAAAACCTCGTATCTCCAAAATGGTAACTTTACAGGAGAAGGAAAAAACATACTTTACTTTCAATGTAAGTCAATGGAACCAGAATTTTTTCCAAGTCATTTTGGGCCGTTTCTTTTGGCCCGTTCATCATGAAATTAACACACAATGTGAAGGACAATAGGCATTTTCAAATTATGTCACAAACTGAAAAACAACAAAAATGGAGATACGAGGTTTTCTTCCGTCAGCAGCGATATTAGAGAGCGAAACATGATCAAAAGTGTTGCTGTACGCTATTTACACATGCATAAATAGAATAAGAAAAAATATATAGTAAAATATACTCAAACATTTAATATAACTTGTATTAACAACATTAATAATTAGTATTACTGAAGTTAATGTGTCAGCTTTAATAAAGTTAATACTTACAATTTACAACATTGATAAATGAGCATTAATAAAGTTAATGAGCTTCCTGAAACGCTATACTAAAAGAATGTCTCACGAACAGAGTTTATGATTAAAATGCTTACCTAGTATTGTAAACGTTAACCAGGCAGAAAGCACATTTACAGACAGGAACCGTACAGTTTCTGTATTTAACTGTTCTTTCAAAACATTCTGAAGCACTCAGCAAATGGCATACGTTGCAGTTGACTGTAAATATTGTTATAAACTAAAAAAAAAAATACTTTGACATAATTTCCCATCAATCTAAATGCTTTTTTAAATATTTTTTGTCCTCTTTATAATGACCTCACTCCTAATGCTCTTATTAATCAGTGATGCTCAACCTGCACATGTGGTCTGCACATGTGACCAGGCCCCTCTGAGGCAGGACTTTAACGTAGTTCCTTATTAAGTCACACCAACTCTGTTCTGTTATGATCTTAAACGTTCTTGGCCGCATTAAGATGATGGTAAGTTGGCCGTTGTTAAGTGGCGGTTTAACGCTGCGTTTCTGCCTTCGCGTGTCTCAGCAGACCTGCGGCCTCACAGAGCCGGTCTGTGTTCTGCCAATTGAGTAAGAACGGCCAGTTAGAACCATAACGATCAGATTGTTCCAGGCATCTCTGAGGAGCTGTTCTGCGGTCAGGGAGGACAATGATTTCAGTGGTTCCACTGATGGTGAAGGACTTTAACGACTACAGTGAGGAAAACGGAACAAAACCTGCACAGATGGTTCTTCAGGGGTTCTTGAGTAAGGAAAATGGCTCTATATAGAACCATGAACACTCAAAGTACCCTGTGCATGATTAAAGCGTTCTACAGATTGATGGAGAATGTGCTGTAGGTGGTTCTATGTAAAACCTTTTTGAAAAGGGTTGTGTATAGCGCCAAAAATGGTTACAAGCTCATATCGTAACAATAGAAGAACCCTTTTTGGTGCTGTGTTGAACCCCTTTTCAAAACGGTATTTGGTTGTCATGGCGACAGAAGAATTGCATAGTGTATGAGTGCATACTGAGTGTGCGAGTGTTTGAAAAGGGTTCTATATAGCACCAGAAAAGGGTTCCGCTATTGTGACAAGCCTAACAATAGCAGGACCCTTTTCAGAAAGGAACCTTCTACAGCACATTCTCCATCAATCTGAAGAAACGATGCAAGAACCCTTGCATGCAAGAACCCTTTAATCATGCAAAGAGTTCTTTGAGTGCTCATGGTTCTATATAGAACCGTTTTCTTAACTAAAGAACCCTTGAGGAACCGTCATTTCAGAGTGTGGGATTTCTGGGGATGAACGTTTCTGTTTTTGGGTCCAGGATTGGTCACTTTAGTACACTCATTCAGCAATGACCTCATATGTGTAACTTTCTGTTCCAGGTTCTGAATGATGAATTGCTCAGGGCGCTGAAGGTAAGAACACCAGACTGAACTTTTATTCTGTCTTAAAGTTCAAAATCTTCAAATCTAAGGCCCAGTCCCATTTCACCCCTCGCCCCTACCACTCAGCCCTACCCCTCCGTTTTACGTGTTCATGTCTAGGAGTAGGGTGTTCCGATTTGTGTTGAGATAGAGGGGTGGAGTGAAGTGTTAGGGCTACATGACCCTCCAAACTGAGGTTTTTCAGAGACTCCAAACAGAGTGATTTGAGAAAAAAAGAAAAACAGGAAAGATGGAGAACAAGAGACCAAAGAAACCCACAAATGTGAGAATTTCTCTGATAAAAAATCACAATAACGACTGTATTATCTTAGTTTAATGGCGTTTCAGTGTATTTTGGTCATTTTCTTCATACAAAGCATAAAAAATGGCTAATAGCATGCTAATATCTCGGTAGCTAGCTAGCTAACTTTCCCGTTCCACCTTAAATAGTCCAGCAGTTCTGACGCCTGAAGTGCCAGAACGTCACTGCTGCTCCATTTAAGGTGGAACGGGAAAATTCGAACAAGAATCTGGTGAATATCTGACTTCAGCTTCATATCACTGAAGAATTAGGGGTGGGTGATAATAAATAATTGCCCCCCTCTTTGAAGGCATATGATGCCCTAAATGTAACTAAAGCCCAGCAGTGAGGAGCTGAACTTTACCCTCCTCTGCTGTCACTGCAGACTGGCAGGGTCGCCTACAGAGCAGCGCTGGTAGCTGTTAATGAAGTGATGCTCTTTTTATTTGAGGGTCCCATTTCAGAGGGAAGATTTCAACCACTACCCTGTAACTCAGTTCCAAGGGGTTAGGGTGACCCTCGTAAACAAGGGAGTAGGGGTAAAAAGAAGAAATGGGACTGGGCCTAACAGTGTTCGATGCAATGAAAAGTAGTTCTTCATGATCAGTGCTGGAAATTCAGTACCCAGTCAATGCAGGTATGGCTGCGGTTCATAATACATACCCTGTTAAAGTACCTGGGTCCGTTTCAGCGTTACAGC
Source organism: Colossoma macropomum (assembly GCF_904425465.1). Lineage (NCBI taxonomy): Eukaryota > Metazoa > Chordata > Actinopteri > Characiformes > Serrasalmidae > Colossoma > Colossoma macropomum. The sequence continues at coordinate 1,738,169 of NW_023494784.1, forward strand.
TATGCTAGTGCTAAAAGGGAATTCCACAGATTTTTCAGAATCTCTCCATAATTCAGTGGTTGAGATGCAAACAAAGTCATTCAGAGTGGTTTGAGGTCAAATGGAATTTAACAGACTCAGATGTCTTTACAGTGGTGGTGATAGGAACCAGGGGTCGCCATGACTACAACACAGATATAGACATTTTATTTACTATCCAGAACCACCAGTGAACCTACACGAGTCTTCTGAGTTTATATGGAATGTATGTGCGTTGCATATACCTTTCTACCATAAATGGATTTAAAAAAAAGTTTTAGGCTTAAATATGATCTCAAACAACTGTAAAACAATGTCTGGGACGTTATTCAGTGTATTCATAACCATTCCATGTGCTAACGTTCTGTAAAAGAGCTTTTAGAGGCATTAAATTAATATTTTTTCTGTGACTAATCAGTGGTCTATAATAATTCTAGCACCACCCACATTTACATTTACGGCATCTGGCAGACGCTCTTATCCAAAGCGACTTACAGTTTGATCATTTTACACAGGTAGGCGAAGGAAGTGTTAGGAGTCTTCCCAAGGACTCTTGTTGGTATAGTGTAAGGGGATATAGGGATTGAACCCCAGTCTACAGTGTAGAAGGCAGAGGTGTTACCCACTACACTATACCAACCATACCAACCATATGTACCAATTTGGTATGCTTGGTATCCTGCACTGCTTGGTACAGATCTCTTGGCAATGAAAATGATGACAAAATATGTGATCATTGATTATTAATAGTGGCGACTGAGTCAAATGAATTTGGTTACTTATCACGTTTGTGACTTATTACCTCTTAAATGTTTTGTGACCTCACATTTACTCTGATTCTGAGCTTCAAACCCTTTAGAAGGTAGTTTAGTGAAAAATCTAATTGGCAGGTTTCTAATCATGGACTAAAGAACATAAAAAGAATATATCATACAATGTCAGATATTAGCAAGTCTATTAAATGTTTCTTAACAACTCCATACAGCTTGAGGCGAACATGAGATGATTTAGGCACCATGCTATTTGGTGGGTTGGAAGCTTTTTCGTTAGCTACATTAGCCTTGTAGCTCCAGTGCTAAAACTTCAGACACCCAAGTATGACTTATATGATCAACTAAATAGTGTACATATGAACTGTTTCCTGAACTGTCGCTTTAATTCCCAGTTCTTAGGTGTCTCAGAACCAGCGGAGAACCACCACCATGTCTGCCAAGTCGTCCCTGCTGAAGGTGATCCTGCTGGGGGACGGCGGTGTGGGAAAGAGTTCGCTTATGAACCGCTACGTCACCAACAAGTTTGACAGCCACCTGTTCCACACCATCGGTGTGGAGTTCCTCAACAAGGACCTGGAAGTGGACGGGCGCACGGTGACTCTGCAGATTTGGGACACGGCGGGGCAGGAGCGGTTCCGGAGCCTGCGGACGCCGTTCTACCGCGGCTCCGACTGCTGCCTGCTCACGTACAGCGTCGACGACGGCCAGAGCTTCCGTAACCTCAACAACTGGAAGAAGGAGTTTGTGTACTACGCTGACGTGAAGGACCCGGAGGCCTTCCCGTTCGTGGTGCTGGGCAACAAAGTGGACGTGAGCGAGCGGCAGGTTTCGCGGGACGAGGCGCAGCAGTGGTGCCGCGACAACGGCGACTACGCCTACTACGAGACCAGCGCTAAAGACGCCACCAACGTCAGCGTCGCCTTCGAGGAGGCCGTGCGGAGGGTGCTGGCGACCGAGGAGCGGGCTGATCACCTCATCCCCACGGACACGGTCGACCTGCACAGGAAACCGCGCACCGGTGCCCCCTGCTGTTGACGGAAAACGGCACCGAAACGTTGACGGAAAAGAAAAAGATAAATAAATAAACAGCGCCCCCTGCTGTTGACGTAAAACACAGCGTAACAAACTAATCACAACGGCCGTTGAACAGGACGAGTCTCAGTTGTCTTTGAGGCTGTATAAACTCTAGACATGCACTTAACTCTTAAACACTGGGTTCGTACCACTGTAGACGCCTGGCTGAGTTCGTGAAGCTCCAGGTCGTGGAAAACAGACATTTTCTCCTGTGCAAACTTTGATATATTAAGCACTATATTCTAATATTGAGACTGAGAGTGATGCAATAAATTTGTTTTATGAGAGTGTAGCTTCCTATAACGATGATTAACTTAACGCAGGCGCTGTCTTGGAGAGAGTTGTTTCTAACCTATTAACATTATAGAAGCGTGTAGAGTGTGCCAAATGTTGAGATTCATAATTATCTGTATCACCACTGTTGAATTGAAATGTTTATAAAAAGGTAGAGCACTTGATTCTGAATCTTAATCAAAAGCACTAAAATCTTATTGAGTTACATAAATAATTAAATTGAAGCAGAATTAATGGATATTGTTTATCTTTGATTTTTGTGATTTAAAAGGCATCAGTAGTAGTTATTCGGGACTTTTCAGAGCTAAATTAAGTGTTTTAATCTGAAAGGAATTAACATTATTTAACAGTAAGCTGTGGATGCTGCATGGGCTGAGAGGGGAAGATTAAAGTAGAAATAACAAGCAGTGTTGACCTCTTGTTTTTTGATCGCTCTCCTGATGACGTTGTGATGTTTACTTTTTATGGATGGTCTGTGGTTTTGCTCAGGTGCACATGACAACATATTTATGAATTTATGTGAAGATACACCAGCATTCATTGAGATCAGGGGCCGTATTACAGAAACTTCCTGTCTTTTTGTTTTAAGTTAAGATCTGACAATCAGATTTTTCACAAATTTGTATTACAGAAGCAAATCTGATCTTAATTTAGGAATCTTATCTTACAGCATCTTATCTCCAGTTAGGAAATCTTAACCTACTCGATCGAAGTCAACAATCAACTGCCATGTCTGTTACCTAGCAACCGACCATACGCGCACAGCTGAAACGTAAACATATATCAAAATAATCAGGCTAGTTAGCCAGGCAGCTAATGCTAGATACCGTTACTGATGTAAAAAGGTCTGAAAAAACTGAAGTGTGATAAACTGTAAGCTGTGAATACTGTGAGAGCGCCCCCTGCTGTTTATCAGAGCGTTGCCGCTCCCCAGTTTCAGTCTCCATTTCCCAAACGCTTTAGCCGAGCGCGCTAACGTTACTCCTCCTAATAAACAGACACACGTTCAGCTCCGTCTCCTCATTATTCACCACCATCACTGTAATATTTCATCATCAACATTAACACACGAAGGTGATCAGAGGGGCGGTGGAGATCGAGTCTGCAGCGTCTGAGATCTTTAAAACGCAGAGTTAGAAAAGAAAATCATCTCACAGTGAAAGCAGCGTTTTACAGTAGAGATAAATGGAGCTCATTATGCTGGTAGTGAACTATGCTGCTGACTCAGCTGCCTGAAAACCATAGAAACGGACCTTAAACAGAAGTGAGGACCCTGTTGGGGTTCATCCTAAAGTTAGGACAGGATTTAGGAGGTTCAGTCTAGTTAGGATGTTTGTGTGATGCTGTTTTCTTATCTGGAGTTAATGATGAGATTATGAAGTCAGGAACTGTTACTCTGGAAAAGCTGCTATCCGAAATCTGGTCCTTACTGAAGTTGTCATGGAGACCAAACATCAGATTTCAGAGTTAAGACATTTTTGTAATACGGCCCCTGAATCATATCTTTGTGGGACGGGCAGTTCCTGATGTTTTTGATATGCTAAAAGAGATTGAAATGTAAACAAGAGTCACTCAGAGTGGTTTGGAGTGAAGTGCTCCGTTCTAGAGTGGTGGCGATAGAACCAGACGTCTGGAGTGTTTGTTTCTTACAGCTACCTCACAAAGACATGCAGGGTGTTGTTAGACAAAATAGTCCCCAGTGAAAATGCGTTTTTCCAGATTTACCAACACACTTAAAAATTGTGGTTCTTCAAGCGTTCTTTAGTAAAGGAAATGGTTCTATATAGAACTATGAACACTCAAAGAACCCTTTGTATGATGAAAAGGTTCTTTGCTTTGTGAAATGGTTCTTCTTTTTTGAAAAAGGGTTCTATATAGCGAAAAAGAAAGGGTCCTACTGTTGTTACAATGTCAAGCTTGTTACAATAGAAGAACCCTTTTCAAGAAAGTTCTATATAGAACCATCTCCAGCACATTCTACGTCAATCTGAAGAACACTTTCATGATGCAAAGAACCCTTTAATCATGCAAAGGAGTCTTTTGATTGTTCATAATGCTAGAACCCTTGAAGAACCATCTTATTTATGCGTAGGGCTGTCACAATCATTAAATCTTAGCTAATGATTAATTATTTTATTGTGTGTTGTGCTGGTGCGAGTGGATCAGACACAGCAGTGCTGCTGGAGTTTTTAAACACTGTGTCCACTCACTGTCCACTCTATTAGACACTCCTACCTTGTCGGTCCACCTTGTAGATGTAAAGTCAGAGACGATAGCTCATCTGCTGCTGCACAGTTTGTGTTGGTCATCCTCTAGTCCTTCATCAGTGGTCACAGGACGCTGCCCACAGGACGCTGTTGGCTGGATATTTTTGGTTGGTGGACTATTCTCAGTCCAGCAGCGACACTGAGGTGTTTAAAAACTCCAGCAGGTCTGCTGTGTCTGATCCACTCAGACCAGCGCAACACACACTAACACACCACCACCACGTCAGTGTTACTGCAGTGCTGAGAATGATCCACCACCCAAATAGTACCTGCTCTGTGGGGGTCCATGGGGGTCCTGACCACTGAAGAACAGGGTAAAAGGGGGCTAACAAAGTATCAGAGAAACAGATGGACTACAGTCTGTAACTGTAGAACTACAAAGTGCACCTATATAGTAAGTGGAGCTGATAAAATGGACAATGAGTGTAGAAACGAGGAGGTGGTCAGAATGTTAATAATAAAATAAAATGTCTATATTTGTGTTGTAGTCATGGCGACCCCTGGGAGGTGTTTCACAAAGCAGGATTTCTCAATTTAGCCAGATGTCTTAAGCCCAAAGTCAAGCCTGTCCAACAGAATGAGACCTGAAGGGACAATCCTATTGGACAGTCCTCATCTTTGGGCTTAAGTTATCTGGCTAATCCTGCTTTGTGAAATACCCCCCCGGTTCCTATCACCACCACCAGAGTCTGATTCTTTACAATGCACATCAAACTACTCTGAATGACTCTGTTTACATCTCAAAAATGGGATCATGCAGAAATATTTAAAAATTGGTGGAATTCACCTTTAACATTTTCCTCAAGATTTCCAAAACAGTGTGCTATGATGTCACCTAGACAGACCTCTGAACTTGTGTGTCCGTTCAGTAGCCCGTATCAGGAACTCTGGATCTAATCCAGGGGTCTCGAACTCAAATTACTTGGGAGCCACTAGGCAGGTGGTCTTTTCCAAGGGTGGAAAGTTGAAAAAAGTGTGAATTTTAAATATATAAAGTTTTCATCTAGTTTCTAGTTTGCATCTCTGTAATTCTCCTGCCACCACTGCAACTAAATACTACTACTTAATAGTAATAATAATTTTTATTAGTATAAATAGTACTTTAAATATTAAGTTCAATTATGTAAACAATTAACAGTAGAATCATTCCAGACTCTTATTTTGAAATTGTCATTCTGACTGTGAGTGAAGTGCTGGAAAGCTAATAACTGTGTAAAATGTCTGTGCTGTAGCTTTAACATCATCCTTCACTGGAACTGAGAGCCCAAACCCTGAAAAACAGCCCAGCCCATCATCCCTCCTCCACCAAACTCTACTGTTGGCTCTGTGGATTCCGGTAGGTAACGTTCTCCTGACATCCACCAAACCCAGATTCACCATCAGACTGACAGATAGAGAAGCTGATTCATCACTCCAGAGAACACGTTTCCACTGCTCCAGAGTCCAGTGGCGGCGCTTTACACCACTCCAGCCGACTCTTGGCATTGCGCATAGTGATCTTAGGCTTGTGTGCAGCTGCTCAGCCATGGAGACCCATTTCATGAAGCTCCTGATGTTCAGGTCTTGTGCTGATGTTGCTTCCAGAGACGGTTTGGAACTTTATAATGAGTGATGCAACAGATGACAGGCGATGTCTTCCAGCTTTTACTAAAATGTTTTCACGTGAATACATCCGAGTGAGGACTCTGTGTACTTCCACCAAAATGGGATAAATTTAATGGAATGTTAAAGAATTCCCAACGTTCACCGTTTCAGCGTTCAGGCAGTTTTCTAATAGCTGACTGTGCAAACACTCAAGTAGTATGTTTGTTGATTCTTTAATAGATATAGACAGAAGATACATGCATATTACAAACAAACAAACTCAGCCGCTGAGGAAACAACAGAGGCCCATTCCCACCAGGTACTGTTTCTGAAGCCAGGTTTTCAAAAAAATTACTTAGTATCCTGAAACAACTACTTTGCTGCAATTTAACAGCTCGTTAGTTCAACACAGTGAGTCAATTTTGTCTTAAGAAATCTCAAAAGGCTCAAAATCTCAAGAGAAAAAGCCGTTTGTTTGAGATACTAAGTCAAATTTCAAGATACTTCTGTGTTAATATTTCCAAATAAAGCCCATTCTAAAGAAGACGGTTCTTCAAGGGTTCTTTAATAAAGAATGGTTCTAAATATAACCATGAACACTCACATAACTCTTTGTATGCATGGTGAAAGTGTTCTTCACATTGATGGAGAATGTGCTGTAAATGGTTCTTTCAGAAAAGGGCCTGCTTATGTTACAATGTCAGGCTCGTTACAATAGCAGAACCCTTTTGGTGCTATATAGAACCTTTTCAACAAGGTTCTATATAGAACCATCTATAGCACATGCTCTGTCAATCTGAAGCACACTTTCACTGTGCAAAGAACCCCTTAATCATGCAAAAGGTTCTTTGAGTGTTCATGGGCTATCTAGAACCATTTTCTTTACTAAAGAGCCCTTGAAGATCATTTTTAAGTGTGCATATGAAACAAACTACACAAGCTGAAATTCTGAAGAGACGCGTACTTTCACTCTCACAGCTGGCGGAGGGAGGAATTCCTAGTCAGGGTGCATAAACATTTAATGTGAAATCAAATTTGTACATCTGACATTTATAACGCAAAAACAATCGATAAGTCAGAAAACCACAGACGTCGGTCGGGAATCAGCTCAGGAGGTGTTTCTTCCCCAGAAACTGCACTTTCCTGTCAAAGGCCGTGGAGCGGATGGGCGTGTTTACCTCGTAGAAAGGGTTCATAGCGAACTGGAAAAGACAGAGCAGTGCGCAGGTTAAACGGCGAGGTTACTTCACAATAAAAACAGTGAGCGTGTTTACATGCACTCAATAATCCGATACCTGCAGAAAATCAGATTTTGTCAGTAATCCGATCAACAAGTTTATATGCGCTCAATAATCCGATAACTGCAGAAAATCAGATTTTGTCAGTAATCCGATCAACAAGTTTACATGCGCTCAACAATCCAATAACTGCAGAAAATCAGATTTTGTCGGTAATCAGATGAACACGTTCACGTGCGCTCAATAATCCGATAACTGCAGAAAATCAGATTTTGTCAGTAATCCGATCAACAAGTTTCCATGCGCTCAATAATCCGATAACTGCAGAAAATCAGATTTTGTCAGTAACCAATCAACAAGTTTACATGCGCTCAATAATCCGATAACTGCAGAAAATCAGATTTTGTCGGTAATCAAACTCCAGGTCTACATGAGTCAGACAGTAATCGGATTTCTGCTTTACAACCAGCCAAGAAACTCACATAAGAAGACGAGACATAAACGTAACATAAAACTTAAACTTAATGCTGCTGCTTTTTTTAAACATCGCGCCGCTTTACCTGAAAATATGAACAAACATCATCTAGAAGATGAAGAATATTTAAATCCTTGATTTCGTCAAGCATGTTTTTGGTTTCAGTGCCGCTAAAAAGTGTTTTGCTGTGTCTCGCGGCGACGCTGCTCACTTATTTCCGGTGCTTCAGTCTGTTTCCGCACATGCTCAGACTGAGAATTCCGAAAGAAATCAGAGTAAGAGTTTACATGCACTGAGAAATCTGATTACTGAGCTAAAATCCAGCCTCTTCATCAGATTTGTAGACCTTACTCCGATGTAAGAAATCAGAGTGTGCTGTTTACATGAAAATTCGAATAATCAGATAACTGCAGAAATCTGATAATGATCGGATTACTGAATGCATGTAAACACACTTACTATGGAGTCCCAAAGGCTTACCTTGATGTATAAATCGTAAACATCATTGAAGAAGTTTTTGATTCCGTCCTCCTGCCGCACGTCGTGAAGCATGATGAACCTCATATGTGACATCGTTAAGGAAGAGAGTTAATGCAGAACTGTTATACAGCACCACTGAAAAGTCTGGAATCACCTGCCATAACAACAACTTTTATATTATGTTATGTACCATAGCATATAGTATAATATGTGGATTTAAATATTACATATATAAACTGAGTTTGTTCTACAGTTTCTCGTTAGGCTGAATGAATAACCGACTCTAAATGTAGGTATTGTGATATAAACCGAGTCTGTTCTACAGTTTTTCATAAGGCTGAATGAATAACTGACTCTAAATGTAGGTATTGTGATATAAACTGAGTCTGTTCTACAGTTTCTCATTAGGCTGAATGAATAACTGACTCTAAATGTAGGTATTGTGATATAAACTGAGTCTGTTCTCATTAGGCTGAATGTCTCCATTCCACCTATAACAGACGTGCTTCACGTGTCTATTTTGAAAGGATATGACCTGCAGTGACGAACGCAGAGACGAACCACTCGTTAAACTTGTCCACAGTCTTCAGGTACATGCTGTTGGACAGCCACATGTTCTCATCTACCAGGTCAAGCGCTGCATGAGCAATGAACTGGTTCAGATGTCGGTGGTCATCCTTAAAGAAACAATAAAAATAATAATAGAAGAAAGTTAAAGCATCAAAAATATACATTTCTACAGACACGGCAAAGAAAGGAACCACCAGACAGTGAATGAGGACTGATGAACAAGGGACCAGACTCACGAAAGCGTCTTAAGAAAGAAAATCGTCTTTTCTGAAGTTCGTTCTCAAGAAGAAAAGTTATGAACAATTCTTCAAATAACCTCTTAAGAATTCTCTTATTTCTTTCCTATGTTCTTCAGAATAATCCTAATAATGAGTGTTACGTTCCGAAACATGTTCTCAATCTTACGACAGACTCTTAGTCGTCTCAGGCTGTGAGTGACAAGGTCAGTATCTAAATTCATCAAACTCAGCGCTGCCTCTGCTGCTCCTCATCCTCGCCTCTCGCTTTCCTCCGTCACCCCACAATTATCATATTTTCTGAGGATCATTTTTCCCATTTCGCTCCTCTGAGTCGATTAAACTGAATAATGCAAATAACAGTTAAAACAAATTCTAAATGTATCTTGTGTCATTAAAGGGAAGCTGTAAACTGCAACACAGCCGACACAAGAAAACAATGATTTTCTTAAGAAAATATTCAGGAAATAATTACGATTTTCTTACTTTTTTCTTAAGTTTTTTCAAGAATTGTGATGAAGAATAGTGGGCCTCGTTCTCCATCTCTCTCCGTTCTTAAGAAGAAAGTTCTTCTTTAACCCACTTACACAGTTTTCACCAATGTTCTCTCAGTTCTGCGCTTTAAGAACCCGTCATGAATCTGACGGAGACTTTTTCTCAGGCCTTTCTCAAGAACACACTAAATAAAAAACTGAGGATGATAATGGAGAACATGGCCGAATGTTCTGATAAAGAACCCTTAAAGAACCGTCTTTTTTAAGAGTGTAGATGACAGAAGTAGAATTTCCATTTCTGAAGTTTCACTACATCAATCTCTGCTGTTACACACCGTCCGTTTCCATCGCTAGGCTACACCTGTTACCATCATTACAGTGCACGCGCTTCTATGGTTGGGCTGGACCTAAAGGTCTGCATTCCAGTGGAGCGGATGGAAATCAGATCCCTTCAGGCGGGAGTATTTGTATTTGTGAGTAGACTACGTCAGATATTGGATGTGGGTGGGACAAATTGTTTCGGTTGCAGGCGGGAGCGGGACTGAAAAAACAGTCCTGCGCAGACCTCTAGCTGGACCAGTTTCCATAGTTACGCTACATCAATTTCCATGGTTACGCTATAACTATTCCCATGGTTGCACCACACTCATTTCCACTGTTACACTACATTCATTTAAATGGTTACACTACACTCATTCCCATGGTTACACTACACCCATTTCCACTGTGGAACTACACCCATTTCCATGGTAACACTAGACCCATCTCCTTTTTGCTATGCTACACTCATTACCACATCACATCAAACAGTGTGAGCGATCAGAATAGATCTGTTACAGGATTGAATCACATTCATTCATTTCTTTATTCGCTTCCATAAAACCCAGCATTTGAGATTCAATTCAGTTCGATGAATACGGGCCACGTGGACGGATCTCCGTACCTTCGATTCTGCTTTCCCAGCTGGAAGGAACTCCATCTCAAACACAGGGTTGTCATGATGACCCACCATGACGAAGTAGAAACTGCCCGACATCGTCTATCGTCCGTAATCACGCTGTGAACGTGGAAACCAGAAGTTCAGAAATGTCAGATAATAACATACATCAGACAAACAATCACAGGGAAATGTTCAATTCCCACTTTTCTGATTTGATACTTTCTACTCCAGTATATTAGTGAATAATCTACTTTTTCCTCGATTCCATTTCAGTCATTAATATGAACACACTTAGAAATATGGTTCTTCAAGGGTTCATTTCTATTTAGAACCATGAATTCTATATAGGACTATTTTCATGCTTAAGTGGTTCTCCGTATGGCGAAATGGTTCTTCAGATTGATGGAGAATGTTGTATATGGTTCTGTATAGCACCAAAAAGGATTCTTCTACTGTGATGACGTCAAGCTCGTTACAATAGCAGAACCTTTTTGGTGCTATATAGAAGCATTTTCAAATGATTCTACACAGAACCACATACAACACGTTCTCCACAAACCTGAAGAACCATGTCGCCATGCAAAGAACCATTTAAGCATGAAATAGTCCTGTATAGAATTAATAGTTCTAAACAGAACCAATGTCTATACTAAAGAACCTTCGAAGAACCATATTTTTCAGGTATGCAAAGTACCTTACTCTCTTTTTTGGGGTTTCATTTCATTCTGTTCACTTTACTGCTGTCCTCATGTCTCATTTCAGAGCTTTGGGGTTTTGTTTCAGGCCCAAAGACTCAAAAGCAGAAGAACCGAGTCTAACAAACCAGTTTCTAAACGACTTCCTACCCAAATTTTCAGTTCCACCTCCTGCATTTAGGGTTGAAGGGAAATTCCGAATAAGAAGCCAATTTCAGCCTCGTAGTTTCTGTGCTGACATTTGCTGGACGCACCAAGAGGTTCCACTGCAGTTCTACAGGAGAACTCAGAGCTCCGAGAGTTCAGGACCTCAGCCTTTTCTGCACTCAGGCTGGGTTTTGGGTTTGGTTTGGATTATTTTACTGAGAGTTTTGCTTCAGGATGAGGTTCCTCTGCACTGCTCCGACACCAAATGAGCGGAAAACGCTGCCAATAAAGCCTTTAGGTTCAGAGCGCACATATCTGAGAGCGCCCAGTGAACATAAACAGCGATATTAATGTAATAATAATGTAAACATGAATTCAGTCAGTTAATAATCCAACCTTTACGAACCGAAGCTCCGCTGAATCCGCTTTAAAGGAGAACCTCGCTCCACTGCTCTCACATCCAGAAGAACGAGGCTGCAGCGTTAATCTGTGCGGGAATAATTAACTGTTTTTGTTAATTAATATTCTTATTTTGAATGTTTTTAATTTGTCTGTGTCTCCGTCGGAGCCAGTGTGGTCATGTGGCCGACGGAGCCAATGGGAGAGCAGGATTGGGCGAGTTCCTCTGACCTCAGAGTGTGAAGCATGATGTGACCGAGAAACGCAGAAATAAAATAAAATAAAATAAAATACAATAAAATCAAATCAAATAAAATAAAATAAAATAAAAAATATGGACACTATTGTCGAATACTGCAATAAAAATAAATAAAAAAATTTTGATTGTTGGATAATGTGATATGTTTTTGATTTTTTAACGTTTTGAAAAGCTTTTAAAAAAGTCACACAAGCAAAATTATTAATCTGAAAATAAAAGAATGTGGGCGAGAAACGCAGCAATAAAAAAATAAAATGAAAGAGAAGGCCCTGCTTGTAATGCAACAAAACAATCAATAAAAATAAAAAAGAAGAACACGTCGGATAATGTAATTAATGTGCATTTTAATTTCTTAAATAAAGCTCAATTAAAAAATGTTTTTTTAAAAAAAGAATAAATAACAGAACAAAAAACAATTAATCTGAAAATTAATTTCAATGCGGTTTTAAAAATTAAATTAAATGCGGTTATTTCGTGTTATTTTTAATATTTTTTTTAAATCGAGTCAAGAACATCTTTTAATCACAATTCTTATGACATTCTCACACGAAAGGATCGTGATTATTCAATAAACAAACAGTAAAAATCAAACACACGAACCACAGTGATCAAAAATGAAGCCTAAAATAAAATAAAATAAAAATAAGATAAAATAAAATAAAATAAAATAAAATAAAATAAAAATAATCTCGGGCAGTTAAAAATATGATACCGGAAATAACGTCTGTAACGTCTCTGACAGTTGCCTTGGCAGCGTCCCAAATCGAGTTCTCGTCCCCTACGTAGTGGAATGAGTCCTAGTGCCCTATATTCACACTATAAAGTGTAGCACCTCTGTAACTGGCATAGAATTGTCGCATTACAGTGTTAATTCTCAACGATAAATCTGTCGGTTCACCAGTCAGTTGACTGAACAGCAAACGCCATGTAGTGAAAAGTGAACGAGTGAACGCGGTTAAAACGGCGTTTAGGACGCAGGGAGCTGGCGTCGGTTTGAGATACAGCCGGTGGTAACCAAACACAGCGGCGGGAACGACCATAGTTACTGTTTTTGTTTTGATGATTTGTGTTGTTTGGTCGTTTTGCTCGTCGTTCACGGCTCCTCTGGGACTCTTTAAGGGCAGAATGAGAGCACAGTGGCTGTGTTTATGAACTCTGTAACTCTTCGCTCCTAAAAATGCTGCTTTATAACCGCAATTAAAGCTCCAGACTGACACAGAGCGGGGATTCTGGGATTGTGAGTTTTCTGGACACGGTCATCTGATCTGCTCTCAGAAATGTCCGCGCATAAAGAAGAGACTTTATCTCCGGACGAGCTGAGGAAGAGGCTCTACCAGACCTTCAAGAGCCGAGGACTTCTGGACACTCTGAAGGTCTCTGACACAGTTTACACACACATTCAACAAGTCCGACCGTGACACTGATATAACGTTAGTGAATCGCTGTGCTTCAGTTGCAGAGATATTTTAGTGAGATATCTGATCGATACTGAGCGCTGTATTGATGATGTGGTGCCCATAAATTAGCGCTGTCGCCGTTTCCGAGCGGTTTGTTTAGTGATGCTCGTTCTGAATCATTCAAATGTTCGAGCAGAATGAATCAGTTGGTCCGATTCTGATTCAAAAATAAATCTGTTTATATGAGTCATTGAACTGTTTCTGATATTTCGTCCAGCAGATCTGAGAGTCAGAAAGAGTCACAATGCTAAAAGTCACTCTCTCTCTCACACACACACACTCTCATCACTCTTTCTTTCACTCTCTCTCTCTCTCTCTCTCTCTCTCTCTCACACACACACTCTCATCACTCTTTCTTTCACTCTCTCTCTCTCTCTCTCTCTCTCTCTCTCACACACACTCTCATCACTTTTTCTTTCTCTCTCTCTCTCTCTCTCTCTCTCTCTCACACACTCTCATCACTCTTTCTTTCACTCTCTCTCTCTCTCTCTCTCTCTCACACACACTCTCATCACTTTTTCTTTCACTCTCTCTCACCCTGTCTCTCTCACACTCACTCTCTTGTTCACTCTCTCACTCACTCTCACTCTTTCACTCTCACTCACTTTCTCACTCTCATTCACACTGTCTCTCACACTCACTCTCACTCACTCTCACATTGTTCTTTCTCACACTCACTCTCATTCACTCTCTGTCACTCTCTGTCACTCGCTGTCACTCTCTGTCACTTACTCTCTCACTCACTCGCACTTTCATTCTCACTTTCTTACTCATTCTCACTCATTCTCACTCTCTCTTACTCTGTCTCACTCACACTCACTCTCTTGTTCACTCTCTCTCCCTCGCTGTCACTTACTCTCACTATTTCACTCTCACTCACTTTCTCACCTTCGTTCTCAAACGCTCTCTCTCTGTTTCTCTCACTCTCTAAGTCACTCTTTCTCTCTTCCTGTCTCACTTACTGTCTCTTACTCTGTCTCTCTGACACTCTCTCGCTTACTCTCACATCACTCGTTCTCACTCTCTCTCACTCTTGCTCACTCTCACATTGTTCTTTCTCTCACTCACTGTCTTTGTCTCTCTCACACTTACTCTCTTATTCACTCTCTCACTCGCTGTCACTTACTCTTTCTCTCACTCTCACGTTTTCATTCTCACTCTCACTCATTCTCACTCTCTCACTCTAAGTCTTCTTTCTCTTTCTCTCTCACTCACCGTCTTTTACTGTCTCTCTCACACTCACTCTCTTGTTCACTCTGTCTCGCTTGCTGTCACTTACTTTCTCACTAACTCTCACTCTCACTTTCATTCTCACTCACTCTCCCTCTTTCTCTCACTCTCACTCACGTGAAAGCACTTCACACCCCTCCACACAGACGGCTGTGCTGAGATTAAATGGAGCAGCTTTCTTCATATCAGACAGTCCTGCACAGCTGGGACAGTAAAACAGCATGTAAACACAGTAATAACACCTTTATAAATGTTGACTTGCTCTCTCACCTACAAAGAGGAAAATCCAGTTCAGTTCCGGTTTAGTAAATCATAAACATTTCATACTGAAATATATTCCCTTGAAAAAAAAGCTCCAAACCGAGTGGAAATAATTAAGAGGTTAATAATACTTTATTAACTTTACTAATGCAACCTTATTACGTTTTATTGCGAATTAACTACTTATATTAATATTAACTTATTAGATTTATTAATATGAAGTTTGTTAATGCTGACTTATTGGCTTTATTAATGTGTAATTTAAATGTGATACAGAGATATATTTGAAAAATATGATTAGCATGATACTGAATTTTATCAATGCTGGCCAAAAGCACTAATTCGGTGGTGTGTGTGTGTGTGTGTGTGTGTGTGTGTGTGTGTGTGTGTGTGTGTGTGTGTGTGTGTGTGTATTTGTTTTCCTTGAATAATATGAGAATTAAATAACAACATTTTTATTTATTAGAGCCTGTTATTATAATAGTTATTATAAAAGTGTAACAGTGTTTTTCTCTTTGGTCCAGACTCAACTGCGGAACCAGCTGATCCAGGAGCTGCAGAGTCCACTCACGAGTGAACCGGTTCCCAGGCCGCTTTCGGCTAAAGTGGATTCCGTCTCGCTGCTGGCGTCCAACAGTCTCGTCATAGATCATCTACAGACGTCTGGTTATGAATACACGTTATCTGTGTTCCACCCAGAGTGCGGGATGAGCAAAGACAAGGTACCAACACAGCTTTAACTGAGTCTGTTCTACAGTTTCTCATTAGGCTGAATGAATAACTGACTCTAAATGTAGGTATTGTGATATAAACTGAGTCTGTTCTACAGTTTCTCATTAGGCTGAATGAATAACCGACTCTAAATGTAGGTATTGTGATATAAACTGAGTCTGTTCTACAGTTTCTCATTAGGCTGAATGAATAACCGACTCTAAATGTAGGTATTGTGATATAAACCGAGTCTGTTCTACAGTTTCTCATTAGGCTGAATGAATAACCGACTCTAAATGTAGGTATTGTGATATAAACCGAGTCTGTTCTACAGTTTCTCATTAGGCTGAATGAATAACCGACTCTAAATGTAGGTATTGTGATATAAACCGAGTCTGTTCTACAGTTTCTCATTAGGCTGAATGAATAACCGACTCTAAATGTACGTATTGTGATACTTATTGATGAAGTTAAACAACCTATAGTAACAAAACACAACATTCATATTTCCAAATTTTAAATTTACAGTTTATCCAAACTGTCAAAATCTGTATTGAATCTATGTTCAATAATTTAAGTTCAATATTTTATACAGTAATTTGAAAACAGCTCTCTGTGAATTAGCTATAACGGTAATGCTGTTAAAATCTTTGCATTAGTAGAAATAAAAATAAAAAACTACAATTTCATGTTTATCGTGAGTTTTCAGTTGTTTTTTAATTATATTTTATTATTGTTTTATTATATTTTATTACAGGTGTTTTCGATGAAAGATCTTCTCCAGCTGATGAGGATCAGTCCACATTCACCTGTTTATAAATCTGTGGTGAATATGAGTTTCTCATTAAGCACACAGTAATTTATACGTTGAAGCTGATTTTTAAAATTAATCTTGTATTTTGATTTGTTAAACTTTATACAGGTGTCAAATGTTCAGAGGGGACAGAAAGGTAGGCTGTGTAATATTTTTACTTCCTATACACACACACACACACACACACACACACACACCACACACACATTTCATCTCCTTGTTTCTACACTCATTGTCCATTTTATCAGCTCCACTTACTATATAGGTGCACTTTGTAGTTCTACAGTTACAGACTGTAGTCCATCTGTTTCTCTGATACTTTGTTAGCCCCCTTTTACCCTGTTCTTCAGTGGTCAGGACCCCCATGGACCCTCACAGAGCAGGTACTATTTGGGTGGTGGATCATTCTCAGCACTGCAGTAACACTGACGTGGTGGTGGTGTGTTAGTGTGTGTTGCGCTGGTCTGAGTGGATCAGACACAGCAGTGCTGCTGGAGTTTTTAAACACCTCAGTGTCACTGCTGGACTGAGAATAGCCCACCAACCAAAAACATCCAGACAACAGCGTCCTGTGGGCAGCGTCCTGTGGGCAGCGTCCTGTGACCACTGATGAAGGACTAGAGGATGACCAACACAAACTGTGCAGCAGATGAGCTATCGTCTCTGACTTTACATCTACAAGGTGGGCCGACAAGGTAGGAGTGTCTAATAGAGTGGACAGTGAGTGGACACAGTGTTTAAAAACTCCAGCAGCACTGCTGTGTCTGATCCACTCGCACCAGCGCAACACACACTAACACACCACCACCACGTCAGTGTTACTGCAGTGCTGAGAATGATCCACCACCCAAATAGTACCTGCTCTGTGAGGGTCCATGGGGGTCCTGACCACTGAAGAACAGGGTAACAAAGTATGCAGAGAAACAGATGGACTACAGTCTGTAACTGTAGAGCTACAGAGACAAGCTGTGTGGTCAGTGGAGCTGATAAAGTGGACAGTGAGTGTAGAAACAAGGAGGTGGAGTTGATAGTCTCCTAAAGAGTTGTAGTTAGGAGGTCAGAGATTTTGCTCTGTTCATTACAGGATTATACAGAATTATAGTGGCTGTATCTTAAATAATAAACACTTCCTCTGCAGGTTTGTTAATAAATCTCCTCTCAGAGTTAATCGACCACCATGTTCACCCGGAGCTCCGTGATGCTGATACTCAGACCTCCACCACACCGCCGGATTACAGACAGTCGCTCGGTATACTCCGTTAACCTCCATCTTAAATCGAATTATCTGAAATATCGATATAGTTGATCAACCAAAACATCTTTGGTGTCTGAAATTTGCTTCTTTAGTTTTAACTCTGGAACTATGAGACTGATGTAGCTAACAAAATCAGAATCATTTATCAGTTTTGTATGCCTGTGTGTTCTGCGCTCCCAGTCCATTATACGAAACTCCAGTCCTGGTTTTACTTCATTTACACATACAGCAATGTTGCCACACAGGGAGAACAGCATAAAAAGCAATGTTTAAGTTAAATAATTAACGTTTAGTCGTTGTGAGGTCTTTTAGAATTGAGTTGTTTTTTACAGATTTAATGAATTGAAAGTTTCATATCAAGTCCGATGCACTTTTTTATTTAATGCTGAGAAATCAGGAGGAAGACGCAGAGGAGTAGTTATCATTTTTGATTTAGGAAGTGTCCCTCAAAGACGCAGACACTACATAACAGCCCATTCTGCTAAAAAAAAAAAAAATCAAGTATGTATGTCTGCAACCCAAATGTTAAAAAGAGCCATTTTGTCCCTTCAACAAAAATTAAACCACCTTGGGAGCCACAACACTTTATGTCCATTTTACCGTCTTGGCTGTGAATATGTCTCAGTATGTGTTAATGTTCTAGTATAGACTAAAAATATAATATAAACGAAGGCGCAGACTTACTTTGCTCTGCTTTAAGCTTTAGCTCAGCTACAGCTGCTTTTCTCACATCTCCAGCAGGAAACTTTTCCTCAAAAGTGGAACAGTTTCTTGTAAAATGTCTCTCAGCGTTCGACTTTTGACGAGGCTGAAGTCGCTTCTCGTTCGCCCAGCTTCTTGTTTCGAATTCTCCCGTTCCACCTTAAATGGTGCCTGAGGTGGCAGAATGTAACTGCAGCACCATTTAAGGTGGAACGGGAGAATTCGAATGAGAAGCTGGTGAGAAGCTGAATTCAGCCTCATGACTTTAGTGTTTGTCAGTTTTTCGTTGCAGATTAAACGTATCAGGAAACCAGCTGGAGTGATTATAAACACTAATAAGTCCATTCGTCTCCAAATTATCGATGTTCATCTTAAATCTCTCTCTTTGCCGTTTTGTTAGCTACTAGCTAGGCGAGACTGTTGTCTGTGTTACTATGGTGACCAGCAGTCTGCGCTGATCTTCAGGGTTAAAGGGTGAATTAGCAGTTCTACATTAACTCCAGAGTTTATGACCATTTATTGTTAAACTGTGTTGAACGATCAGCAGAGCTTTATTTTACTGTAAAGGAGGATTATTTTATTTTTACCTACTAATCTGATTCAGCTGTGGAGCCACAACAGGGCAGTAAAAGAGCCTTTTTAACACAGATGTATGTAAATAGTATTTCCTCTAGCAGGTGTTATTTTCATGCTTTTGAGCTTGAATTGTGAAAAACTCTGCCTGGTATTTAAATGATATGAAATGCTGGCCTTTTAATCTGAACAGTAGTTTTATATACAGGAAATATAAAATGTCTGCACGCTTAAAATAGCAGTATTTTTCTGAGGTTAAACCTAAACGAGTTGTCTCAGAAGGGCACGGCGAAGCCGTTTCTCAAAAGAAAGGTCTGATGAGTTGAAGGTTTTGGTAAGTTAGCTGTTTTCTGTGTATTTATTTGTGACATTAGCCTTGCAGTTCCAGCACTAAAGCAAAACAAGCAAACTTTCGACACCAAACATGTCTTGACTGATCAGCTACATTCAGGCTAAGAGAGGAAAATTGGATTTTTAGCTAAATTGTGTCTAATTGTTGTCATATCACACTATTCAGCTGGGCAGTGTTTTGAGTGCAAATATGACGAAACACTGTGTGTTGATTATCTTGAAGTGGACAAGCTGCAGATGATCGACGAGGAGTACGAAGCTCTGAGGCAGAAGGGAAATCGGTGGGCGTCGGTGGAAGCGAAGCTGGCTGAATACAGGAAGGAGATGGAGGAGCATGCTCAGGCTGAGTTAAGAGCAAAGGTACTGCATTTACCTTTCAACCTTATGATCAAAACACATTCTGATCGGCTGAAGTGTCTGTTATTGATAACAACAGTTGTGTGCTGTGTGGTTTATTAGATACAGTAATAGTAGGAGTGGGAATCACTACAGGCCCCACAATGCAATATTATAACCATACTTGAGCCAAAAATTGCAATAATCATAATGTTTAAAGTTTGTGGGATAATAGATATTGTGATATATTGTGATTTATTTTGTCTAAAGAAGTTTTATTTATTTCACATCATGTTTTGTTAAAACATAATTATAAAATAGGATAATGACTTTCAAAAAATGGCCTTATATTTGCATAATTAACATTATATATTTGCATTATATTAGAGCAATTTACATTGGCAGGTGAAAGCAAACCTCACTTTCATAAACATATTATAGTGGTGTTGCTGATTCCTGTCTGAGCAGGAGGACTGTCTGCAGGCGTGTTGTCCACTACACTGTCTAACTGTCCCTAATAATGACTCCACTGGTTGAAACCCTGTTCTCACCAGAAAGAAACAGCACTATCTTGTGGATTAAGACAGAAATGCATTTTGGTAATCTACGTGCCTGACAGTGACCTTAAAGGAATCAAACTCAAAAACAAAGTGGTCCTTATCTCTTACCCCAGATACAGTCAATCAGTCAAGATATGTTTAATATCTGGCGTGTGCTTCTTTAGTTTATCACGAGAGATGCTACGCTAATGTTGCTAACAAGCACTGGGCTTGGACTGTCATCTCAGTAAATACATGTCAGAAACTAAGCAAACCAAAGCTTAAATATTTAATAAAAAGGCCTGGATGGATCTTATTTAAACATTTAAGCTGAAATTACAACTACATTTTGATCAACGCTTTGTACTAATGTTCCGCTTTCTAACAGAACTGCAAGAGGCGTGTTGTGCGTCAAAACGCCACGCAGATGTCACGTTTGTTAGCCTAGCTAAGGCTTCATAACTGTGAGGCAGTTAGCTAGAGGTTGCATCTTGAATATGGATAAAGCTGTGAAAATACACTCAGAATTTTAGCCTGAGAATTTTAATTGGGTCAAAAAATAAGGGCAGACTTTATTTCCAAAATACCAAAATATTTTAGTGAGCGGCAATCTGCGGGCTCCAAGCACAGATCAGCTCAGTGAGGTCTGGTATGTCAAACTGGGGCCTTTTTGCAAAGACAAGAGTCAGACTTTATCAGAAGACCTTCATATGTTATGATTATTGATCAAGTTTAGTACAGATTGAACTTTTGACATTGGTATACTAAAGTTGCAGACATTGAACAAATAAGTCAAAATGCCAGACAAGCTTTCCAATTTCTGATGTAAATTGTAATTGAAAAGTTGCTTACCTAAAAAAAAACTCGAATCACATTAGACCTGTTATTTATCTGTAGGACAAAGAAAATAACAGCAGTTAGATTCTAATTAAGTCTCGTTGTGTGCTGTAGGGTCTTCTGAAGGCCAGTACGGGTGAGATTTTGCGTGCCTCACCTGAATCTCAATCAACTGGTTTACACTTTAAGATAATGAGACAAACAATTTTAAAATTTTTATGATTAATTAATATGTGGAAAAAAACTTTTTTGATAATTATTTACCTGCAGATTCAAAACCAATTTTGAAACGATTGGATCAAAATCTGTTTTCAGACAATTTAGAAAAAATACAACACATTTTATGAAAACACTTGTAATTGCAAAGTTTTAGACTCACTACACTGCAGTATTTGAATGGATGACGTCATGCATGACTACATACACAGTAAATCAGTGTAGTGAAATGTAGTGCAGTGTAGTATAATGTTGTGCAAAGTAGATTGCTGCTGTCTTCATGATGCTAAAGCCAGACTCTGTTATTTCTGTCCAGTTGCAGCATTTTCAGGAGGTTGAGGTGTCCCGGGTCCGAATGGAGGAGCAGGAGAAGAATCGCAGAGAAATCCAGGAGCTCCGACACCGTCTGGAGAAAACCTACGAGCTGAAGGCTGAAGCTCTGATGAGCCGCGAGAAAAACGCCATTGAGCGACTACAGAAACAGCAGGAGGTCATGTTAATGCACTTGATCACCCCCTACACTTCCTGTAGTGTATTACAGTCTGTCAGAGTGACTGTGTGGATCATATGAACATTACAGAGCTTTTTAAATGAAACAGTAGAAGCCATATCGCCCCCTACACTTCCTGTAGTGTATTACAGTCTGTCAGAGTGACTGTGTGGATCATATGAACATTATAGAGGCTTTTTAAATGAAACAGTAGAAGCCATATCGCCCCCTACACTTCCTGTAGTGTATTACAGTCTGTCAGAGTGACTGTGTGGATCATATGAACATTATAGAGGCTTTTTAAATGAAACAGTAGAAGCCATATCGCCCCCTACACTTCCTGTAGTGTATTACAGTCTGTCAGAGTGACTGTGTGGATCATATGAACATTATAGAGGCTTTTTAAATGAAACAGTAGAAGCCATATCGCCCCCTACACTTCCTGTAGTGTATTACAGTCTGTCAGAGTGACTGTGTGGATCATATGAACATTATAGAGCTTTTTAAATGAAACAGTAGAAGCCATATCGCCCCCTACACTTCCTGTCAGCCGGTTTCAGACTGAGTTTTTAAAATGGTATTTTATAGCATCATACTGTATTTTGGTACTAAAAAAAGTAAACAAAATATAACTTATATCAGAAATCTTTATAGAACTCATTAACAATAAGCCTCATTAACATTTCAAAAACAGATTTAAAATCACTAATAACCTAACAAAAAATGGCATAAGGAACTTGTAGCATTTGGCTCAAAAAACAGTGAAAAAACGCAATTATTCAACTTGTTCTGGTCACTCCGCTTATCTCCATAACGATGGGGAGCTTTTCCCACTTGCACCTTAACCAGCAGGCCGTTTGCCGCTGCACCATTTAAGGTGGAACGGGAAAATTCAAACAAGAAGCTGGAGAATATCTGACTTCAGCTTCATATCACTGAAGAATTAGCGGTGGGCAATAATAAATAATTGCCCCCCTAAATGTAACTAAAGCCCAGCAGTGAGGAGCTGAACTTTACCCTCCTCTGCTGTCACTGCAGACTGGCAGGGTCTCCTACAGAGCAGCGCTGGTAGCTGTTAATGAAGTGATGCTCTTTTTATTTGAGGGTCCCATTTCAGAGGAAGATTTCAACCACTACCCTGTAACTCAGTTCCAAGGGGTTAGAGTGACACTCAAGGGGTAGGGTGAAAAGAAGAAATGGGACTGGACCTTAGTGTAGTCCTTGACAGAAGGTACAATGGTTTAGTCTCCATTTAGGCTTACTGTGTTTCTGAGAAACCCATCCTTTGACTTTGAGTGTAGATGCGATCTAGAAAACTGACAGCATCTGTCCTGTTTAGATTGAGGAAAAGGAAATCTACAGCCAGCGACAGGCTTTACTAAAGGAGATCGAGTCAGTGCGCAACAGAGAGACTGAACTGAGGCACAGGATGGAGGCCTTCGAGAAGTGAGTAGATAAATAGACACGGCTGGCGAAGAACAGCTGCTAACTTCGTACTGAATGAAGTGTGACGAGGTCGCCTTTTCTGCCCTCGTTGATAAGCGTTTCGTAACCGATGTGTCACGCATCTCTGGTGTCTGTAGGACCTGTAAGCTTCATGAGGAGAAGGTGAAGAGCGTGGAGGAGCTGCTGAGGCGGAGGGAGCTGACCGTGAAGACCATGGAGGACACATACGAACAGAAGCTCAACAACGAGCTCAAGAAGTGAGGCCTTCTGGGTTCTGTCTGCTTCATCCAGCTAGCAGGTTTTTAGGTTTGAAAGGTTTGAAAGTAGCCAAGCACAACAAATATCATAAGATAATTAGAGTAGCTACAGTTATTCAGATCTAAACACAGCTCAGTCAACCTGTCATCAGTTTTTTATTCTGGTCATTATTCATCTGTCTCATGTTTTCGTGACTGGGAGAATCAAAACATACATTTTAATGTGAAATCAGCCATCAGAAAACAGAAATGAAACATTTTACTCTGTGTAAGCTTTTATGTTCAGTGCAAAAGAAACACTTTTTTCCTATTTTGAGCTCAAAGTTGTATATATTTTGGTTGAATAGTAAGCTGGAGCAGTTTTTTCCCTACTGCACTATTAGGAAACTTCCCAGGTACAGTTATAGGCCATTCTACTGAATACTCAAACTGCAATGCTACAGTAAAAAAAGATATTTAAAAAAAGAATTCAAACTTTAGATATTTACAGTGATTGTTATGATCTATTTAAACCCAATACATGAATTGTATTAATAAGTAGTAGTACATGTTAGTAATAGTAATAATCTAGATATCTTTACAGTGGTGGTGATGGGAACCAGGGGTCGCCATGACTACAACACTAATATAGACATTTTATTTACTATCCAGAACCACCAGTGAACCTATGCATGTCTTTTGAGTTTCTATATATAATATGAATGATGGTGAAAATAGTAATCAATCTAAAAAAATACCTTTTTTTCCCTTCACTGTGCATGATGTGTAAGGCCAAAACTATCATAAAACAGTGTCTCAGTCATCAGGCAGTGAATTCATAACCATTTCATGTAGTAACTTTCTGTGAAGAAGCTTTTAGAGGTGGACGTCTGGTTCCTATCACCACCACTGTGAACAGTTCTCATTGATGAGTTTCTCTAGAACGCAGCGTTTCACACCAAACCACTCTGAATGACCCTGTTTACATCATAACCGTTTAATCATGCAGAAATAAAAAAAAATCAGTGGAATTCCTCTTTAAAGAACCACCCATCGGAAAGTTCTTTTGGGAAGCAGATGTTTTTGGCACCATTATTTTTAAGAATGTAGGTAAAATACTGTGCTAGCTTATTTTTACTAAAATTGAAAGTATTGAAAAATTAGGGAATTTGATTGTTTGCCAAACTGCACTATAGAAACAGTAGTGAACTGCGCAACTCTTTCCTCACCTCAGTTGTGACTGTTCCTCGTGTGTCCAGCAGAGGGAGCTCTAGTTATGATTTCATTTGCACCTCTCAGTGAAGCTTTGCTACACTTATTATGATGATATAGCAGTGCTGTATTTAGGCTGAAGCCTTTCTGATAAATAATACACAAAAAAAGGTAAAAAAACGGTTTCACACTGTTTCTAATGCGCCTAAAATGATTTATGTCAAAGTAATGATTCAGCGTAGCTGAGTATTCATCAGCTCCAACAATAGATCATAAATAAATAAAGCCAGTAACTCACTCCAGAGTAATCAATAATGTTTACCGGTATAAAGGAAGCAGGACAGGTGATGTTGGAGCTGCGTTAGAATAGAAGACTGACTTTACTTGTTTTATTTCCTTTGAATTAAATCAGTGTAGATATCCCATAATCCTCCCACCTCAGCCTGAGCATATGTGTGTATTTATAGCGGCTAAAGCCGCCTTGTGTATCCTGCTGTCGGTGGGCATTAGGGTGAGGTAGTGGAGGGTCAGCCAAACTGACGCTCGGCAGTGACCTTTGACCCACAACACAGTCTGGGTCAGCCACTTAAGATGTACTGGCTGCTCAAAGGAATACGTAACATAACAGACTTAAACTGCAGTGTATTTTGTTACAGCTGTCTGAATGGACAAAATAGGCTTAATCAGAATGTGTTTATTATGTTTAATGTAACAAATACAGTAACATTATATTGAATGTAGAATCTGAACTCAACTCCACAGTTTCCACAGAGTGAACACAGTTTCTGGATCACCGACATCCAGTGAGAGCAACAGTGGCTGCATGTTCCAACCAATGAGTGTATGCACCGGTCAGGCATAACATTCTGACCACCTCCTTGTTTCTACGCTCATTGTCCACTTTATCAGCTCCACTTACTATATAGGTGCACTTTGTAGTTCTACAGTTACAGACTGTAGTCCATCTGTTTCTCTGATACTTTGTTAGCCCCCTTTTACCCTGTTCTTCAGTGATCAGGACCCCCATGGACCCTCACAGAGCAGGTACTATTGGGTGGTGGATCATTCTCAGCACTGCAGTAACACTGACGTGGTGGTGGTGTGTTAGTGTGTGTTGCGCTGGTCTGAGTGGATCAGACACAGCAGTGCTGCTGGAGTGTTTAAACACTGTGTCCACTCACTGTCCACTCTATTAGACACTCCTACCTTGTCAGTCCACCTTGTAGATGTAAAGTCAGAGACGATAGCTCATCTGCTACTGCACAGTTTGTGTTGGTCATCCTCTAGTCCTTCATCAGTGGTCACAGGACGCTGTTGGCTGGATATTTTTGGTTGGTGGACTATTCTCAGTCCAGCAGTGACACTGAGGTGTTTTAAAAACTCCAGCAGCACTGCTGTGTCTGATCCACTCAGACCAGCGCAACACACACTAACACACCACCACCACGTCAGTGTTACTGCAGTGCTGAGAATGATCCACCACCCAAATAGTACCTGCTCTGTGAGGGTCCATGGGGGTCCTGACCACTGAAGAACAGGGTAAAAGGGGGCTAACAAAGTATCAGAGAAACAGATGGACTACAGTCTGTAACTGTAGAACTACAAAGTGCACCTATATAGTAAGTGGAGCTGATAAAATGGACAATGAGCGTAGAAACAAGGAGGTGGTCAGAATGTTATGCCTGACCGGTGTAAACTTGTATATTTTCAATATATCAGTTTTCACAAGCTTGTCTGCTCATGAGGAACATCAGTCCTGGTCATACTGTAATTGTGGTTGATACAGCACCCATATTATAGAGCATCCCTGCTCAAATGAATGTTTTCTTTCTCCAGACAGCAGCTGGAGCTGAAGGAGGACTACGCCACGAGGACGGAACAACTGACCGAGAACGAGAGGAGAAATAAAGGTGTGTGGGTTCTTTACCATTTGATCGACATTCGATCGAGTGGCATTCATGCCCGCGTGCCGGACGATGATGTAAGCCACAATTTTATCCTAAAAAGTGTTTTGAACAAGGGCTAAAAAAATTATTCAACATTATCAATAATGTCGACACTAAGAAATCGTTGACAGATATACGTTATCAGTTTTTCATTTATATTGTCAATGTGACGTCCAACCTACAGTGATTTAATTTAAAGAAGGCCTCAATTAACGTGTAGTGTTGTAGCTCTGTGAGCAGAAAGCAAAAGAAACAGAACTATTATGGCTGAAAGTTAAAAAAGAACTGAAGTCTGGGAGCATTTTATTACAATATAAGATAAAGTAGTCATATACAGCATATGCACATCTGGAAGCACAACGCAGCAGAACGATCAGTAAACGGTAGCTTTGCCTCCAAGCTGGTGTTCTGACACTCCAAACTGCTGCCTGTGGATGTTTAGTTCACACTGTAAGTCAGAATGAGGTGACTTTCTCCAAACGTCACTAAAGCTCTTTGTGTTTCGTTAATATACCAACGTTAGTCACTGGAATGTTTTATGCTGTGCAGCAACTTCAAGAAGCTGTTGACAGCTCACCCTGTCACAGCATTACATACATTAGCTAGTCTGTCACATTTGCAGGCCACATTTAAGCCGATGAATCGAGTATTAGTCGATTAATTCACACGAATAATCAAATATCTAAATTTGTACATTTTTTTGTACATTAAGGCCCATTTCACCCCTCGCCCCTACCACTTAGCCCTGTGTTTTGCGTGTTCACGTCTAGGGGTAGGGTGTCCCAATCTTTGTTGAGATAGAGGGGGAGGGTGAAGTATTAGAGCTACATGACCCTCCCAACGGAGGGTTTTCAGAGACTCGAAACAGAGTGATACGAGAAAAAAAGAAAAACCGGCAAGATGGAGAACAAGAGACCAAAGAAACCCACAAATGTGAGAATTTTCTCTGTTAAAAATTACAATAACCACTGTATTGTCTTAGTTTAATGTCGTTTCAGTGTATTTTGGTCGTTTTCTTCATAACAAGCATAAAAAATCACTAATAGCATGCTAATATCTCGGTAGCTAGCTACTAACTTTCCCGTTCCACCTTAAATAGTCCAGCAGTTCTGACTCCTGAAGCGCCAGAATGTAACTGCTGCACCATTTAAGGTGGAACGGGAAAATTCGAACGAGAATCTGGAGAATATCTGACTTCAGCTTCATATCACTGAAGAATTAGGGGTGGGTGATAATAAATAATTGCCCCCCTCTTTGAAGGCATATGATGCCCTAAATGTAACTAAAGCCCAGCAGTGAGGAGCTGAACTTTACCCTCCTCTGCTGTCACTGCAGACTGGCAGGGTCGCCTACAGAGCAGCGCTGGTAGCTGTTAATGAAGTGATGCTCTTTTTATTTGAGGGTCCCATTTCAGAGGAAGATTTCAACCACTACCCTGTAACTCAGTTCCAAGGGGTTAGGGTGACACTCGAAAACAAGGGGTAGGGGTAAAAAGAAGAAATGGGATTGGGCCTAACAGTTATGCCTGGCCGTCATGTTCCCCGACCGCGACCGACTGAAAAGTTGAGAAAATTCTCAGCTCTTACTGGAACACTCCATTAACCGCTGCCATCGCCACTGCTGGTGTCTGAAATTTGTAAAAAACACGGAATTTCTGGTTTGCCATCGTCCATCTACCACCATAACCTGAAAAACAGAAAAAGTCATGACCATAGATGTGATATATGTTGGTCATTCTTCATACAGCAGTCAATCACTGGTTCCTACCAATTCCTATCAAATTCCTATGAGGCGTCTGAAGGTCTGACTCTCTTGTGCTCTCTCTCTCTTGATCTCAGAGGAGACAGCGAGGCTCCAGAAAGAAGCCGCCATCCTCGACGTGAAGGCGGAAGAGCATGAACGAACCGTAACTGAACTAAGGCGAATGCAGGTGTGTTTCCTATCACACACACGAATCACAGAAAAACAAACACTGATGCACTCCTTACACAAAATGGACTGAAGTATGGACAAAATTCAGGCAGCTACTGGTTTTGAAATCCATGGTTGAAACTAACAAGTGCAAATGTGACAAGCAGCAGGTGGCACGATACACCATTAAGTGCTGCTCTCCAACCCTCCCAACACTACCAATATAAGGCTAACAAATAACAGAAGAAAGCAGATCTGCATCATCTTACGATAAGAATGACTTAATAATCACAGAATACACAGTGAACATTTGTATTTGAGCTCTGGAATTTTTCCTTTATCTTGCTTATAATCAGCCTTATTTAGTTATTTTAACTGTTCCAAGTGAGGATACAGTCACCAAGCACTAGCACGTGACCAATAAGTGCACCACAATATAAACTGGAATAACGTTATGACATCGTATCGATCAGTTTTTAGAATCATCACTATTTATACAACAGTTAGGTCCAGCCATGCAAGCTGATTGGTTGAGAAGCGTTCTAACTGTGCTGTTATTTCACCATAACATCATGGGTTTTTCACAAACACTGTATCACTCTGCTAAGACGCCGTTGCTAAGCAACGACTTTGACAGCTGTAGGAGACGCTCAAGCCGTTTGAACGTTTTTACTTCCTACTTTGCCACAAACAGAAAATGGACACTTTTAAGATCACATTTGACCGACAGCCGATTTAGTCAGACTCTGAAGATGAGACGACACTAAATTCTCAAACTGTCATCACCACTGAGCAGCTTTTCAGTCGGCAGCTGTGACAGAAGAACAACTAAACAACCTGGAATCAGCCAGAAATGAACCCAATACCATTCGCCAAACGTGTAGTCTGATCTTCAGAGTCTGACCAAATCAGACTGAGCCATAAAACTGACGCAATAAGAAACAGAAAAGCTGCTCAGTGGTGATGACAGTTTGGGAGTTTAGTGTAAGGAGCTGGAGAACGAACTGCCGGCTGTGCAGCGAGTGGGCGGAGCTCGTTACTCTGACGTAGCAACAAGCTGCTCGTTAAGGAACTATAATTTGGTGAAGGAACTGCGAACATTAAAACATATTAAACGCCGCGTTCACGGCCCAGTTTATTAATTACATACATACATACATCATCTAAACCGCTTATCCTTCTGGGTCGCGGTGGGGTGCTGGAGCCTATCCCAGCTGTCATTGGGCGGAAGGCAGGATACACCCTGGACAGGTCGCCAGTCCATCGCAGGGCAGTTTATTAATTTATTACTTTATTTATTTAACTGTTGTATTAAAGCAATAGAACACTCGAGGAGTGTGTTATCGCCAATAACATCACGGCTGTGATGATCTACGGCGACCAAATCACAGCCGTGATGTTATTTGGCGATAACACACTCCCTCTCAGGTTCTATTGCTTAAGTAAGCCATGTTTGTTTACCAGTGTCACATCAGCTACCTTGAAAACTAATGCTAGTGCTATTAGCATAATGCTAGCAGTTAAAGAATATGACAAATATCACATCATTCTGGGTATCTATAGCCATTATGGGTGTCATGTGACCGAGTAGAAATCATTTTTTTGCTTAAGTCTTCTTTTAAACCATCTTTTAAATCTTGGGTATCTTAAGGATAAAAACAATCCTAGAAGTATTCCTGTTTGCGAGGGTAGTCTGGATAACATGTTGCAGGTGGAGTTGGACTCATTGCGGGAGCAGGGTGGCGCTCTAACCCGGCAGAACGCCTTGCTGCGGGAGCGCCTGGAGGCCATGAGCGATTACACGGCTCTGCGAAGCGAGCGGCTGGAGCTACAGGCTGAGGTTCATCTGCTGAAGGAACAGCTGGAGAAGAAACAGCAGGAGAACCAGAGACTCCGCAAAGGTCAGGAAACCTACATGATATGTAGTTTGAGCATTTTTGGCCTTTACAGCAATGTCATCAAGTGCGTGTTAGTATGTAGTGATGAGACAGAATTTTCGAAAAGTCGAAAAGTGTGAAAAAATTTAGGGTTTTTGGTCAGCAAATTAGTTTATCTCTAACATCTTATGTTCTCATTTTGAAGCACCCTCAGCTGTCTGAACTCTGTACTCCACCAGAGGGCAGTGCAGAGCTGCGTCTATGTTTTGTTCAGACGTTTTTTAATCTGTTGAGTCCAGTGAAGGAAACAGAAAGACTACTGCAGCCGTCTAAAGGCCACCGCACACCAGACGAGACGCTCCACACCGCGCAGCAGATAGTACAGAGCTCAGCTGTAGCACAGAGGAGGAGTAGCTAATAACATTTAACTGAGGTAACAGACGATTATCATTTGTCTGTTTATGTAGATTGATTGACAGTCTCGGTGTAATAAAACAGGTGTATAAATTAAGTAAATAGCCTTGTAATCTCCATACACAAACGCTGGCAGTAGAATGGGTCGTACTGAAGGGCTCAGTGACTATAAACATGGCACTATTATAGGATGCTGCCTTTGTCAGTTTGTGAAATTTCTGCCCTGCTAGGTCTGCCCCGGCCAACTGTAAGTGCTACTATTCTGAAATACAAGCGTCTATACTCTCAGAAATATAGGTATGAAACTGTCACTGGGTCAGTTCCCCTCTTGTCCCTGGGGTGGGACCCTCAAGGCTCCATCTCAGTACCTTTAGTCAGGGAACATAACTGAACCATAATCCACTGAATGATATGTTCTAAGCTGTACTGACTCCACACACCCCGTCTCGTCTCCAGGCTTTTATTTTACTGTTCTGTTTAAAACATTCGGTTATGAAAAGGTACAAATACGAACTTTTCACCTGGAAAAACTTATTTAAGGTTCACAATCAGACCTTAAAACCACTGTTGGAGCTTTGAGGGAACATTTACACTGTTTGTACCTTGATGGATGAAAAATGTACCTGAACTGAACCTTTATTTCTAACAGTGTAGGAGAAGCAGTAGCTCAACTGTTAGACCAACCAGACTCACAGTGCTAAATCACTTAGCGTGTAAAAGTTGTCTATCCTGTGTTGCGTCGCTCACTACAGAGCTCCAGACTGCCTCTGGAAGCGACATCAGCACAAGAACTGTGCATTGAGAGCTTCATGAAATGGGTTTGCAGGGCTGAGCAGCTGCACACAGGCCTAAGGTCACTATGCGCAATGCCAAGTGTCGGCTGGAGTGGTGTAAAGCGCCGCCACTGGACTCTGGATCAGTGTAAAACGTGTTCTCTGGAGTGATGAATCAGCTTCTCTATCTGTCAGTCTGATGATGAATCTGGGTTTGGTGGAGGTCAGGAGAACGTTACCTACCGGAACGCAGAGCCAACAGTACAGTTTGGTGGAGGAGGGATGATGGGCTGGGCTGTTTATCAGGGTTTGGGCTCCTCAGTTCCAGTGAAGGGTGATGTTGATGCTGCAGCACAAAGACATTTTACACGGTCATCTGCTTCCAGCTTTGTGTCAGCAGTTTGGGGAAGAGCCTCACAAACGCTCTTTTGACTGAATGGGCA
This sequence comes from Colossoma macropomum, assembly GCF_904425465.1. NCBI lineage: Eukaryota > Metazoa > Chordata > Actinopteri > Characiformes > Serrasalmidae > Colossoma > Colossoma macropomum. The sequence goes on from NW_023494784.1 coordinate 1,770,142, forward strand.
AAAATTCCCACAGACACTCCAAAATCTTGTGGAAAGCTTCCCAGAAGAGTGGAGGCTGTTACAGCCACAAAGCGGTGCAACTCCATATTAATGCCCGTGGTTTTGGAATGGGATGTCCAACTGGCTCATATAGGTGTCCACATACTTTTGACCATATAGTGCAATTTCTGTGCAACAACAGTAACACGAATCAATTCAAAAACAATCAAATTTGCATGCAGCATGTTCAGTTACTCCACTAAGTTACTAGCCACATTAGCAGCTCGTATTTTAACACGACATATTGTTCACACTATAAAATAATTCATCGTCTTACTGCAGTTCTTCCAGCTGTCACTGCTGTTCTGTGTATGTTAAGCCTTTGAGAATTCAAGTAGCCATTGCGGTTGTGCTTGATCTCCTAGCACAGATAGTATGTAAAAATGAGGCAGTACCATTAGAAGTGCACTCATTAGTGTAGTAGGTGAAGTACAGAAGTGTGTGGTTTGGGACGCGGCATTAGATCAGCCTCTGAGACGCGTTCAGCAGCTCCAGTACCTGATCAGAGCTGCTCATAAAACATTTCCATGTGGAATTTTAAGGTATTTCCTGATCAAAGATGCATTTATTGGTGTGATTTTTTTGTTGCGTGATTGTTGTTGACTTCTTATTCGCCAGGTTGTTTTCTGAAATTCATTCTACGTATAAGGCTCCTAAATGTAAGTGCTGCAACATTTAAGGTGGAACAGAAATTTAGAATAAGACACTGGCAAATAAGAAGCCAACTCCACCTCAATTGTGTTTATTATTATTAAAGAGCTTTGGCAGCTTTTGTAGCCATTTTTATTAGTTTTTGTTAAATCTTCCTCAGAATCCTGATCGGAATGTTCTGAACTCTGGAGAAATGCAGGTTATACCAATCCAGTCCACTAGTTTAGCTGATCTTCTCCTCGTAGTGTTTCTGGAGGCGCATCTAAAGCGTCCACATATCTGTTCATGTGTTTTCGTGGTCATTCTGGTCAGTGTTGTTGGTGTTTATCCTCCTGCAGGGCTGTATCTGCAGTAACGGTGATGAGACGAGCTCCATCAGAGCTCAGTCAGAGTCACACCTCACCTACCAGCATGGCTGTTTCCTTAATAACAAGATCAAATACTATGAGTTGCTATTAAATGAAATAATTACTAACTCAAATTTACTAATTTGCTAACTGAATTTAACATTTAGTGATTTTTTTGTGATCAATATTTTATTAACAAGTAAACACATAGAACATAAGAACTATGTTCAAAAAGCCCAAGATATATTTTGTTATGCAATTCAAAGGTAGTACATCGACTTCATTGGTGTGAAAGCTAGACTGTCCAGAATTAGACCTAATTTGGACTCTACATGCGAGACACTGCAAGTTTACTACATATGTTTTGGACAGGCCCAAGATTACATCATCTCATTTGGAAATCCATCTTTTATACTCTCTAAAATTCTGGAAGAACCAATGAGCTACTCTCCTTATGTTGCATTATTCGGTGTTGCACCGCCAGATACCCAATTAAATAATTATGAATGCAACATATTGGCCTTTTGCACTTTGCTGGCCAGGCGATTAACACTGCTTTCCCCCTAATTATCCTCAGTGTATCAAAGAGGTTATGCAATATCTCAAGCTGGAGAAGATGAGATGCTCTCTTCAAGGATCTGTACAGAGATTTTATAGGATTTGGCAGCCCTTCCTGACATATGTGGATAAAATGGACCTGAAAATGTGGCTCCAAAACTGCAGTTTTTATATAGTACAGGTTACAATATCTCAGTTTTTATATAGTGTTGGAATTTATACAGCTTTGTCTTATTGATGTAGGTCTGGAGGGAGGGTGGGATGGGTAGGTTTGGATGTATGGGACTGTTTGTCTTGTGTATATTGTGAAATCTTTGATAAAAAACCTTGATCAAAAAATATGCCCATAGGGTTCTTCACAATAGATATAGTATAGAGTTAATAATTACTATTAGATGCCAAAGTAGTAATATTAATGACGGTAGTAGTGATGGTCAGTGGTCATACTCACATAAGAGATACGTATTAAAGCAGTAAATAAATAAATAAAGTTTAGTGAAAGAAAGAATTTCACACTGGAGCTCAAAGTCAAACATTGATAGTGTAGTAAACAGCCTAGTTTGTCCATTTAACTGCAGAAAAGTCCAGCAAGTTCAGGCAGTTTTGAGAACCGCTTTGTTTGTGGATCTATTTTAAGGGAAAAGAGGCCAGACTGAATCTGCTGAAACGCACACGGGGCGTTTTTCCTCAGTGGTAGCTTGTGGTCCGGAGGTGTTGGGTGTTTTTGCGAAGGGTAAACGGGGACGAGCTGGAGGAGGCCTCGCGGGATGTGCTCTGCTTGTCAATTTGACTCTCTTGGCTGAGATGGTGTGATTGCTGGGAAAGAGCTGAAAAGGGTCAGGCAGCGGGACAGAGTGGCGGCTCCGTCCCAAACACCCATGCTAACTCTCCCGGGACAACAGCACACTGTTGCTTCACACGGTCACTGCGGTCAGCCAATGCTGAGGCTCTGCAGAGTTATTGATATCGCTGATGGATCAGTGATATTAAGTGACCCGTTTTATAATGTAATAAATGGACAAATGTGAAAATGTTAATGGTTTCATGCTTGAATGTGAGTCTTTTATAGCTTACAGTCACCACCTGCTCACTGCTATCACAGCAGTACAGGCTGAGCTAGTAAGCGGAAACACAAAACACCATCGTAGTTACAGAAAAAACATCTAAAATGCCCCCAAACGTTACTTTTAGCATGAGAATAATTTATATCCGGACAAAAAAGATCAGTATGTGGGGAAAACTGATAAAAAAAAAAAGTAAAATATGAGTCAATTAACAAAAACAAACAAAGTTGCTAAGATTGCTGGCACGCTGCCCCCTTTCTGCAATATTTATATTATTTAAGACTTTCTGCTGTTTGAGTTTAAGAAATGTGACAACCCACAATCGTATCAGTCAGTAAAGCACATTTCGCTTAAATAACTGGATTCCTTTTCATTTTTCACCATTCAAAATTTTAGAATGACCATTTTCAATAATATAAAAGCAGCATGGTGGCAGATAAATATAAATATATAAAATATAAAATAAAAAGATAAATACAGCGCTGTAGATGATTCAGACTAACTACTTCAAATTAAAACACAGTTAACTTCCAGAATGATTTTTGCCATTGAATGTATCTCAAAAGGCAGATAATTTGACCAAAATTTCCTATAAATAGATAATTACAGCAAATATTTATCTGCGAGCAGCTCGTTGTTGTTGCCAATTATATAACAGTTAGTTCGGGCTTGAGAATGATTAGTTGAGAAGTGCTCTAACTGTGCGGTTATTTCATCATGACGTCACGTTTTTTTCACTCTGCTGAGACGCCGTTGCTAAGCAACAACTTTGACAGCTGTAGGAGACGCTCAAGCCATTTGAAAGTTTTTACTTCTTACTTTGCCACAAACAGAAAATGGACACTTTTAAGATCACATTTAACCGACAGCCGATTTGGTCAGACTCTGAAGATGAGACGACACTAAATTCCCAAACTGTCATCACCACTGAGCAGCTTTTCAGTCGGCAGCTGAGACAGAAGAACAGCTGAACAACCTGGAATCAGCCAGAAATGAACCCAACACCATTCGCCAAACGTGTAGTCTGATCTTCAGAGTCTGACCAAATCAGACTGAGCCATAAAACTGCCGCAATATCAGGTTCAGCTCAGTTTTGTCAGTTTTTGCCAGATCAGTATTAATGTTGTTTTGTTCCAGCCGGTCTGTAAAGCATCTTACAGCCCATTTAGTTTGGCAAATGGTGTTGGGTTCATTTCTGGCTGATTTCAGGTTGTTCAGCTGTTCTTCTGTCACAGCTGCCGACTGAAAAGCTGCTCAGTGGTGATGACAGTTTGGGAATTTAGTGTAAGAAGCTGGAGAACGAACTGCCGGCTGAGCAGCGAGTGGGCGGAGCTCGTTACTCTGACGCAGCAACAAGCTGCTCGTTAAGGAACTATAATTTGGTGAAGGAACTGCGAACATTAAAACATATTAAACGCCGCGTTCACGGCCCAGTTTATTAATTTATTACTTTATTTATTTAACTGTTGTATTAAAGCAATAGAACACTCGAGGAGTGTGTTATCGCCAATAACATCACGGCTGTGATTTGGGCGCATCACCAGCCGAAGGCTTTTTCAGCTGATATTATCAGTTATTGGATTTTTAACTCATTTGGTATTGATGACAGTTTTTGTATCAGTCACTTCCTACTGTCCATCTTTTGGGGTTAAGGTGGACATTCTCTTAAAAAAAGAAATCAGTATTGGTTGCAAATTTTTATATCAGTCAGACTCTTCCATCTGCTGCATTCTGCTCAGTGACAGCCAGGAGGAGCCTTTAGTCTAGAACCCTGTACTGTCCTGCCTCCAGTGACACCATGCAGAGTGTACACTGGCAAAGTCTGGATATGTGTGTTTACTGTTTGCTCCCAAATATAGAGAGCTTCAAATTTTCACTCCCAAAAACTCCCTTTTCCATAGTAACTCTGTTGGTTTAGAGTTTACTGTGCACTACATAAGGTTTGCACTCGGTTTATGGCAAGAGGAGATTCTGAGCCTATTTAGGACTAATTTCAATATTAGTCATGGCTTCTTTTCATCTGTGGGCAAACGCTCATACATAAACACCATTAAGTCCACGGAGCATTTTAGAAATAGAGATTTTTGCCCTAATTGAGTGTCCTCAAACTATTCAGTCAGAGCCATTGCCTCATCTGACTCTCCTCTTCTGTATTTTAATATTTTATAGTAACGTTAAAACCTTATTCATTTTGCTCTTGTGTTACTGTTTTGTTTTCCGGTGTCGACCAGAGGAGGATGGGTTCCCCTGTAGAGTCTTGGTTCCTCTCAGCGTTTCTTCTTCTTGCTCTTAGGGAGTTTTTCCTGGCCTCTGTCGCCATTGGTGACGCTCATGGGGGCTCGGACATGGATTTTTTAGTAAAGCTGCTTTGCGATAACGCCTGTTGTAAAAAGTGCTGTATGAATAAATAATAAACATCGACTCCTTTAGCAGTCTTTCCAGCAAAGAATCTCCCTTTCTTCCTTAGTGCATTGTGGTTCTCCATGAAAATCAATCAAACGGATCTTATTTGAGTTACATTTACAAGAGACAAATACATCAAATACTTCATTGAGACAGAACCATCCTTCAGCAAAAACCCCTGCTGTTTGCAGTCATGCCAATAGGTTTGCATAAGCTTCCATTATTTGTTATATGATGTAAACATTGTAGCTCCAGTGGTAAAACTAAAGAAGCAAACTTTAGACTCGTTTGTGTTGGCTGACCGAGTACATTTAGGGTGGAAACTGGGGAAATTTGATGTTTGGCCAAAGAATTGCTTTAACCAACAACTCCTCTAATCATTACAGCATGTAAGACAGCATGATTTACACTTTTGCTGCATCCTCTGATTGATCATTAGACAGTGTACGTCTTTCTCCACAGCCCAGAACCCTAAGATTGGTACCGTTGGGAACACCGTTAAACACTCAGCTATTGTGAGATAAATAAACAGCCCAGGTTTGTGATGTTCTCCTCCTTCAGAGCTGAGTGGACCCTCTCAGGAGCAGCTGTCCCTGCAGGCGGAGGTCAGGAGGCTGGAGACGGCCCGCAAGCTCGACCAGGAAGAGTTCCAAAACCAGAAAGAAATGTTCCACACCCAGCTTACGCAGGAGGTGAGGCGAAGTGCAACTGACAGTCCTGCAGCCCCCAAATAACACAAACACATTCACTGAGTTACAACATGAGCTGTAACTTTTACCAGATGCTATCAGCACCTTCAGCGCACAGCAGCAGACCTGCCAGCCTTTATGCAACTTGCATGGCAAGGTGACGTTTAGATGTCAGAGTACGCTGATAAGATTCGTCACTCTAAACTACACAAAAAGCTGGTGATGCTGTGATAATCAAGCAGCATCCAGCCTTCAGAAGAACCAAAGAACAAGAAGAGTTCGACCAATCATAGCGCAGGGTTTGTTCCCTGGGCATGCAATGTCAGTCATTTCAAGAGACTGCAAATCGACAGCAGCACGAAATGTTTTTTTTATCGCTCTCGTTCGCCTCCTCACTCCGTCTGGCTGGTTCCACATGGGGTGGACGGTGCTTTGAACTCCTTTGCATTGGTAAATGGGCTGGACTGGATGTGGAAAGTTGAAATGTGAATTGAGTTATTAATTCAGACCTGCTGACCTCGGGAGAATACTTAACGTTAATAACGTTAGCCTAACTTGACGTAATTTGCAAGCTAGCTTGCTTGTTCACCAAGTTGGCAAAGTAGTGTTGTGAACCCGAGAGGGAGTGTGTTATCGCGAAATAACATCACGGCTGTGATTTGGTCGCCGTAGATCATCACAGCCGTGATGTTATTGGCGATAACACACTCCTCGAGTGTTCTACTGCTTTAATACAACAGTTAAATAAATGAAGTAATAAATTAATAAACTGGGCCGTGAACGCAGCGTTTAATATGTTTTAATGTTCGCAGTTCCTTCACCAAATTATAGTTCCTTAACGAGCAGCTTGTTGCTACGTCAGAGTAACGAGCTCCGCCCACTCGCTGCTCAGCCAGCAGTTCGTTCTCCAGCTCCTTACACTAAATTCCCAAACTGTCATCACCACTGAGCAGCTTTTCAGTCGGCAGCTGTGACAGAAGAACAGCTGAACAACCTGGAATCAGCCAGAAATGAACCCAACACCATTCGCCAAACGTGTAGTCTGATCTTCAGAGTCTGACCAAATCAGACTGAGCCATAAAACTGCCGCAATATCAAGTTCAGCTCAGTTTTGTCAGTTTTTGCCAGATCAGTATTAATGTTGTTTTGTTCCAGCCAGTCTGTAAAGCATCTTACAGCCCATTTAGTTTGGCGAATGGTGTTGGGTTCATTTCTGGCTGATTCCAGGTTGTTCAGCTGTTCTTCTGTCTCAGCTGCCGACTGAAAAGCTGCTCAGTGGTGATGACAGTTTGGGAATTTAGTGTCGTCTCATCTTCAGAGTCTGACCAAATCGGCTGTTGGTTAACATTACTGTTAGTGAGTGCTGATTGGTTGGCGAGCGGAGCAGCTCATTGGCTGTTCGCGCTCACAGACATCATGAATGTACATGAGGCGCCGTTTTAAACTCCTATAACTTGAGTTTAAAAGCTCTTAAAAATATAACAGCGGTGTTAAAATGTTTTATGCTGTTCTGTGTTCAGGAAATGATTGAATTCTTTTACATTAAAAATGTTTAAGTATTTATAAACTATGATTTTGCTCAAATGCTCCATATCAACCCATTCATTTTGGACTCACTCAGGAGCGCCCTCTAGCGTTTGAGAAACCCGGAAGACATTACAGAGTGGAAATCCTCCTCTCCACAAGTTCTCTGGCTGCACCCAGATGCCTAGTTTTGATCACTGACAGCGGTTTCTGTGAAAGACAGTAAATAAGAGATGCTCTGAAGAGAGTGATGAACAAACAGCCTTGCAGTTTTACATATACTGTTTTATACATATTAATCTCTACTATTATCTTAATTTAATTTTTTATTTTATATTTAATTTAATGATTTTAAAGATTTCTTCTCTTTTAAAATATATTGTTTTAATCATGTTTTAATTTCCATTCCCTGTTACTATATGTTAGTATAATATGATACATTTTCATTTGTAAAGCATTTTGAACGACCGCAGGTGTGAAATGTGCTTTGTAAATGAACTTGCCTAGTTTTCAGTGCCGTACTGTAATCATAATATCCTCATTATGTTAAATGTCCTCATTCCTGTTTTTTTAACGTGTTGGGATGTACGCAGGTGGAACACTGCGCCCAGCTGAAGGCCCAGCTGCTGGAGTGTGAGGAGAGGACCAAGTGGATGTCCGCTAACGCCGAGGAGATCAAACAGCAGCTTCGACTCACCCAGCAAGGTGCTGTAAGCTCTACTGTAGAGTCTCTTTCCTCCAATCAGTTTCCTCTCCTGGGCTGGATTTACCAAATACTCAGGGAATTCAGGGAAATACTGAGCTTTTACCAAGCAGCAAGATCTGCTCTGTACACTGTTCCCCCAAAGCACCGTACTCTAAGAGGATTCTCTAAGGAAAGAAAGATTGTAGGAATGTTTTTAAGTAATACTTGATGTACTATTCTGAAGGGGAATTACATCATTTTTTCCCTACATTTCTGCATAATTCGGTGGTTGAGATGTAAACAAAGTCATTCAGAGTGGCTGGATTTGAAAGGGTTAATCGTAGAGAAACGTACTTTTCTTTACAGTGGTGGTTGTGATCACTACAACGCAAATATAGTCATTTTATTTACTATCCAACACGAGTCTTCTGAGTTTATATGGAACGTTGATGATGGAAAATAGTGAAAAATCTGAAATAATTTTTCTTTGGGGACTATTTTGTCTCACAGCGCCCTGCATGTATCCCTCCACCATGAATAGATAGTAGTAGTAGTTTTAGTGTGTGAATCTTCTAAACCAGTTTGCAAGCTAGCACTTGCAAATATACCTGTTCTATTTTGGTGGCTGGTCTTTTTGCCTGTTCTTGTTACTGATTCTTCCGTTTCCCTCTTTCCTTTCCTCTCTTCTGTGTGTTCTTTCCTGCGGTGTTCCGTGATTGGACCGCAGCTCTGGAGAACGAGGTTCTGCGGAACCCAAAACCTTCGCTGGTAGACCGTTCCGTTCTTGATTTGAACCCTGATAAAGTGGTGCCCCCTGACCTTTACATGGAGGGCGCTCTACTTAAGGCCACTGTGGGTTATGATGACGAGGTTGTGTGTGACCCAGGGCTGAACACCAGGGGGCGCCAGCGTCCGCCGTGGCCCCGCAGTGGTTCTCCCGAGCTGGGCACGGAGCTGGTAGCTGAAGCCCTGGCCCGTATCCGTGAGCTGGAGAAGGAGGCCGAGACGCTGGAGGAGGCTTACAGGAGCTACCAGCAGAGGGCAGTGCGAGCACCGGTCAGTCACATTCCTCCTGAACGAACCACCGCCGCATATGTCCGGCCCACAGCTGCAGCCCGGCACAGAGTAACCTTTGACCTGGACGGGCCAGCTCTGGGCCCTGTTTTCATGGGCAGAGAGCTCAGCCATCGAGAGATAATCGACATTCCACTGTCCAGCAACCAAGCGCCCCCTAGAGCCCACTCTCCTACACCCAGACGCCTGTCCTCCACCCCCGTCTCCACCAAAACCCGACCCAGAACGCACACTGACCAGGGTGAGCACACATTCAATGTCCACTTAAACAAGAAATGAAGTACCATAATTGCGGCATGTTTACCAACATGACACTGTAAAACAAACCGCAGTTTTGGTGCTTTACAGTCTTTTTATGTTCTTATGATGGTTTGATTAGACATGAATAATGTTTTTTTAACCAGCTTTGAAAAATGTCTGAATTGTATTTTTGAGTTAGGTTTACACTCCAGACGCCTCAGGGACATTTTAACCACTTAGGTATATTTCAGTTTTTCCATCTGAATGTATATGCCCAAATCATAAGGCAAATTATTCAGTAACTGCGTGAAATGACTGTAATTTATTTTTTAGTTCCCCTTAAATTAACAGAAAATGTGTTTTATGATCAGATCATAATGTTATATGCTTACAATTTACTGCTGAAAGCCAAAAATCTTAGATGCTCTTTGTATTTTTTTATAAAAGAATAAAATTTTTACAGAGCAGATCACTGAAGAGACGCCATCTGAGATCCAGTTTACAGCTCAGATTTGTTGGAAAAAGTTCAGCTTCTTTTATTATAAGGGTTTAAAATGACATCACCCATCTATTTGACTGGAAAGAAGACAGTTACAGCTCTCATACGACCCCCACCTTTAGAATGTAGCTTATGAAATATGAAAGTTATGAAGTAAAGAATATGACGAAGTGCGTTTTGGAACCACCGGTGATTCCAAGGAGTTAAAGAGTCGAGGGTGCCGGAATTTTAACGTTACATTTTAAGTGAATTTGTTATGAACTAGACAAATGGCTCAAAACCGCTAGCATGTTTTCGTTAAGTAGTGTTAGCTAACAGGCCACTGCTGCTCAGGTGCCGATTGTGTTCTCTAATTAACGGTGCCTTTACGCTGCCCCGGCACATCAGTGGACGTAAATGCATCCTCCGCCTTCAGTTGGCCGCATGTGGGTGTTACGATGGAGGGTTCACTGCGAAATCCAGTTGTAATGTAGTCTTGCTAAGTCAGTATTTCTGTAAGTAATGTTTGTTTTTTTTAATAATCAGAAAGTTAACGTAGTATGGGTCGTTAAAATAATATTTTCCAAAGCATTAATGAGGTTAAACTCAAAGATTAGGATTTACCACATGCAATCAACATCTGTCATTTCGGTTTATTACCATCCAACCGATCGTTTTCCCGCTCAGATTTTCAGTTTTGGAGGTAAACAGTCGTGTTTAGATATATCAGCTTTCGCCTCTGGTCTTCTAGGTTGCGCGTTATTGTTGAAAAGCAGAACTAATGTTTCACACCTTGAGCTGCAGACCGGAAACACCACTTGTCTCCTGATTGGTTAGACACGTCAGGTTGGCCGAATTCTTTTGCGTAAAGTTCAGCTGGAGCTCAACTTTTTGCCGCAACACATTCCCACGTCAGAGTAATGCACCCGGTAGCTTAGCTAGCCAGCTAGCTGTTATTTCTAACATGATATTAGTAATTTGCCCAACGTTAATGCTGTGTTAGCTGATGTTATGACTGTGAAATGTTTTTCTGCGATTACATCATCAACGATATGTAATGAGCGAGGAGAACACAGAAGACAGTTGGAGCTGAGGGACGTCGCTGTTGCTTTCCAACACTAGTCTTAGTATTCATGTAGATAGTATTCAGTTGGCAAGACTCTTCAAAACAGAGTTAAAATTGAAAATTAATTTGATTAACATTTTTAAGATACTGTCTAAGCCAGGGGTCTTTAATTAAAATTCAGTAAGGTCCAGTTAGAGAAGATTTCCTCAAGCAAAGGTCCAGAACATCATAATGTCTAACTTGTATTATGACTCAGTGCCATATACTGTTTGCTGAAGTAGCCTAGTAGGTATATCAACATCTTATACAGTCAACAACTGAATGTCAAATCAGATAAAGTACAGTTTAGTCATATTTCAACAACATTTATGGTCAGTTTCTCTTTTTAGAGCACGTCATGTGAAAAAACCTCCCTCTGACTCACTTTCTTCTCCGACTGCTGTGTCTCGCCTCGTCCCTCCCCTGTGTGTGCGTCACTCACTCGAGTCCCAGTGCTCATCGTAATGCACAGATCTGATTGGCTGAGTAGCGTCATGTGTGATATTTACAACACGTGCGATTGGTCTGTGAGTCTCCCGGGCCGCTAAAGCTACCATAAAGGCTAGAAAAGTTACGCTGATTAAAACAGGACCACCCCATCAAAATTAAATAATTCTCAATAGTTTATCAGTTATAGGTTCAGGTCCGCATAGGACAGCGTCTGGGTCCGGACTCGGACCGCGGTCCGCCTATTAGTGACCTCTGGTCTAAGCGCTTGCCTTGTCAGGATTAGCAAATTGATCACCTGTTTTGACACAGCCATCCATGTTTCTTCAGGCGTCCAAGAGTTTATGATTGTTTTCTCTCTCTGGGTGGGCAGGATGGCCTTCCTCTCCTCTGATCTCTTAGCATGATGCTAGGTAGCGCGGATGTGTGTTGGCTGACATAGACAGAGTTAACAGAATTAGCGGTTAGTGTTCTCCTCTAAGCGTTTTGAAGAATGAATGGGTTCGTAAGGCTCAACAGTGTCTGACCCACCCTTCAGTAAAATGACCCAGTCAGCTTGTTGGTTAAGCTGCAGGCAGAAAAGCCAGAACAACCTAAAAACATGTTTTTGTGCTCAGTAAATTAATAATTAATATTTGTATCGATGTTGCCTAATCAAAAGTGTAATCTTTAGAATGAGTAATCTGTAAAATATAAGCTTATGCTGGTCATGTTCTTGTGTCCATGTGCAGAGGTCAGCGTGGATGCCCCTGGAGTGGACGGGTCAGCAGTAACGTTCACAGGTTTGAGTCCAGACAGGGACGTCTCTCCGATCCCTGCTGCCGCCGCCGTCTCCTCTACTGAATACACAAACATCACCCCGCCCAGCAGCCCCCAGATGAAGAGCACGACCCGCAACCACTGCAGGTACGCGCCAGGACCGGATCGATACGGAAACAATGACTGATACCGATTTTAAGGTGTTAAAATTACGATAACGAATAATATCGATAGATCATTTTATATTAAACATAAACTCCAATGGTTCTAGTTAATTTTAGTATTTCTGACTAAATTAGTTCTCAGTTGTCATTTTTCCAAAATTTAAATAAACTCACAATCTCAGTCCTTTACAATCTGAGTCTAAGAATAGCTGGCTGAGCATAACTTTATATTTTTTACTTTAGGTTGGTGATATATTACAGTTTTATCAACTGATCTGAATACTCTGATTTATTATCTTGGCACTATGTTTAAGAAAATAGAATACAAATATAAAAAAAATATTTTTTTCACATTATTACTTAAAGATCTCCACCATGGAAAGCATTTTCAAGAACCTCCGTTTTCCGTGACCGAAAACACTGATGTGTGGTCAAAAGGTGACGAGTATTCCATTGTTCTGAAATCCGGCAGCGAAGGTTAACGGAACGTTCCATCAAGAGTTCAGTTTTGCCAACTTTGAAATAAACAGTCAGTACTGCGAAAGCTCCCCTCTGATAATCATCCCCTTTCCTGGCTCCATGCCGCCATTGGTTGTGTTCCGCTATAAGACACAGAAGAACATATGTTCTTTAATAGGAACGTAAACTCAGCATTAGCCTCGTGCAGCTGCCCCACAGTTTGTGTTGCTTTTCTAGGGAGATTATACAGGCTGTGTGGGTTCTTTGTCAGGACTGGGGGCACCTTGAAGTAGCTGAATTCACCAATTAGAAGGACTGTCTGGATACATTTGGACAGACAGTGTTTTGACGTATTGGTTGGGCCACAATACACACTTACATCAGCTCTCAGTTCTTAAACATGATCCGTGTTATGAGTTTCTGCTGGTTCTTTTCCTCCAGTCCCCCAAAACTGCAGGAGGTCATCACTTCATCTCAGGAGTCTTCACCCAAACCTGAGAAGATCAGCATTCAGGACCTGACTGAACCTGTAACAGGTACACTGCAGCACACGCACTGCAGCACACGCAGTACAGCGCACGCAGTACAGCGCACGCAGTACAGCACACACACTGTCCACTCTATTAGACACTCCTACCTTGTCAGTCCACCTTGTAGATGTAAAGTCAGAGACGATAGCTCATCTGCTGCTGCACAGTTTGTGTTGGTCATCCTCTAGTTCTTCATCAGTGGTCACAGGACGCTGCCCACAGGACGCTGCCCACAGGACGCTGTTGGCTGGATATTTTTGGTTGGTGGACTATTCTCAGTCCAGCAGTGACCCTGAGGTGTTTAAAAACTCCAGCAGCACTGCTGTGTCTGATCCACTCAGACCAGCACAACACACACTAACACACCACCACCACGTCAGTGTTACTGCAGTGCTGAGAATGATCCACCACCCAAATAGTACCTGCTCTGTGAGGGTCCATGGGGGTCCTGACCACTGAAGAACAGGGTAACAAAGTATCAGAGAAACAGATGGACTACAGTCTGTAACTGTAGAACTACAAAGTGGAGCACAGAAACGAGGAGGTGGTCAGAATGTTATGCCTGATCAGTGTATGTATTTACTGATGTAGCTGTAATCAGTTGTGGGCTAATGGAGGAGATCTGTGTTCAGTTCTGTCTGCAGACCTCCACTGCAGTTTGGAGCAGCTCCAGGACGGACGTGTGGTCTCCTCTACAGCCAGCCAGCCGAACAGAGACAGTCCTCCACAGAGCCACCTGAGCGAGGACTGTGAGTGAACTACATGTATAAATAAAATCCTTTAATTCGTGATTTATCAGCTCAATTCTTGTATCACTTTGATAATATATAGGCAGCCCAGTAAACACACAAGTGGCACAACAACCTGGCAGCTTTCCCAAAAACACATGATCTGCTGAAGCCTTCAGATCGACTAATGAGGCTCACAGGTCCGACCTTAGACATGCTAACACAATAATGCTAATGCTGTTTTAACACCCTGATATAAATTATTGTTTGGTTTATTTGATTATCATTGCTAAGATACCAGTTTCTACCAGCACCCCAATCTGATTTGCCATGTTATGTAAGCGCCAAGCTAGCAGCAACGTACATTCACATCTCTTTAGTCTATTAAATAATGTATGATTGGTTAGCATTACTGCTACTGAGCACTGATTGGTTAGCATTACTGCTACTGAAAGCTGATTGGTTAGCATTACTGCTACTGAGTGCTGATTGGTTAGCATTACCACTAGTGAGCGCTGATTGGTTAGCATTACTGCTACTGAGTGCTGATTGGTTAGCATTACCACTAGTGAGCGCTGATTGGTTAGCATTACTGCTACTGAAAGCTGATTGGTTAGCATTACTGCTACTGAGAGCTGATTGGTTAGCATTACCGCTACTGAGCGCTGATTGGTTAGCATTACTGCTACTGAGCGCTGATTGGTTAGCATTACCGCTACTGAGTGCTGATTGGTTAGCATTACCACTACTGAGCGCTGATTGGTTAGCATTACTGCTACTGAAAGCTGATTGGTTAGCATTACTGCTACTGAGAGCTGATTGGTTAGCATTACCGCTACTGAGCGCTGATTGGTTAGCATTACTGCTACTAAGCGCTGATTGGTTAGCATTACCGCTACTGAGTGCTGATTGGTTAGCATTACCATTACTGAGCGCTGATTGGTTATCATTGCTGCTATTGAATGCTGGTTACCATTGCCGAGTGCAGACTCTCGTGAGTGCCCTCTAGTGTCTGATAACTGAGTGGGGTTTCTCTGGTATCCCGATATGCTGTAGCTCAGTGGTCACTGACGCTGGTCCTGGAGATCTGCCTTCCTGCGGACTGTAGTTCGAACCACACTCTGCTCCAGCTAATTAACTCCTTCAGAAGTCCCTGATTGGCTGAATCAGCTGCATTAGTGTTAGATAAGGGGGCGGGGCAGAGGATTAGATGCAGGTTGGAACTGAACTCTCCAGGAAAGTAGATCTTCAGGAGGGGGTTTGGTGACCACTGAGGTAGCCGAATGTTTGTTTGTTTTTTTCAGGTGTGTCTCCATCAAACATGGACGCTGTTGGAGAAAAAGAGGAGGACAGGAGATGGAGGGAGAGAGAGAAGGCAGAGGAGGAGAGAAGACAGATTGAGAGAGAGAAGGAAGAAGAACAGAGGAGAAGGAGGGAAAAAGAGGAGGAAGAGGAGGAGAGGAGAAGGAGGGAAAAAGAGGAATATCAGGAGCGAGAGAGGAGACGGAGGGAGGAAGAGGAGGAGAGAAAACGGCAGAAGAGAGAGGAGGAAGAGGAGGAGAGGAGACGAAGGGAGAGAGAGGAGGATCAGGAGCGAGAGAGGAGAGAACTGGAGCAGGAGCTGGTGAATAGCTGTCTATCTGTCGGTCTGTCTGTCGGTCTGTCTGTCTGTCTAACTATCTCTATCTGTCTGTCTGTCTGTCTATCTGTCTATCTACACCGATCAGGCATAACATTCTGACCACCTCCTTGTTTCTACACTCATTGTCCATTTTATCAGCTCCACTTACTATATAGGTGCACTTTGTAGTTCTACAGTTACAGACTAACACACCACCACCACGTCAGTGTTACTGCAGTGCTGAGAATGACCCACCACCCAAATAGTACCTGCTCTGTGAGGGTCCATGGGGGTCCTGACCACTGAAGAACAGGGTAAAAGGGGGCTAACAAAGTATCAGAGAAACAGATGGACTACAGTCTGTAACTGTAGAACTACAAAGTGCACCTATACAGTAAGTGGAGCTGATAAAATGGACAGTGAGCGTAGAAACAAGGAGGTGGTCATGATGTTCTGCCTGATCGGTCTGTCTGTCAGGCACAAGTAGCACAGTCAGTTTTAAAACAGGCTTATGGCCCATATACTGGAAACTTTCATCTCCTCTCTCTCTCTCTCACACTCTCTCTCTCTCTCTCTCTCTCACTCTCTCTCTCTCTCTCTCTCTCACACTCTCTCTCTCTCTCTCTCTCTCTCACTAGCTGCAGCTGGCTGTTTCTGAAAGAGAACATGTGGAAACAGAGGAGGATGGAGACGGGAGGAGTTATGGAGGCGGACGAGTCGAAGGTGTCGTCTGTACGGGGCGAGAGTTTAAACCCAAACCCCACCGACTCGCTCCATAAATACATGATGATGGTCATGCAGAGCAGAGAGAGAGAACAGAGGGAGCAGAGGGAGCAGAGGGAGCCGGTACGTACAGACATGCAGGGCTGCTGTGATCTCCACATCACCGTGAGGGTGGTATATTGAATAAGGCCACGCCTGATCACACTAGTTTGTAAAATTGTCAAAACCTTATTTAGGCCAAACTTGCTCTTCATAGCATTTTCTTCATACTTCATTGAAAAGAAACTCCATGAAGAGCAACAGAAAACAGTGACACACAGAACGTTTCAGAAGAAGAGGGGGGTTTCCCCAAAATTTGATTGGCCATGTGCTCCATCTCATCCAGAGCACATTGTTTGCGGTCATCAGTTGGAGTGCAGTGGTGAATATTTATTTATTTATTTATTTATTTTAGAGTTCTGGGAGAGATGAGCCAGACAATCAGAGTCACGAGGCTGCAGCTCTGTCTGACAGGGACGACAGGTGAGGAGTAACTGTATCACTGTTACTGGGAGGAAGAAATATAGAGCCACAATATAGAAATGTGAAAATAGACACATTTGTGGTCATTAATTTGACTTTATTTTATAGAAATAGAGCTTTTTTTTCTTTTTAAATGATTGTTTTAAAAGGTCTACAGTATATATATATATATATATATATATATATATATATGTGTATATATATATATATATGTGTATATATATATATATATAATATTGTCTCTGCTGTCAGAGCAAACCCTCCCATCTCCATTTTTGTCGCTTTTCAGTTTTTGACATCATTTGAAAATATTTCCCTTTACATTGTCTATAAATTTCATGATGAATGGACCAAAAGAAACGACCCAGAATGACTTGGGAAAAGGTCTGGTTCCATTAACTTACACTGAAATTTTGGAGATACAAAGTTTTGTTCCAACAGCAGCGATATATATGTTTAAAAATACATTTATTGTATAAAAAATTTTTTTTAATATAAATAAATATTTATTTATTTATTTTTGTATCTGGTAAAAGACAAAGTAATAACATCATTAAATGTAACATTAGAACTCTGTTAATCTCCAGGTTGCATATTCATTTTATATATTGGATGACATTGGATGTCATGTATATGTGTAATTTGTACAGCATGTGTAGATGTTGTATACTGTTCATATTGTATATGTTGTGTATATAATGTTGCCTGTGTTTCTGAGTAACGGCTCTCTTGGTCCCGTAGCGTCGCTGCTTTCTCCCATGATGATGCAGATGATGACTTTTGGTGATGATGAGGAGCCGTCGCTGCTTCACCTGCTGCGCTCTTCATTTTTACAGATTCTTTTTCTGTATTTTATATTCAATGGAATTTGAGTTTGTGTGCAGTTTTATATTTATTAAATTCAGTATCAGAATCTCAAGCTGTGTGTGTGTGTGTGTGTGTGTGTGTAGGTGTGTATGTGTGTGTGTGTGTGTGTGTGTGTGTAGGTGTGTAGGTGTGTGTCTGTGTGTGTGTGTGTGTGTGTGTGTGTGTAGGTGTGTGTCTGTGTGTGTGTGTGTGTGTGTGTGTGTTTGCTTTAGAAATCTGAATAAATGTGGATTTTTATTCCCCAGAAAACAAAAATGAAACAGAAACACATCAGAATTTGCAAAATTTTTCCTTTATTTTTCCATAAAAACATTTAACAGCTTGTTAATGAATTTTTAAGGAATCCACAGTTGAAACAGGCTCCATTGGCTGTATAGGTAGCTTTATTTATTTATTTATTTATTTTTGTATCTGGTATAAGAAAAATTAATAACATCATTAAGTGTAACATTGGAACTGTAAACACAGCTGTACATCTCCAGGTTGCAAATTAATTTTATTTTTAATAACCAGATGTATTTACATTTGGAGAGCCGTTTAAAGTCTGTGATGTTTCCACATCTAAGCTCCATATTTTCAAAGAGATACAAAAACATTTTGGTCAGGCTTTTCAAATCACTGTCTAAACCTGCAGAGAGCGTCAGATTTTCTGTGTCCAGCTCCAGAATAAAAGTACCCAATGGATGCCATCGTAAAATCAATGTTTAAATCAATAACACATCAAATAGTGATCAAAAGTACAAACTATCATAATCCCTCGAAGTCCAAGAGGATACTATCAGGTTACAAAAGTGGTTTTATACAGAGTTCAGAAAGTTCTACGTAAACTAGTGCTTTATTTAAAAAAAGTATATAACATTGTTTAAAAAAGGGAACCAGGCAAACGCTGCCTACTGTAAATGTCAGAATAAATGACTACATGTCGCCTGCATCGCTGTCAGAACTGTGTCTCTCGCGCAAAAACGAATACACATCAAAATATCCCTGTACACACCGTCTACCAGCTAAGAGTTCAGCCTTCTGGAACACGTTTTTCACCCTCGTTTGGATAAAGAAAGGGTTTATATTCGCACTCTGGACGGATTTGCTGGATCAGGAGGTCCAAAGATAAGAAAAAAATATCAGAAACTTTGTTCAGAAAAAGTTTGTAAAAAGTTTCAGTGGAAAAATGCTATTTGTTCTTTATCTCATCCCTTCATCACTGCATCTTCAAAAACCTTCACATTTAGAAACCTCAAAAATATCGAGGATCGTTTTTGGAAACTTTGGAAAATTTTTGGAATTAATAGAGAATTTATAGGGTTCTTTTCGGTTCTACTAGTGAAGAATGTTCCATGATTCCAGTAAATGAGATCATCTTAACTTGTGTCAACATATCTAATATTTCTTATCAAATAAGAGTAACTTATTTGTAGACTTTTTAACTTGTGATTTTATCTCATTTTCAAATAATTTCACAGCTTTCAAACTAAAATTATCTGCCAGTTACAAATAATTTTCTCACAGCAACATCAAAACAAGAAATATCTGATGTGTCGACTAGATTTAAGATAATTTCACTTGACAAACTAATTTTTGTTTGGAATTCGTGGTGATGATCAGTTAACTTTGTTCACAGATCACTTGGAAGACCAAATGTTCCGTAGCTTAAAAACTCTAAACGGTTCTCTACAGTCACTGTGGTACTTCTGAGGTAGACGTTTGGAGATCTTAATGGGGGGGTGGTTTGAAACAAGGTCCTATAAGAACAGGCCTGAAGGTTGGTGGGAACCTACAATGCAAACAGCTAAAAACTGGTGGACCAAACACACACAGTATTTACCAAACCATGTGAGGACACAAAGTGAGGAGCTGTAAAGCTAAAAATAATTTTGAAGGGGAAAAAAAATAAAATCAAAAATTAAATCAGCATGAAAAACAAAATTCCATTGCATTGGAGCTGACTTTTTTTTATTTAATGGAAAAGTTTTTTGGGGGAAATGTGAAAACAGAAGTACACTGTAAAAAATTACTTCATGCAGTAACAAGCAATTAAATTTTATTCAACTCAAAAAATAACGATGAAAGAATAATTAATTCAAAGTATTTATTAAGTTTGAATAAAACTAGCAAATTTACTTGGTACCACAAAGTAATTTTTTAGGTTGATCTGATGAACTTTTTTTTTTGTTTTAATTAAAAAATTTTTTAAATTAAAATTCGTGAACCAAGATTTTTCCCCATCAACAAGCTGCCTTCCTTCGTGTTTTGAATAGTGCAACGTTTCACCAGCAATTCTGGATCATAAAAAAGGGCTACAGTAAAAAAGAGCATTCAAAAAATTGACATTTTTATGAAAATGGTGTAATCGATAGAAAAAGTAAGTCCCTGCAAACTGCGTGGATGTTAGTGCAGACAGAAGCGCCGTGGTGCGTTACAGGGTTAGTGTGTTAAGAGCAGGGTTAGTTAGTGCTGTTGGCAGGTTTTTCGTTTCGTCGGAGCTGATGTTCTCCCGGCCGGACACCCTGAGTCCTTACGAGTAGGAATTGAGGCATTCTTTGGAGCGCGACTGGATGTCTTGCAGCTCCCGCTCCTCCTTCGATTTGATGTCTTGGTACGCGTGCATATGACTCGCGTCCTTTAGGTAGGCCCAATTCGCCGAGAGGATCATGAGGTAGTGGATCTGCAAGAGAGAGGCCGAGCGAGGTGACCCGTGAGCATGATCACGATGGCAAAGCGAGCCACAGCTACAGCTACAGCTACGTCCTGCACCAGACACACACAACACAAACGCACAGATAACACAACGTCCACGGCCCAGCAAACCGTCTGAACTGAGAGACGCTGACCGTTATTACTAATATTAGAACAGGACACATTAGGACAGAATGGGATTTCAAAAGCAGCAGGAACGTGATGACAGCAGGTTAAGCGGTGCACGCTAGCTTTAGGTGTTAGTGAGCCAAAATGAATGCATGAATATACAAAATAAAAGTCTCTGTCAAATGAGAAAGACCACCTTGGGACAGGTTTGTAAACAAAGTCTTTTTTATTTCGTACGGAAAAGGAGGAAAAAAGCTACATTTTCCAAAAAGGGAATTAAATATTCATGAAGTGTGTAATACTGAGTAAAAATAAACATTAAAGAAAAAATATGCATGCAGTCGTTTGGTGTTAATATCTGTGAGAAACTAAATAGTAAAACATAAACGGGTTAAACATTAACGTTAACATATCGCATCCCAAGAAAAGGATGGAAATAATTTGAAAAATGTCAAAAAACGGCGCTACTGATGTCGGATTTACAACCAAGCGCGTTCGCTAATAACTGTTTTGCGTAATCAGGTCATAAGGTTATGTTCAATATCGGGAAACAGGTACGAAATTTTTCGAAATTTATCGATACTTTTAAATAACAAACCAAAAGTGGGTGTGGTTAATCAATGGAAAGTGGGTCTATTTACAGACTACGAGTTAAAAACATGCAAATAAATGTAATTTAGACGACCAATCAGCCAGATTATGGAGCAAGCGTGCCTATTGGCTCACTGAACATTTCAAATTTGGTACTTTTTCAATATTAATTTTGTCGGCATCATAAAAGTATTGAATCTTGATTTCCAGCCCTGTTGGGAAACATGCAGGACCTTCAGCAGGGACGTTCAGTAAGATGATGTCACACATTAGCACCACGTCAATATGTCAACGACATGTGATGACATCATGTCCCTGACTCGAGACTTGAGGAGGAAAAATACGATTCGAGACGTGACTTGCAACGAAAAAATATAGTAAATAAAAAGATTACAGACGAACAGAGATGATTCCAGCTGTAAACGTGTTTATGGCAATTTTATAGTTGGCACAACTTTTTTCTCCCAATACTAAAGTTCCAATACAACTACTGATTGATCTACGCAAGTCCAGTAAGTCTCTTTAAGAAACTCTCGACTCTGTTCTAAGTTTATTCTAGGTAAAGAATCTCTCTAGTGCTCTTTAAAGAGGACCGAAGCCGAAGCCGCGTGAGACCGCCCGGCCGGCCCCCGTGTCTAAAACGCTACATCTGTTTACAGTTCACTATTTACATGTTGTGGCACAAGTTGTTTCTGGTTTCTATGCGAGTCTCTCAGTCCGCATCATCAGCGTCTGCTGGAACTCGAGTTAAAACTTAGTGCAACAGTCTTCTCTGCTCTTAAACTTCAGGAGAGCAAAGTTATAAGTGGTAGCCATC
The DNA here is from genome assembly GCF_904425465.1 of Colossoma macropomum. Taxonomy (NCBI): domain Eukaryota; kingdom Metazoa; phylum Chordata; class Actinopteri; order Characiformes; family Serrasalmidae; genus Colossoma; species Colossoma macropomum. The sequence continues at coordinate 1,792,029 of NW_023494784.1, forward strand.
ATGTAGATGAGCTGGGGGGAAAGAACAGAAGAGGAAACGGGAGGTGAGAAAACAGAAGACTAAACCAAACCCACCAAAACACCAGCGCTGTGGCTGCAGTTCACTAAAGTAGGCTGGACGCTCCTCAACGTCCACCTGACACTTTAAATCAGAGGGTTCAATGTTTTGTCTTAGGGGGCCAAAGTGCGACGCTTGTGGTGGGCCGAGGGCCAAAAAGGCAACACAATATACAAATGAAGAAGGGCAGGCTGTTCTTTTTTAATTAGAAATAAAAATAAGTGTTAAATTTGACATATAGAGTATAAAAAATTCGTCCTTTCATTTTCAATGATGTTGCATTAGCGACAGTTTGAAAAGATGTGGTGGAGGTTCACGTGTCTCGGAGGAAGCTCGCGCTAAGCTTCACCCTCTCAGCTTGGTAGCCTGGTGTGATGGAAGGAGATCTAGCTAACTGGTGGAACTGAACACGACTAAATTGGGGAGCATGAGCTTCCTCTGAGACCCATGAGGCTCCTTCACATATATATAATAAACAACATTATAAATGTAGTAAATTGTTTTTTTTTGTTCAGAGTTTATGTGAAGGATAGAGTTTATATTTTTTATCTTTAGTATTTATATATATACATACATATGTATGTATATATATATATATATGTGTGTGTGTGTGTGTGTGTGTGTGTGTATCACTGTTGTAGGAAGAAAATCTTGTATTTCCATTTTTGTCCTTTTTCAGTTTTTGACAATTTGAAAATACCTGTTTCCCTTTACATTGTATGTAAATTTCATGATGAATGGACCAAAAGAAACGGCACAGAATGACAGAAAGATGTCTGGTTCCATTGACTTACATTAAAAGTAAAGTAGGTTTTTTCCTTCTCCTGTTAAGTTACCATTTTGGAGGTTTATTACTTTGTTAATTTTCTTCTTATTACTTCTTTTCTAGGGTGCCTTGCTCTCCCTTTGCTCCTGTAGCCCTGTGAATTTCCCTGCTGTGGGACTAAAAAAGGATTATCTTATATCTTTTCAAACTCCTGCTAATGCAACATCATTGGGGCTCAACACGCTTGGAGGAGAATGCTAACTGCTAATTCAGTTATATCTAACAGAATTCTAACATATCTAAAACAGGACCATCGCTCAGACGGGTGCACCACTCGCGAGCCCTGGCTGACTGACTACCTTTGAGGTATGGAGAAATTGTCTACTGGATGCTGTTGGTTCTGAGATACACGAGCTTCATGAGATTAAGGGGGCAGTTGTGGGCTGGAGGTCACGGAACCAGCCTTGCGACCAGAAGGTCGCCGGTTTGATCCCCTGAGCCGACAGTACGTGACTGAAGTGCCCTTGAGCAAGACTCCTAACCCCCAACTGGTCCCTGGGCGCTATGGATAGGGCTGCCCACCACTCCGGGCAAGTGTGCTCACTGCCCCCTTTTGTGTGTGTGTCTTCACTAGTGTGTATGCGGTGTTTCACTGCACGGATGGGTTAAATGCGGAGGTGAAATTCTCCCACTGTGGGACAAATAAGGGTCTCTTAATCTAAAGATTAGATCAGTCTGAGTCTGTGGCATCAAAATCTCACTAGTTTTGTTCAGATCTCACCAGGGACAGTTCTAATGAGCTACTGAGTCATGTTGTCCATTCGTGTTGAGTATTTGGACAAAAAGAAAGACGGGCTACGCTGCAGAGAGGGCGTCTGACTCGCTAAGCTGCCGCTGGGGAACAGGACAGTGAAGCAGATGGATTCGCAGTGGATGGTGAGAGGAATGAGGGAAAGTCAGTGGCTTTCAAAGGAAAAGAGAGAGAGAGAGATGCAGAACACTGCAAATGACACACAACCAGATACACTCCCGAAAGTGTGGATTAGTGATGGTGTAAAGCTCCCTACGCTTACCAGAGCAATGACGGTGGCTCCGGCTCCAGCACACGCTACGATGTACAGGTGGTAGGACAGGTAGAACTGAAAGAGAGAGAGTGGACAAACGAGTTTACCTTTCTACTCAGTGTTTTAGCCACAGATGTTGCACTGATCAGGTACTCGTAATTCACCTTTAGGGACCCATATTTACTGATACCGTCTACATTTTTCTCACGTGATTTTTCCCAGAAATTCTTTGTCGTTTTTCACTTGCTGTCATTTATATTTACAACCGTTTTCCAGCCTCTCTTTATCCTTTGAATTATACAGGCTGTTTTTGTTACAGTGCCTTAAGACTAATATATGTAAATGAGCTCTGTTCTGATTGGCTGCCCTGTACTGTGCCTCTTGTTGGAACTGAATTCTTCAGGCTGTCTGCAGGAACAACACTCTGCATCACCACAACAAGAATGGGCGGGGCTAAACTGCTGTAGGCTTAAAGGGTGGGGCTGAACTGCTGTAGGCTGAATGGGTGGGGCTAAACTGATGTAGGCTGAATGGGTGAGGCTAATCTGTTTAGGCCGAATGGGTGGGGCTAAACTGCTGTAGGCTGAATGGGCGGGGCTACACTGCTGTAGGCTGAATGGGTGGGGCTAAATTGCTATAGGCTGCCTGGGCAGAGATAAACAGCTGTAGGCTGGAAGGGCGGAGCTAAACAGCTGTAGACAGGGCCGGCCACTTTGAAACCTTAAAAGTGTTTACACACTACATCAAACTCTTTTACCTATAGAAGGTAAGTGAGGTAAATTCAGTTTGTCGTGATTAAAGAAATGCAGCGCCCCCTGTGGCCTTTGAGTTTATTATAGCAGAGATTTATTCTGAAACAATCAATTTTTTATCATCAAATCCTTAAATAATAAGAAATACAGGCAGAAAGTGTGGTTTACCTCACTGGAGCTACAAATTTCAAGCAGCGCCGACCCGCAAGCAACGCCTGGTGTGGCATTCCAGGGGATAATTCCTGCAGGAAAAGTTATGCGTTAGCAGATGCACGAAAATGGTGTCTGTCAGCACTTCTGACCTGCTCCCTGCTACACAGATGTTCAACACAGCTGTTATATTTGCAGAGGAATCTGTAATAGGAGAATATTTCCCAGTGGGGTTGGATTCCCAAATGTGTGTTCCTTCTTACAATGCAAGAACCACCAGATGCACCACGACAGTTTCTCTTTGAGTCAGTGAAAACAGTGCGTTTATGCTCACCGTTCTTATACAAGCTCAAGTTTTAGCCAATATTCCCAACTGTTGTATTTGTCTGGGAAATAATAACATCTTGTTCTAACACCGAGCGAGCGTCTAAATGTAGACGCAAATGTAGTAAACAAACCAATAACAGCTCTAGACTTTAACAGCAAAATGGTTGGCTGGGTTATTTAACTTCAATGTAAATCCATTATTAATAAGATTTTCTTCTGCATGTTTTACAAGTGTTACAGGTTTAAATACCAGTGGAGTAAAGCAGACATTACAGGTGAAGAGTTATTTAATTAACCATGCTGCTTCTCGGACCTCTGTGGACCAACAAGCACGCCTGATGCCAGAGAAGGTAATGAGCAGTAGTCTCTGTGGGTTAGCTGAATCTCATACAGCGGACAGAGATTAGAGGAAGCTGAAGTTAGCTTCTCATTCTCATTTCCTGTTCCACCTTAAATGATGTAGCAGTAACAGTCAGAGGCCTGTAGGGGCGCTAAGCCTCTAAAGTTATGAACACCTGATGAAATTCCCCTTTAAAAGTGTGTCTGGCTGTAAGGTTAGTGTACCAAGCTCACAAAGTTCCCCATACAGCTGTTAGGGGGCGGCGGTGATCGTACCGTACTGCCGCATGTCCACGCAGATGGACTCGTTGGAGGGCAGAGAGGTGACAGGAGCCCGCATGGCCGCACACGTTGACCACATGTTGTAGAAGAGGAACACCGGCACGGCCGAAAATCCAAACACCCCCAGCCAGGCAACGCCCAGGATGTATGTCAGGAACACGAACTAAAAAGAAGAACAGAAAACGGAAATTCAGGTTGGACAAGATTGGTCAGGGGTGGTCAGGGTTGGTCAGGGTTGATCAGGGTTAGTCAGAATTGGTCAGGATCGGTCAGGATATTGTGTTGTTACCACTGTAACGGGTCATGATAAAGAGAAAGTCGAAAGAAAAGGCACTCAAACCTAATGACATTAAATTAAACATATTTCTATTATTATGGTTGGTCAGGATTGGTCAGGATTGGTCAGTATTGGTCAAGGCTGGTCAGGATTAGTCAGGGTATTTTGTGTTTTTTTTTGTTACTATTCTAAAGCATCTAGGTTTGAGAAAGACACTACAAAACATTAAACTTATTGTTATTATTATTATTATATTACTATTATTATTAGATTTGTCAGGATTGGTCAAGATTGGTCAGGGCTAGTCAAGATTGGTCAGGGTTGGTCAGAATTGGTCAGAATCAGTCAGGAAATTGAGTATTTTGTTACTACTGTAACACGTCATTAGAAAGAAATAGGCGCTCAAACCTAATGATGTTAAATTAAACTTATTATTACTAATATTATTGTTGGTCAGGATTGGTCAAGGTTGGTCAGGACTAGTCAGGGTATTTTGTATTTTGTTATTGCTGTAAAACATTAAGGTTTCAGGTTTATTATTATTATTAGGGTCAGTCAAGATTTGAATTGGTGAGGATAAGTTAAGGATAAGGATTAGTTAGGGTTCATCAGTGTTTTTCAACATTGGTCAGGAGTAGTCAAGGTTGGTCATGGTTAGTGAGGATTGGTCAGGACTGGACAGGATCAGTCAGGAGGTCCCTGCCTTACCATTGCGCTGATACAACGGCCGCAGATGGTGGTCTTGAACTCGCTGTGCAGCTCTTTGACAGCGCTGGTGGTGTAGAAACCCTCGGCCAGCAGAATGATCCCGTACAGGAAGAAGAAAGAAGCGATTCCGTAGATCACGTACTGCATCAGCTGGATTCTGCAGAGACACAGAGAGAGACGCTGTGTAAGTGCATGATGTGTTCAGGGACATGAGTGTTTATTAAATGTGCTTCACTGCTGTTCTTGCTTTTCCACTGTCATCCATACTTGGTCATATACAAACAGACTGAAAAGAAGACGGTCACCATAGTCCTCCACTGCTGTACGCTCCCCGGCCACTTTATCAGAAATCCTCTCTTGAAGCTCCACCTTGCTGATGTAGTGAGAGACTGTTGCTCATTTGTTGATGCACACTTGGGCCCAATCCCATTTCTTATTCTACCCCTACTCCTTGTTGTCAAGGATCCCCCCTTTGAACTGAGTGGTTGAAATCTTCCCTCTGAAATGGGACCCTCAAATAAAAAGAGCATCACTTCATTAACAGCTACCAGCGTTGCTCTGTAGGCGACCCTGCCAGTCTGCAGTGACAGCAGAGGAGGGTAAAGTTCAGCTCCTCACTGCTGGGCTTTAGTTACATTTAGGGCATCATATGACTTCAAAGAGGGGGGCAATTATTTATTATCACCCACCCCGAATTCTTCAGTGATATGAAGCTGAAGTCAGATATTCTCCAGATTCTTGTTCAAATTTTCCTGTTCCACCTTAAATGGAGCAGCAGTTCTGATGCCTGAGGCACAGAATGTAACTACCATTTAAGGTGGAACGGGAAATTTAGCTAGCTGGCTACATTTTTTATGCTTGGTATGAAGAAAAGCACCAAAATACACTGAAACAACATTAAACTACGATAATATGATGATTATTGTAATTTTTAACAGAGAAAATTCTCACATTTGTGGGTTTCTTTGGTCTCTTGTTCTCCATCTTGCCGGTTTTTCTTTTTTTCTCATATCTCTCTGTTTGGAGTCTCTGAAAAACCTCAGTTTGGAGGGTCATGTAGCCCCAACACTTCACCCTCCTCCTCTATCTCAACAAGAATCCCGACACCCTACACCTAGATGTGAACATGCAAAACGGAGGGGTAGGGCTAAGTGGTAGGGGCGAGGGGTGAAATGTTAGCCATCCTTTAGCCCTTCATTAATGGTCAGTTTCTGACCGCAGAGCCACTTTTGGCTGGATATTACTGTGTGGTGGTACTCTGAACCAAGCAGTGACAGTGACTGTTACTGTAATTTTCAGTGTGTAACTGTACATCTATACAGGGGAGCTATAAGGGAGGTGGAGCTAATAATGAGGGAAGGGTTTCCAATAAGGTAGACAGTGAGCCCCCACGAACACCATGTGGCACAACTAGTCTAAAAACCTGGCACCTCTGAGATGATACGCCCGTGTGACTGAAACTGTAAATATTACGGTGATAAATGGCAAGCAGATGTGAAAGAACCGAGTGACCCCAGCTCTGAACCCAAACAAACAGAACCCTAAAGCTGGGGCTTAACGTCTGAACTGATAGCAGGTGATTCCTGTCTGAGATAATCTATTTCTGCAGCAGAGGGACAAATCAGGGCCCTGAGGCGTGAGTGAGCGGCCTCTGGAGTCGTGGTGTCAAATGAAAGATTTCCATATTAGGGCGTTTAGGTCTTACCTCACAAAATAAGAATTACAACAAAGCCATCAGCACCTTGACCTTTCGCTGAAGTCTGCCTTCGCAGTTTAAACCAAGCACACTAGAAGACGGCGGGTTTAATATTTGCTGGAGGGATTTATTCCTGGAGGCTTCTGTTATCTCCCAAGGGTGATGAGTGAGAGAAGATAGCTGGAGAAAGTATTGCTTTTTAATGGGTGTTTTGCAGCATTTAACGAACTCTTTTCAGAAAGATGGTGGGGAGTTTGGTGGAATAAACCCCTTTCAGAAAACAGTGAGTTTAATATTTGCTGGAGAGATTAATTAGTGGCTTTTTCTTCACCATGGGGTGATGACAGAGAAAATGGTTGGAAATTTTGTAGCTTAATGGGCGTTTAAAGGTATCTACAGAGCATTTTCACACTTTTTCTTTTCGTGCTTTTTTCCAGATCCAGCCCCATTTGCCCTGAGAGTTCGGTAAGTTCTGGTGTGAAAACTGTTTTTTGATCCTGGGAGTGATCCACAGAACTGATCCCTGGTCCTACTGAAAACAATGGTCTAGGGTTCTCTTCAGGCAAACCTTAGTGTGATCCTACGTTTATGTTTTGCAGTGCGTTATAACATAACAATAATGAAGGATGAGTCTAGTGTGGTGTAATTCAGATCTTACTGGGCCCCAGTGCAAAAAACATGAATAGGCTGCCCAAATGTGAGTGTAATTTGCTTGTTAATTCACTATAGTTATGTCTCAAACAAGTTGATGCTCTCAATGCAGACTACTCCACCTGCTACCATCTAACGCTAACCCTTCACGTTTACATTAGGCTACCAGTTCGCAATAATCAAAGGTTCACAAGTCATTTCATGTGAGTCTGAGTCAAGTCTTGGGTCTCTGAGATGTGAGCTCAAGTCGTGTCTAGAGTCTCCGGGGTATGAGCCCAAGTCGTGTCTAGAGTCTCCGGGGTACGAGCCCAAGTCGCATCTAGAGTCTCCGGGGTATGAGCCCAAGTCGTGTCTAGAGTCTCCGGGGTATGAGCTCAAGTCGCGTCTAGAGTCTCCGGGGTATGAGCCCAAGTCGTGTATAGAGTCTCCGGGGTATGAGCTCAAGTCGTGTATAGAGTCTCCGGGGTATGAGCTCAAGTCGTGTATAGAGTCTCCGGGGTATGAGCTCAAGTCGTGTATAGAGTCTCTGGGGTATGAGCCCAAGTCGTGTCTAGAGTCTCCGGGGTATGAGCCCAAGTCGTGTCTAGAGTCTCTGGGGTATGAGCCCAAGTCGTGTCTAGAGTCTCCGGGGTATGAGCCCAAGTCGTGTCTAGAGTCTCCGGGGTATGAGCTCAAGTCGCGTCTAGAGTCTCTGGGGTACGAGCCTGAGGTGCGTCTTGAGGCCCTGGAGCACGAGTCCAAGTTGCGTCTAGAGTCTCTGGGGTACGAGCCCAAGTTGCATCTATAGTCTCTGAGTTGTGAACTCAAGTCGCGGCTCAGGCTCGCAATGTCTGGGATGATTAATTACCTCTGGGTTAAGTGAGGATACTGGGGGAAATACGATTTTTGCCTAATTTTTCGCTTAAAAGAATTAGATTAAAGGAAACCACTGTTTCTGAGATACTCAAATACATGATGACACTAAGGGGTCTCACTTACATGTCGGTGAGCATGGCATGGTCAGTGGTGATCTTTGAGAAGTGCGTCTCCAGGATGGTGAGGGTTCCGGTCAGGGCCACATGACCACAGCCACAGAACAGAGCCACTCCGGAGAAGCACAGGATGGTGGCCACCAGAGAGGCATAGGGAACGCCCCCCAGACACTTAATGCAGCAGTCCAGACAACCTGCAGGAAAAAAACAAACATTCAGCACATCTCAAACAACGTCCTTTAAACGGTCACTGCAAACACCATTTCAGCGTACTGAGTTAGTGCCGCAGGCGTAAAGGTAATAAACTCCAGTTATATTATTATATGCTGTTAAGAGAGAGAGGAAATGGAATGAGGACACCAGTCTCAGAGAGAAAAATACAAACAAATTATAATTTCATAAAAAATCCTACACTCTTACATACAATCCTGAACTGTGGTTCAAAAGTCTCTAAAAATTATAAAACATATAATATAAACATTTTATATATCATTTCAATTTATATATATATAATTTTATATATACAGACAATTTTTACATATTAATTTAATAAAGTTATTAATACATAATTGAAATAATAGTTTTTATAAAAAGGTCACATAAAATGTAAATAAATATATATAATATAAAAACAGTAATTGTTACATATACATTTAAATTATATTTATTTTTTTAATACATATATTACATAATAATTATACATAAAAATGCCTATTTTTAAAAAAAAAAAACAGTAATACAGTATATACATATTATTACATATGTTTTTTCACTTTTTTATATTTATTTGGTCATTTTTCTATTCATTTGAGTTGCAGCATCATCAGAACTATCACAACTATTGTTTCTATTGTAATCTGACCAGCAGCTGTGGGGTAGCTGCGGTCACTGTTGGTCATCTATCAGCCTGCTTTTTCACACTAATGACCTGCTCTACTGTGAGTGTCATGGAAATCGATGGCAATTCATGTCGGCCCAGATAACTCCAAGTATCTCTACAGCTGGAAGGGCGACAGCGCGGGACTGTATACACACTCAGGAAAGGAAGAACTACTTTAATCATGTGATCACAGGCCGTAACAGAAGAACGTGGAGGTGTTCTTGATAATCCAAACCAATAAAAACTTTAGAAAAAAGGTTGTAGCTTGTAGGACGTGGACAAGCTCGAGACTGGACACCGTTTGGGTCATCAGCGGTACGCAATCCGATCAGTCATGGTTTCGGTATAAAGCAGCGAGTTGCTGATCCAACTGAACGCCTCGAGCTCGGCCGTAATCCTGAAAGTTCGGCCGTGCTGCTGCCTTTCACTCCAGAGACAAAGGAAATGAAAACAGAAACGTGAGAGAGGCCTTTTCAGACCGCTTTTGTCTGGCCAGCGCTGTCCGCCGTCCAGTGGCTGGTGAATAGCCGTTACCACGGCAACGGGTTCCACCACAACCCAGTGCCTGGACCCGCAGTGGAGTCTCTCTCTCTCTCACTGGCTGGAAATCAGTGCTGTTGTAGCAGTTCCATTACGGTCCAGTGTTGTGTTATGATCTCCAGGGAGATCTGCTGGCTGCCTCCAGGAGTTGAGGTAATGAGTTCTGGAAGCGCTACAATAATGGAGCACTTTGGACTTGTAGTGTTTGCTGAAACGCTGATGCGTTCTCAACACAATTATCCACTTTCTCCTCCTCAAGAACCTGCATGACAAGCACAAGCACAAGCACAGCAGCACTGTTGGACCATCACCTCACAGATCCCAAGTCAGGGTCACTACTGTGCTAAGAATGGTCCGCCACCCAAATAGTACCTGGCCATCAGCTGCCCTTTGGTTAGAAACTGACCAGCGATGAACGGGGCTGATCATCTGTGCACCATCAGATATGTACAGTTTTGATAATGAAGGTTCCTCAATGGTTCTTGGTTTAGATGTTTCATTCCTTCTAAATCTGAAAGGATTGCTCTGAGAGCTTCTTCTTGCAGTTTCATCTACTGAGTTGATTTTGCAAACAGGTTCCACGGATTCCTGGACCATGCAGTGGGCGTGGACCCCTTTGGAGCATAATGTAAGCTTTAAACTGTACTTCCTAATTCATTTGCTTTCCATGTTTGCGCAAAAAAGTGCCACAAAAGGTTCTTTGAGCGACTTCATAGAATAACCACTTTTTGTTACTGAAAGAACCACGTCTGAAAAGAAGTGTGAGTACGAGTGTGAAGAACCTTATAATGTAAAGGTTCCTATTTAAGGGTTCTTCCAGAACCAAAAAGGTTTCACTGTCGTTATAAGTGATGTTACATGTTTTTGGTACTATTGAACAGGTGTAGCCACAGGTAACCCTGGGTGTACCCAGACTATTCAAAGTCCAATGAAATGGACAGAGAATATTTATGAAGCTTCATTTTTTTAAAGCAATAACACACAATTTGTTTTCTATAAGTGCTTTCATTGTATTAGAGCCAAACACAATCACATTTATTATACTCTCAGCCAAGCTCGGCCTTATCTTCTCAGCCCTCCAAGCACTGCTTCCCAACCAATGCTATCCACCACTGCCTCAAGCCTTCGGTTCTTCATCAGCGTATTTAAAGCTCCAGCTGTAGTCAGAAGACGTTCTGTCCCCGATAGGGTAGAGTACGTTGTTTTCTACATCCAAAGCCAAAAACATTGTTGTTGGTGGTCTGTGAATTTGGCACTTACTTTGGGCCTCATTCTCCAATATCCTCCCAAGTTTGTTCTTAAGTGTGTTCTTGAGAAAGATCCTGAGAAAAAGTCTACATCAGATTCATGACGTGTTCTTAAAGCGCAGAACCGTTCTCACCTTCGTGCTCTTGAGTGTGTGTAGATTCTGTTCTTACCTAAGAACAAATCCCACATAAGAGAACACTGGTGAATGACAGAGTCTTTGCGAAAACTGTGGGTTTTAAGAATGGAAATTCTTCTTAAGAACGGTTGGTGAATGAGGGTCTATGATCTTTACTACAAAAGCTGAAATGGACTCTAACATTACTTCAATGTGAGTCATCACTGAGTATAACAGTGTCCATTAATGTTTTACATGCTTGCTATGGCAGTATGCTTTAGCCTAGATCAGGGGTCTTTAATTAAAATTCAATAAGGTCCAGTTAGAGAAGATTTCCTCAAGCAAAGGTCCAGAAGATCATAATGTCTGACTTGCATCATGACTCAGTGCCATATACTGTTTACTGAAGTAGCCTAGTAGGAATATCAACATCTTATACAGTCAACAACTGAATGTCAAATCAAATAAAGTACAATTCAGTGATATTTCAACAATATTTGTCAGTCTTTCTCTTTTTAGAGAACGGCATGTAAAATAACCTCCCTCTGACTCACTTTCTTCTCTGACTGCTGTGTCTCGCCTCGTCCCTCCCCTGTGTGTGACTCACTCACGTACGTATGATATTTACAACGCATGCAATTGGTCTGTGAGTCTCCCGGGCCACTAAAGCTACCATAAATGCTATAAAAAGTTACACCCATTAAAATGGGACCACCCCACCGAAATTAAATAATTCTCCATAGTTTATCGGTTAAAGGTCCAGGTCCGCATAGGACAGCGCCTGGGTCCCGACTTGGACCTCTGGTCTAGGATGTATAGGTTTGTCTTGTACATCTCGTCTTCATTGGGAACAAGTCTTACCAGTGGTGATCGGACACATGCTTTAGTGATGTGTAGTGTTGGTTGTATTTATGTGAACCCAGTATTCCTGTTGATGATACACAGTCTGGCTGTTTTTTGTATCACCATAGAGAAGAAGTGCTGGAATAGATGTGACATTGCTGTACGCAGCATGTATGGAAATTAGACCTATATAGTTGGCCTACCCACTTTTTCACAGGCCTACCCAAACATTTATTTCTTATGCCACTGTTACTGAACCTTTTTACTAGAAGTGCTCAGCTCATTTACCAACACCATCTCTGATTTTAACCTGGTTTTGTGGTCTTCACTGGACAGAATATTACTAGCATTGCAAACAGTACAGGATGATCAGGGAACCATCCACTGAAAGGCTTTTTAAGATACCAAATGTCACTGTGCATTTAGGGGTCCTGGGTAGTCAGTTCCATTGTCCCCCCAGCCGGGATGACCTGGTTTACAAATATTACAAAGGCACATTTTTTATTCTTCAACCAACAAGACATTTCAGTGGCCCAGAGTACTTTTCTAACCCCATATGGTCCCAGTCTACCAGAGAACCGTACAGTGTTCTGCATCCACACTCCTGTAAAACATTCTGATGCACTCAGACTACAAACAAAGACCCTCATTCTGCACCACCTGCCTGCTGCTGAGTTTAACAGCACCTTAAATCACCCCATTTGTTTTCTCAGCTGGTGCTGAGGTTCAGGAGCTGCTTCAGGATTTGGAGCTTTTAGTGTGAGTGTAACAACAGCAGCAAACTCGTAACTGGGAACTGCTCGGACCGTTAAAATGCTGCTATACAGACACGGGCAGTAGCCATAATGCAACATTATTCATTCTGTCCAGTTTACTCCCTCCTCCCCCAGCTGAGCCAGTCATATCTCACTGGTCCTGCTGGTCATTTAATCCAAATATCAGCTCCTCTGTGGTCCTTTTCCTGATGACTGAGCCATTTCCAGCCTCAATTAATCCACTGTACGCAAGATATTTGCCTATCAATGTGGAGGACTATACACATACTGGCCACTTTATTAGAAACAACTACCTTGTACTTCCTCTCAATGGCCACTTTATTAGAAACACCTCCTTTGTACTTCCTCTCAATGGCCGCTTTATTAGAAACACCTACCTTGTACTTCCTCTCACTGGCCACTTTATTAGAAACACCTACCTAGTACTTTCTCTCACTGGCCACTTTATTAGAAACACCTACCTTGTACTTTCTCTCACTGGCCACTCCATTAGAAACACCTACCTAGTACTTTCTCTCACTGGCCGCTTTATTAGAAACACCTACCTTGTACTTCCTCTCACTGGCCACTTTATTGGAAACACCTACCTTGTGCTTCCACTTGCTGGCCACTTTATTAGAAACACCTACCTAGTACTTCCACTCACTGGCCACTTTATTAGAAACACCTACCTTGCACTGCGTCTCTATGGCCACTTTATTAGAAACACCTACCGTGTGCTTCCTCTCACTGGCCACTTTATTAGAAACACATCATCTCGTACTTTGTCACAGGCTATAGTCCAACTTTCACTGCAAAATTTCAGCCCACAAAGGGGGCCAGACATTTGGGTGGTGGAGCCCTCTTAGCAGTGACAGTGACCCAGCAGTCTACAGTCCTCTACAGAATCGAAACTCCAAAATGTCACGGTATAAATTTAATTAAGTATAATTCGATGACTAATTCAAATCAAGAGTTTCCAAAGAACAGTTCAAGCAGAGCACAGTCACAGAACACGGGTTATTTTTCCCCTCTGCCTGATGACTTTCACATGCTCTCAGGCAGTGACAGATAGCTGAAGTAAACACTGAGAGGGAGAGGAGAGAGAGAAAGAAGGAGTGAGGGAGGGAATAAGGCTGACCAGCTGCCTCAGTGAAGTGCCAATGTGAGTCATGCAGTTTGCCCCAAAACTCGCCGGCTTTAAAACCAGGGCAGTAAAAGGGGCCGAGCAGGGGTGGACAAAATGAAGAGATGTTATCGTTTAGTGATGAATTCCATCACAATACTGTACTCTGAGTATGATGGGCGTGGCCAGTACTTCACTGAACAACTGCAAGAATCATAAAGACAGACTTACACCAATTATTGAGAGCTTGTAAACAACAACAACAAGAACAACAACAACAACAACAACATTTTATTTTCACCGTAACGTCCAGCCTTAGGACACTCAAAGCTCAAAGACCACCAGCAATTCTTGGTCTCCACGGAGACGGCTATTGAATCCGAAGGGGTCGGCTAGAGGCCTCGCGCTTCCTGAAAGTCCTCCAGAAGACGCGGCTCACCACAGAGCGGCTTCCGGCCCACAATGCAACTCAGGCATAGAAGAGGCGGCATCAGCTACGTCCTCAGCCAAGTTCCTGCTGGCCTGCTGACCGGTCCAGCTTCCGATATGAGGATGCACACAGACACTGGTTCATACACTCAGCTGTGAGCGCATACATTCCTCTGCTCTATCACCACTGCCTGAACAAAAACACAACTTAAAGTAAGTGTTTTCATGATGATCTAAAGTCTAACACGTTTATATATCTGCCTACTCAGCCTGCAGCACTTTCGCCCCATTCACACTGAAGTTATAAGGAGTGTTTCAGCACAGGCTGCTTCTGAACGAGGCAACAATTCAGGGTAAACAATCAGAAAATGATTTCATATATCAGTGTTAAAGTATGTTATGTCGTGTGGTTGCTAGGTTACTGCTAAGCAGTTTTTATGGCATTCCAGGTGGTTGCTATGGTACCTCAGAAGCTCCTAAGTGGCTGCTAGTGTGTTGCTAAGTGGTTGCTAAGGTAATTCATATAAAGGTGTAAGGGTGTTACTAGATGATTACAGTAGTGTTTCACATGGTTGCTACAGGTGTCGCTGTGTGGTTGCTGTGGTGGTGCTAGGTGGTTGCTAAGGGAATTCATACGAGGGTGTTGGTAGATGATTTCAGGTGGTTGCTATGGGTGTTGCTAGGGTGGTTGCTAAAGTAATTTATATGAGGGTGTTACTAGATGATTACCGTAGTGTTTCAGGTGGTTGCTACAGGCGTTGCTAGGTGGTTGCTATGATGTTGTTAGGTGGTTGCTTGAGTATTGCAATGCGGTTTTTACGGTCTTCCAGCTGTTTGCCAGGGTATCGCTAGGTAGTTGTTGTGTGGTTGATAGGTCTTGACCACTACCATGGTATTGACAGGTGGTTGCTATGTTATCTGTCATGGTGGGTAGAGGGTTGCTATGGTGTCCCAAGTGGTTGCTATGGTGTTGCTAGTGTACTTGCATCATGGTGACATAAGAGGAGCGTGCAAACTTTAGGTCATATACTGTAAAATGTGGTGGAATGAGAGGTTTATCTAAGAAGGATTCCGTTTCAGAACCTTAACGTTCCGCCATTCGTTCATATGGGACTACCTTTCAGGTGGAGGTTCTACAATCCTTCATATTTTGGTGGTTCTAACTTTTTATTTTGATCATAGAATAAAAAGATGGAGAATAAGAAGACCAAGTTAGCTTGCTGGGCAAACTTAATAAGAAAAGTAAGTTATTATCTTAATAATACTACTAATAATAATAATAAGCAGGGGAAACAAAGAAAGCTCACCCCCTCTCAGAGGAGAGAACAAAGGAGGGAAAATCAGTACACTCTCAGTCGCACATCCAGAATACACCTGTGTGTGTGGGGGGGGGTGCAGATGCAAGCGAGACTCATTTATTACTGTCAGTGTTTCTCTGCTGCCATCAGCAGACACACACACACACACACACACACACACACACACACATTGGGATTTCAGAGATGAGGGAGCCCTGTTTTTTCCATGGCCATCTCCAACATGGTAACATCAACATCTACTTAAACTGCTGTGAAAATGGGAAGACAGAACAGCCAAAACAGACAGAAGACTAAATCTACTACTAATTATGGTTGTTACTGTAATAACGCTTGTCACTCTGAAAGTGCTCAGAGTTCAGAGGCTTAGACTGGACTGAAGGTGCACCAGTCAACCACATAAAGAGCTCTGTGTACAACTGGCCTGTGTGGGAGGGTGGCAAGAAAGAAGCCATTTCTGAAGAAAAACACATCAAAGCACATCTGGAGTTTGCCAGAAAGCGTCAGAGTGACACAGCTAAAATGTGGGAGAAGGTTTTGTGGTCAGATGAGACAAAAATGGCACAAAACTAACACTGCTCTTTCCTCAACAAGCACCATCCCAGCAGTGAAGCATGGCGGTGGCAGCTTCATGTTGTCAGGGGTGCTTTTTCACACCTGGGACTGGGCATCTTAAAGATGAAGGAAGGAGGGATGGTGCCAAATACAGGCAGAAGAGGACCTGGGAGAAACTTCACGTTTCAGCAGGACAGTGATCTCAAGCACAAGACCAAAGCAACACAACAACGGACAGGTTAATGGCATTATTTGTAAACTGTGGCTCACAAGCATCATCCAAGCACCTCCTTGTTTCTACACTCATTGTCCATTTTATCAGCTCCACTGACCGTATAGATTCACTCTGTAGTTCTACAGTTACAGACTGTAGTCCATCTGTTTTTCTGCATACTTTGTTACCCTGTTCTTCAGTGGTCAGGACCCCCACAGGACCCCCACAGAGCAAGTATTATTTGGGTGGTGGGTCATTCTCAGCACTGCAGTGACACTTTTTTTAAAACCCCTCAGCGTCGCTGCTGGACTGAGAACCAAAAACATCCAACCAACAGCGTCCTGTGACCACTGATGATGGCTAGAGGATGACCAACACAGTCTGTGCAGCAGCAGATGAGCTATCGTCTCTGACTTTACATCTACAAGGTGGACTGACAAGGTAGGAGTGTCTAATAGAGTGGACATTGAGTGGACACAGTGTTTAAAAACTCCAGCAGCGCTGCTGTGTCTGATCCACTCAGACCAGCACAACACACATTAACACACCACCACCATGTCAGTGTTACTGCAGTGCTGAGAATGACCCTCCATCCAAATAATACCTGCTCTGCGAGGGTCCTGTGGGGGTCCTGTGGGGGTCCTGTGGGTAGCGTATTCCTGTCTTGTTACTGCAGTGAAGTAATGACTGAATCTCAGTGGCCCCTTATTCACTACACAGTGCACCATGTGAGTTATGAAATTTTGGCTAATGGAGTTTTTACCCCCCAAAGTAATGACCTGATGAATTTAATCACATCGATGATATATCGCCCACGACTGCCTCCAGGACCTGAGTGAGACCGCCTATCACTGTGCTGTGATGGTGTGAAGAAGCTTTTTTTGGATGTACCTCTTTTCTCCTGGCTCAGCTCACGGCTCTCCTCCGACTGAGTTTCCATGGCGCGAAAAACACATCCACCAAAAATTCCTTCACTTCTCCCTCCTGCAATCTCTCTCTCTCTCTCTCTCTCTCTCTCTCCTTTTTCTGCACAACTCTCTGTTTCTTGCGCTCTCTCTTCCCTTCTCCTTTCTCTCTCTCCGTCTCCCACAGAACTGTTTTTTCCCCGACTGTCTCCCTCTTCCCTCTCTCTCTCTCTGTTTCACTCCTCGTTCGCTCAGAGTTGCTGTGTGAATGATAATCAGACGGTCCTTCAGAGAGTGAGAGAGCAGCAGGTTCACGTTCCCCCCCAACACAATACACAGAGACCACCCCCCTTCGCCCCCACCCCTACCCCCACCCCACCCCCCCCTTGCCCTGAGGGGCGCCATATGTCTCCACCGCATGTATTACGGCTAAACACAACAGACCATAATATACTCCACCGTGAGACAGAGAGAGAAGAAGAGAGGGAGAAAGAAATAAACAGAGGGGGAAGAAAGAGAGGAAGAGACTGAGAGAGAGGGAAGGAAGACAGAAAGAGAGAGAGGAGGTGAGAGAGAGAGAGAGGGAGGGGGAGAGAGAGAGGAGGTCAGAGAGAGAGAGAGAAATAGCGATAGAGACAGGGAGAGGAAGAGAAAGAGAGAGAGAAAGAGGGAGAGGAAGAGAAAGAGAGAGGGAGAGGAAGAGAAAGAGAGAGAAAGAGGGAGAGGAAGAGAAAGAGAGGGAGAGGAAGAGAAAGAGGGAGGGAGAAAAAGCGAGAGAGAGAGAGGGTGGAAAGTAAGACAAAGATAGAAGAGAGGGGAAAGGAGAGAAAGGGAGAGAGGGGGAAGAAAGAGAGAGAAAGAGAGAGGGAGAGAGAGAAAGAGAGAGAGAGAGAGAGAGACTGAAGACACCTTAACCCTTGAAGGTCTCTCTCTCTCTACACACACACACTCTGAACTGCCTCCTACATTTAATCTAAATTATTTCTGGCTGGAAAGAAAAACGTTTTACATTTTGCTGTTGCTGTCATTTTCTGACATCCAAACACGCAAAGAAGGTCAGAAGTGCAAATCTGTCCACACAGAATGTAAATCAAATTTAAATGTTACTCATTATGTAATTATATATGTACATAATTACATAATTCTGTAATTACACAAATAATTATGAAATGCAAAGTGAATGAGTACCTCGACTTGTACGTGATGGTGATGCTTTGCTCTAGTGGGGGTTCTCACGGAATCAGGAGACCACAGATGAAGAGGCCCGTTAGGATGGGGGGGTTGGGATGGGGGGCGGGGCTCCTCATTTGCCCACACAAAACCACTTTAGCAAATCTGCAAGCTTTTAACTCGACCACAAAATCACAAAGGCACAGTAAAACCGAGCTGAAGAATTCCAGAACTTCCACAGACACTGAGACAAACAGCGAGTCGGAAAGCTACAGCTAGTAACCGCACGATTTCAGAGGCGACGCTTAGCAGAGCTCAGAGCACGTCAACCTTCGCTGGATGAAGGTGATGGATGTTGAGGCTGAACCTCGTTCATTACCGAATTAATCGAGCTGAAACATGGAGGCACGAGACGGAATTCCCAGCCAGAGTGACCTTTCGGCTCATTAGATCCCATTTCCCTCCGTCCTCACTCGCCCTCGGGGTACGTTTCAAATCCCGCCGTAAGTTAAGACTCAATGTATGGCTCTGAAAAAGGAAATGGAAGCTGTCGGGTAATTACAGAAGCAGGACTTTTTGAGTGGTTTTTAATCAAAACTTCACCTTAAGTCCAATGCGGCTGTGGTTTAAACGCCATGAAGCCACACTGTCCATCAGTCTCAGTTGTCCTCATTAGGGCTGCACGATATTGATAATATGCAATGCTCAATAAAGCTGTTTGATATCACAATGACAATATGAGAGGTGATAAATTACTATTAAAATAATGTGTCTCTAGGTAGATGAAATGCAAGTGCAGACATTTTAACCTCTCAAACCCTTCTATAAACAAATAACAAAATACAAAATTACAAAAGCACTATTTACTATTCTGCAAAATAAAAAGAAATGAAATATTAACAACTACTAACATCAGAACTGAGAGCACATTTCTGTGCACTGAAGGGCTGAAAAGTAGTCAGCATTACCTCAACAGCTTTTTCTATAAAGGCTACAAAACAGAATAAATGTATATTTATTTTTATACAGGCACACAAGAACAAATACATATTCTTGTTTCATTCCATTTTTTGTTTTGTTATTAAATACTGTGGCGTCAGACACGCCAGGCTGTATTAAGTTAAAGTTGTGTGTAGCTATAGCCCAGCTGGCCAGCAGGAAAACAGTAGAGCCTGAGCTGCCTGTGTGCTGCAGCTGTTTTGAGTTGAATTTCCATTAAAGTCTATGTTCACATTGTAAGCCTTGTTGCTCAAATCTGATTTCTTGCTCAAATCCGGTTTCTCTCACAGGATGGTTCAGACTCATTTAGGTAAGTGATTCAAATCTGTTATTAATGTGAACGAACCAGCGTCCTGAAATGAGAGACACCGTTTTAAGGGTCGTTCCATTACTGTATTAACTTTAGCAGCAGAACTAATTCAGAAATCTGATGCAAACACCTTTTTAAACATGGGCAATGCTGTTTATATATGTCACAGCTTTAAAGTACTTTACAACACTGCATGTCAAACCAGGGCTGTGTATGGACAAGAATCTGACGATACCATACGTTTCACGATACAGGAGGGCTAAACGATTTGGGAAAAATATCTAATTGTCACAACACATGGAGGTTTGCTTGCCTCTGATTGGTCTAAATCATCTACAGGCAGTTCACAAGCTCTGTGTTATTAGGTTTAATTTCCCCACTTGAAACTTAAGATGTTTTTGGATAAATTTTTCAAAAATTTCAGCTTTTGCGGTTCGAAAATTGCACTCTCTTAAACTGTGACTTCAATATAATAACAATTCATCTTTCAGCCCTGATACAGGGATTGCGATTCAGTATATTTCAATATATTGCGATACTGTAAGTAAGGTGATATACTGCAATTTTTAAAAATCTAATTTTAGGGAAACTCTCACAGCGTAAAAACACACCACTACATGCTTAAAATAAAAGAAAAAGAAAGAAGAAAAAGTAAAAGAAAAAGTCTAGTGGCTGAAGATACAACACTGCTATCTACCGGTCAGGGTTTTAAACACAACACAAAATGAACCACCGTCTGCCACAAATCTTTGAATGTAAACTGTTAATTAAAAATCGATACTGTGTTTTTGAGGATCGATACAGCATCATAAAAATATAATATTGCAATACTCAAGTGTATCAATATTTTCTTACATCCCTTTTTCAAAACTATAACATTCGTTTTGCTGTGTCCAGACTGGGATTTAGGCAGCAAACTACTCAATCTGCTGATTTAAGCTCATTACTTTGCTATGATACCTGCATGGACAGCAACAACAAAAAGACAGTCGATGAACCACAGCCAGAAACACAATCATTCACAGAATGATTAAACAGCTTTTAAACAGATCTTCAACACCTTTAGCAGACTCCGCTCAGCACTGCTCAAAGGAGAACTACAGATAAATCAATGAGCAGCAAACTAACAAAAGCAACAGCAAAGTGGAGACACAGCCTCCACTGTAACAAGAATCCACGAGCTGTATAAACGAGAGCGAAGGGCTACGATACAGCTTCCATTCTCTTCAGGAGACTCACTTTCAGTTCCTCAAAGAATCTGCAGACACACCTCCAAAGTTCAGTCTTAGAAGCTGGTTGATCATTTTCTGAAGTTACCAAACACATTCAGTGGTGTTGAGGTCTGGACTCTGGGGTGGTCAGTCCATCGTTCAGCTTCTTTGTTTGATGTGTCCGTCTCCTTTTCTCAGTGAGGTTCTTCTTGATCAGCTACACATCCTTTCAGACCCACAGTGCTGAGTCGTCTTCTCACAGTGGAAGGATGGACAGAAACACCTGTGGATGTTTTCAGATCTGATCAGCTTGTTTTTCTCCTCTCTCTCAGAGATGAAAGCTTTAAGTGCTGTTTATCTGATGGGGGCAGTTTTGGGGTCGACCAGCTCTTCCAGGTGGTTGTTAGGAGACACATTTTCTCTGTATCTTCTAATCATTTTTTGAACTCCAGTTTTGGAAGCTCCTGTTTAATCACTCTTTTTGGCTTTCCTTTCCTCATGCAATTGAATTATTTTATTTCTGATCTTCTCATAAATATCTCCTAAAATTGTATCCAATTTTTAAAGCTTGCACCCATATACTGAATAAGCCAAAGTGTCTGGCCTCAGGATCCACCCCAGAAGCTGACCCTGGGTCAGTTCTCACGTAGAACCTTCCAAGAGCCCTTCAAAAGTGTTTCCCATGAAGTTTGGAGTGGCTGCCCAAGTGTTGCCGTCTGAAGACAGCTGCTGATGATGGAGGGTGGGGGACGTGGTGGGGTGGGAGGGTGCATGGGGGGGCAGTGTATTGTGCACCAGCCATTGTGGGCTGAGGCCAAGGCTCAATAGCTTGCTAGCGCTCACTCACCCGGAAGACTGGAAGACAGCTCGGCATACAAACCAGGAACGTTCTCATGAACTGAGAGGGCTTCAAGTCCTCGCATTCACCCTCCGTCACCTCCTTCAGCTGTTCGTGACGGAGAAAGACTCCCACATGGTACCGAAAGAGGGGAGGCCGGTGCATCTGTGAGAACATGGCCTGAAGAAAGGAGGAACGCTGAAAGCAGACTAAGAGCTTTTGAAGATACAGTCAAAACGGTTCTGCCAAGCTTTAATACCTTCTGGATGGACTCAAATGACAAATGCAGTTTGATTGCTTGCTTTCATACCTTCGTTAGATGTTTACGAATGACGTATTATTTGTTCTGTTCATGAGCTTCTGATTGGAAAAGTCACTTGTAGACAACACTGTGCATGTACAGACCAGATTTATTACCGTTCGCAAACCTTTTATTACAACAAAAAGAAGCAGTGAAAAAATTACTAAGTAAAAATTTTCAAAAACAAAGAAAACTAAACAAAAACTATAATGTCCACTGCAGCCAGAACGAATTACTGTGTGTACACAGTGTATAAGAATTGTGTTTTGAAGTCGGAACAAATGTCTCTAACAGTGCACAGCGTTTTGAGGTTTATGTATAAAAAATGGTAAAAAGTCCAAAACCCGTTAATTAACAGCAAAAGTAGTGTTTTCTAAATTACGGTAAATATCTGTAAGATTACAGTGATTTCATTTCTTAAGAACTGCATTTTACTGTATAACAACAACTTTTTACTGTATAACAACAACTTCACTAGTTCAACTATTTATTCTGCAATACAGTATTTTACCACTATTATAATAATAACAGTAATAAGCATAACATAAATACAACAAAAGGTAAATAAGGCAATTTGTATATATATATATATGTATATATATATACATATATATATATATATATATATACATATATATATGTATGTGTGTGTGTATAAATACAGTGTGTAAATACAGACTATATTTCATCATATTACAAAAACTAAAACTAAAACTGAAACTAAATAAAACCAAAACTAAAACTGCACCCACTCAAACAAAGGCCAAAATTAAATAAACAGATAAACAAATAAATAAATGCAAACTAAGAAAAACCTCTAAATTATAATAAACACACTAACGACAAGAATTATCTTTATTAATTATATTAGTAATTAATTATTTTGACGACTAATGGAGTAATCCGTTTTTAAAAAGCTGAAAAAACGGAAATCACTTAACCATAACAAACCATATATAGCCTTTCAGAGACACCAAAATACTTGGTGTTTATTAA
Organism: Colossoma macropomum; assembly: GCF_904425465.1. Classification (NCBI taxonomy): domain Eukaryota; kingdom Metazoa; phylum Chordata; class Actinopteri; order Characiformes; family Serrasalmidae; genus Colossoma; species Colossoma macropomum. The sequence continues at coordinate 1,814,820 of NW_023494784.1, forward strand.
AAAAACTGCCAGGTTTGTCAAGAAGGCAAAGTTTAATTACGTTTCAATTCAGATCAAACGATCAATGCAATTCAAGTCAAACAGGCAAATCATCATAAAAACTTCACTACTGACATGTTCACAGTATTTCTACCACGTTTTTCAATCCAAGATATCTGTCTGTTCCAACACTGACCCACTTTGTTATGCTAAAAGCACAGGCTCCATATTTCTACTGTAGCTATATTTGGCCCCTGCTATCGATTTAACCTACAGTACAAGGCTGTACGCTCTATTACGCCAAACAGCTCCCACACTGACTGACCTATTAAAGGAAATAAATCAACAACATCCACAGCTTCACTAACAATACTCAGTGGGCTGAACTGGAGTTGGCTGGAGTTGCATTATATTCGTTATAGTGCTGCCCTGAAGCTGCTGGAGGTTTCTGTCTATGTAGCATAGAGAGATGATGTATGTAGAGGTGGCCAATATGAGGATACTTCAATATCAACATGTAGCAGCTTTTCCAGGCATAAATTGGACATCGTTAGAACTTAGAACAACACTAAACTACGCATATTTCATTAAAAGAGCTTCTGAATTCTGATAAGTTTTAGTAACTTTATTTGTCCCAATTTATGAAATTGGCAATACAAATACTTCCAAACAACCATAACAATGACTGAAATATGAATCACTCTACTGATACACCAAATACCAATGCACTCTAAATGTTACATTTACTTACTGCAGTGGATGGTTTTAGATGACTGCTTGCTAAATAAATGAAAAATGTTTACACTAAATAATGTAAAAGTTTATAATAACTGCAAAATGATGTTATGTTTACACTCACTTCACATATGGATTGTATTGTGTTTTAAAATGCAAAAAAAAGTAAAAGCTGGTTATTTGATGTTGGTTTCATCCGTAATACGTTATAATAATGTTATCAGCCCAAGAATTCCAAAATAGGTGCATCACTATTTATGAGGCTAATCCGTTCAAGATGACTAATATAGACAAACAGACCAACTAAACTTCCAAAAATTGACTCTAAAAACACTCCCTGTAATCCCAGATGGGAAAACTGGCCCAAAGAGCTCTTATCTAAACCCAAATCATTAAAACTGTCCCGCAGCCATTAAAGTGAAATATTCTCAGAACGAATCCGAAAGCACTTCCAGTAGCACTCAGCTTTTGAAAAAATAATAAGACTGTGGGGAATGCAAGCCTTGGCTGACCAAAACAAAACACAATTACTCTCCGAAAGCCCATTATTATCCCAATTTAAGGCAAATCGGAGCTGATGAGAAGATAGAAAATGACTAACCTGATGAGCTCCCCTGAGAGCTGACCGTGAACTTTAGTGACCCTTAGGGAGACTTTGATTCAGAACGGGTCTTTAGTCTTTGGACGATGAATCTATCTGAGCAGACAAATGTTTTCCTGACTTGTTCTAATCTGTGCTGGCTCAGCTGTAGGTACTGAAAAAATCATATGGTTTTTTACACTTTTGGATGCTACGCAAGACGGAAAATATCTTTTGTGTCAGATATTTGAAAAAATACGGTGTGTTTTGGTTTTGTTGGATGATAGTATCATCACAAACTGTTCTCCTCAAAAGTGATGAGCAAAACAAGGAAGATTTCCCAAAAATGGACTTGGAAAAGCTTCTTTTTGGGAATGGAAGATGAGGAATATGCCAGTTGGGATGGACGATACCACTGATTTTCTCTTCAGTGCGATACCAGAGAATACCAAGGCCAGTTTTCTGATACAGACACCAACAGAGATACTGTTAAACGTCTTCTTGAGCAGATAAAATGAGAAAATTCACCATATTTACAGTGAAAACTAGTAGAACTTGCTTTTACATTACTACTATAGTGTTTGAGGAGCGGAAGGAAAAATAGTTCTTAATCGAGGTGCAAAGATTTGTAATTTCTGGACCGGTATGATAACCCATAACTTTAATTAATGTGCAAGTTTTACTTTATGCGAATAATTTTTATAATAATAATAATATTATATATCGCTGCTGTCGGAAGAAAACCTTGTAACTCCATTTTTGTCATTTTTCCATTTTTGACATCATTTGAAAATACCTGTTGTCCTTTACATTGTATGTACATTTTATGATGATTGGACTAAAAGAAATGACCCAACATGTCTTGGAAAAAACTCTGGTTCCATTGACTTACATTAAAAGTAAAGTTTGTTTTTTCTTTCTACTGTAAAGTTACCATTTTGGAGATATGAGGTTTTGATCAGACAACAGCGAAATATTATCTCTAATTATGTAAAAATATGAATATTGTTACCAGGGACTCTTACCTAGACCTGTACACAACAGTTAACGAATAAAACACAGTCTTGCCCAAGGACTCTTATTGTGTCATGCTTAATATATAGTCATTGTTGCGCCTTGAAGGGAAATTTAAGTATTGTGCTGCATTTAAGGGTAGAACCATACACCCTCCTGGTTCCTGAGGTGTTTATCTACGGAGGTTCAGCAGTTGTCGCTGAGTTACGTGGTATCACGGTTCCGGTGTGGTCCACACATCGTCCCATTTTTACACATCCTGCTCCGATTTTACTCGTAGGCATGGAATTCCCCACCCACATAAACACTAACGAGGAGCCCTGAATCAGCACGTCTGTAATTGCATGTTTGTGCTGCTGGGTTTTTCAGGTTTGGAAGAAACTCTGGTCTTTGAGGTTCCTGGCGACCACTGGTTGCCCTCTCATGTAACTCCACGCCCCCCTTTGGCTGGCACCCTGGGATGGTCTGTGGCGAGAAGAAACAGAGCTGATGGTAACCCAAGACCAAACGTTCCAGGCAGAGGACCGGAATTCTCAGCCAAAATCCAAAAAAGCATCCAGATCTGCTGCGGGATGCTCATTTGCAGTCTGACAGATGGGAAGACGTGCCAGAGGTCTCACTGCCAGCAACCGTAAATAGTATTCATGAAGTTTTATTATGCAGCTGCACACAATGCAAAGATCTGAGGGCTGCATTAGTGGTGTAACCAGGATCTTATGGGCCGCAGTGCAAAAGAATAAAGTACCACATTCAAAAAATATAATCAAAAACTATGATTATAATGACTTTTATTCAACATTTCACCCACTGCACTGCACTTAATCTAACCAAACAGGGCTAATTATGCACTCTTTGATGAAACATGCAGCTGGTCAGTGTTATTTAAGTATTCTCTGAAAGGTGTATTTGGACGTATTATCACAATATGATAAAATATTTTTATATTGCCCACCTCTAATGGGCCCCCATACAAAAAACGTTCAATTTAAAGAAGTCCACTTCATCTAACGCTAACCTAAATGTTTATTTGGATCACAATAATTAATCATCATATTTACACTGGCCAAATAAGGACTAATAATAATAATAATAATAATAATATAAATAATAACTATACTTATTTTCCTTTTTTTGCCCATTGCCTGATTGACTGACTGAGTCACTTCGTTGAAGCGTGTACGTTCGAGGAATGTAGCCAGTCGTATTTCAATCTAACTAGCAAGCAGTCCCTGGTGCACTGCCTGCTAGCTAACGTTAGCTAGGCTGAAATGTGGCTAGCTAAACACAGAACACGTACTCATGTAACACAATATAGCTGTATACTAAACAACATAACCGCTGAGATCACAGCTAATAGCTATACAACGATCAGGCATAACATTCTGACCACCTCCCTGTTTCTACGCTCATTGTCCATTTTATCAGCTCCACTTACTATATAGGTGCACTTTGTAGTCCTACAGTTACAGACTGTAGTCCATCTGTTTCTCTGATACTTTGTTAGCCCCCTTTTACCCTGTTCTTCAGTGGTCAGGACCCCCATGGACCCTCACAGAGCAGGTACTATTTGGGTGGTGGATCATTCTCAGCACTGCAGTAACACTGACGTGGTGGTGGTGTGTTAGCGTGTGTTGCGCTGGTCTGAGTGAATCAGACACAGCAGCGCTGCTGGAGTTTAAACACAAGCACTGCTCACTGCTGCTCATCCCACTCTGACTGGACTCACGTGATGCTGGTTGCCATGGTAACGTCTATACTAAGCGGTTCTCTACACATGCGCATCATTTTGGATCTGATTACTTGTAGTGAGCATGTAAATGGAGATTTTCATCAGAGTGTTGAGTAGTGTGAGAATAAACACCTCAGTCTTAATCTATAATCGGAATGTATTTAATCGGATTGGCCAAATTCTTTGTATCAGTGTCTGGTTAGAGGGCTCATCTGCATATTGCAGCCTTCTGTGATTCGGTATATGAGTACTATAAACTATTAACTAACATACATTCAACGTTCAGATCTCATATCACCCAAAATCTGCAACAAGCTCCAACAGTTCCACACTAACTGGAAACAAACGGATAATTATGCACCTCAATTCCGAGGTCAAAGCACAAAGCCGGTTCAGTTCACATCCTGATCCAGAAGCTAACAGCTGCTCTCCAAGCTGAGCAGATCCATTATGTCCAAATCCGCTCGGCATTCTTGGCATTTTTCTAGACTGCTAACAACTCCGAACTCACTTTCTCCGAACGCCGTGTAGACGTCTCTGAAACAGACCATGTGGCTGATCACAGCACACCTTTCAAACATAACAGCGTCTCAGAAACAACGCTTGGAGAAAGTTTTCCACTCTGTGTTCCCCCGTTTTTCAACAACACTACGATCAGTTTCTCCTCATGCGGAAAATATTTTCCCTGGAGAAGATTTGCCAAAAGGGTCCTCAAATCATATTAGCCATGTAATAAGAGTGACCGATGGTGTGATAAACGGTGGGCAGCACAGCTCACATACTTCATGTGGCGACTGAGGTTTGTTTTAAATGGGAAACCAACCAATTTTTCTACATTTCAGAGTGGCTTGATCTGAAATGCTTCACTTACCGACTCGGGTCTCTTTACAGTGGTGGTGATGGGAACCAGGGGTCGCCATGACTACAACACAAATATAGACATTTTATTTACTATCCAGAACCACCAGTGAACCTACACGAGTCTTCTGAGTTTATATGGAATGTTGATGATGGAAAATAGTGGAAAATCTTTTTTAAGGACTATTTTGCCTCAACACACCCTGCATATAATGTATCCCTCCAACATGAATGGCCAAAATCTTCTCCAAACTATCATAAAACAGCGTCTCAGTCATCAGGCAGTGAATTCATAACCATTTCATGTAGGAACTTTCTGTGAGGGAGCTTTTAGAGGTGGACGTCTGGTTCCTATCACCACCACTGTGAACAGTTCTGACTCTGAAGAATGGAAACCACTCTGAATGTTTAATCATTATGCAGAATTTTGAAGAAATTCTCTGCCACCCATCAACACAAAGGATGCCCACAGAAGTTTAAGTTCACTTAAAGTTTTAGTTGGTTGCCAGGTATTGTTATTACTTCTCTTTATAGTAATGAGGTAGGCTGTTTTTTAAGGCTATCGCCTTTCTTCATTATTCGGATATAGATGATAGAAATATGGCATTATGCTAACGTTGCCTGAGATTAAATACTAAATATAGCCTACATCTCAGAAGAGCTCACTGTTATAGCCCGTTTTAAACGCAGCACTACTTCTTTAAAACCTCAAAATATCATGATACAACCCAGAGAGCACCATATATCGGTCCACTGGCTTGATAAGGTCGGCAAGACGCTGACTGTTTGCCACTGCTGGTCCACCCTCGGACCACCCAGATTACTGTCCTGCATACAAGCTCTAACTAGTTTTTTATCTGTTTAAAATCTGTTTTAAAAAAGATTTTAAATGCAAAGAGACTTTTATTTTAGAAAATAAACTTAGTACATATTACAAACAACTGAGAGAAAATAAAATGACTAGGCCTAAAATAAAATGGTTTTATATATAATGTTGTTGCCGACACTAAAATTATTTACTAAACTAATTTAACTAAAGAAAGGAAGGAAGAAAAATCAGTAAACTGGACTGAAAATGTAAAATGAGTGATGATAAGTGGAATTTTGTCTAACACTCTGCTTAACCACCGGTGGGCCGCCCAGAAAACGCTGAGCAAAACACCAGTGGACCACCAGATCTGCCATCAGCGGGCCGTCAGTGGTCCACTATCCTCTTGTTATCAGGGAAATTGTTTAACGTGAAAATGTCTTCACTATCCAGTGTAACTGAGCTTGTCTCCCAGTATTAAAGCAGTACTGAGGCGGTTTCTTTCTCCATAGACGTCCAGGCCTGTCTGTGATTTGTCCTCCTCTGGCAGTAGCATTGAACCTGAGAGGACGCCTGTGTCACAGCCTGCTGAATATTCATGAGGGCAAACAGCTGCCCTATTGAGCCCATTCAGAACAAAACTGAGCAGAACAAGAGTGAACTGAGAAAGGACAGAGTCTTTATCCTCTCTGAACGTGTGAACAGAGCCAGGCCAGATTCACGCTTTCTTACACGAATGCCTGACAACTCCTCGCTATGCGTCGAGGCTGATATTAATGTTTTATTCTGAGTCGAGTCGCGGCAGCTGAGGCCCGTGACTGAATCCGTTCAAATCATTCCGAACAGTGAACTTTTAATTGTTAAAACTGATTAAAGAGATGCTCCAATCAATTTCAACCAGTAAATCAGCGTAGCCAGTTATCAATTTTGCGGTCACTAGCAGGTTTTCAACTGCACTAAAAACAAATGAGAATCAGAACAGCTAGTCTGCTAATGTGACACTAGCTATAGTTTTCAATTTCACTTAAAATGAATGAAAATCAGTCCTGTCAGTTATCAATTTCACTATTATCTTACTAGCTATTTTTAAAATTGCACTAAAATTTCACTTGCTAGTTTTTAGTTCCACTAAAAATGAACATAAATCTGAATGGATAGTATCGATTTCACTAATATATCACTATCTAGTTTTCAACTGCACTGAAATGAATAAAAGTCTGACTAGCTAGTTATCAATTTTGCTAACATGCCTCTAGCCAGTTTTCTACTGCACTAAAATTTCACTGGCTGGTTTTCAATTGCGTAAAAAATGAACGAACATCAGAACAGATAGTTTGCTCATGTGACGCTAGCTCATTTTCAATTTCTACAAACTCTGTAGCTAACAACTTAAAATGAATGAAAAACAGTGTGGCTGGATGTCAATTTCTCTAATATGTCACTAGTTTTCAAATTCAGCAACATTTCACTAGCTACTTTTTAATATTATAAAAACCAATGTAAATCTGTATGGTTATGAACTTTAACTGTCACCAGCTCAGTCACGCTTAGTTTTTAATCACACTAAAATTTCACAAGTTAGTTTTCAGTTGCACTAAAAATGAATGCAAATCAGAATAGCTAGTTAATAAGTCTGCTACTGTGACTAGCCAGTGAAAATCAGCACAGCTTATCAATTTTGCTTACATCTCACTAGCTATTTTTAAATTGCACTAAGATTTCACTAGCAAGTTTTCAGCTGCACTAAAAATAAATAAGAATCAGAACAGCTAGTCTGCTAATGTGACACTAGCTATAGTTTTCAATTTCACTTAAAATGAATGAAAATCAGTCCAGCTACTTATCAATTTCACTAATATCTTACTAGCTATTTTTAATATTGCACTAAAATTTCACTCGCTAGTTTTCAATTTCACTAAAATGAACATAAATCTGAATGGATAGTATCAATTTCACTAACATATCACTATCTAGTTTTCAACTGCACTAAATTTGAATAAAGGTCTAAATAGCTAGCATCAATTTCACAGCTAGTTATTAACTTTGCTTGAACTCAGTAGCTATTTTTAAAATTGCACTAAAATTTCACTAGCAAGTTTTCAATTGCACTAAAAATGAATGAAAATCTGAACAGCTAAACATAAACTTTGTGAATAACACTAGCTAGTTTTCAATTTCACTAAGAATGAATGAACATCAGAGTGGACAGTTTGCTAATGTGACACCAGCTCGTTTTCAATTTCACTACAAACTCCATAGCTAATGATATAAAATGAAGGAAAACCAGAATAGCTAGTTAATATGTTTGCTAATGTGCTAGTTTTCTCTAATGATAATTAAAATAATTATTAATTAAATAATAATTAAATAATTAGTTTCTCTATTTCTCTCATAATTAATGAAAATTTGCATAGCTATAGCTATAACTGACTGTACAAGCTTTATCTCTAAAGAACAGCACTGATAAGATGTTCCTCATACCATCAAGAATAACAACACTTTAAGGACTAAACACTCTCAGCTTGTGCTCATCTAAGCTGTTCTCTTCTACCAAAAGCTGTGAAAGTAGTATCAACAGCCCCGTTTGGTCCACTAGTCTGCTTTGGGAGCAGGTCTCAGACTAAAGCCACCAGCTGACCACTCTTCAGGAGGTCAAACACCCACATCAGCTGCACCTTTTAGCCCAGGCCTGACCTTTGACCCCAGTTCGTCTTTGCTCTCTCCAAGCCATAATCTAACAATACCACAGAGCTGAAGTGTGTGAACCAGTAACAATACCACAGACTGTAGGTGAGCTCCACACGCTCCACAGGCTGGACATCCAACCGTGTGGGACTATTCACCACCGGCACCATGGCAACCAAAGAGCAGACACCCTGCTTATTCTGGGCTGGACGCCTCGACGTAATGACTTCCACGCTGCGGACATGGGCCCTGCGAGCCAAGAGGAGCGTCACTGCTGAAGGAAATTTCTGAGATTCCTGAAGAAGAAGCTGCTACAGCATCCCGAGCCAAAGCATTCATTTTTAATGGAAAGGAGTGGAATGGAATAATCCATGGGCTCGAATGTTTGAACGTTCCTCAAACCCCTCGCCCTCTACTTCGACTCCTGACTCCCCGAGCAAAAATGCTCACGCTCAGCCAGAGAGAAACCGGATACTGGTGAAGACTGAGAAGTAAGTTGATGACGAAGCATCAAAGGTGATGATCTGGAAAAGAAAACTGATAGAGAAATATAGAGCATTCATTTAGACTGCTAATGCTTTATTCCCTAATATGGGCATGTAATGGTTTATTCCCCTTTACTATCAAAACAAGAGCTTATTACAGCATTAATAAGCCGTTAGTCTACAGAGGAAATTCCTCTTTGTCTCTGCTGGAGGTTTCCAGAGTGCGACATCAGCATTTTCAGTAAAATTATGAAAATATATTGGTTCATGGTCTCCACAGGCATCTGTAGCTCAGTTCGAGAGCAATAAAAAAGAAAAAAAAGAAAGATGTTGAGTTACTCAGTATTATATTATTAGCAATTGTGAAAAGTGCAACATTATTGTTTTACGATTTATTTTCTTTCTTGTCTGCTGGATTTTTGTTTGTTAACTCGTCCCGCTTCTTTCAATATACAACGTCTTAACTGCATGTACAGTTTCCGCTTAGCCTCCATTTAAAGATGGATTTTTTCTCATAGAAATGAATGGAGAAACTTTGTTGCCACAAGTCTGTACACCCCTCTTATGCTACACTAGCAACAGCCTAGCAACCAAATGGAACACTGAAGCAACCACCTAGCAACACCCCAGCAACCACATAGCAACACCCCAGCAACTAAATGGAACACTATAGCAACCACCTAGCAACACCCCAACAACCAAAGGGAACACCATAGCAACCACCTAGCAACACCCCACCACCAAAGGAAACACCATGGCAAATACCTAGCAACACCCCAACAACCAAAGGGAACACCATAGCAACCACCTAGCAACACCCCAGCAACTAAATGGAACACCACCGCAGCCACCTGGCAACACCCCAGCAACTAAATGGATCTCCGTAGCAACCACCTAGCAACACCCCAGCAACTAAATGGATCACCACAGCAACCACCTAGCAACACCCCAGCAACCAAATGGAACACCATAGCAACCACCTGGCAACACCCCAATAACCAAAGGGAACAAAACAGCAACCACCTAGCAACACCCCAACAACCAAAGGGAACACCATAGCAACCACCTAGCAACACCCGAGCAACCAAAGGGAAGACCATAGCAACCACCTAGCAACACCCCAGCAACCAAAGGGAACACCATAGCAACCACCTAGCAACACCAAAGCAACTAAATGGAACACCACAGCAACCACCTGGCAACGACGTGGAATACCAACTGGAATAAGTGCTTTCAAGGTCTGACACAGACGACTGAAACGCCACTGCAGAGCCCAGTTCATCAATAACCTTAAGGAAAAATGTGACGATCCAAACATATGAAAGTGACCACAAGTCCAGGAAAACAGACAGAGTCAAAAACGATGCCATCAACATGAATCTGTGGAGCATGAAGAGCTCCAGCTCCAAACTCTGAGAGGGAAACTGTGAATCACTCGTTTTGGCAGCTCCAACCAACAGAGTGCCTGAATCATACTGAAGCTTTTCAACACAGCTCCTCTAATTGGGCTCCAAGCAGAACCCCGTCTCTCTCTGAGCTGCAGGGCCTTTATTCTCACTGAGTGCCTTTACATTCACACTAATGACACAGTCATTACCCGAGTTCAGCAGTTACCAGATCACTCAACGATACGGAACCTTATTGTGGCTGATGCTGATAACAACAACTCATAATCCTACCTTTTATAAAACAAGTTCACACTATTTTACGCAGCCATGACAGCTAAAATCAGACATTCTTTGGAGAATAATTGTAAACTTTTTCATTACTTGATGTAGATATTTTAAATTATTTAGCAAGCACTCTTAACTAGAGTCGCTCACAACTGATGAACATAACACTGGAAGATTTCTCACCAAAGACTGGTAAAACAGCTAAAATACAAAAGTTAATTTTAGGTTGTAAATACAGGCCATAATTCCAATATCAGACCAATAATAATAATATTGTAATTTTCACATTTATCAGCAAAAACCATAAAGACTACTGACATATTGTTCACCATAATTTCTCATATTGAACCAAAGCTCAAGCTTTGTCTGAAGATCTGACGGGTCAAGATAAGATTTTTCACAAATTCGTATTACAGAAGCAAATCTGATCTTAATTTAGGAATTTTATCTTCTCTTATCTCTTATCTCCAGTTAGGCAATCTTAATCTACTCGATCAAAGTCGGCAATCAACTGTCATGTCTGTTGCTTAGCAACCAACCATACGCGCACAGCTGAAACGTAAACACGTAATCAAAATAATCAATTTAGTTAGTGAGACAGCTGATGTAAAAAGGTCAAACAAAAGTGTGATGAACTGTAAGTAATGAATGCTATGAGAGCGCCCCCTGCTGTTCATCAGAGTGCCGCTGCGCCACAGTCTCAGTCTCCATTTCCCAAACGCTTTAGCCGAGCGCGCTAACGTTACTCCTCCTAATAAACAGACACACGTTCAGCTCCGTCTCCTCATTATTCACCACCATCACTGTAATATTTCATCATCAACATTAACACACGAAGGTGATCAGAGGGGCGGTGGAGATCGAGTCTGCAGCGTCTGAGATCTTTAAAACGCAGAGTTAGAAAAGAAAATCATCTCACAGTGAAAGCAGCGTTTTACAGTAGAGATAAATGGAGCTCATTATGCTGGTAGTGAACTATGCTGCTGACTCAGCTGCCTAAAAACCATAGAAACGGACCTTAAACAGAAGTGAGGACCCTGTTGGGGTTCATCCTAAAGTTAGGACAGGATTTAGGAGGTTCAGTCTAGTTAGGATGTTTGTGTGATGCTGTTTTCTGATCTGGAGTTCATGATGAGATTATGAAGGTAGGAACTGTTATTCTGGAACAGCTACTGTCAGGAATTAGGAGTTAAGAAGTTTCTGTAATACAGCCCCAGGGGTCGCCATGGCTACAACACAAATATAGACATTTTATTTACTATCCAGAACCACCAGTGAACCTACACGAGTCTTCTGAGTTTATATGGAATGTTGATGATGGAAAATAGTGGAAAGTCTGAAATAATAGGTTTTCTTTGGGGACTATTTTGCCTCACAGCGCCCTGCATGTATCCCTCCACCATGAATGGAGTTTAAGGCCAAAACCTTCTCAAAACTATCATGTAACAGTGTCTCAGTGAATTCATAACCATTTCATGTAGGAACTTTCTGTGAGGGAGCTTTTAGAGGCAGACGTCTGGTTCCTATCACCACCACTGTGAACAGTTCTGACTCTTAAGTTTCTCTACACTCTTAAAAAGATGGTTCTTCAGAGGTTCTTTCGTAAAGAAAATTATTCTATATAGAACCATGAAGACTCAAATAACCCTTTGCATGGTGAAAGCGTTCCTCAGATTGATCTAGAAAGTGCTGTAGATGGTTCTATATAGAATATACATATACAGCACATTCTCCATCAATCTGAAGCACCCGTTCACGATGCAAATAACCCTGTAATCATGCAAAGGGTTCTTTAAATACTCATGGTTCTATATGGAACCATTTTCTTTAATGAAGAATCCTTGAGGAACCATCTTTAAGAGTGTAGAACAGAGCGTTGTGTAAATAATTGTCCACTTAGCCACATGTTGGGATCACTGGAGACATGACTAATCGGAATTCCCAGGAATATTTAATTAGAACCCAGCAGTTTTTCTCCAGGCCGACACTCAGCAATTAGCAAGATTTAAAGGATCCTCAACATGTGTCCCAAACTAGCATTTCAGCTTTAATTCACTTTCTCAGACCCCAAGTGGCCAGCCAATGCAGCGGCTGCCCTCCCTGGACCGCGCTATTGAGTTTCGCACAGCTGTCGATCCATCCGGAGCGAAGCTCCAACTATTTGGGAAATTCTCATGTGCCGGTTCAGCGTGCCCTCCACGCACAGCACAACCTAATTTACTGCCGGACAGGAGAGGCGGCGGAGCTTTCAGCTGGGGAATTAGCATCAAACACGAGCTGAAACCAATCCTTCTGGAACGGAGCGCAGCAGCGCGACCCGATCACATGCTGTCGGAATCACAGGAGAGCCAGATGAGGGTGAATCACAGATGGCTTACGTAACGTCCTTAAGGCCCCGCTTAAAAACCGAGATGAGGACAGCACGGCCTTCTCGTAAAGCAGGCCGAGGAACTTCTCACGGAAAGCACAGACAAGGACCCAAGACTTTCAAAGCACAGTGAACTACCTTCATCTTACGAGCTGACAAGATTTAAAGCACACTTAAGCATTCCCCCGCAAAGTAGTCATATGTTTCTAATCATGCTAATTCCTGCTAGATAAAGGTCAAGAACGCCCTGCTGAAAGGCTTCGTTCGACTTAAGGCTGTTTAGGATTCAGTCCGCAAAGTTCGGCTGGTATTTAAAGTTTAAAACTCCATACAAGTTTGAGTTTTCCCCCCATTGGAGATGCAAATGAAGTCTGGGAGGTGATTAGTGTGGTGAAGGCTCCCGTCAGGGGGCTCGCAGGGGCTTTTGTCTTAGTTCAGTAGCAGCGTGAATGAATCCGGCACAAAGAGCCGTCTGTGGGGACTGAATGTGCTCCGTGGGCGCGGTGCCAAACCTTCAAACCGCTTTCAAGCCACTTTAACGAACACTTTCACCCATACGATTCAAAACAGCCGCAATGGACACTGGGTAAAGGCATTCTCTTCACTCTAGAGCAGATGCTGAACCTGAAGGCCTTGCGAATGTGTGAGGTTCTTTTCTGTTCCATTCAAATACTCTACTAGTCTCTTGGTGGGAAATGTACAGTATAATAAACTCAATAATTTAGCATCAAAGCAAATGGAGCTTGATGCTAAGAGATGCTAAGAGGTAAGAGAATGAGGGCTCCACAGGCCAACACTGATGGTGAAGACTAGTGAAGTCAGTTCTCTGGGCGAGGAGCTGCTCACATGCTTCAGTTTATGTGTACTAAGTCAGAGACCACCCTTCATTTATTTGATTTCCACTCAAAATGGCCAATGTTGTTCTTTTCAGAAGACTTTCTTTCAGGTTTTCAAACAAATCTCCAGCAATATTTAATCCCTTAAATGGTCAGGGCTCACCGACAGGCCCAAAGTTTTATTACACACTTCTATAACCTAAGAATAGCTCAGCCAGTTTGCAGTGAAGTCCCTGTAGTTACTGAGTAATAAGCCTTGTGTGTAATAAGCCTGGGATTTTAAGGTGTTTAGTATAAATATAAATGTATATGTATGCTTAGCAACCACCTGGGATACAATAGCAATGGTCTAGTAACACCTTAGCAACCAACTGGTACACCCTAGCAACATTTTAGCACCCATTTGAGATACCATGGCAACAGTCTGGTAACCCCTTAGCAACCACCTGGGATACCATAGCAATGGCCAAGGAACATGTTAGCAACCAAATGGAACAGCCTAGCAACATTTTAGCAACCATCTGGGATACCATTGCAATGGCCTAGCAACACCTTAGCAACCACCTGTGATGCAATAGCAACAGCCTATCAACACCTCTGCAACCACCTGGGATACCACTGCAATGGCCTGGTAACACCTTAGTAACCAACTGGTACACCCTAGCAACATTTAGCAACCACATGGGATACCATGGCAATGGCCTAGTAACATCTTAGCAACCACCTGGGATACCATTGCAATGGTCTAGTAACACCTTAGCAACCAACTGGTACACCCTAGCAACACCTTAGCAACCACCTGTGATGCAATAGCAACAGCCTATCAACACCTCAGCAACCACCTGGGATACCATTGCAATGGTCTAGTAACACCTTAGCAACCACCTGGTTCACCCTAGCAACATTTTAGCAACCACCTCGGATACCATTGCATTGGCCTAGCAACACCTAAGCAACCACCTGGGATACCACTGCAATGGCCTAGCAACATTTTAGTAACCACGTGGGATACCATGGCAATGGTCTAGTAACATCAATACCATAACCATAGCAATCAATGTGAGCAATAGCAACAGCCTACGAACACCTTCACAACCAACTGGTACACCCTAGCAATATTATAACAACCACCTGGGATACCATGGCAATGGCCTAGCAACACCTTAGCAACCACCTGTGATGCAATAGCAAGAGCCTATCAACACCCGTGTGACAGCAGAGGAGGGTAAAGTTCAGCTCCTCACTGCTGGGCTTTAGTTACATTTAGGGCATCATATGCCTTCAAAGAGGGGGGCAATTATTTATTATCACCCACCCCTAATTCTTCAGTGATATGAAGCTGAAGTCAGATATTCACCAGATTCTTGTTCGAATTTTCCCGTTCCACCTTAAATGGTGCAGCAGTTATATTCTGGCGCTTCAGGTGTCAGAACTGCTGGACTATTTAAGGTGGAACGGGAAAGTTAGCTAGCTAGCTACCGAGACATTAGCACTATTAGCGATTTTTTATGCTTGTTATGAAGAAAACGACCAAAATACACTGAAACGACATTAAACTAAGATAATATGATGGTTATTGTAATTTTTAACAGAGAAAATTCTCACATTTGTGTGTTTCTTTGGTCTCTTGTTCTCCATCTTGCTGGTTTTTCTTTATTTCTCATAACTCTCTGTTTGGAGTCTCTGAAAAACCTCTATTTGGAGGGTCATGTAGCCCTAACACTTCCACCCCTCTATCTCAACAAGAATTGGGACACCCTACCCCTAGACATGAAAGTGCAAAACAGAGGGCTAAGGGCTCAGTGGTAGGGGCGAGGGGTGAAATGGGACTGGGCCTTAATATTTATATAATAATATTTTAATATTTATACACCAGAAGTTTTGAATTAATTCCCTCTCTAATAGAGAACCCTGCTGTTATGGCTGTGTGCTACATTAATGACCTTTTTACCAGCTGGCAGATGTAAGTAGGGCAATTCGGAAAACAGAATTGATTTTGTTTCCCTCACTGCCTCATCGATACTGTCCACACAGACACTGGGGGAGTGTTTAAGCTTATGAGTGTGTGTGTGTGTGTGTGTGTGTGTGTGTGTGTGTGTGTGTGTGTGCTGATGGGAATGTGCGTGTCTGATTTACGTGGTTTAATCTGCAGTGAAGCGTGCCTCCACCAGCGTGTGTGGAGCGTCATTTCACCAGGACGTTCTGGAAATGTGTGAGTGGAACAAAAACAAAACATTTGACGCTCACTGCTTTTTTCAAAGAAAGACATAAAACAGCTCTCCAGCTCAGACGCTCAGCCTCGCGCCCCCACAACACCACCATGAACTGATTTCACACAGCATCTGATAAACAAACCCTCCCTTCAGTAATTAAATAATACAGTCACATTCTCTCTTTCTTAAACCAAGGACGCCCTTAGCTCTGTAGTTTTGTCTGTAAAGGGGAATTTGTCAACAGATTTGCCTCCATAAGCTGCATAACAAAGTTATTACATTATTTGTTTATGAATTCACTGCCTGATGTCTGAGACGTTGTTTTACGATAGTTTTGAGAAGGTTTTAGCCTTAAACTCCATTCATGGTGGAGGGATACATAATATGCAGGGCGCTGTGAGGCAAAATAGTCCCCAAAGAAAACGTATTATTTCAGATTTTCCACTATTTTCCATCATCAACATTCCATATAAACTCAGAAGACTCGTGTAGGTTCACTGGTGGTTCTGGATAGTAAATAAAATGTCTATATCTGTGTTGTAGTCATGGCGACCCCTGGTTCCCATCACCACCACTGTAAAGACATCTGAACCATTTCACACCAAACCACTCTGAGTCTCTCTGTTTACATCTTAACCATTAAATTACACAGAAGTGTAAAGAGTGAGCGCTGGTGGAGAGGACAGTGCTCGGTGCTTTTACTGATGGTAGCTAGATTCCTATGTACATATTTTTATGCACATTTTGTAGAGGTGTTAGGAAGTTAATACGATAAATTATTAACACCACTTTTTTGCGCAATTTCCTAGTTTGACTCTGAAACTATCTGTAGTTGCAACCTGAAGCTCAGCCGCAACGTACTGTATGCATTTTAGTTCATGTTTATAGATTACAACATTTACATGCAGCCCAATAATCCGTTAATAATCCGACTAATAGCTCAGTCGGAACAGATTACGTCCATGTAAACACCTCAATCAGAATAGTCTAGTCTGATTGAGGCCATTCGGAATACAGTTTCTATCCGACTGATCGAGGTGGGTAATCCTGTAAATAATCAGTTAAATAGAAGAATAATATCTGTGTAAATGCCTGTATCTGATTACATTCCCTATCGGAAAGTTTAAGTCCGTTCTGATCATGTTCGTCTCGTCATAGTGAGAGTTTATACCGTTCAACATGGCGGAGCAGAAACTGGTCTGCAGAGGAGACGAAGTTTATGCTCTGATCTTTAAAAGACGGCGGTGGGACGGACGTCCAGCTTATGTGTCTCAGAACACGACGTCTTCCTCTCGGCCTTCTTTAATAAGGACATGTGAAGGACATTTTCCTGAGTCTGACATCATTTTAAAGCAGTTAAAAACACAAGCACTGCTCACTGCTGCTCGTCTCACTCTGACTGGACTCACGTGATGCTGGTTGTCATGGTAACGTCTACACTAAGTGGTTCTCTACGCATGCGTGTAATTGTGGATTAGATTACTTGTAGTGATCATGTAAATAGAGATTTTCCATCAGATTGTTGAGCAGAGTGAGAATAAACACCTCAGTCTGAATCTGTAATCGGACTGAATTCAATCAGATTGGAGAAAATCTTTGCATGTAAACACAGACAGTGTGTCATGCAGTGTTAACTCCACACCTGAAATCTGAAATCATATTAAACCACTCAATGACTTTGTTTACATCTCAGCCACTGAATTATGTAGAAACGTTTTCCCGTGTGAAGTTAGCACCACTATAAGTGGTGGGGCATTATGTTTAGCCACTAGTTACTGGGTAACTAATTTTTGACTGAACTATCGCTTTAAGGCTGAACTTCACAGACCGTCCTCAGCCATGTGACAGTGGGACAGCTCTGTAACCGTGGGTGACCTCGGGGGCCAACCACAGATTTAGCCCCCAACCCAGGCCCAATGAATAGGCCTTTAGTCTGGGGGTGGGGGGCTGATTTTCTCTATCATTTCATCTCACAATTAACAGTGACTCCCTTTGTTGGTCCTGAATGTCTCAAATCTAAAATGAACCGATTTACACCAAACAGCTGAGCTGCGGAGGAAGAAAAGAGAAGAGCTAGAGATGCAAAAGAGTAAAACGAGGCCTTTAAAAATAAAAAAAATATTAATATAAGACTCATCTATCATTAGTGGTGGAAACCATTGTAGCCTTTACATTTCCAAGAGCATCTTGCCAAGCCGCAAACGCTTGAATCTGGTCCTCACGCCAGATGGAAGGAGGCCCAGAGAGCAGCCAGTTGTGAAAACAGCTTTAGGTGGCTCTGGCTTTGATAACTAAAAATACAGCGCATCCTGCAGTTTTTGGGTAACGGATGCTTCTTTTTATTACACAAAAGTTTTCATTAATTTACCCGTCTGGAGATGCTGACACACCACAGTGGAGATACCACGCTATAAATATTGAAGCCTGCAGTATAATAAAGCTCGATATACTCGTAACATTCAACATGTCATCTGTTCACAGGAAAAAGTTCTACTAAAAAGAGCCAATCGGATTGTTGGCGGGAAACAATTGTATTAAGTATTAAACCTCATATGTGAATGCAGTTATATAATGCATGAATGGACTGTGATAATATTAAAACTACTTTCACTCCAACTGCTGTTGGTTTAATTAATGCAGATTTTATTTGAGGCTATTAATTTGCTGCATAAAGTATTAATTCAGTTCAGATACAGAAGTACTAATGCTGATATCAGTGCTAAAGGAAAAGACTATAGTATAGATCTAACACTAATGTATGCATTTTCCACAAGGCCACAAGCAACAGAGGGGCAGAGGAACATAAAATGAGCCCAATACTAAAATAATTTTTCTATTAAAATTATTTTACTGCTAAAATTAACTTCCTGTTAAAATAAACTCATTGGTAAAATTAATTTCCTGTTAAAATGAACTTACCATTTAAATAAACTTACTGTTAAAATGAATTTACAGCTAAAATTAACTTACTGGTAAAATGAACTTTTGTTAAAAAGAACTTTCTGTTAAAATTAACTTACTTTTAAAATTTATTTCCTGTTAAAATTGACTTACCATTTAAATAAACTTACTGTTAAAATGAGTTTACAGCTAAAATGAACTTACTGATAAAATTAACTTCTTGTTACAATAAACTTCTTGTTAAAATTAACTTCCTGTTAAAATGAACTTACTGTCAAAATGAGCTTTCTGTCAAAATTAACTTTCTGTTAAAATAAACTTAATGTTAAAATTAATTTACAGCTACAATGAACTTCCTGTTAGAACAAAACAAAATTTACTGCTTAAACGAACTTATCGTTATAATTAACTTCCAGCTAAAATGAATTTTCATCTAAAATGTCATCGTTAAAATGAACTCACTGTTATAATTAACGTCCAGCTAAAATGAACACACTGTTCAAATGAATTTACAGCTAAAACTAACTTGCTGTTAAAATGGACTCATTGTTAAAATGTTAAATCCACTTACTGTTTACAGTTATTAGCCTGATGTGGGTTTATTGATTAGTTTTTAACGTATACCTGCTATTAGAGAATAACAGTATAACTGAATAACAGCTTGACTTGTTGCCTATCATAAAATAAACTTCAATGCTTCACAGAAACCATATCATTGTGTCACTTCCTGTTATTCCTGAGACGGTATCACTCTCCCTGGGCACGACACCTTTCCCACAATGCCCCTGTTTTCCTGTCCAGATAGATGGCAGCCTGCGGCTCTGTGTATCTGTAGTCACACGTTTTGGACGCAGAGCTTAAAGCCAAAAAACAAGTCCGAGATTCTCCAGACCAGCAGATCGGATGGAAAAGTGGAAGAGAAAACATGAGACGTTCTGACCTGACTTTGCTCCATTTAAAGCCCAGGGGGCGCTATGCCAACAAACTGCAGGAATTTAATCTCTGCATTTGATTAAAACTGATAAACAGTGAAAAGCTTCTGGTTTTGTCTCCATCTGGCAAAGCAAACTTTTACTTGGAGTAAGACTCCAAATAACAGCTCTAAAAAAAGCACTTCCTGTTACAATGAATTGACTATTAAAAACAACTTACCACAAAAAAACATTAAAATTGACTCACTGATAAAATCAATTTAACTTAAAAAAATCAATTTAACTTAAAAAAAGAACTTAAAATGAAGTTAAAATGAATTTATGGCTAAAATTATTACTTAAAATGAATCTTAAACTGAACCAACTGTTAAAAAATTGCTATTAAAAATAACTTACTGCTAAAAAAAACATACTATTAAAATTCACTCATTAATTTGTTAAAAATAACTTGAAAAATAACAAAATTAAACTGAATTTACTGTTAAAATGACCACTTATAAACTTACTGATATTGTGAACTACAGTTCAGACGAACTTGCTGTTAGGAAACAAAAATGCACTGTTAAAATTAATTTGCCATTAAAAAGATTTTTTTTAATGAACTGTTTAAATAAACTTACTGTTTGAAAAAGAGCTCAGTGTTTAAATGAACTTACTATAAACTAAACTGACTACTAAAAAGAACATACCATTAAAATAATATTAATATTTGGAAATAAACTTACAGTTTGAAAATGAATTTACTCTTAAAAATAACTGTAATAATCCCCTTATTGCATATCATAATTAGCCTGATATCATTTTTTTGTTTTTTTTTTGTTTATCTGTCCAACCCTTTAACATCTGTTGTTTGAGACTCATCTGAACAGCTTGACTTGTTGCTTCTTGTAAAATAAACCTAAACGTCTGACATCCAGCTTTGAGTACATACAGTAACTCGCCTGATGTCAGATTTACCTCATAAAATACGGGTCATTACAATAAGCAAACTGAGCTCTACCAAAACAGCCGCACCCTCAATACGTCCCTCAAACCCCTCCGAAAACTCACTCTGCGAAACAAACGACGTGTCAACTTTCAGAGTCTTGTATTACTCATAAACAACAGAGCAGCACGTGGACTCGCTGGACTCTCCGAGCCAACAGTGAGTAAGACTTTCCGAGCCTGTGTTTTAAAGAGAACTCAGGCCAAACTGGAGTTATTAGCACAAACAGCACAAGGACTTCGGGAGATTCCATGAAGAAACACTTGCAGAGCTTATCAGGACTAAAGAAGAGAAAACAGAGAAGAGCTGTCCACAGATAAGCCCGTAATCTGCTGTGTTTGATTGCTGCAGCGGTCACAAGACCACACTAAACTTTCAGCATTTGAATTTCATTTTCCAGTGAAAGAGAGGTTTGCTGGCCCACAGACAGCTCTACCCTGGGGAAGCCTCAGGAGACCAACAAACATCTGAAATTCTTCTCAAAAAGGGGAAGCAAATTTAGCCAAAGACCCCCACACGTTTTCCTAAACGCAGTCACCCAGCCAAGACGTGTTTTGGTGTCTGAAGTTTTCTTCTTTAGTTTTAGCACTAAAGCCACAAGGCTAATGTAGCTAACAAGTACTGGAAGCTTACACCTCACATATTAGCATGGTGCTAACTGCATGACTAAATCATCACACAGCTGCATCAAACCACGTTTAGTGGGCAAAAAAATATTTTTAAGAGTCTTGTTTTCATAATTTGGTGGTTGGGATGTAAACAAAGTCATTCAGAGTGATTTGTGAAATGTTTTTTTGTAAAGGTAGTACAAACATAGTCAACCGGCCAAGGTTTGGTGTCTGTTTTCTTCTTTAGTTTAGCTACAAGGCTAATGCAACTAACAAACAATGGAAGCTTACACCCCAGCAAATAGCATAGTGCTAACCACATGTCTGAATCATCACACAGTTGCATCATGTTTAGTTGTAAAAAAATATTTTTTTTTAGAGTTATCTTCATATTTCAGAGTGGTTTGATGTGAAATAGTTCATTGCAGAGAAACGAAAAGAAACATCTAAATTTCTTCTCCAAAAGGTGAATCAAATTTAGCCAAAGGCCCCCATCTTTTCCCAAACATAGTCAACCAGCCAAGACATGTTTTGTTGTCTGAAGTTTTCTTCTTTTTGCAGTTTTAGCACGATTAGTGGGGAAAAATGATTTTTATATTTAGTTATTATCTTCATAATTTGGTGGTTGGGATGTAAACAAAGTCATTCAGAGTGGTTTGGTGTGAAATGGTTCAGATGTCTATACAGTGGTGCTGATAGGAACCAGGGGTCGCCATGACTACAACACAAATATAGACATTTTACTTACTATCCAGAACCACCAGTGAACCTACACGAGTCTTCTGAGTTTATATGGAATGTTGATGATGGAAAATAGTGGAAAATCTGAAATAATAAGTTTTCTTTGGGGACTATTTTGCCTCACAGCGCCCTGCATATTATGTATCCCTCCACCATGAATAGATTTTAAAGCCAAAATCTTCTCAAAACTATCATAAAACAGTGTCTCAGTCATCAGGCAGTGAATTCATAACCATTTCATGTAGGAACTTTCTGTGTGGGAGCTTTTAGAGGTGGACGTCTGGTTCCTATCAGCACCACTGTAAACAGCTCTGACTCTTAAGTTTCTCTAGAACTTCTCTAGGCGTTTCACACCAAACCACTCTGAATGACTCTGTTTGCATCTCAACCGCTGAATTAAGCAGAAATATGTGAAATTGCCCTTTAAGTTATTTCTAACAGACTTGTTTATGTGGTTTCTGACCCCGCATTACATACTAAAATCTATAAACAAAGACAAAATTCAAGCTTGTGTCTCTTCACCTCAGCACAGAGAACAGATCTTATTAGATTGTGAGCTCGTAAGTGGAGCCAGGAGCTGCGATGATTAAAGAAACTGGATGGTTTCCTCATGAGTCACTCCGCAACAACAACACGGCATCAGCAGTAACTCACAGGACCACTTCGAGGCATCCTGACTATACTTGGACCCACAGCTCCAAAAACACAGCAGTGCAGATAATATGGAACAGAACCGGAGTGGAACTTCCTTCCAGATGCACAACAGTGATGAACATCCATCAGGTGATCAACATCAGGTGTGAAGCTGGAGCTTCTAAAGACTCGGGTTCATCCTGGCCAGTACAGTTTGTACAGAGTTACATCACAGTACTTAAGAGCATTTTGATGATGTTGCAATATTTAGTTTTTCTCAGCTTTGCCAAGAAACTGGAACCAGCAAAACAACTGAAGAACTACTGGAGCTTTCACACTCAAAGCCCAGTGCGTCACAGTCATTAGTAGTGGGCAATATGTGTAAAAATTCATATCACAGTATGATTAAGATTACTGTCTCGGTATCTATCACATTACTGTATAATTATATATATATATTTTTAATTAAACCATTTTGGACGCTTAAGTAAACCTAGATTAACAACAGCATATTATTCTAGATGTGCCTTCACTCTTATTAAGAACCATATTTAACAACTGAAGTAAATTTAAAATATTTTTATTGGGCAAAATAGTAAAAACAGAGACAAATAATATATACACACACTCTTGGCAAAAAGGGTTCTATATAGTACCAATAAAGGGTTCTTTAGTAAATTTTGCATGATTAAAGGGTTCTTTGCATCATGAAAGGGTTCTTCAGATTGATGGAGTATGTGCTGTAGATGGTCCTATATAGAACCTTTTTGAAAAGGGTTCTATATAGCACCAAGCTTGACATTTTAACAATAGTGGAACCATTTTTGGTGCTATATAGAACCCTTTTAAAATATATTCTTCTATACAGAACCATCTACAACACATTCTCCATCAATCTGAAGAACTCTTTCATGATGCAAAGAACCCTTTAATCATGCAAAATTTACTAAAGAACCCTTTATTGAGGATTCATGGCTCTATATAGAACCATTTTCTTTACCAAAGAACCTACGAAGAGTGCAGTTTTTAAGAGTGCAGATGTTGATGTTGCCTTCTAACCCTAATGAGATAAAGGCGAGTGTGTGTAAAGCCTAAAAATGGTACAAAGCTGAAGTCAGCTACTTATTTGCCAGCTTCTGGTTCCAATTTTCCTATTCCACCTTAAATGGTGCAACAGGTACATTCTGGCACCTGAGGCCTGATTGCTTTATGACAGTTTTAAGAAGGTTTTGGCCTTAAAATCCACTCCTGGTAGAGGGATACTGCAAAATAGTCCCCTAAAATGTTTTTTTTTCAGATTTATGATCTGAAAAAATGATTTTCCCATCAATAACATTCCATATAAACTCAGAAGACTCGTGTAGGTTCACTGGTGGTTCTGGATAGTAAATAAAATGTCTATATTTGTGTTGCAGTCATGGCGACCCCTGGTTCCTATCAGCACCACTGTAAAGACATCAGAGTCAGTAAGCTTCTCTACAATGAACCAAACCAGACTTTGTTTACATCACAAGCACTGAATTATGTAAAAAAAATTTATGCAATTCTATAAATATAAACATAAATGAGGTCATAATGGACCGCCGTCCCATCTGCAACTTGTTACGATGCAGTTTATAGACTATATTCGGATTGTTGTTGTTTATAAGCACTGACCACATCCATCATCCTTAGAAGGGCATATTCTGACATAGTTTTCACGAAAAAGATAATATCTCAACATTTATCTCCAGCCAATCGTTGATCATTAGCCCTTGACATCACATAAT
The DNA here is from genome assembly GCF_904425465.1 of Colossoma macropomum. Taxonomy (NCBI): domain Eukaryota; kingdom Metazoa; phylum Chordata; class Actinopteri; order Characiformes; family Serrasalmidae; genus Colossoma; species Colossoma macropomum. The sequence continues at coordinate 1,839,352 of NW_023494784.1, forward strand.
CCAGTTACAGCTACAGAACTCGGGACATGAGATAAAAATGGGCCACTGCTTGCGTTGATGCTGATGTCAATATGACAGGCTGCCTGTTTTGCTGCCAGCTTGACATGGATATAAATTACAGAAGCCAGTTTAACTAAACCTGCTCACTATTTCACAACCTGTATTCTCTCTGATAAGCAAAAGGCCTTCAAACAAAGTTCACCAAACACCAAACAACAACCCCACCCCCACCTCACCCCCCCGCTTGTCTGGCCTTGTCAATGCACAAAAATCTACCAGAAATTGCACAATAGCCCTCCCCTGACAAAATCTATACACAAGCAAGTCATTCACAGCCATTCAAACAGCTGCAAAAAGAGCCTTTATAGTAGAAGTTAGCGCTCAGCTGCATCCCAGCGCTCATATAGAGCTCGACGCTTAGTCACTAAAGTAGACCAACATCCTCTGAGCAGAGACAGAAGAATCAGAGAACCCCCAAAAACAAGCTGGTTTTCTCAGGACATCTCACTTCTCCACCACAACAGCCACCACGGTCGCCCGAATTAAAGCACACAAAGACAGCCCTGCAGGAGCCTGCGAGGCTTAGACCCAGTCCCATTTCTTATTTTTACCCCTACCCCCGTTTTCGAGGGTCATCTTGCCCCTTGCGCTGCTCTGTGACCCTACCAGTCTGCAGTGATAGCAGAGGAGGGTAAAGTTCAGCTCCTCACTGCTGGGCTTTAGTTACATTTAGAGAGTCATATGCCTTCAATGAGGGGGCAATTATTTATTATCACCCACCCCGAATTCTTCAGTGATATGAAGCTGAAATCAGATATTCACCAGATTCTTGTTTGAATGTTCCCGTTCCACCTTAAACGGTGCAGCAGTTCTGATGCCTGAGGCGCCAGAATATAACTGCTGCACCATTTAAGGTGGAACAGGGAATTTAGCGACTGAGACGTCAGCACTAATAGCGATTTTTATGCTTGTTATAAAGAAAATAACCATAATACACCGAAACTACATTAAACTAAGATAATCCGATACTTACTGTAATTTTTAACAGAGAAAATTCTCACATTTGTGTGTTTCTCTGGTCTCCTGCTCAGCCGTCTCGCCAGATTTTTTTTCTTCTCATAACTCTCTGTTTGGAGTCTCTGAAAAACCTCAGTTTGGAGGGTCACTTAGCCCAAACACTTCACCCTACCCCTCTATCTCAACAAGAATCGGGACACCCTACCCCTAGAGATGAAAGCGCAAAACGGAGGGGTAGGGCTGAGTGGTAGTGGCGAGGGGTGAAACTGGACTGGGCTTCAATCTTCTTCCTTATGCTTAACTTACGTCTTATTTTCTCAGAAACATCTGAAAATGCATAACTTGTGCTTAATAGAGTGTCAGAAGCTGCATAAGCCAGTCTATTTGAGATTACTTCGCAACTTAACTTGGACTGCACTCCGTTCTTTGCAACTTTGCACACAGTCAGTTCAGCTCTTTGGGCGAATTCGGGCACAGTTCATCCCAAACAGGACACATGGCTCAGCTCAGGCAGCTGCGGAGCCCCTTGGGCCGATGGCTAAGCCGACGGGGCAAGAGAACGCTTGTAATGTTTGGCAAACAAATGAATACAAGATGTTCGCTATCCTCTGTAGGTCTGTCCCAAGGCTGGATTACAGGCACGGCTTAAACACACATGATAAGTATGCTTTGTTTACTATTCGTTATTAGCACCACCAGCAATACTGACGACCATTCCTTTAAGGCTGACTGTGGTATTAGTAGTGGAAGTAAAACTCTGAAAGACTGCGCGACAGCGGGAGAATGGAAAGACAGCAAAAGAAAGGGGGGTGGGGGGCAGATAAAGAAAGAAAGAGAAAGAGATGCCCATCTGGCCCGAAGTCCTCTTAACCTCCTAAACCCTCTCCGTCTGCTGGAAGTCTTTAAGAGGTGCTGAATGTCAGTGGCACGGCGCCTCTGCCTGACCTACAGGCCTGTGAAGCAGATGGCCCAGTTCACACATGCCTGATTAACCGTGTTCCCGGGACATTTCCCACAAAACTTTCCACGGGAATTAAGAGGTATCACTCCGGCCCGAAGCTGGAGTAATCCCTACCGCCAGGCCCTACCTGCTCTGAGAAGATACTGGACAACGTCTTCATAAGCATGCAGCAAGGTTGCTCATGTACACACTTAAAAAAGATGGTTCTTCAAGGGTTCTTTAGTAAAGAAAATGGTTCTAGATAGAACCATGAACACTCAAAGAACCCTCTGCATCATTAAAGGGTTCTTTACATCGTAAAAGTGCTCTTCATGATGGAGAATGTGTTTTATGTACTTCTATATAGAACCTTTTCTGAAAAGGCTGTCACAGGCTTGACATCAAAAGAATGGAAAAAAACGTTTTTTGGTGCTGGAGAGAACCTTCTACTCTACAGTATATTCTCACATTCTACAGAACCATTTAGCGATGCAAAGAACCCTTTAATCGTGCAAAGAATGAAAAATTTGCAGTATATGGTTCTATATGGCACCAAAAGGGTTCTTCTATTATTGTGATGTCAAGCCTGTAACAATAGCAGAACCCTTTTCAAAAAGGTTTTATGTAGAACCATCTAAAACACTGTCCATCAATATTAAGAACCATTTCACAATGCAAAAGACCCTTAAATCGTGCAAAGAACGAAGAATGTGCTGTATATGGTTCTACATATCACTAAAAGCGCTGTTATTATTATGACGTCAAGCCTGAACAACAGAAGAACGCTTTTTGGTGCTACATAGAACCCTTCTCAAAAAGGTTCTATACAGAACCATATAAAAGACACTCTCCATCAATCTGATGAAAGCTTTCACTGTGCAAAGAACCATTTAATAATGCAAAGGGTTCTTTGAATGTTCGTGGTCCTATATAGAACCATTGTCTTCACTATTTAACAGTGAGCCTCCAGGACCACAACTGAGGAACTCTCATGTAGAACCAGACGTCAACTTTATCAAGGAGAACTTTGTATGATCATGATGCCTTCAAGATCTCAGAGAAAGCTGGTCCTCACAGATGCACAAGAGAACTTCTAGAAGTGCAAAGCAGCCAGAAGAAAAAGAAAAAAGAAGAAAAAAACTACAAACAAAAATCGAATTTTCCGTTCCACCTTAAATGGTGCATCAGCTCCACTCTGGCGCCGCAGAAGTGCCGCCCAATTCAACCATTTAAGGTGGAACGGAAAATTCGAATCGGAAGCTGTCGAGCAGGATCTTCAGCCTCACTGGAGGAGCTGAGGGAGGCTGTTTCTCCTCCTGTGGAGGCTGAAGAAGCTCAGGGTGATAAATTCTCCCCTTCAATCCTTTTAGTTTGATCCCTAATCGCCTTCCTGCTCCAGCTGGTCAGGCGAGGGAGAAAAGCTCAGTGCATATGAAACATAGAGGCGCCTGGCCTTTAGATCTGTAAGGTTCCCCCAGTTCCCCGGTTCCCCGGTTCTAGGTACATACCCATCGCTCTGCTCTCCCAGATTTCAGCTCCTCAGTCTCTGCGGGCTCAGCTGCGCGCGGATGTGGCGCGTGGGAACACGGAGCGAACGCTGCACTACGGTAAGCCACGCCCCTTGGACTACGATTGGCTAAGAGCGGCCCGCCTCTCGGCTCTAATTGGCTAGATGAGTCCACAACTGCCATTTACTCAGCTTTGTGTATTTTAAGCAGCATTTTGATTGATTTTCCAGTGTTTCCAAATTATGTTGAGTTTGGGACAAAAATATATTTATTTATTTTATAAAAATAAGCTCAAAGAGGATCTTCACAAACTATTTTACTTTATTTTTCATTTATTTTTTATTTTGTATATACAGTATGACATATTTTCATTTCATATTTTTTATTTCATATTCTATCTTCTACATATTCTGTTTTGTTGTTCAGTCTGGTGGTTTCCCATGTTTGTGCAGGATAGATGATCGATAATAAAAGAAATTAAAAATAAAATTATAGTACTTTTATTTCTATTCAAGCGTATTAATGAGGAAAGAATCCACTTTCTACTCTTTGATTACATTTTAATCATAAGCACTTAATAACTGCTTTGCTATTCTGTGACACAATAGAAATCCCATAAACATCACTTGCTGTTCTAAAGGATGCTGGAAGAACCTCCACTGCAGTTCTGCGAGTTACTTAATAATTATTGTTATTAATTTTATTTTCTTTCTATTTGAATTCTGTTTACTTTTACTAGATGGATACTTTCTTTTGATTTTATGTTGTTGTTCACTGCTTATTGTTTTATTTACACTATTTTACTGTTTTATTTGATTATACACTCTTAAAAATGATGGTTCTTCAAGGGTTCTTTATTAAAAGAAAATAGTTCTATGTTGAACCATGAACACTTAGAGAACCCTTTGCATGATTAAAGGATTCTTTGCATGGTGTCAGGGTTCTTCAGACTGATGGACAATGCGCTGTAGATGGTCCTGTATAGCACATTTTTGAAAAGGGTTCTGTACAGCACCAAAAAGGGTTCTGCTATTGTTAAAATGTCAACCTTTTCAAAAAGGTTCTATATAGGACCATCTACAGCACATTCTTCATCAATCTGAAGAATGCTTGATGATGCAAAATTGACTAAAGAACCCTTGAAGAACCATCATTTTTGGGTATGTATGAAAGGTGCTATATAAATAAACTTACTATTATTATTACGCCTTGCAACTGGCTCGCACTGCAGTGGGGGAGCAGGAGGTGTGGCCATGCTGAGTGGCTCTCGTGAGGCGCCGCACGCGCTGTAGGAGAGACTTTTATTGGGAATAAGTTGTTGTTGTTAGCCTAATGGAGTGCAGATGTTGTTTGTGCTATTCCGTGCTGGGCTGTGGGGCAGTTGATGCAGAGTTAGTGCCTGCCGTCAGGTGAAGTGTGTGGCTGGAAGTGACCCGTCCTCTTAAACAGCGCTGGGCGGCAGGTCTTTCTCACTGCCTGTTCAATAAAAGAGCATTGGCCTTTGGAGCTCAGTGTTTCCTGTGTCTTATTCTCTGCCGACACCACATTATCATTTCAAAACTGTTCCTTAGCTGCTACTTTTGTATTTCCACTTGAGTTGTTTTTTGGAAACATACTTTTACTGCAATAATCATCGGCTGAAGCTCAAATGGCTCCTTACTGCCTACATAGTGCACTAGGTAGGCCTTAAATGAGTGGATCCTGCACCTGAATAGAGTATAATATGCCTAATTAATAACATTTGTGATTCAGCCTATTTTAAAAATTTCTTTTGATTTTTTTCATGTGATACATACATCATCTAAACCGCTTATCCTTCTGGGTTGCGGTGGGGTCCCTGTTCACTGCTTATTGTTTTATTTATCCTTTTTATTCAATTATTATTATTATTATTATTATTATTATTATTTAGGTTTTTTTGGCTCCTCCTTTTGTATTTGTACTCAAGCTGCTTTTTGGAAAGATACTTTTACTGCAATAATCATCAGCTGTAGCTCAAATGGTTCCCTACTCCCTACACTCTCAAAAAGTATGGTTCTTCAAGGGTTCTTTAGTACAGAAAGTAGTTCTATATAGAGCCATGAACACTCAAAGAACCCTTTGCATGATTAAACGGTTCTTTGCATCATAAAAGGATTCTTCACATTGATAAAGAATATGCTGTATATGGTTCTATGTAGCACCACAAAGGGTTCTGCTATTGTTACGAAGTCAAGCCTGTAACAACAGCAGAACCCTTTTGGGTGCTATATACAACCCTTTTCAAAAAGGTTCTATGTAGAACCATCTAAAACATTTCTAAACTACTTCTGTTCCTTGTACACTGTGGCCACATTCAGCTGTACGGCTCCATGCGCCGTGGACCAACGAGCACGTTCCCCTCATCGCCATCCCTTTCAGAAGACGCCAAATGGCAGCATGAAATGACCCAGCTGGGTGGAACAGAATCCGACCTCCTTCAGGGAGAAGAAATCCGCGCATTCAACCGGTTCACTGTATAACAGGCTGAGCAGAAGCACTGCATTCAATAAACACAGTGAAAATGAATCTATTCACAAACACTTCTCTCTTTCTTATCAGTCTGGTTTGATGGGCCAGGTGCAAAACCCAGATGATCATGTGCAAAACAAGTTCTTATTAGGTTTATTAAGTGTGTTTTATACTGACTGAATTAGGCGCCCAGAAAGGCCAGGAAATAAAACTTGGCAGTTGGTGCTTAAATTCATCATTTTTCCATATAGAATCCAAACTGCTGCATTATACAGCAAAAACTATGATCTGTGGTTCCTGTGTCCTCATGGAGCCTGGAGACATGAGCATTCTGATGAATCAGATAATCTCCAATACCTCCTACCTCCATATGTCAATGGAATCACAGAATAATGGAACAAATGTTCTGAATTAAAGGGGAACTCCACCAATTTTTCAAAATCTTTGCACAATTAAATGGTTAAGATGTAAACAAGAGTCGTTCAGAGTGGTTTGGTTTGAAATGAGTCAGACCTGTTCACAGTGGTGGTGATAGGAACCAGACGTCCGTCTCTAAAAGCTCCCTCACAGAAAGTTACTACATGAAATAGAACCTTTTTGAAAAGCTCTCTATAGCACCGAAAAGGGTTCTTCTGTTGTTACAAGCTTGACATCAAGCGTACACTCTTAAAATAGACGGTTCTTCAAGGGTTCTTTAGTAAAGAAAAAGGTTCTATATATAAGGATTTTATCTGCTGTACTTTTGAGGTGATCAATAATTTGCTACAATCAGATCAAAGACCAAAAATGGTAAAAATAAAGAAAGTGGTTCTATACAGAACCATGAACACGCAAAGAACCCTTTGCATGATTAAATCGTTTTTTGCATCATTGTACATGGTTCTATATAGAACCTATTGTTACAAGCCAAAGAACCCGTTTTTTGATACTATAACAAGAGTGTAACAATAGCAGGACCCTTTTTGGTGCTGTATAGAACCCTTTTCAAAAAGGTTCTATATAGAACCATATACAGCAAATTCTCCATGCAAAGAACACTTTAATCGTGCAAAGGGTTCTATGAGTGTTTATGGTTCTATATAGAACAGTTTTCTTTATCGTTACCTTTTGTGGTCTGATAGTAAATTATTGATCACCTCAAAATTACAGCAGATAAAACCATGAATGTTTGTGATCTTTCAACAACGTTATGAAGAGAACACGGTTATTGTCAACTTACAAGATTCCCATTCCTGTGACCTGGGTTTGATTCCCGGCTGGTGCACGAAGCATCTGTTTGTCCTTGCATTGGTGGTTCAGTGGTAGAATTCTCGCCTGCCACGTGGGAGACCCGGGTCCGATTCCTGGCCAATGCAGCGCTTTGGGGGCAGTCGTGAGCTGGAGGTTAAGGAACCAGCCCTGTGACCGGAAAGTCGCTGGTTTGATCCCCTGAGCCGACAGTACGTAACTGAGCAAGGCACCTAACCCCCAACTGCTCCCCGGGCGCTGTGGATGAGGCTGCCCACCTCTCAGGGCAAGTGTGCTCACTGCCCCCTAGTGTGTGTGGTGTTTCACTGCACGGATGGGTTAAACGTGGGGGTGAAATTTCCCTGTTGTGGGACTAATAACGGTCTCTTAATCTTAGCAAACCCTTGAAGAAATTTACCAAGAATACTTCACAGTGGTGATAGGAACCGAACATTTGAAGAGATTGATACCTTTTTCCAACGTTCCATATAGACTCAGAAGACTCGTGTAGGTTCACTGATGGTTCTGGATAGTAAATAAAATGTCTATATTTGTGTTGTAGTCATGGCGACCCCTGGTTCCTATCACCACCACTGTAAAGACATCTGAACCATTTCACACCAAACCACTCTGAATATCTCTGATTACATCCTCAGTGATTGAACTATGCAGAAGTGGGTGGAATTCCCCTTTAAAGGTACAGTAACAAAATCAGTTTAAGAGTGGCTGGAAAATGGTCATGATTTATGATTGTTTTTGGTACATAAAGCAACATAATGCTGTAAGTGAACCTCAGGGAACAAATGAAACATAAGAAATGTGGAATATTGGTACTTATGGGCAAAGGGCATCGGCTGTTAAGGGGTTAAGTGTGGAACACCAAGCCAACCTGTCATCTATAATTAGATCTGAGCTGCTTCCCATTCACAGTAATATTACAAAGAAATGACTTTTATCAGAGTCCGCTCGGTTCTGTTTATCACAGTTCTTTGGGTTTATCTGGTTGGCAGTAGTTTGTCTGCCTCTCTGATGCTGCTTTTTCCATAGTAACAGCACCACATCTGATTGAGAAAACAAAGGAGGCGTTCAAAGCATTTATAAACATAAATCTTCTCCGTCTGAAGCTTTCGGTAATTGCTCAAAGATCCACCAGGACAGAAAACGCTGGAGCTTTGACCCACTTCAGCGAAGGTTACAGTGTTTCTTTATGAAGTTCGGGCAGCTTTATGACAAAACCATCTGTTATTGCCATTTCCTGGAGGGGGGTGGGGTGAGGGGTTGGGGGGGTGAATGAAACACAGACAGACACAAACACGTCTTTCTTCCTTCAGCCCAGAGCAGCAGAGGTAACATATCAACCCCATAAGAAAGAACGCTATCAGTGGACGGTCAATAAACTGCTGTAAAATGTTTCTGTTTACAGATAAACTGTTCACAGAACAAATTCAAGGTTGCAGCCCTCGCAGTCCAGCCATAACAAAAACAGGCTGTAATTGTAAGTGCAGATCCTTAACTTTCTATCTATACCACATTTGTAAGTACAACCCCATTTCCAAAAAAGTTGGGACACTGTGTAGAATGTAAATAAAAATAGAATGCAATAATATACAGATCACGTCAACCATATTTTTAAATGAAAATAGTACAAAGACAACATATCAAATGTTGAAACTAAGAAATTTTATTGTTTTTTGAAAAATATCTGCCCATTTTGAATTTGATGCCAAAAAAGTTTCAAAAAAGTTGAGACGGGGGCCTGTTTACCACTGAGTTTCATCAGCTCTCCTTTTAACAACACTCTGTAAGCGTTTGGGAACTGAGGAGACACTGCTGTAGATTTTAGAAAGTGAAATGTTTCCCTGTTCTTGTTTGATACAGGATTTCAGCTGCTCAACAGTTCAGGGTCTCCTTTGTCGTATTTTTTATTTCATAAAGAGCCAAATGTTATCAGTGGTGACAGGTCTGGACTGCAGGCAGGTCAATTTAGCACCCAGACTCTTTTAATACAGAGCAATGCTGCAGAATGTGGTTTTACACTGTCTTGCTGAAATAATCAAGGCCTTCCCTGTAAAAGACGTCGTCTGGATGGCAGCATATGTTGCCAAAAGTATATATCGTTCAGCATTAATGGTGCCTTCATAGATGTGCACGTCACCCATGCCATGTGCACTAATGCCCCCCTACACCATCATGAATACTGGCTTTTGAACTGTGCACTGATAACAAGCTGAGTGGTCTTTAGCCCGGAGGACACAGTGTCCATGATTTCCAAAAAGAATTTCAAATGTTGATTCGTCAGACCACAGGACACTTTTCCACTTTGCCCCTCAGTCCATTTTAAATGAGCTCGGGCCCAGAGAAGGTGGCAGCGTTTCTGGATCTTGTTTATATTTGGTTTCTTCTTTGCATTTTGGAGTTTTAACTTGCATTTGTGGATGTAGTGACGAACTGTTTTCACAGACAGTGGTTTTCAGAAGTGTTTCTGAGCCCATGCAGTGATTTCCACTACAGAATCATGTCCGTTTTTAATGCAGTGCTGCCTGAGGGCCCAAAGATCACAGCCAGCCAATATTGTTCTTTGGCCTTGTCCCTTGCGTACAAAAATACCTCTTGATTCTGTGAATCTTTTAATGTTATTATGTACCATAGATGAAGAAATCCCCAAGTTCTTTGCTGTTTTACGTTGAGAAGCATTATTCTTGAATTGTTGCACTATTTGATCGTGCAGTCTTTCACAGAGTGGTGAACCCCTCCTCACCTTTACTTCTGAAAGACTCCGCCTCTCTGAGATGCTTTTTTATACCCAATCATGTTACTGACCTGTTGCCAATCAACCACCAGGTGTTTCTTTTTAGCATGACACAACTTTACCAGCCTTTTGTTGCCCCCGTCCCAACTTTTTTGGAACATGTCGTTGCCATCAAATTCAAAATAGGCATATATTAAAAAAACAACAATAACATTTCTCAGTTTCAACATTTGATATGTTGTCTTTGTACTATTTACAATGAAATATAGGGTTTAAGTAATTTGTATATCATTACATTTTGTTTTTATTTACATTTTGCACAGCGTCTTTTTTTGGAAATGGGGTTGTAGAAGAGATTTCTAGAAGAGAAGACTATTATGATTTGAATTTGATGAAAAGTTGTTGTTGTGTGTACAGTCTTGTTTTGCAAAAAGAAAAAAAATCTTAACATTTCTGTCATTTATGAAAGTCCATCACCACCAGGTAGAGGAGAATGTTTTTCTCTTTCCACCTGGAATACAACAGCAAACTCTTACTAACACCCTAGCAGCCACCTGGAATACTGCAGCAACCTCTTACTGACACCCTAGCAACTACCTGGAACAATACCAGGGAATTTCTTAAGCTGCACAATCACTGCATTTTTTTCAGTAAATGCACTTTTCTAGTTAACTACGTAATTCATTATAGCAGCGTCCACTTTCTGGGAACACTCCCTACAACATTTTGGAGTGTGTCTGTGGGAATTTGTACCAATGCAAACTATGTTAACTGTAAAAATGGATGCCATTAGTGATGCTAATGTACTTTAGTCCAGGTTGATAGATAACAGTGAGTAATACAGTGACAGAAACCACATAATGAAGAATATTAGAGATACTAAACACCTCCACACAGTGTGAGGTGAGTGTGTGATGACTTAGTAATAAGGCACAAGGCTTATAAGTGGGTTATAAGCTACCATTAGCTACGTTAGCAGTGCAGCTAACTAAAACATGGAGGAATTTGAACTATCGCTTTAAAGAGTGGAGATATGTTACCACATGAAATGATGGCGCAACTGTGAAGCTCTGTGTGTGTTTGAGGGAGGCGAGGGGAGCAAAATAAAATTCCACACATTTTTGGGGCATAGTTCTTAATAATAGATTCTACAGAAGAGAGCTAGCGAGAGAGAGAGAGAGAGAGAGAGAGAGAGAGAGAGAGAGAGAGAGTGAGAGAAAGAGAGAGAGAGAGAGAGAGAGTGAGAGAAAGAGAGAGAGAGAGAGAGAGAGAGAGAGAGAGAGAGAGCAAGAGAGAGAGTGAGAGAAAGAGAGAGAGAGTGAGAGAGAGAGTGAGAGAAAGAGAGAGAGAGAGAGAGAGAGAGAGAGAGAGTGAGAGAGAGAGAGAGAGAGAGAGTGAGAGAAAGAGAGAGAGAGAGAGAGTGAGAGAAAGAGAGAGAGAGAGAGAGAGAGCGAGCAAGAGAGAGAGTGAGAGAAAGAGAGAGAGAGAGAGAGAGAGAGAGAGAGAGAGAGAGAGAGTGAGAGAAAGAGAGAGAGAGAGAGAGAGAGAGAGAGAGAGCACAGCGAGGAAAAAGAAAGAAAGATAGAAAGAAATAACACATTGTGCTTGACTTTCCAATAATGACCAAGGCAGACGGACTCATAAAGGGTCAGGAGAAGTGCCCAGGGACAGAATGCACTCAGAGTGGCCTCTCATTTGGAGGGAGTTTGGAAGGAAGTAATATCTGTAGATATTTCTTGAACACTGGTGTCGTCAGGGGGCAACATGAGGTGGGCACTGCAGTCAGCACTCATTATATATATCACTGCTGCAAAGTTGAAAGGATTTTAGCCCAAACTTGGACAAACTGAGTCCAGTCTGCAGGTCTGATACACTGGCTTCTTCGGCAAAACTTCAACAGGAGATCCCTCATAGCATTTAATGCATATAGAATTTAACAATCTTGGCTTTAAAATGGTATTAAAATGTACACAATTTTCAACTTACTCCAGAGGCAGATGATCAGCCAAGGAATGTTTGGGGTTTTGCCTCCTTAGTTTAGCGCTGGTGCCACCAGGATAATTTTGCTATGAAACACTAGAAGTCAACAGTCACCCGAACTTTTCAATCTGGTTTAGAACACAAACCTACTGTGAGCTAAAAAACGTCTTCACTCCTACTCAACCCAGAGGAGCTTCACCACTACAAGGCATGCCAGTGATGCTTCATCACTCCAACTCCATCCCAAAGGAGCTTCATCACTCTAATTCATCCCAATGGAGCTTCATCACTCTAATTCATCCCAATGGAGCTTCATCACTCCAACTCATCTAAAAGGAGCTTTATCACTGTAGCTCATCTAAAAGGAGCTTTATCACTGTAACTCATCCCAAAGTAGTTTTATCACTCTGACTCATCCCAATGGAACTTCATCTCTTCAGCTCAGGTCAATGGATCTTCATCACTCCAACTCCATCCCAGTGGAACTTCATCACTCCAACTCATCCCAATGGAGCTTCATCACTCCAACTCATCCCAATGGAGCTTCATCACTCCAACTTCATCCCAATAGAGCTTCATCACTCCAACTCATCCCAATGGAGCTTCATCACTCCAACTCCATCCCAATAGAGCTTCATCACTCCAACACATCCCAAAGGAGCTTCATCACTTCAGCTTATCCCAATGGAGCTTCATCACTCCAGCTCATCCCAGTGGAACATCATCACTCCAACTCATCCCAGTGGAGCTTCATCACTCTAACTCATGCCAGTGGAGCTTCATCTCTCCATCTCCTCCCAATAGAGCTTCATCACTCCAACTCATCCCAGTGGAGCTTCATCTCTCCATCTCCTCCCAATGGAGCTTCATCACTCCAACTCATCCCAATGGAGCTTTATCACTCCAACTCATCCCAGTGGAGCTTCATCTCTCCATCTCCTCCCAATAGAGCTTCATCACTCCAACTCATCCCAAAGGAGCTTCATCACTTCAGCTTTTCCCAGTGGAGCTTCATCACTGCAACTCATCCCAATGGAGCTTCATCACTCCAACTAATGCCAATGGATCTTCGTCATTTCAGCTCATGTCTGTGGAGCTTCACCACTTCACTCCATCCCAAAGTTGTTCACTGGATCTCCATCGCTTCACATCATCTGAAAGGTGTTCAATGCAGCTTCATAAAGGAGCTTTATTACTCCAACGCATCTCATTTCATGTCAGCTGCAAAATGCAGGTGGCCTACTTAGATATGGACACACAACAGTTTCATATATGAGATGATCCAAAAACAAATGAACACTGCGTCAGATTTCAGTGTTTCAAGACAATAAATCTTATCAACTTTAAAGGAAACATCAAACTGAGTGGCATTTTAAGAAACTTAGACCATTGTGTTATTCTTACACCAGGCGAAAGTGAGTCATTGCATTAAAAACAATTGCATGAAGATCTGCTGCCATCTAGGGCCAGAATGTGGTCAGTGCGCTGTCCTAATTAGGTCCAGGCTGCGTAGGAATGTGTAATGAACAAAATAAGGAAACAATAATTGATCAAACACATGACGGGACAACGTCCCACAGACAGGATCTTCAATGAAAGCAGAAAAATGAGACATCTCCACTTGGAGACAGTGGAAACTCTCAGATGTCTGGACTTCTACTCACTCTAATGTGCTGATATCATCCATATTCTAGTTCTTACAGTGTTTCTCTGTAGTGCTCTGTGCTTTCTGTCTCAAATGAGCTCAAATAAGCACATTTAGCCTCGGGTCAGTGTCTGAATACCCAGTGGACAATCTCTGGAATAAAGCCAAGCCTGAAGCATTAGACTAAACCTCAGAGCTGACATGCATCTGACACCCTGCATAAACGCTCTCAGCAGCGGCTTTGTCTGAAAACACAACAGAAGAAATGATCAAGACCATCCGTTGTGGATAAAATAAACAAAAATAGCCTCTGAAAGTGTAAAGAAACCCACAAGCACTACTGTTAAATGATCGAAATTTCTCTAATGAAAAATTTATATTCTAACAAGAATGTAAAATATGGGAATATAACACAAACGTTCCATTAGTACAGGATTCATTCAAGTCTACTGACTGAATGAAAATGAATGTCTTTAACATAAAAGACCTTGATTTTGTTCGACCACACATGCTGATTAACACAGTTTCCTTCTCTCCATCAGTCTCATAGATAATGCGCTCATTTTCCCCTGTGCAGGTTACTGGGAATCTTCGGCAGATGTCAGTATGGTGTTCATTAGGCTATAATAACCCTGAAATTAAGAATTCAGCACTGCAAGACAGCATTCAGCACTGCAATACAGTGTTCAGCATTCAGCACTGCAAGACAGCATTCAGCACTGCAATACAGTGTTCAGCGTTCAGCACTGCAATACAGCATTCAGCACAGCAAGACAGCATTCAGCACTGCAAGGCAGCATTCAGCACTGCAATACAGTGTTCAGCGTTCAGCACTGCAAGGCAGCATTCAGCACTGCAAGGCTGCATTCAGCACTGCAATAGTGTTCAGCATTCAGCACTGCAAAACAGCATTCAGCACTGCAATAGTGTTCAGCATTCAGCACTGCAAGACAGCATCAGCACTGCAAAACAGTGTTCAGCATTCAACACTGCAATATAATATTCAGCCTTCAGCATTACCATACAGCATTCAGCATTCAGTACTGCAAATAAGCATTCAGCACCACAATACAGTGTTCAGCGTTCAGCACTCTGATGCAATATTCAGCATCTAGCAATACAATACGGCATTCAATACAGCAAAAAAGCATTCAGCACTGCAGTACAGCATTTGACATTCAGTGCCACAATACAGTACTCAGCCTTCAGCATTACAATAGAGCATTCTGCACTGCAATAGAACATTCAGCACTGCAGTACAGTATTCAGGATTCAGCAGTGCAAGGCAGCAGTCACAACTGCAAAACAAGATTCATCATTCAGCACTGTAATACAGTATTCAGCACTGTACTACAGTATTCAGCACTGCAAAACAGCCTTCATCACGTTACACCAGTTTGAAAATAAAAAGACAAACGTAGTCTCACATATATATATGTAGGTCATATAGGACCTGCCAATCACAAAGCAGAGGAGATAAAAGTAAGAAGAACACAGGAGGTGGAGGAACAGAGGCAGAGCACTGTAAGGATGGAAAAGAAGAGAAGGAGGAAGAATATTCTTTTATATGGAAAATTTCTTAGCAAAAATAATCCCAGGAGCGTCCATTGTGCTCTCTCTCTCTCTCCCCCTCTCTCTCTCTCTCTTTCTCTCTCTCTCCCTCTCTCTCTCTCCCTCTCTCTCCCTCTCTCTCTCTCTCTCTCTCTCTCTCCGTCATGCTTCTCTTTGAACTTTGGTTTTGGTAATTACACACATACTAGGTCAACAAACAGTGTGCATTATGATTGTGTGTGTTTGTTTGTTGTTGTTTATATTATCAGCCAAACGTTCTAAACGGTGTTTGTTTCTCTTCCACAGTGAATCTCTCTGTTTTACTTCATCCTCAGCTCTGCTGCGCTCTCTAACCCTTTAAAGGTCTGTGCTATTTCTGCTCTTTAATCTGCTTTTCTCCTTTAATAACATGGTTTCTAAAGGCTGTCACTGCATTTGCATTTATTCTGATGTGTAAAGAGCAAGAACTAATTTTGTTTGTTATGACCATTTTAAACCAGCACTGGTCACTTTATTGGAAACACCAAGGAAACACCTACCTTGTGCTTCCGTTCACTGGCCACCTTATAGGAAACACATAGGAAACACCTACTTTGTGCTTCCACTCACTGGTCACTTTATTGGAAACACCAAGGAAACACCTACCTTGTGCTTCCGCTCACTGGCCACTTTATTGGAAACACCTAGGATACACCTACCTTGTGCTTCCGTTCACTGGCCACTTTATTGGAAACACATAGGAAACACCTACATTGTGCTTCCGCTCACTGGCCACTTTATTAAAGGCACCTACTTTACACTTCCACTTCCTGGCCACTTTATTAGAAACACCTACTTTACTCTTCCACTTCCTGGCCACTTTATTAGAAACACCTACTTTACTCTTCCACTTCCTGGCCACTTTATTAGAAACACCTGCTTTATTCTTCTACTCACTGGCTACTTTATTGGAAACACCTACATTGTGCTTCTGCTCAATGGCCACTTTATTAGAAACACCTACCTTATAGGTCCACTGTACAGGTGTACAGTTACAGACTGTGGTCCATCTGCACAGTTTATCAGCCCCCCTGTACCCACTTGTCATTGGTCAGTTTCTTACCGCAGGGTCGCTGTTGACTGATTGTAGTTCAGTTTACAGGAGAATGAAACCCTGCACCTCTTTCAGAGTGGACATAGTTCCACGTTTTAATGGCACCTCTCATTCCCAGACACTCTAAAGGATCTCTGAAGGATCCGGCCATCAGCAGCCGAGGCGCTGGCTCTCCAATCCGCTTATCGACGAGGCCCTCGGCAACGTCGCCATGGAAACAGTGTTTACAGCCTGGCGGCTGCTAAAAATGGATCGTGGATGATGATTTTGATGATTGTGGAGTCCAGTGCATGGAACGCACAGCCAGAGACAGCTGATGGCTCAATGGCGCGCGTCTTTGACTCCTTTGACGTTGAGGCGTTTCTTGGAATTTCACATTTAAAGCGATAATTTGGCAAAAAGTCACATTCATCCCTCTCCCAAAAGTAGCTGATCAGTGAAGACATGTTTGGTGTTCGCTTCTTTAGTTTTAGGACTGGAGGCTAAACTCTGCTAACAAATGCTGGAAGCTTATAACCCACCAATTAGCATGTAGCTAACTGCAGGCTTAAACTGCTTCAAATCATGTTCAGTTGTTAAAGAAATATGAAAAGCTGATGCTCCTCATCGTTTTTACGATAAGAGAGTTTGATGTGTGTAAACATTCTTAAAATTTCAAACCATACTGTTCACCCCCCATTCTGTACTGTTCATATATAGAAACTAAACTGAATTTTAAGTTTTGTGATTTCACAAAAACACATTTTCAGCTCAGTTTTTTTATATGTAAAACCATATAAATGTTACAAGTCAACCTCAAGGGGGAAAAATAAAATACAAGAAAACAGGATTATGAGCCCTTTATAACTGGTTTATCCCAGGTGGTTGCTATGGTGTTTCTAGGCTGTTGCTAAGGTATCCCAGATGGTTGCTAAGGTGTTGCTTGGCCATTGTTAAGGTATCCCAGGTGATTGCTAAAATGTTGCTAGGCCAATGGTATAGTATCTCAAGTAGTTGCTAAGGTGGTGCTTGGCCGTTGTTAAGGTATCCCAGGTGGTTGCTAAGGTGTTGCTAGGCCAATGGTATAGTATCTCAAGTAGTTGCTAAGGTGTTGCTTGGCCATTGTTAAGGTATCCCAGGTGATTGCTAAAATGTTGCTAGGCAGTTTCTGTGCTGTTGCAGGTGGTTGCTAAGGTGTTGCTTGGCCAATGGTATAGTATCCTAAGTGGTTGCTAAGGTGTTGCTTGGACATTGCTAAGGAATCCCAGGTGATTGCTAAAATGTTGCTAGTTTGGCAAATGTGGCAGTTTCTGTGTAGTTGCAGGTAGTTGATAAGGTATTGCTAGGCCTTCTCTATATTATCCCAGGTGGTTGCTGAAGTGTTGCTAGGCCAGTTGTATGGTATCCAGGTGGTTTCTATGGTGTTACTAGGCCACTGCTATTGTATCCCAGGTGGTTGGTATGGTGTTACT
Source organism: Colossoma macropomum (assembly GCF_904425465.1). Lineage (NCBI taxonomy): Eukaryota > Metazoa > Chordata > Actinopteri > Characiformes > Serrasalmidae > Colossoma > Colossoma macropomum. The sequence goes on from NW_023494784.1 coordinate 1,857,003, forward strand.
AGGCCACTGCTATGGTATCCCGGGTGGTTGCTAAGATATCCCAGATGGTTGCCAAGGTGTTGCTAGGCCATTGCCGTGGTATCCTAGGTGGTTGCTGAGGTGTTGATAGGCTGTTGCTATTGCATCACAGGTGGTTGCTAAGGTTTTACAAGGCCACTGCTATTGTATCCCAGGTGGTTGGTATGGTGTTACTAGGCCACTGCTATTGTATCCCAGGTGGTTGGTATGGTGTTACTAGGCCACTGCTATGGTATCCCGGGTGGTTGCTAAGATATCCCAGATGGTTGCCAAGGTGTTGCTAGGCCATTGCCGTGGTATCCTAGGTGGTTGCTGAGGTGTTGATAGGCTGTTGCTATTGCATCACAGGTGGTTGCTATGGTTTTACTAGGCCACTGCTATTGTATCCCAGGTGGTTACTATGGTGTCACTAGCCCAATGCTATGGCATCCCAGGTGGTTGCTAAGACATCTCAGATGGTTACTAAGGTGATGCTAGGCCAATGGTATGGTATCCCAAGTGGTTGCTAAGGTGTTGCTTGGCCATTGCTAAGGTATCCCAGGTGGTTGCTAAGGTGTTGCTAGGCCAATGATATGGTGTCCCAAGTGGTTGCTAAGGTGTTGCTTAGCCATTGCTAAGGTATCCCAGGTGGTTGCTAATATGCATGTATGTGTGTTAGTATGTATGTGAGTCTGTATGTAATGTCTATGAGGGGAGTGTGAGAGATGTTCTTTGTAACATCATTTATGGCAGTTAATATTGAAATTTCCATCCATTTTCTTTGGGAGAAAAATGTGTTTAAACGAAGGCTGATCCCGCTGATCTACGAATGTGCAAAGTTTCATAGCTCGAAAAAACTGCAACCTGTGAAAACGTTACCAAAACCGCACAGAATAATAAAATGAAGGACAGTAAGTTGGCTTTGTCAACAAAAGTTGACCCCGTTATGCTGCATCATTATGCGCCTTATAGCAGTTCGTGACTGATGGCAGCTAGAAGCCATGCAAACATTGCCATGGTTACAGCGTTACGAGTGAAAATGGATGATAATCAGAGGATCGTTTATCAGCGTAGACTGTTTATTTAAGGAGGACAAAGGCAGGGGGCGCTCTGTACCCTTTCATTTATAATATTTATAATATTGACAGTTTAACAACAAGATGTTTGGCATGCTTGGCTCCCAAAAAAATGAAACATTCGACAGCAAATTTGGGAAAATTGAACTCTTGACGGAACGTTCCGGAGACCCTTACTGGTGGCAGTGGCGGAAGTTTCCGTCGCAGTTCCACTGAAAGCAATAGAATGTCCGGTTTGCCGTTGTCCGTCTGCTCCCACCCTGTGAACGCAGCATTAGTGTTCGATTTGTACGCAGACGAGCCTGGAAAGCTGTTCGGTTCTGTGCAGGTTCCGTTCAGTCTGATCTGAAGTGAAGCACTAAATCTGTTCCAGACTGCAGGGAGCTTGTGTCATGTTAATTATTTATTGTAAACGCGGTGAGCGGAGGCCTCAGGGGTCAGAGACCCACTGACCATCCGACACAAAGGAATACTCACACTCACAGTAAATCAGGAGTGTGTGGTGTGGAGTAATCCAGGAGTGAGTGTGTGAGTGTTCGGGCTGGAAGGAGCCGCGGGTTGCCACGGCAACGAGAGGGAGAGGAAATGAAACAAATCTGAAGGACCCCAGAGAGGAGGAAGGGGATTATAAACACACACTCACATATACAGCCGCAAACACACGCCAGTGTTTCTGTTAGCCTGTAAATACCAGTATTTGACCGGAAAAACAAATTAAAACCCTACCAGACACAGTGGGGAAGAGAGCGCCCCCTGGAGTACAGCTGTTTGACAGAGGGTGGAGCTTAGCACAAGTTCAAGGAGGCTGTGTTTTGCTTGAATATGACACTTCATGGAAATAACTGGAAATTTAAATTGACTTTAATCAAGAGATCCATCAAAGACACTCACCGTTTAAAAACTGTATTTAAAATCAGAGGCACTTCATTTGCTTAATTTCCAGTTAAAACAGCCATTAAGTACAAGTGACTGATTTATCAGACGATATCTCCGAGGATATTAGATATAATATAATCCACTTACATAAGGAAAAAGAGTGGAGTTTCCAAAGCTGGAGTTCAAATACTGATTAAAAGCTACAGAGAAAATGAGGCTCCTAACAACCACCTGGAAGACCTGGTCGATACCAAAACTGCCCCCATCAGACAACAAACAATGCTTAAAGGTGCAGTGTGTATGATTTAGGTGGTTCTAATAGGAGAAATGTAATATTATATAAAAATCCATGTTTCCATTAATGTATAATCATCTGCACCTATGAATCTTTGTATTTCGTTAGCTTAGTACACTGTTGGAAATAAAGGTTCTGTTCAGGTACATTTTTCATCCATCAAGGTACAAACAGTGTAAATGTTCCCTCAAAGCTCCAACAGTGGTTTTAAGGTCTGATTGTGAACCTTAAATCAGTGTTTCCAGGTGAAAAGTTCGTATTTGTTCCTTTTCATAACCGAATGTTTTAAACAGAACAGTAAAATAAAAGCCTGGAGACGAGACGGGGTGTGTGGAGTCAGTACAGCTTAGAACATATCATTTCAGTGGATTATGGTTCAGTTATGTTCCCTGACTGAAGGTACTGAGATGTACCACTGAGGGTTCCAGCCCAGTGACAAGAGGGGAACTGACCCAGTGACAGTCTAGCACCTTTATTTCTGAGAGTGCATGAGCCCTTCATATCTACATAGGTAGTGGCTCTTCTTCTGACAGGGGGCTGCCATGTTGCACCCACTGTGTGATACTGGTATTCGGGGGTTCCTTGTTGGCCGCTAATCCAGCTGGCTGCACACTCTCCAAAGTGGTGCTGATGCTGACTTCAATAGCAACAAAATGTTTAGTTTAACAATTCTTCTTCTGAAAATTGTTCACTCTTTCCACTAATCTCTTGGGAAACGGAGAAGTTTTCATATTTAGAAATGTGAGGCAGCACATTGCAAAGTTTTTCAGAGGTATCTCACGTTTCAGTTGCTAAGCTATGAAGGACCAACTGGGTGAACCAGTCTGCTACAGCGCCACCCTGAGGCAGAGCAGTGCTGCAGCTCCAGTTAGTTAGGAACACTGAAGACAGAAGCTGATTGTGGGTGAAGCAGATAAACAATGACAGCATAACATCATAATATGTTTTTTTTTTAAGAGACCCCCCTCCAGAATGTTTTTGAGGCATTTAAGGGGTCCAAGAAGTTCATGGACCCCACAGGACCCCCTGTATTTTGCACCTTGCTTGTGCCGACATGTTTCTACAGTAGCCCAGAGCGGACAAACCAAACACTGGCTCTAGAGGGCGCCTTTTGTGTTTTTATGTTGAAGTGGCAGCTTGAATTTGGTGGTGCTGTAGCTCCTGTTGGAAGATGTACAAAGAAGAAGGATCAGTGGTTGTTGCCGGTGCTGCTGACCATTATGTGTTGTGAGAAGTTTGAGGACCCAAATTGACAAATGGAGGATCAGACTTATTATTTAACAGAAGAAAAGGCGAGAGAGAGTGAATCCTCACCGTCAAAGAAGAGAAAACATGAATAAGCAAAACGAAATCGGGACAGACGACAGCAGAAAACAATCTGCAGCCTCATCACTAGCTGCCACTAAGTCTTACACACTGCACCTTTACAGCTCTCATCTCTGAGAGAGAGGAGAAAATCAAGCTGCTTCAGATCTGAAAACATCCACAGGTGTTTCTGTCCATCCTTCCACTGTGAGAAGACGACTCAGCGCTGTGGGTCTGAAAGGATGTGTAGCTGTCGAGAAGAACCTCACTGAGAAAAGGAGACGGACACATCAAACAAAGAAGCTGGACAATGGACTGACCACCCCAGAGTCCAGACCTCAACACCACTGAATGTGTTTGATTACTTCAGAAAATGATCGACCAGCTTCTAAGACTGAACTTTGGAGGTGTGTCTGCAGATTCTTTGAGGAACTGAAAGTGAGTCTCCTGAAGAGAATGGAAGCTGTAATAAACTGAAATGGCCATATTGAGTGGAAATTAAATATCTGTATACATATACTTATATCTGTATGCAAGGTTAGGTAGCTGTACTCTAAGCATGCTCCACCAAGTTCTTCGTGGCTCTAACTGCAGAGAAACGCACTGAAGTTCCAGTTCTGCTGGTGTTCCAGATGTCATGATGTTCTTCAACATCCCAGCTCACTTTCCTCAATTCTGGATTAAATATGAAAACATCAGAGCGCATAAATTCTTCATTATTCCCATACATGTTCTTGCGTAACGGGTTACATATAGAAACCATTAGAATACGGACTCAACGTTCAGCATATTGAACGAACATCGGGAATGATGATTAATATTGATCAACGTCGCTGAGTTTCTTCACATATTTTCATGTTTTATTCCATATTCCCCCATTTGCAATCGATATATGCCCATTTCTAATGCATGTTCACACTTTTTTTAATAATTTAAATCCCACCCGGACCCTCTCGGCCTAGGTAAGTGAGCTCGGATTCCATTTTTCTCTCTTTTGTTTTTTTGTCTGTGTCTCTTTGCTCCAGTCATAATTTTCTCATTATGCTGACTGTGGGAGAGTTTCCACTCATTACTGTGATTTACACTCAACACAATGAGGAGCAATGAAGATAATGGATCGTTAAAGTGAGGAAGAGAAATAAAGGCACCCCCTCCACCCCCCCAATAACCACTATCTAGAGCGGCGACGTCGCAATTAAAATTATTATTGCTGCAATAACAAACAAAAAGTCGCAGCAGGTATCGCAATGTAATTGCAGGCCTGAACTGTGACAGCCTTAATTGACTGAGATATTATTCACGTATAAACACAAAATGAACGCCGAATAAATTAGAGCCAGGAGAGTGATAAAACTCGTCTGCGGAGGCAAATCAAACACTTTTAATTCGTAGCTCTCGGTGTAATACTGTTTTTTACACAAAAAAGCAGCTGTGCACTTTGGGTGAATAATTATGACAAAAGAGAAACAAACAAGGGAAAAAGGCATTCAGTAACACTGCATTCATATTGATTTGTCTAATATGATGTGTCTTGGCCAAACCAGGTGACAAATATTGATCGATTTAACAATTTATGTCATCAGAATATGATCTAGACTGTTTCTACAGTGACTTCCATTATAGATCCAGTACAGAGTATCTTGGCAAAACTAGATTCAATTGTTAATAAGCTGTTTATCTGAGCAGTGATTGTTTATTTGCTCAGAGAAAGACTAATATTAGAATAAACACAAATAATGTTAATGTTAATAAGTAGTGATTTCATGTTTTTCTCACTCGTATGTCCAAAATGGTAACTTTACAGGAGAAGGAAAAAACATACTTTACTTTTAATGTAAATCAATGGAACCAGAATTTTTTTAAAGTAATTTTGTGCCGTTTCTTTTGCTCCATACACCATGAAATTTTGGTACAATATAAAGTTTCAGTTTATCAGTTTTTTGTTATTTTATATATAATAACAACTTATACATTGTGGATTTTACAAACAGTTCACCAAAATTCACTCACTATTTCAAGAAGAACAATACGTGAATAAAATGATAAACAATATACTGTCTGACTTGAGATTTGATCATTTTTGAAATATGATGAATTCAGAATATTGTTTCATGAGAACTTTACATTGCATTATTCATATTTTACAGCTTCCACAATCACTACAGCTCAGTTCACACTACTTCGTTTTCATTCAGTGTTCTACTGATCATCTGAAACCTGTGAAGTTCTTCAGGATGAGCAGATTACAAGCATTTTATACGTTTATCTGGAACTAGATTGGCTTTATATCGTTGAAAACATTAATCCCAGAACTTTTTCCAGTGATTAATAATTTGGTGATGGAGAAATGTACCTAATAAAGGTCGTTCTCAATGTGCCCTCAGTGACCTCTGCACTCAGTCAAATATAAAGCACTTTGACCAAACCAGGTTAAACAGATGTTCTTTCTGTAATGAGGCTCCTTTGCTACCTGATGTTTCCTGTGATGGAGCATTAAAAACACCTGACCATCGAAACCCCACTGCTCTGCGCTCTTCAGGTCTGCCGCTGTATTAATTCTCTCTCCTGAGCAGCGATGGTATTAGCGATGTGTGCACTTATCTTCCGAACACAGCGCAGTGAGTGGAGGATCAATCATGTGTCAGGTTGTATAAAGCTGGCCGTTCTTTGTTCGGCGTGCGTTAGCCTCAGCGCGGGACGACAGTAACTGACAGGCTTTTGTGGCAGGAGCTTCCTCAGCTAATGTCATCGCAGACCCTGTGGGGCGAGCGCCATCGGCCTCGGCTGGAAAACTGACAGCACATCAGTCCTATCTATCAGCCCCGAGAGGATTCGGATGCCTGGCTGAGGTTTATAACAAACATAAATTTAAAGCAGACAGACCACATGCACAGCGCATTAGCATGCTTTTGTTGTTACAGCATGCTGCTCATAAACCACTTTACAGTTAACAGATATGTAAAGTCGGGGGTGTTCAGTGAGGAACCCTCAGGGCCTATTAAGTGTTCAGAGAAGATCTAATGATTCTGTGAAGTAAAAACACGTCTGTAATTTTCAGTTAATTTGTATTTAATATAACCATCATGCTTGTTGTGTTTAGACTCCGTAAGTATTGTATTGATACTGTTATTTCACTGTCTGTGTTTACATGCAAAGATTTTCTCCAATCCGACTGAACACATTCAGATTAAAGATTCAGACTGAGGTGTTTATTCTCACTCTACTCAACAGTCTGATGAAAATCTCCGTTTACATGCTCACTACAAGTAATCAGATCCACAATTACACGCATGTGTAGAGAACCACTTAGTGTAGACGTTACCATGACAACCAGCATCACGTGAGTCCAGTCAGAGTGAGATGAGCAGCAGTGAGCAGTGCTTGTGTTTTTAATTGCTTTAAAATGATGTCAGACTCAGGAAAACGTCCTTCACATGTCCTTATTAAAGAAGGCCGAGAGGAAGACGTCGTGTTCTGAGACACATAAGCTGGACGTCCGTCCCACCGCCGTCTTTTAAAGATCAGAGCATAAACTTCGTCTCCTCTGCAGACCAGTTTCTGCTCCACCATGTTGAACGGTATAAACTTTAACTATGACGCGACGAACATGATCAGAACGGACTTAAACTTTCAGATAGGGAATGTAATCAGATACAGGTGTTTACACGGATATTATTCTTCTATTTAACGGATTATTTACAGGATTACCCACCTCGATCAGTCGGATAGAAATTGTATTCCCAATGGCTTCAATCGGACTAGACTATTCCGACTGAGGTGTTTACATGGACGTATTCTATTCTGATTTAGCTATTAGTCGGTTTATAAACAAATTATTAGGCTGCATGTAAACGTGGCTACTGTTTTTTTGGAAACATATGAGTTAAATTCTCAAAACTATTATCCAATTTAAATTGCCCATTCAAGACTGTTTTCTCTGTGGTATCTAGGTAGATACAGCCAAGCTGCTCTCCCATTGGCCAGGACTTCAGGAGCTGGACCGAAGACCTTACACATTAGAATAACTACCAAACTATGAAGCGCCAGAGGAGTCAACCAATCATGTTCTGATTTACAACAGGACCAATTTCATGAGAAAAATGTCATTCTGGAAGTTCTAGATATAAAACTGGCTTTGAATACGCGTCGTAGTCTAACCAGGTTTGGGTTAGTTGTTAGGAATGTAAATCTGTGGCAGCAGCTCTATGTCAGAACTCTTAACTGAAAGAGTCACTGTAGAACTGAAACATACAAGCTCAGATATATATTAATGGTTGTTACAAGCTTCAAGTAAAACGTGTGTAATATCTTTTAAAGCTTCAAGTGTCCGTTTTTAGTCTATACAGCCAAAAGACTTTCATGTTGCCATCAGCTCAGCCCTAATCCCAAATCCCATAGGGATGCTAGCAGAAGTTAACAGTACAGTAAAGGTTTTTGGTATCATTTTTTTCTTTTATTCTTTTTTAGCCATGTTAGCATTTTGAGGGTGAGCTAAGGGGAATTCCTACTGATTTTCCCACTAAACCAGACGTCCACCCCTAAAAGCTCACTCACAGAAAGTTATCACATGAAATGATTATGAATGTAATGGTTATAGTTATGAAACGGTTATGAACTGCCTGAATGTCTGAGACATTGATCAATGATAGTTTTGAGACTGTTTTGGTTTGAAACATACATGCAGGACATTGGAAAGCAGTTTTCAGATTTACCACTATTTTACCATCGTCAGCATCACTGCTGTTGGAACAAAACCATGTATCTCCATTTTTGTCATTTTTGAGTTTGAAAATACCTGTTGTCTTTTACATCGTGTGTACATGTCATGATGAATGGACCAAAAGTAATCGCCCAAAATTACTGGTTCCATTGACTTACATTAAAAGTATAGTATGTTTTTTGCTTCTCCTGTAAAGTTACCATTTTGGAGATATGAGGTTTTGTTCCGACAACACCAATATACATATATATATATGGTGACCCCTGGTTCCTATCACCTCCACCGCACAGTGAGTCAGTACAATAAACCGTTTCACGACTAACCCCTCTGAATCACTCTGTTTACTTTCAACCACTGAATTATGCAAGAATTTTGAAAAATCGGAGGAAGCTCTGCATGCGGTCATGCTGCAGTGTACTTTGCTTAATAATTGATCATATTATTTTATGTGTCTTCTAAAAAAATATATATATATATTTGCTTTTTCATTTTTAGCCCATGCTTCAGTTGCTGCAGAAGGCACTATAGGCCTGATCGCATTGCTTATTTATAGGGTGTAAAAATAGCGTTTTAAGCCTTATAGGCCTAAAAGGCGGCTGTCATAGCTGTCTATGTGAACGCGTCCGGGCTTGGCCTTCTAATCAATTATACCAAAAGCTTCTTTTCACCACTGATTTGCTTAGCGCTGCTGTTCTTTCCCAGCTCTGCTGAGATAACAGTTCCCTTCCAAGACCAGCTGTGGAGGTCCTACCTCCGAAACCCTCAGCTGGAAGGTACCAGGGAGGTGCTTTCCCTCGTCGTCTGACAGGCTGTAATGCATGTAACGATCAGTTGCATCACCCTCCGGCGCGGCCCACAGGGAAAGCCTCCTCCTCGCTCAGTCTGGCTTGGAAAAACTCAGCTGACAGGCGTGCAATCTGCGGCGCTTTCCAATATCCCCCCACGACACGCCGGCCCTGCGAGCCATTAGTGTGAACGATGGTGGATGACTGAGTCTCGCAAGTGTGAAGCTCTCAAATGAGGAAAAAATACTCTGATCAATCCGGTCTTGCCATGTCTCATTAATGTATGTGACAACATGCCCCCTCCTGGCCCCCCAGCCTGTGTGTCGACAGGCTACGTGAACGTGGCCGAGGCGAACGGACTGATGGCTCATCAGGAGCCCGCATTAAACCTGACAGCAGCTCCGGCGTGACCGAGGCACAGCTGGAGGAGAGACTGGCCTACGTTTGGCTCCGGACCCCCGCGCAGGCGGCCTGCTGATAGCCGCCGCACGATCGAAGCCAAAAACAACAGCTGACCCTGAACAGCTTGTTTGGCACAGAGGCGTAAGAGAGTGGTTAGTAATCCTGGAACAGAATGTGCGCCGATATTCTTTGCACATTTCATCAAATTGTCACAAGCAAGGCCCACCGCGTCACTAATTAGCCTCCACTATCATCATTTTCATTGTCCAGTGTAATGGACTTCATCTGGAGTGACCGTTTGATTGAAGACACAAAAAAAGCTTATATTTGGGAGAATGAATTAAGTTTGGGTTGAGGTTGAGGTTAGGATTAGGGCCAGGGTGAGGGTTAGGATTAGGTTTTGGGTTGAGGTTAAGGTTAGGATTAGGGCCAGGGTGAGGGTTAGGATTAGGTTTTGGGTGGAGGTTGAGGTTGAGGTTAAGGTTAGGATTAGGGCCAGGGTGAGGGTTAGGATTAGGTTTTGGGTTGAGGTTAAGGTTAGGATTAGGGCCAGGGTGAGGGTTAGGATTAGGTTTTGGGTGGAGGTTGAGGTTGAGGTTAAGATTAGGATTAGGGCCAGGGTGAGGGTTAGGATTAGGTTTTGGGTTGAGGTTAAGGTTAGGATTAGGGCCAGGGTGAGGGTTAGGATTAGGGCCAGGGTGAGGGTTAGGTGTTGGGTAAGGTAGGTAAGTTTGGGTTTTGCATAATGAAGTCACATATTAACAACATCTACTTAATGTAAGTAATGTATCAACAGAACATCTACAAGATATTTACTCCAGTGTGTTCAGATGCTTCACTACTGCTACTTCACTGATATGTTGTTGATGTTTTACTGATAAGAGTTTATTAATCATCTACAAAGAACCACTCAAAATGAAGTGTTACCAAAACCATTTTTACACAATTTGAGACTGATACACAAACTGATAATGGAAATGCTCCAAAATTGAGCTAAAGTTGCCACCTCTGAGATTCAAAGTTGTCTGCTGTATCTGCAGAAGGTCTCCATTTCTCCATTTCCACCCTGAAAAGTGTCCATTTCCACCCTGTCCAGACCTTCTGCAGACCCAGTGAGGAGCATTTTGCCGCTCTTGTAAGACAACTTTGTATCTCAGATGCAGCAAAATTCGTTATTGTTGAAAGATTTTATGGATTTACACAACCTGACAACACCAGCTGACGAATGGACCAATAGAAGTGACGAAATGCTCCTCTCTGGATTTGCTGAAGGTCTGGACGAGGAGGAATTGGAGACTGGTTGGTCAGTCTATGCATCAGATCCACTTTTCTTGAGGGCAGAGTTGTCTCAGTAGACGTGTCCATCAAGTGATCTGTTCTATTTAAATGCCGAGCCGTGTCGGAGTACTCATGAGGAACTTTAGGATCTGTTTACGAGTTCCATCACCAGCCTTTCGTAATTTTTATACAGTATTAGTTTGACCTGTTGACGTATTTATGCTATGACTTTTTGATGGAAGGGCAAACACACCCGTCCAAAGCACAAAACCAATAGTTCACGTTAATAAAAGGGTGAATAATGGGAAAAATATTGGAGAAGCAAGCAGGGTCATTTGCTGACCAGTTGCTATTGACTGGACATTGTAGCGAGTCACTTGGGCTATAGGACAATTACAATTAGTCAATGGTGCAGCGTCCCAGGGGGGTGATATCATTTCCCGTGTGCAAAAAGTAAAGGCACTCATGCATTTAGACTTAAAACTGCTGAACGCACGAAGCATCAACCTACACAGCTTTAGAACGTCTGATAAAATCATTTCAGCGCCTTCCAAAGAGCCGAAAGGCGCTTTTTAAAATAACTGAGATGTTACTAGATTAGAGCGATGATTGCAGGAAATAAGATGTAGAAGTTATTATATATTAGATCGTATTAGCTCAAACCACAGCGATACCTTTGGGAATAATTAATCTGGACAGGTCCCAGATGTTCTGCAATGATGTCTTCACTTCAGAGTGGAACCAAGCAGAACAATCTCTGACTGGTGAAGCAGGTTATCCACAAAAAGACCAAGGCAGTAAATCCTGCCTTGTCACAGCTCTGCAATCACTTGATTCTCTTGATTAAACACTGAAACTGAGAAATTGGCTCTATGAACAGGTCAGATTCTCCAGTTTGACCTGTATTTTGTAGGGGAATTACACCAAATCTTCAAATTTCATATACATTTTGGTAGAAATGAGTGGTTGAGATGTAAACACAGTCATCCAGCATCTTCTTTGCAGTGATTTCTTTACTATCCAAAACCTACATGAGTCACATGATTTTATATGTCATTTTTATATGTTACTGTCTGACTCCTGTAGACCCGGAGTTTCCCCATTATCTGATTACTCAAGTGCATGTAAACGTGTTGATCGGATTACTGACAAAATCTGATTTTCTGCAGTTACTGGATTATTAAGTGCATGTAAACACACTCTGTGTAAGAGTGGAACAGCTGGAGTTTCGAGTTCACTGCGTAAAAGTCAGAGACGATCCTTCATTTTTTACATTTCCAGTCAAAACAAGCAATTAAGTATAAGTTCTTCATTTTTCAGCATCTGGAATAAAGCAGAAAACTTATCACCACTGCCCAAAAAGTCAAGACTCTCCAAAACGCTAACTTTACAGAAGAAGCCAAAAAATATTTTAAGGTAAGTTGATGTAAACAGGGGCGGCACGGTGGCGCAGTGGGTAGCGTTGTTGCCTCACAGCAAGAAGGGCCTGGGTTCGATTCCCAGCCGGTCGACCAGGGTCATTTCTGTGTGGAGTTTGCCTGTTCTCCCCGTGTCTGCGTGGGTTTCCTCCAGGTACTCCGGTTTCCTCCCACAGTCCAAAGACAAGCAGTCAGGCCAATTGGAAATGCTGAATTGCCCCTAGGTGTGAATGTGTATGTCTGTCTGTCTGCCCTGCGATGGACTGGCGACCTGTCCAGGGTGTATCCTGCCTTCCGCCCAATGATAGCTGGGATAGGCTCCAGCACCCCACTGCGACCCAGAAGGATAAGCGGTTTAGATGATGTATGTATGATGTAAACAGATTTTATTCTACGTGATTTTTAACCACAGCCGCCGTGTTCAAATGTAGAAAAATAATGTTGAAAAAATTATACACAAGCTTCAACAACTAAATATGATATTAAGTGACTGAGTGAGTCGCACTTTCCCTTCATTCCAGCTTCCATTCCTTTCAGGAGACTCACTTTCAGCTCCTCAAAGAATCTGCAGACACACCTCCAAAGTTCAGTCTTAGAAGCTGGTTGATCATTTTCTGAAGTAATCAAACACATTCAGTGGTGTTGAGGTCTGGACTCTGGGGTGGTCAGTCCATCGTTCAGCTTCTTTGTTTGATGTGTCCGTCTCCTTTTCTCAGTGAGGTTCTTCTTGATCAGCTACACATCCTTTCAGACCCACAGCGCTGAGTCGTCTTCTCACAGTGGAAGGATGGACAGAAACACCTGTGGATGTTTTCAGATCTGATCAGCTTGATTTTCTCCTCTCTCTCAGAGATGAAAGCTTTAAGTGCTGTTTATCTGATGGGGGCAGTTTTGGTGTCGACCAGCTCTTCCAGGTGGTTGTTAGGAGGCCCATTTTTGAACTCATTTCTTTTCCTTTGACTGATGCGAACGGCTTCTCTTATATCTAATCTGCTCACAAACATGTCCTGAAGATGAAGAGCTTGTACTGAACGGCTGGTTCTCTGTTGTGTGGCACAGATGTGGCAGATGCAGGTTGGTCTGAAAGATGTTGGAGTGATCTGTTAAGGCCTGTCTGAGATTTGTTTTTCTCCGTTTGCTTCTGTTCCACCTCTCTGCCCGGCGGTGATTGACGGTTTCCTCTTTGAACTCCTCTGGCTAGGATGAGAGGGCGCCGGCCTCATTAAGTGGACGAGAATCCCGGTGATCAATAGTGAAATGGATACGGTGGTCCGCTCAGCTGCACACGCAGCCTTCAGGAAGATCGCACCTTCTCTCGGGCGACCTCTCAAGCCCAAAGGTGCCAGTCGATAAAGCCCCTCACGCTGAGCGACCGCTTTCGAGTGCGTCTAGCATCAACATTAGGCCAAGGCACGTCCGGTTAAGCCTGCGCTGATCAATCAGCCGGGTCTCGCTGTGACACAGTGGCCTTTCGCTTCCGGGAGTTATTATTCAGGAGGCCGAGGAGGAACAGGCACCTCTGAGAGGAGCTTCCTCGAGAGGGAGTCGACTGAGGATAGACATGCTAGAGATTTGACACTGTGGGGCAGATTTACCAATGTTCTGAGCTGCAAACCTCATTTTGGGGATAAAAAGTGACTTTCACTATGTACTAAACTAAAATCTTATTTTTCTGCTATTTGAACTTATTTTGAAATGACCTCCTACTTTCTTGCTGCAAAATAAATTTTTTCAACTTCCTAAGTCAAAATCTCACAAAAATAAATGAAAATTTTGTCAAATTTGAACCAGCATCAGAAAACACTGCAAAAAATGATACCTTAGTGAGTGAAATTACCTTAAATCCAGCCAACATATCTAATATTTCTCACAATGAGATTGTTAGAACAATATTATAAGATAATTTTATATGAAATTATTGTATTTATTTTATTTTCTTATTTTATTTATTTTATATTTTCCCATTTATTTAATTGTTTATTTCTTATTATTCATCTTCTTATTCTTGTTTTAAAAATGATTATTTTATTACTATTTCAGTCATTTTAATTCATTTTAGTTTCCTTGTTTGATCTTATTCTCCTTTTTTCGATTTTATTAACTTTTACACTTTAGTTACACTTTAATTATTGTTTTATATTTTCTACTATTATAATTAATGTTTTTTATTCTTGCCTAATTTGAGTCATTATTAAATTTACTTTTTTTATGTTCTTACACGTTATCAATCCCTTTTCCTGTATCAACTCAGCAACATTGTGACTGAGGGTCACCCTTAATGTTCTCTGAGGTTAAATAAAGGTTGATTGATTAATTGATTGAATATTCAACCTATTTCTAGATTTTTTTCATTGTTTTAAGTCATTGTAACTCGTGAATTCGTCTCCCTCTATTGCACAATTATCACCTTTATTTCTTGAAACAGGTGAAATGAATCTTCCAACAAGTGAAACAACTGTACTACATAATTACACTATATAATTACACTATATAATTATACTACATAACACATGATGTGAAACAAGTAAAAGACTTAAAATAGGTTAAATAATCTGATAATATTCTTACAACAATCTTATAACGAGAACTATTAGATACATTGTCTAGTGCTAATATGACACATGGTCATGTTGCTCTGGTCATATGATAAATACTAAGTTGCGGCTGTGTCCATCTGCATGGACGCTCTTAGTAGATAAGCTGCTAAACTGGCCGCCCCTTCCAGAACAAGCTAAAGTAAATCTGTAGTAAAATGTAGCAAGCTGGTGTTCTCCAGTAGTTCACACTTAAAAAAGATGGTTCTTCAAGGGTTCTTTAGTAAAGAAAATGGTTCTATATAGAAAGAACCCTTTGCATGATTCAAAGGTTCTTTGCATGGTGAAATCTTTCTTCAGATTGAGGGATAATGTGCTTAAGATGGTTCTATATAGAACCTTTTTGAAAAGGGTTCTATATAGCACCAAAAAGGGTTCTTCTTTTGTTACAAGCTTGACATCGTAACAGTAGAAGAACCCTTTTTGGTGCTATATCGAACCGTCTACAACAGATTCTCCATCAATTTGAAAAGCCCAAAAGCACTTTAATCATGCAAAGGGTTCTTTGAGTGTTCATGGTTCTATATAGAACCATTTTTTTTACTGAAGAACACTCAAAGAACCTTTTTAAGAGTGTAGGTAAAAGGCGGCAGAATCTTTCCTGGTGTGGGAACGTGCAATCCATAAAAATGACTGACATGGAAAGTTCGGACGGGATTAAAATCCCTGAGAAACACAAATGATTACGTCGCCCCACCTTCGAAATGAGCGGCACTGTAGAGGTAATTGGCACTCATGGTCTAAACTGAAGTCACAGATCACCACTGATGACGAAGTGGACCAATGAGGTAGGTGTTTCTAATAAAATGGCCAATTACTATGAGTACTTCATGTGGTGTTTTTGTTATTTTGTCCACTTCCTGTAGATGTGGCCTGATTTGAAACAGGCTTCACTTCAGGCCTCGGGTTTCTGACAGTTTTTGCCAGTCTGGGGCGCCTTCCTCAAAATCATCGTTAAACAGCTACCATAGTTAAATGATAGAGAGACTGTCATTTTGAACACTCTCTCTCCATGGTTACCACTGTGGTTGCTCAATGATGCTTTCAGGAAACACAGTCTGGTCTTAGAAATCTGAACCTCCATTGGTGGAAGGAAGTGGGTCCTCCATCATTTCAAGGATGGGTTGCTGAGGTGGGCAAAGCGGCTGCATATGAAAAACTATCATGTAAATTGTTCGGGCGTTTAGAAGTGTACAGACGTAAATGGGACAAATATTTAAGATTTGTAGAGAATTCTTAAAGATGAGTGCCGTGGTGTGACCCCCTTTGTTGTTGTTGTCATTTTTATTTTTTATTTATATTTTATTTATTTATATTTGTGTATCTGTGGTTATCTATATGTTGAAATATGTACTGGAGTGTACTGGTGCTTGCTCATTTATTTTATATATTTATTTATTTTTAGTATTATTCTTTTAATGATACAGAGCCTTGTACTGCACTGGATTAAGTCAGGTCATAAATGTAGTACCGACACAGTTGGGGTGGGAAGGGGGAGGGTACAGGGTGTCATGTTGTTGCAAAATACAAATATATGTGGTTTTGTATTAATCTAAGATATAAATCAATAAAAAATGTCAATCATAAAAAAGAAATCTGAACCCGCATGAACCTCCAGCGCGAAGTGTGGAGCTCCGTCAGCTAATCAGAAGAGCGGTTTCCCACTGAACTGATCACTCACTGCCATTTTTTCTCAGCTGGATTTGTTGTTGATTGGATTAACTCAGACCGTGTCAAGGATTTAATCCTGCGGTGATGCCAGCATCCAGCTGATAAGTCCTGGTAAACGGGCTCCTGTGGGTGTTACAGCTGAAGATGGGTACTTTCTGTGAATAGCTTTACTTTTATACGGCTCCTGATCCAACTGTGCAGTAACCAAAGTGATCAGACTGAACGTTAGACATGAGTCAGCTTACAGTGATTGGGGAATACTTAGTAACCCAAAGGATATGGAGAAATAAGCTCACTTTTCTTTTTTAAACAGCCAATGGTTTGTGTCATTTTTAGTATACAGCCTTAAGACCTTCACAGGAAACACCAAGGCAGTCTAATATTTTGGTAGAAGAGCCTGAGGGGCTTGTTTTTGGTTTATACCTTAAGCACAGGACATTCTCAGTGAATAGCGGTTACTTTTTTTCCTCCTCTGCTCCCATAACTTATGGTGTTCCCCAGGGTTCTTTGTTAGGGCCCATTCTGTTCTCAATGTATTGGCTTAGGCAAACAATTTGGAAGCATGATGTTAGCATTTAATGTTATATGGATGACTTACACTGATATCTGCCCATGAAACCTAATGATGGATGGCCTCCAATTAAACAAGACCACGTCAGAAATCATTTTATTTTAATTTATTTAGCCTTCCACCTCGTATCCAATGATCTTGGTCAATTATCCTCATGTGTTAGGATATGAAATCTGGCATCAATTTTGATTCAGATATCAGATTTGATAAACAAATAAAAAAACACAACATGTTGCTTAAACTGGAGAAAATCATTCAAGCATTGATTACTGTCAGTCAATATCCGTTGGTTTTAAACATTCATTATTGTACCACCCAGATTATATTCCACCAGCCTTGGCTTCACTTTTTTGGTTGCCAGCTCATTTCAGGATTCAGTTGAACAGCCTAATAACTTCCATTGCTGCTGACCAGCACAACAGCATCCAAAACACAACGTATGCTGGTTCTGCAGGGCACTTTGGTCAACCTATATTGCTTTAAATGTGCTTTATAAATAAATCCTTTACGTCGTATTTCTGCTGAAAGGCCAAAATGCATCATCGCTCGGACCACGGCTTTACGTCAGCTCGGCCTCTCGAATAATGACCCTCCCACCAGACCGAAGGTCACGGTGGACAGGACTTAATGATCAGTTAAGGCGGTTGTAACCGCTGAAAAGCCAATTTCAGCTCTCTCTGAGACAGATATCTCGGCACCCCGTGACCCCCTGTTCTGTCCTTTATGAGACTCTTCGCTTCTTCACCATTTGATTTGACTCTGTGGGCTGCGGGTTTAAAAAAACTCCAGCGAGACAGCCTGTAATTGGAGCCGAGCTAACGACGTCCTTAGAATTTTTATTTTTACTCCGACACACGACGGTGCTGGGCAGGTAGAGTGGCCTCCGAAATTAATTCCACATTTCTTGTTGTACCCTCGAGCAGCTTGGATTAACAGAAAGCCAGAATGGAAACTTATTATGGACAGTCCAATTTATCTTTCTTCGTCGTTGGGTTAGCACAAGGCTCGGGATGAATTAGCTCAGTGCAAGAAAAGTTAGCGCTGAAGCTTCTGTGTGCTGTCACCATCTTCCCAACTGTCTTGTTTTGCCCATTTCAGGAACCATTCGTGGTTCCTGCACGGAAGGGCTCCTCACTTTCGTCTCCTTTTCAGAGGCTGGAATGCCGGCGTGATGGGATTTGAAGCAGGAGACTGACGAGGCAAATCCAGAACATTTTCCACAGGTCAGGCAGGCTTGGTGGCGTGTTTTTAGACATTGAGTGTGTTTACATGCACTTAATAATCTGATAACTGCAGAAAATCAGATTTTGTCAGTAATCTGATCAACATGTTTACATGCACTTGAGTAATCAGATAATGAGAAACTCTGGGTCTACAGGAGTCGGACAGTAATCAGATTTCTGCTTTACAACCAGCCAATAAACTCACAGAAGAAGACGCGACGTAAACGTAACGTAAAACTCAAACTTCATGCCGCGGTTTTCTTTTTAAAAAACATATAAATCCTTTATTTCGTCAAGCATGTATTTGGTTTCAGTGTTGCTACAAAAGTGTTTTGCTGCGTCTCGTGGCGACGCTGCTCGCTTATTTCCGGTAACGCCGTCTGTTTTCACACATGCTCAGACTGAGGAATCCGAAAGAAATCAGAGTAAGAGTGCACATGCACTGAGAAATCTGATTACTGAGCTCAAATCCAGCCTCTTTATCAGATTTCTAGACCTTACTCTGATCTAAGAAATCAGAGTGTGCTGTTTACATGACCATTTGAATAATCAGATAACTGCAGAAATCTGATTATGATCGGATTTTTGAGTGCATGTAAACACACTCACTGTCTCGCAGCCCAATGAAGCTGGAGTCTTACTAATCTACCGCTGCCATCTTTACTATCAACTTTAAAAGAGAGGGAGTCTGTACTGGCCAGTCTGAACAGTTTCTGTTTTTCCCTTGAGTGTCTCGGTTAACCTTCACTGTCAAAAACTGACAACGATTTACAGTGGAAACTCTACAGTAAACTCCTTAAATACAGCAGATTTCAGGAAGATGGGCCAAGGGTTTCCAAAACTGGAGTTCAAAAAAGTGATAAAAAGCTACAGAGAAAATGTGGCTCCTAACAACCACCTGGAAGAGCTGGTCGACCCCAAAACTGCCCCCATCAGATAAACAGCACTTAAAGCTTTCATCTCTGAGAGAGAGGAGAAAATCAAGCTGCTTCAGATCTGAAAACATCCACAGGTGTTTCTGTCCATCCTTCCACTGTGAGAAGACGACTCAGCGCTGTGGGTCTGAAAGGATGTGTAGCTGATCAAGAAGAACCTCACTGAGAAAAGGAGACGGACACATCAAACAAAGAAGCTGAACGATGGACTGACCACCCCAGAGTCCAGACCTCAACACCACTGAATGTGTTTGATTACTTCAGAAAATCATCAACCAGCTTCTAAGACTGAACTTTGGAGGTGTGTCTGCAGATTCTTTGAGGAACTGAAAGTGAGTCTCCTGAAAGGAATGGAAGCTGGAATAAAGGGAAGAGTGACTCACTCAGTCACTTAATATCATATTTAGTTGTTGAAGCTTGTGCGTAATTTTCTTCTCCACTTTTTTCTGACTTTGAAAGAGAATAACTTTAACCTCTCATATGGCCCGAGCCAGCCAGCTGGCCCGATGTTTTACTACACACTTCTGTAATCTAAGAATAGCTCAGCCAGTTTGCATCAAAGTTCCTGTAGTTACTGAATAATAAGCCTTAGTGTGTAATAAGCCTGAGATTTTAAGGGTTTAAAGTCTGTTTTGATTGTTTTGGAAATTAAATAAATGAAAGGTGGTCTCTGACTTTGGCGCAGTACTGTTTAAAGTTGTGTTGGCCTATTTCGTTCTATTATTATGGAAAATTTCCATCTTTGAGCAGTGAAAGTGCTCTGATGAGAGATCACTATGAAAGTGAATCGTGGGAGCAAACGAACCTACAAGTATCATCACCACCCAAACCCACACAGCTATAGAACCAATTTAACCTCTCTCTCCTACACTTCACAGAGAAGATACGAATATATGACAACTTCATGGTCTTGACTTGCCCTATTCACTTCAAATGATGGTTCTTCAAGGGTTCTTTAGTAAAGAAAAAGGTTCTATATAGAATTATGAACACCCAAAGAATCATTTGCATGATTAAAGGATTCTTTGCATGGTAAAAGGATTCTTCAGATTGATAGACAATGTGTTGTATACGGTTCTATATAGAACCTTTTTTGAAAAGAAAAAACACATAAAGGTGGTTCTTCAAGGGTTCTTTAATAAAGAAAATGGTTCTATATAGAACCATAAACACTAAAAGAACCCTTTGCATGACTAAGTTTTCTTTGCATCAGATGGAGATGATTCTATATAGAACCTTTTGAAATGGGTTCTATATAACACCCAAAAATGTTCTTCTATTGTTACGATGTCAAGCTTGTTACAGAAGAACCCTTTTTGGTGCTATATAGAACCATTTTCAAAAAGTTTCTAAATATAGAACCATCTGCGGCACATTCTTCATCCATCTGAAGAACCATTTTACCATGCAAAGAACCCTTTAAGCATGCAATGGTTCTTTGAGTCATCATGGTTCTATATAGAACTATTTTCTTTACTAAAGACAGACATATACATTCACACCTAGGGGCAATTCAGCGTGTCCAATCAGCCTGACTGCATGTCTTTGGACTGTGGGAGGAAACCAGAGAACCTGGATGAAACCCGCACAGACACGGGGAGAACATGCAAACTCCACACAGAGAGGACCCTGGCTGCCTGGCTGGGAATCGAACCCATGCCCTCCTTGCATGCGCCATCCACTGCGCCACCATACCGCCCAGTTCTGTACACTCATACATCTTATTTACAAAATGGGTTCATTAGAATCATCACCTGAAAGGTTCTTTAGGGAACCAAAAGTGGTTCTTCTGTAGCTAAGAACCTTTTTTGGCACCTTTACCACCATGTGTCAGTCACACTCCAGAATCTAACCACGGTATCCTTTCGTCCTCCAATAGAAACCCAATGATTTCACTGCTCTTTGAATTATCAACCTACAACCAATAAATTTGGTAGAAAGATCCGCCTCTAGATGATTAGAACGTGAGAGCATTTCACACCGAGAGCGCTGCTTTTCCTGTTCCTGTCTTCCATCCCTCCAGACTCCCACAGAAACCCACTGATTCTGATACTCCAAAATGCTTGAAGCTAGAACCATCAGATTGTCACAAAGATGAATCTGCTGACCTAAAGCACTCGTACAGCACTCGTCTGCTGAGCCTGCTATCCTTCATTTCTTTCCACCATTACATCACAGACACCCTCTGCTTTCACTACACTGAATGAAGCTACACCTAATAAACACAGTGGATTCGTCTTTGGACTAAAAGAGCATGACTGCATTTCACACTGATAGCACTCGTCTCTCTAACCCTGCTGTTCTCTCTTTTATCCCTCCGTTATCGCACAGGCTCCCATGATTTCATCACTGCTTGAATTTTTTAGCTAGAATAATCAAAGTTGGTATAAATGGAAATGCTGACACAAAGCATGTGAGTGCATTTCATAGCAGACAGCACTCGTCCACCTTACCCCTCTCTTCTTTCCTTTCATCCTTATTGGACCTTATTCATCAAAGCTGTAAAATGAGCGCAGGTGCGATCATCCTCAGGGACAGACGAACTACTCGACTGTCAGGAAACTGTCATACGACACCAAAACGAGTGGTGAATTGGGCGCAACTGACGAATCAGCTTCAGTGCGTGAAAACAAGCGCCCACATAAGTGCCTTACATATCATGGGCAAGGGACACGACCCAATTTGCCCTCATATACATAACATTTACATGAAGCACGCCCTAATTTATGCAGATGTTTTGATAATAAAACAGAATTCAGCTGCCCATGAGCTAACAGTTGTTAAGCAAGAGATGCAGTGCTCCCCCTACTGGCCAGAGGTTAAATGGCTTTAAAGTGTTAAAATTATGTGATTGTTTAGTATGATTATTTTATAAAACACTGGCTGCTTGAGTGAGAATATTGCAGTATATGAGCTTCGGTTGTACTACGTAAGCGTTTGTATTTTTTGGGAGGTGGTTATTTACTGTATCAGAGTTACTAAGCAAAAGTCTTTAAATGGAACATACAGTGGCAGCATTTGCTCGTCAGTGTGCACATAAAAATAAGTACATCTGCTTTAGTACGAGGACTGCTGGGGTCAAAGTTGTTGGCATCATTATTGTTGTTTCCAAATTTATATGTATGTCTACTAGATGTGAGTTTGGATGATACTAAAGAATGACAGAAAAATTGATGTTGAATTTTGCATGCAGTCTTTTTACGGTCAGATTTGAACGTACGTGGCGCTGATGAATAAGGGTCACTTTCTCACTGAAACGCAGTGTTTCTAAACATTTGGGGGGCCCTAAGCAACATCCTGCTAGGGGGGCTCCCTCCCACTTCAGTGATATTATTGAGCATGTAAGTAAACTAATACTCCTTTCATTTTGATTATGAACAAGTTTAATCAACAATGAATTACTGGGGGAAAATTAAATTACACAGCCAGCTAAGTTTGAAACAGGCTTAGAAAACCTCTGACCAGACTAATCTGAAAACGTGCACGGTTGATTGAAATCCCTCGGTCCAACACTCTAAGAGAAATAAAGGAAAATGAAGAGAAAATGAGGCTCCTAACAACCACCTGGAAGAGCTGGTCGACACCAAAACTGTCCCCGTCAGATAAACAGCACTTAAAGCTTTCATCTCTGAGAGAGAGGAGAAAATCAAGCTGCTTCAGATCTGAAAACATCCACAGGTGTTTCTGTCCATCCTTCCACTGTGAGAAGACGACTCAGCGCTGTGGGTCTGAAAGGATGTGTAGCTGATCAAGAAGAACCTCACTGAGAAAAGGAGACGGACACATCAAACAAAGAAGCTGAACGATGGACTGACCACCCCAGAGTCCAGACCTCAACACCACTGAATGTGTTTGATTACTTCAGAAAATGATCAACCAGCTTCTAAGACTGAACTTTGGAGGCGTGTCTGCAGATTCTTTGAGGAACTGAAAGTAAATAAATGGAAAGTGTGGACAATTAAACAATTATATTTAATTGTCGAGGCTTCTGTGTAATTTTCTGTTAACCCCTTAAATGGTCAGGGCCCAAAGTGTTATTACACTCTTCTATAAACTAAGAAGAGCGCAGCCTGTTTGCACTGAAGTCCCTGTAGTTGCTGAATAATAAGACTTAGTGTGTAATAAGAGAGATTTTAAAGGGGTTAAACATGTTTTCTGCTTTTGCCTTCTGATCAGTGCTGTACGTGGAAGTGATGTAAACATGCAAATCCATTCAGTCTATCACTTTTCTCAGTGTGTGATGTTCAAACTCCTTGAGTTCTCTCCGGTTCTTACTTCCAGTGCTCCTCTAACGGACCTGTACGTTCTAGTTCTACTTGCATATGCAGGATTGTAACCTCGCTCGGCCCTCTGCGGTGAGGGAGCGCGCCGGTCGAATCTGGACGCTCACACACCGCTCGACCCCGTCCGTCAGTCGCCGGGGAGGAGCGCGCAAACCTCTCAGCATTTCCAGTCACGCGCTCACTGAGTCTGTTTCCATGGCAACCAGGAGGGTACCCAACACATCCCTCCAAAGGCGTTTGGCTGGTGGGGCTTTCACTGCTTTGTGTTCACTGCAAGAATAACAAATTCATTGTAGTTTATTTTGGCATTGCATCACATTCAGCGATGAAAGGACCGTCATAATTCTTCACACGGTCCAAAATATCGTCCAATCAAAACTCATCAGCTCTCCTCGTGTGAGGAACGCAGAGCAGAAAATAAGGGTTACCAGCCTGTGAGACAGGCAGCTCATTAAAAATAGATGGGCAGTGATGTTTTCAGTACTAACAGTACAAACAGAAAGTTAGCAAATTACAACACATCACTGCAGCCTGGGGTCGTTTAATTTGTGTTAGGGAGCAAAATGACCTTTTTTGACCTCAGCATGACATCCTGGGGTCATCACAATGCCAGAGCCTCACAGACACATCTCACTTTTTTGCTTTGAATGAAATGAAGAGATGCTTTTTCACACCTACTCAATACATATATGTGCCTTACTTATTCCCTGTGATGTAGATATATTATATTTAGTATGGCTTCTGCTGATGTCTGCTCCACCTGGACCTTCACAGTCCTGCACATTTTATATTAGGTAGATTTTTTTGATTCAGTTTTTTCTTACATTTTGCACTCAGATCCCACTCCTGTGTATAAAAATGTACTTGGCTTATAAAGAATGATAAATGATGAGTTTGGAGTAATTGCAGTCCACAGCTGTCCGAGTGCTGAATGATTATAAACCCAGTACTGAATGATTATAAACTCTGAATGGTTATAAACACAGTACTGAATGATTATAAATTCTGAATGGTTATAAACACAGTACTGAATGATTATAAACACAGTACTAAATGATTATAAACTCAGTACTGAATGATTATAAATTCTGAATGATTATAAACTCAGTACTGAATGATTATAAACTCTGAATGATTATTAAGTCAGTACTGAATGATTATAAACTCTGAATGATTATAAACTCAGTACTGAATGATTATAAACTCAGTACTATATGATTATAAATTCTGAATGATTATAAACTCAGTACTGAATGATTATAAACTTTGAATGATTATTAAGTCAGTACTGAATGATTATAAACTCAGTACTGAATGATAATAAACCCTGAATGATTATTAAGTCAGTACTGAATGATTATAAACTCAGTACTGAATGATAATAAACCCTGAATGATTATTAAGTCAGTACTGAATGATTATAAACTTAGTACTGAATGATTATAAATTCTGAATGATTATAAACCCTGAATGATTATAAACTCAGTACTGAATGATTATAAACCCAGTACTGAATGATTATAAACTCTGAATGACTATAAATTCTGACTGATTATAAACCCAGTACTGAATGATTATAAACCCTGGATGATTATAAACTCTGGATGATTATAAACCCAGTACTGAATGATTATAAACACTGAATGATTGTAAACCCTGAATGATTATAAACCCAGTACTGAATGATTATAAACTCAGTACTGAATGATTATAAACCCAGTACTGAATGATTATAAACATTGAATGATTGTAAACCCTGAATGATTATAAACTCAGTACTGAATGATTATAAACCCAGTACTGAATGATTATAAACATTGAATGATTGTAAACCCTGAATGATTGTAAACTAAGTACTGAATGATTATAAACCCTGAATGATTATAAACTAAGTACAGAATGAATATAAACCCTGAATGATTATAAACTCAGTACAGAATGATTCTAAACTCTGAACGATTATAAACACTAATGATTATAAACTCAGTACTGAGTGATTATAAACTGTGAATGATTATAAACTCAGTACAGAATGATTATAAACTGTGAATGATTATAAACTCAGTACAGAATGATTATAAACTGTGAATGATTATAAACTCAGTACTGAGTGATTATAAATCTAGAACTGAGTGATGAACCACGGAGCTGATTGCGCATGCGCGCGGCTAAACCCGGAGCTGTCCGGGTGCTGAATCTGGCGCGCGGACGCGCCTGTCTGTCTTTGCACAGGCTGTCTCTGATGAAGCATCTCTCTCTCTCTCTCTCTCTCTCTCTCTCTCTCCCTCCCTCTCTCTCTCTCTCTTTCTCTCCCTCCCTCTCTCTCTCCCTCTCTCTCTCAGCTCTGGAGTCACTTCAGCTCCTCAAAGCGCTTCACTGAAACGCAGCGCGCTCTCGGACTATCACGTGCAGATTCGCTTTTTGGAAGAATTTTCTTTTCTAATTGTTTTTATTTCCAGCCAGTCAGTCCGTCTGAGGGTTCTCTGGAGCTGCTGTGTGGAACCTCTCCGCGCTGATGTGAGCCCGAGGTGGAGCTCTGTCTTGCGGGTTTAAGCTATGACGCTCAGGACCGGAGAGGATCTCGCGCCTTTGATTTTTCGCTCAAAGCCTCTCAGCTGCGCTTCGGTGCGAAGGAGAGCGAGCGGAGGGCGCGTGTGACACCTCCCCCCCTCCACTCCACTCCCCCTTAACGTCTCCGTATGGGAGTCCGTGGAGGCGCGCGGAAGCCCAGAAGCATCACAGTGATGACTCGCCCTTTCCTCAAACTCTTCACAACTTTATTCGCGTGCATGATCGAGATGGATCACCTCAGGTACGTGCCTTTCTTCTTCTCCCCTCGTGCCATTATCCGCTGCTGCGCGGCGCGCGAGCAAAACGCACTTTCAAGGTTACTGGAGAAGCTTGGCGGCGCGCGCTCTTAAAGTAATCGTGGAAATGACTCATCCGAGAAATAAAGAAACGCGTGAAACTTTCTCCAAAGCCAGCCTCAGATCCGCGAGCCGAATAAGTTCGGTGCGATGAAAGGCAGAACATACGAGGACTAAAATAGAACCATGATGTTCTAACTGCGTGGTGGTTGCATCCATTGAAATACATTCAGCATCCACCTGTGTTTTACGTCATATATACGTAGAACCACATACACACATTAAATCCCATTTATCACGGCATAAAACAAGAAGCTCGAGTGGGCGCACTCTCAAAAATAAAGGTGCTCAAAGGGTTCTCCGGAGTGATCCCCTAGTTGAGTCCCTAAAGAACCTTCCAATGCATGTTTTTCTCAATGCATGTCAAGAGAAACCACTCAGCAGAACCTCTGCATGATGTACATGTTCTAAAAGCCATTGGAATGGAACCTGAAGGTTCTCTAGATCTTTAAAACGTTCTTCAAACTGACAAATCTTTTTCAAACACAGTTCTCAAACCCCAGTGGACAGTGGATCATCTTGAGAAGCACTGCTCTGAAGAACCGTTATAAATCTGCATTTGTATAGAACATTAAGTGAAGGTTCTTTAAGCCATTTTTGTACATGGTTCTTTATGGCAGTGGTTCTCAAACTCCGGTGGACCATCTGGCCATCGCTGAGAACCTGTTTAAGAACCACTAATCTGAAGAACACTTATATATCTACATTTGTGTATAATATTACATAAAGGTTCTTTGAACCTTTTTGTACATGGTTCTGTATGGCAGTGGTTCTCAGACCCCAGTGGACCGTCAGGAGGTCCCTGAAGACCACTGCTCTAAAGAGTGCTTACACATATATATTGGTTTAGTTTCAAATATGGTTCTTTAGGGCAGTGTTTCTCAAACTGGTCCTCAATATCCCAATTAGACCATCTGGAGGTCGGTTAGCTTTGCTCTGAAGAACGCTTATATATATATAGTTGTATCGGCATATACCATTAGGTGAAGGTTCTTGAAACCTTTAAAAGGTTCTTCACACTCACAAATCACTTTAAAACAAGGTTCTTTAGGACAAACCGGTCTGCTATATCCCAATGGATCATCTCGGGATCCCTGAGGACCACTTTGAGAACCACTGCTCTGGAAAACTATTACACTTAAATGTGAAGGTTCTTTAAACCTTTGAAAGGTTCTTCACACTCACAATTTTTAAACATGTTTTTTTTGAGCAGTGGTTCTCAAACCAATCTCAGTATCCCCAGTGGACCATCTGGGGACCCCTGAGGACCGGTTTGAGAACCACTGCCCTGAAAAACTCTTAAATGTGAAGGCTCTTTAAACCTTTGAAAGGTTCTTCACACTCACATGTTTTTCAAACATGGTTCTTTTGGGAAATAGTTCTCAATATCCCCAGTATACCGTCTATGGTAAAAAAAAAAATATTTTTTTCCATGGCATCACTCCAAAGAACCTTTCTGGCACCAGACTGTGGTGCTCCAGCAGTAGATGGGTTTGAATCCCTGGTGGAGTGCTAGGTCTTTAAGTGGTGGTCTTTGGTTCCGAGGTGCCTGTTTTTTGAGTGAGACATTTATCTCCAACTTGCTCCTCTACTTGCATTTTTATCCCTTCTTTAGCCCCCACCCCCCAGAGTTAGAACCGCTCAGCCAACAGGAGCGTAATGCATAAAGACAGCAGGCAAATATTAGTGATCATATTCCATATTGTGGTCAGGCTGTCGCTGTTGTCATGGATGGTATTTAGAACCGGCAGGTTGTGATGACAGTAATAGCTGAGGGAATAAAAATAGGGGGCTTAGATGGCTTCAGTCCTGCCAAATTAGTTTTTGCTCATCAGAGAGAGAGAGAGCGAGAGAGATACAGAGAGAGAGAGAGCAGTCAGTTGTGTGTGGGCACTGACCAACGCGTGTGAGAAAATAGTCGCATTCTCACAGTCCAAGTCCGTGGGCGGCTGTGCATAAATAAACCCGTCATTAGGCCCAGTTTACTCTCGTTCTCGTGAGAACTGCACGTGTGTAATCAGAATGAATGCTGTCTTCCATTGTGCTTCCAGGATAATGCTAGCAAAGGAGCATGACCGGTCATCGTCGCGAGGCTCCTCTCTGACCATGTCCCCTTCGGATTTCCTGGACAAACTAATGGGCAAAACGTCAGGCTACGACGCAAGGATAAGACCCAACTTCAAAGGTATGGTGACTCATTGTGTTGTTGCTTTGGGCCTGAATGAGGCTGACGGGTTAATTGTTGCTTTTAAACGTGTCGCACGGCAGTGAGGACCTCATGTTTATTAATGGGTTTAACCCCTTGATGTTTGGCATTCAACTACCATAAATTATTCCGTTAATACTAATGAATAAGTCACGCAGTTCTCAGAGCAAGACTTTAAGGGGTTAATGTGTGATGTAAATGTTATGTTGTGACATAATATCTATCAAACTGTCATGATTAATGCCTGTTATTGTTTCTGTCAGATGTTGGGAGATCTTTGGATCTTCCTTACTCATTGTATCATTGCCACCCTGATTATACATTTAAAGCTGTTCAAGCCCTGGAGAGAGGAGAGAGTAACTGAAGGTAGAGAACCAGTTTTGTACATCTAGAACTCTCTGGTCCAACTGAAACTCAGACTCAGTTCCAGCTGACACAGAAAGTCAGGTCTCCTCCAAATCTGTCGACTGTATCCCATCTAAGAAAGAGACAATCTCAATTCCACCTTCATTGACCAGTACTCTGCCCTCGGTAACTGGTAACAGTCTTAATCCTACCCTCGATAACGGGTACCACTCTCAATTCCAGCCTTAGTAACCAGTACCACTCTTAATTCTTCATTAACCAGTATCAATCTAAATCCCACTCTCAATAACCAGCACCAATCTCAATCCCACTCTCAATAACCAATACCAATCTCAATACCACTCTCAATAACCAGTACCAATCTCAATCCCATTCTCAATCACCAGTACCAATCTCAATCCCACTCTCAATAACCAGTACCAATCTCAATCCCACTCTCAATAACTAGTACCAATCTCAATCCCACCCTCAGTTACCAGAACCATTCTCAATCCCACTTTTATTAACTGGTACCACTCTCAATTCCATCTTCTTTAACCAGTAACAATCTCAGTCCCACCCCCAGTAACAGTACCAATCTGAATCCCATCCCCAGTGACTCAATCTC